>NC_139037.1:23347434-24088206 GCF_964662115.1 Mustela nivalis | reverse complement strand
GGTTGATTGGATGTTTCCACCTGTCTGGCCTTGTTTTACGTGTTGTGTTTTAGTAACAGTTACCTTGTTTTAGGTGTTGTGTTTTAGTAACAGTTACCAAGAGCAGTAACTGCTGAGGCTTTATTAAACAACAAAATGTCTACTCAGGCAACGTGGAGTCACTATAGCTAAGTAGGCCTAGGCAGGCCCTAGGGGTTTAACAGGTTTTAACGTGGAATCGGCCCCAACAGTACTTTTAGGATTAACACAAAGCCCTTTTTACTTTATTTTAAAAGATTTTATTTATTTTATTTATTTGACAGAGAGAGAGCAACCAAAAGCTAGGGGAGAGGCAAGCAAAAGGAGAGGGAGAAGCAGGTTCCCCGCTGAGCAGAGAGTCCAATATGGGGCTCTGGGATCATGACCCTGGGATCATGACTTGAACCAAAGGCATATGCGTAACCAACTGAGTGACCCAGGTGCCCCCCCGCCGGCCTTTAGTGTTACAGGGGGTTTTATTATCTGGCCATGGCCTCCATCTCCAGATGTATCACTTTCTCCTTTTTATTTTTCTCCTCTTCTACATGGCATCCATAATGAAATGTTTACCAGGATCTAAATCAAATGCAGTATCTATTTCCTCGTCACTTTTGTATAACTTGTTTATTATACGTGGAAACCTCACTCTCTCCTGCCTCCACCTTCCTAGGCACTTTCTGACCCAGTTCAGGTCTCACGTCCTCAGGCACAAGCACCGTTAGTGGCCTCCCTGCTACTTGGTCTGTGGCAGGAAACCATCCTCTGTGCTTCTAAATGATCACATGCCATTTCCCTCTTCTCATGTTTATGTTTCTATGATAAACCCTGAGCTTCATCACCCCTGCACCCTCTGTAACCACCACAAACTGAATAAATTAATTGATGATGAATTAAATAAGTAACTGATAATTAATAATAGCTAACATAATGTATTCTTAGTATGTCAATAAATAAGCTAATTATTATTGTAGGTCTTTCCAGACAAGGACAGAATGAAGCTTGATTCACTCTGCCTTCTCCTTATCCCTGCACCCCCCCCCCCACCCACACTTCTGAACACCCTATTGCCACTCATTTAAACACATTAATTTACTAATAGTTTCTAGACCTATAAAATGTGCTGATTTCCAAAACTGAAAGAGAAGGTTAGAATGTCACAACTTTATGCACATTAGAGTATCCCTGAGCTAACTTTTACTTAGTTTTCTTTTTTTTAAAAGATTTTATTTATTTATTTATTTGTCAGAGAGAGCACGCGAGCATGTACAAGTGGGCAGAGTGGTAGGCAGTGGCAGAGAGAGAAGCAGGCTCCCTGCCAAGCAGGGAGCCCAATGTGGGACTCAATCCCAGGATCCCGGGATCATGACCTGAGCTGAAGACAGCGCCTTAACCCCCTGAGTCACCCAGGCATCCCTTCCCTACTTATAGTTTTCTCATTCTAATTTTTTAACAATTTGTAGAAAGACTTGGTTGCTGTTTTTGCAAAAGCACAACTGAGGCTTTTTAACTCGGACAAGAAGTTATAGCTCAAACAGGAAGGATAGATAGGACCATCAAAAACCACTGTTCATTTAGAGAAGAGTGATTATACTCCAGAACATTTGTAGGGAGACCTCCTTTCAGGATAACATTAGAACTATGTAGGAAAATCTACCTTCCTGCTCTCACGGGAGAGATGCTTGAAATCCATCATTATCACAGTCCTGTGAACGTCGTGTCCTCTGACTCCAGTTCTCAGTTAAATTTATACATGTGCCTTAGATAAATAGTCTGTATTACTAGGTCTCTTACCCACAATGGAAACAAGGTTCGGTAAAACTATCAGGAGACAGCGGCACCTGGGTGGCTCAGTGGGTTAAGCCACTGCCTTCAGCTCAGGTCATGATCTCAGGGTCCTAGGATCGAGCCCCGCATCAGGCTCTCTGCTCAGCAGGGAGCCTGCTTCCTCCTGTCTCTCTGCCTGCCTCTCTGCCTGCTTGTGATCTCTCTCTGTCAAATAAATAAATAAGATCTTTAAAAAAAACTATCCGGAGATAACTTAAAGAATTCTGATTTTTCTTTTTCCCCTGTGTCCCACTCTACTATGCCTCCTCCTTATTATTCTCTCCCCAAGATGCCAATTGAGAACCTCTAGTTAAATGGTGAGATGGAAAGGCCCACATGGTCCTAAATTATAATTCTTGTCTTACATTCTTTTATTCATCAATAGGTTCTTGGACTATACTTTTAACCAGAAAACTTTGTATTTGGGGAAAAGGCTATGGTATGCAGGACACCAAGGAATAGGGGAGCACCATGTGAATGGGACCCAATGAGTATTGTAGCGTATCTAGAACGGTATGGCTGTTTAATTAATTATATTTGGAAAAATTAAAAATGTAATTTACTCCAGGCTGTATGTCAAGCGCTCAATAGCCAGGTAACCAATGGCTACCCTGTTGTACAGAACACAAAACCCAGAACTCGGATATGTCATCTCCTGAGGCATGCTAAATCTGACTTGCTCCTCCCCTTCATTTAACCTGGGTCACATCTCCTTGCTCTCCGCTTTCACAGAACCTCTCTTCCTTTCTTTCAAATTCTTACCCTAACTTGCAAATGCACACAGAGTTGTATTAGTAACCAAATCGCCACTGCTCTAAACTCTATTAGACAGAGTACGATCATGGCAAATAGTTGCCATAAATATTTTTGTACAGATGAATGAAAGGAATGATAGACCATGTGGCTGAAGGAAAGAGTCAGCATAATACCAGAAGGGATGTGGAGGTGGTAGAAGAACTTAAACAGGGATAAGACATCATAATTTTAAGTAAAACTGTTTATACTCCTAAGGAAGTGGCTGCTGTGAGGAGGAACATTTCGTCTTTCTCACTGCCCTTCTAGATCCTCCAGCTGAGGCCTTGTAAACTGGACTGACAAGAGGCAGATTAACGAGAGAAAAACAAATAGAGCTTCATTAGCATGCGTGTGTCAGGCTTGTACGTGGGAACACTCAGGGATGAACCGCAGAGGACTGGCTGGACTTGGAGCTTATACAGCATCTTAGCGAAGGAGCAATGCACCTTTAGAGAAGTAGCAAAACAAAGGACAAGGATTTTAAGTTTCCAGAGTGGCAAATTGTGAAGAGGCAAATAGATGGGAACTAATGGTAAAGAAAAGCTAATCAGTAGAGTCTATTATGCACAGTTTTCTGGTGCTGTCTCCCAGCCGATACAGGTCTAAATTTCTCTTGAATGACTAATATTTGTCCTTCCTGGTAAGAAGGAGAGTGACACACCCCTTGTTAAATTTATGTTCTGCACATGGAAGAAGAGCTGTTCTTGTATCTACTTTTGGGTTGCCTTCAGCTCAAAATAATGCTTATGCCAAAGGGGTATGTTTTGGGGTGGCATAAGTAATTAATGTTCTTAACCCCATACCCAAGCACTGTGGCATGTCTAGAACCATGCTATTTGGGCATCATACTTGATAATTTTCACAGGAAAGATTTGTGAATGTGTGTGCAGGGGGACTGACTACCTTTTTCTTTACATAGACACACACTTTTTTGGGACAGCATTTAAAAAAAACAATGTGAAAATCTTGTTAGGAATTCATACTGAGATTAGAGAAGCTACTTCAAAGGACAGACTTGAAGATGTTTATCTAATATGCCCTAAAGATAATCATATAAAAATCCCACCTAGGATTCAAACTGTACTTATTATATTCCTTGATAAAGCAATAATTTTCCTTTTGTCCCAACTATAGAATGATCTTTATTTTTAACTTTCAGATATGACATGGTTATCTGACTTCATGAAGTTAAAAAGTTGCAACTAACTCCACAGAATGCTTTATAACCATCTTTTACAAAAAGGAAGAAGGGGGCACCTGGGTGGCTCAGTGGGTTAAGCCTCTGCCTTCAGATCAGGTCATGATCTCAGGGTCCTGGGATCGAGTCCCGCATCGGGCTCTCTGCTCAGCGGGGAGCCTGCTTCTTCCTCTCTGCCTACTTGTGATCTCTGTCTGTCAAATAAATAAATAAAATCTTAAAAAAAAATAATAAAAAGAGGAAGAAGAAAAACCCTCCTGATTGGACACGCTATTTCCCAGTTGGTAAGCAGTAAAGCTGCCACTTTTTTTTTTTTAATTTGATGAAATATGATGGATGGGAAAGTATTTACTTACCAGTAGAGAAATACTAATGCTGAAAAATTCATTTGTTCAAAACTTAAGGAATGTGTTAGTCTTTAAAAAAATAAAATAAAATTAGTGCTAACTGTCCTTTCCTACTTGATAGGACATAAGCATTCTTCATTTTTTTAAGAAAAGAATATTATGTAAGGAATATAAACACTTCTTAAATTAACTTAAAGTTTACTTTTTGGATCTTCAAATGTCATGGTTTCAGAGTCATCAAAAGTATTTGATTGCTGTTCTTTCCTTGTAAACTATGTTGTTTGTCATACAACTTTGGTGTCCCTCTGTTTCCCTAATGTTCAAAACTCTGACAAGTTAGAATGCATGAAATTATTCAAGGTCTTAGTGGTAAGTCACCGGCTAGTTGCCAGGCAGATGACATTTTACTAAGGACATCGAATACACATTTTTCTTGGAATTCACAATGTATGATATGATTAAGATAGCTAAGAGGATAAATGCTGGGTAAAAAGTGTTGTCCTAGCAAGATATTACAGAAGAAAAGGTTAGCATTTTTCTCACTCGTAGCTATAAAACTATCACAAAGATTTCTCCTCCTTTCTTGCCACCTTTTATGGTGTATCCTAGGATAAAACACTTGAAAACAAATGGATTCTAAATTAGACATGTATTATACCCTTCTCAGTGTTAAGTGGTTATCAAGAATCTGATCTTTTAAGAAACACCCTACATAACGAGGCAGGGTTTCTTTGTTCTATAAAATAGTAGATGACTTGCAATTTTGATGACCCTGCAAAAAGTAATGGTTAATTGTAACCATATTTCTATTTTCAAAGCAAAATTATGAACATATGTCTTTGAACCTAAGTCCCTCTTCTCAATTTAAGGCTTTTAATAAGCTCTTGTTTTCTTTTCATTTGAGGCTAATGTAAGAAAATCACAAGAAAAAAAATTGAACATGAAGTTACATTTACTTTTAAATAAATGATCATTCTCGGAGATCTGTTTTCTCAGGAAAAAGAGGCTATTTAAGTGCGAAAGATGATGCAGTAAACAAACTTGAATCATGACTTCAAGATAGGGTGAACAGGGAGTTTTAGATAGAATCATTCAGCTGCATTTTTAGCATTTTTCCTTAGTTCAGACAAGCCATCAAAATTGTACTTTGGCATTTTAGTAGCAAGGGGGCCTACTGAGAAAGGGAAATTGCTGGGCCTTCCCATATATAGCAGAGGGTAGGATACATTTTATGATTTTATCTCTGTGATAGGCATATAAACAAAGAATTAAAAAAAAATTCTAGTAAGAAAGATAACAGGATGATTTGGGAGTTACAGAGTAACTCAGAAAAGAACATGATTTACTCTGTCTGGAGTGACAGTAAATGTTTCCCAAAGAAAGTAATGAGGATTATCAGTATTAAAGGGAGAACTAACAGGGCTGATTTCCTGTGAAGATATATCATGACCCTGAGTGTCGTTCATTGCTTCATTTCATTAATACATACAATTAAGGTTGTCGTAAACCCACATTACCTAGTATAGTGAACATTCAAATGCTAGATATGTAATGCATTCAAGATGGCCTGCAGGCCTTTGTGCCCAATAAAAATAAATGTGAAATGCACAAAGCAAAAGGGTGCTTTTTTGTTATTGTTAACAATGTGTCACTTGTGTGGAGGTGGTTGAATTGTCACTGGAAACCCTTTGGTTTCTGCTAGTGGCAAATCTGCAGGGTAATGTAACAGAGAAGTAATAACAAATCAGAGTTGTTTGGCTATAATCAGGAGCTACAGCTATAATGTACCTATAAAGGCTATTTAATTAATTCAGCCGACAGCTGCCTTATCTTATCACCAGTGGAAACTGAGCCAAGTTTGACTAAAAACTTGAAACATAATTCAGTTAGTAAACTATTGAAAACCAGTGGGGGGAGAAAAAAGTACTTTTTGTATACTTGTTTTTAAATATTCATGCTATTGAACCATTTCCACTAAATGCATAAATGACAACGTAATATCCAACTGTAACAGTTGGCGGAAGCCATTTTAAGTAGCAGTTTAACAAACAGAGATGAATTTTAATTTGCAATGCCAGTTGAGCTGTAATAAAAACTAGTATTCCAGCTGTGAAAAAAAAAATATCACACAGTTTGGTTAGAGTTATTTACAGTTTTTTTTTTTTAACTTTACAGTACAATGAAACCATCTTGTTTCTATCCACACCAGAAGTTTGTTAAATCCCAAAACATGTCTTAGGAAATGAGAAAGGCATGTCTTTAGGGAAATAAAAATATCTTTGTTGTATTAGATTACAGTGTTCAATTTAGTACAAGTTCACTTAGCAGCTGAATGTGGTATATAGTTTTTGCACAATTTCAGATATTGTAAAGATTACTTTAGACCAAATAGAAAATTCAGGCTGTTACTTTCAAAGTGAATGGAAAACAGGTATTGCCAAGCACTGGAGTTTACAAAATGTATTTTTGCAATCAGCACTCACTTCCTGGGTTGATACTTTATTAACAAAAGTATCAACTTGTGATTTATCAGAAATCCACTTACATTTTTTACTGTAAGCACTAAATCATGTTCCTACAGTGATTGTCTCCCCAGTGAATAATAACTCAATTTGCATAAATGGGCACTGGAGGTTTCCAACTTACTGTTTTTTACTATGATTTTTTAAAATCAGGCTGCCATCTTCAGAAAGGGTACTCTTAAGATTCTGTGGGTATACTGATGAAATTTTGTTTTTAAAAATGGAGGTGGCAGTAGTGCCTGGGTGGCTCAGTGGGTTAAGCCTCTGCCTTCAGCTCAGGTCATGATCTCAGGGTCCTGGGATTGAGCCCCGAGTCAGGCTCTCTGCTCACCAGGGAGCCTGCTTCCCCCTCTCCATCTGCCTGCCTCTCTGCCTACTTGTGATCTCTCTCTGTGTGTCAAATAAATAAATAAAATCTTAAAAAAAATAAACACATAGATAAAACTAAAAAATGGAGGTGACAAAAAGAAGTATGGGGGGAAAAAAGACAACAACTAAGAATTAAAAACAATATTCACTGCCAAGAGAGTCTCTACTCTGCCTTGTGAGGACTTTGGGTACAGGAGAGATGCCTTGTTGTGCTGAATGGGGAGGCTGGACCCCCAGAGGCTAAGGAAAGGAGTCGACTGAGGAACCCAGTCCTGTGTGTCAAGAGAATTTCCAGCAGCAGAGCTCTGAAGGGAACGGACGAGGCAGGAAAAGAAGGGAGAGTGAATAAGGTAAGGTTAGAGAGGGCGGAGAGCAAGGGAGAGAGACAGAGGCAGAGAGGGACAAACAGAGAAAGCTTGAGTGAGAGTCCAGTTCATCGCTGCTGAGAAGAAGAAATTAAGGGAAAGAGAAGAGACAGTGGAATACGTAGGTAGTTTTGCTTGACAAATGATTTGTGGTATCGCTTACATACTCTGAAAGAACTTTGGTCTATTTTATCTTAGTCAGTGCTACTTTTGGAATCGAACCCGCGGTCTTTGGCTATGAAAATATTCTGAGGCGTCTCCTAACGGGGGCATAGGGAGTAGCTGGAGTTCCCTGAGGGACCCCCGTTACTAAGCTTCTCTTCAAGGTACGGGTGTACCACTCCAGAGACATCAACGTTTACCCTCTTGCAAACTTTAGATATTCCAGTAAGCCGCATATCATCAAATATCCCTATCACCGTTGTGTATCCGATGATAAAAGTATATAAACAATTTGTTTTGCCTTGATGCTAGGGCCCAGAACATAGCAGGTCCACAACAAAATATATGTTGAGGGTGCCTGGGTGGCTCAGGGGGTTAAAGCCTCTGCCTTCAGCTCAGGGTCCTGGGATCAAGCCCCGCATCAAGCTCTCTGCTCAGCGGGGTGCCTGCTTCCTCCTCCCCCTCTGTCAGTCTCTCTACCTACTTGTGATCTCTCTCTGTCAAATGAATAAATAAATAAATAAATGAATAAATAAATAAATATGTTGAAGGAAGGAATGGCCAAATAGAACATTTTTTGGAAACACGTGGTTTTTGCTCTCGTTTGATATCATTATCATCGTTATTATGTGAATGAAGTGTCTTTGGCTCTTACCTGGCACACTCAGCGTTCCAAACATGATCTCTTCCATTTTATTTGGCTTAAAAACCTGACAGTAACAGGTGCTGCTCCTGCCGCACTTCAGATCACTTAATTTCTCGGAATAGTGTCAGTGAAAAGTCTCTGTGGAGAGCACAGCAATGCAACAAAAACTGTAAGGTCCTGTAATGAAACCTAATGAAAAATCTCTGGACCAGATTAGATGGTGATCTGATGTGAGGCCAAGCAAAAGAGAGCACTTAAGAGAAGTCTGTGGAGTTGAAATTACAATTTGTAGAAGAACAGATAGGACACGTGAGGGACTGAAGGCAAAAATACCAAAACACAGGCAGTGCTATCTGCACTTTTTTTTTTTTTTTTAAACCTCCCTAGGGACTGGCTCTAGAGAGATGTCAGCGGGGAACTGCTAGAGATCTATTGCCTCCATCCAGCATCAGAATATGAGGTCTGACAGCTGAGAGGGATTTGTGGGGAAGGTGGCTCTGAGTATTTGAAATAGGAGCCATCATGTCATCCTGTGTTACCTTACAATTTCTGGAGATCAAAAGGTTCTCCCAGGAAGGAATGAGTAGGAAAATGGGAGTAAGTTTCCGGGGCAGAGAAATGTGAAGTATGGAAAGAAAATAGAGTTTTTGGAAAATGTCAAGGAAAAAAAAAATGGCAGAAGCGCGGTGACCTTCCTATCAGGTATCTGGAAATCACCCCATCCCGATTCTCAGGAGGCTGAACTAGATATGAAAGCAATTACGGACATCTACAAGGCAAAGCATTTAACCAAGGCAACTAGGTATTTCTTTTTGAAGGCACTCAGGACAACATGTTTCTGATATCAAAATACCAGGGAAAGAATTAATCATCAGAATATTGGTTGAGCAATTGATGACTGAGGCAAAGAAATGGAAGGGTTTCGTGAGTCATTTCATTCATTTGACTAGCACTTGTTTATTTCATAAGCATGAGATTGCACTGGTCTTCATTGGGGATACCCAAGAAGTAGAAATGTGTCCTAGTATCTGTGTAGCCTTCTTCTGAGGCCAGTGAACCATGAATAATAAATCAGAGAGGCCGCCCAGTGTTCGCAGCAGTGTGGGCGGACCTGGCTTCTGTTCCCAGCTCTTCTAGGCTTTCCAAGCATGGATGGCACACAAGCCAATAAACTTCTCTTTGCCTAAATTTCTCTCCACCGGGACAGGGATGTTAAAGATGCCCAAAGAAGTGCTGGGAGAAAACACTTCCTACAGTACCTAGTGCATATTTATGGCTGATAAATGAAAACAAAAGTCACCTTTGCTTATTTATAAAGTAACAAGTTGTGCATTTCGGAACTGTTTTAACATAGGCTAGAATCAAGGGGCAAATTCAGTGTTTTGGTTTTTTTTTTTTTTTTTAAGATTTTATTTATTTATTTGACAGAGAGAGATCACAAGTAGGCAGAGAGGCAGGCAGAGAGAGAGAGAAGGAAGCAGGCTCCCTGCCGAGCAGAGAGCCCGATGCGGGACTCGATCCCAGGACCCTGAGATCATGACCTGAGCCGAAGGCAGCGGCTCAACCCACTGAGCCACCCAGGCGCCCCAAATTCAGTGTTTTAATGAAATAGTAATCAGGCCAACTGAAAACAGAGGGAAAAAATACTTTACAGAAAGAAGTAATTTTTTAAAAAGATTGTTTTTATTTATTTGACACAGAGAGAGAGGGAACACAAGCAGGGGGAGTGGAAGAGGGAGAAACAGGCTTCTCGCTGAGTAGGCAGCCAGATGCGGGGCTCAATCCTAGGACCCTGGGATCATGACCTGAGCTCAAGGCAAACGCTTAACGACTGAGCCACCCACGTGCCCCAGAAAGAAGTAATCTTTTAAAAAGGAAAAGGAACAGCAACCACAGCTGTGTGGTTACTTGGTGGTTGGATGTGTACAATTCAGATTCAAGTAGCCTGGGTTTGAATCTTGGCTTCATATCCCCTGTCTGTGAAATGATGAAAGTAGTAAGACCCACCTCAGAAATCTGTGGAGATGGCACCTGTAAGGTGTTGGGCGCGGTACCCGGCTCACAGTGAACACTCAGTAACGGCTACAGTGGGTGAGCGGTAGTATTCTGACAGCTTTGAACAATTACCCGCCTTGCAGTTTCCTCTGGGAGATCTCCAGCCCTCCAGAGCAGGTCCCATTTCCCTGGCAGCTGCTCTCACATCTCCCTGTGTCTACCTTTCCCTGGACTCACCACAATTCCAAAATTCAGCAAGATTATTGGCGTGCATGTGAATTCAGTAACTGATGCCCTCAGCATCCAGCGGTGAGCTCCCTGAGGGCAGGTCTCAGGTCCTGATCAATGGCATTTCTGCAGCTCCTAGCCCAGCCTCTGGCACAGGGGAGGTCCTCAGATATGCACTGTATCATGGAAGAAATGGGAAGCAAAGGGTAAATGGCTCTTTCCAAGGGCTATTTTTTACGTATAGTTTTGCTTTAATTTTCCTTTTCATCACAAGCATGTTTTTATTCAAAACGTATGTGTAACACTGCATGCACACACTGCAGAATATTTCATTAGCAGGCTAAGAAGAAGGAGACAAGGAGACCATTTACATGTAAATGTATGCTTAACTCAGCCCCTGATGGAGAATACCCAAAGGGCACTGCCAGCTTCCTTAGATAGTAATTGGAAGCCTAATTCAGATAGGTTAATTGTAGGGTAGTGGTAAGGCGTGCTGGGCTGTGCAAAATAGAGGAGGGGAGAGTGACAAACCACCTCCCCGAATCCAGAATAAAATAATGCTGCAACATCCACTTCCTTTGGCTTTAGCATGTCACGGGTCAAGGGTAACTCCCAAGAAATGGAAGTGTTTCTCTAGATACATAAAAATCACCCTTTCCCAGATCCACGAAGTTATTTTACTAAGAATACCTTGGGCTCTATCACTGGTCCTCAATGACACTCTGGAACTTCATGAGCACATGTGGGGCAAAAATTAGGTCTGGTTTGTTTTGTTTTGTTTTGTTTCTCCCTCGTTCGTACTAATGTCTGTGCAAGACTTGGGGGCTTCAAATACCTAGAGCAACTTACTAACAGTGATTTGGGTCCATTTCTTGACCTCTCTGCACTTCAGTTTATAGCGGTGTAAACCAGGGATAAAAACAGAACCTAGCTCACGGTGTTCAAAGAGGATCCAATGAGACAATCAATCCAAAGTGCATAGCCTAGTGTCCCAGCCATAGTAAGCGCTCAGAAAAGGGTGGCTCTCTTCCCTTCAAACTGGTAGAAGTTAAACAAGTATGTACGCTGTGACCCAGCCCTTTCACTCTAAGGTTTTTACCCCAAAGCAATGAAAATATGTTTATATTCACAAAAATACATATGTGAAAAAAACTCCTAAGAACCAACAGTTGGAGAGGGGCTGGCTGATATAACTACCTAGAGAGCAAGTGGAAAACAGTAGTTTTTAATTAAAAAGGGGGAGGGTTTGTCTTCATGAATACTTTTCCAAAGGGCTATAATCAAGTCAAAATTTTTTATACCGTAGCTCAATGGCAACATTGAAACATAAGATACTTAGTAACCTCACCTTCTTCATCGCATCCTGGCCTCATTAAGACTGTCAGCTGCAAGTATCCTGTACCTCAAAAGGACAAGAAGGTAGAATTGCAAGATTGGTTTCTGTTTTGTTTGGGTTTTTTTGTTTTTTGGAGGTTTTTTTTTTTTTTTTTTGGTCACTTTGGAAAATGCCATCATGCATCATTATATATTCTATTTATTTATTTATTTATTTATTTTTAAGATTTTATTTATTTATTTGACAGACAGAGATCACAAATAGGCAGAGAGGCAGGCAGAGAGAGGAGGAAGCAGGCTCCCCGCTGAGCAAAGAGCCGGATGCGGGGCTCCATCTCAGGTCGAGATCATGACCTGAGCTGAAGGCAGCAGCTTAACCCACTGAGCCACCCAGGCACCCCTCATTATACATTTTAATTTCAAGGAGGGTTACACAATAAAAGAGTCTTGGCCTTTACAGTTGAAAAGATTTTAACAGATGCCCAGCCACACAGTAAGAGAGACCTCGCTATCCCTATTTTCCAGAAGAATAAGTCTCAGGTCCCACAGTACAAGGATGGAACAAGGATTCAAACCATGGTTTGAAATCTAGGTTTGAATCCTAGATGTTTCTGATTTCATAGGCCACAAATCACTTAAAATCAAGCAGTTTTTTTTTTACTCTTTATCAAGGAATAAATAAGAATTATTTTTTAACGTGTGTTAGCCTCTGCCAAGTTTCTTCTTAACTCTATATTTGAGTGGCTCTCTAAGTTGACATGTGCAGTCAAATTACACATAATATGCTTTAAGGTTCTCCAGTGAAAAGGCTAAACAAGTTTAATTACAGAAAGACTGTATGAGATTCCAGAAGGCACAGTCAGAGATTGTGAACATTACAGACTTGAGTGGGGTCTGGAGAGGATGATGACAGAATGTAGCATTCTATCAATTAATTACCACAGACGACTAGATCAGACCAGCTGCTCCAACCTTATTAATGAAGTCCACATATTTCCACTGAATAAAAATCTAGCAATTTTTTTCTATTAAGATTTCTTCTTTTCAACATTGCCTAATCCTAACAGTTATATGAAACCATCATTCCATATTAAGTAAACTCATTTCCATTCTTTCTGGGAAGAAAAATAATAAAATCTCAGCTCCATTAATGCTAACGGCTTATCTAGCGTATTTAGAGTAAACACAAAATTGTTATGATATTCTTTTTGTAATTTCATGGCAATATAATAAGGATTAGTATGTGAACACTAGACTATAATAAGAGGGGAATTAAAATCACTCTTATATTTGCAGCAGGTAAACCTTTGAAAATAGGTTAAAATGCTTCCTTAGATATCATAATTGGAAAGCGTGGATTTTTCTTCCCCTTGAAATCCTACTTATCAGCATGTTACAGCAGGTAAAAAGTATGTTTTGGGGGGTAGGGAGATTTAAGTCATCAAAGTTAAGGAATGGAAAAAAACTAATATCCTTTATATTAAAAATTAAAAAAAGAAGAAGAAAAGAAAGAAAGACTTCATTACCATCAGTTTCTGGAGAAGACCTGTCACCCAGATACCTGGGACTACAGTGGTTCAGGATCCTCCAGTGTTTGCCGTGTTTTGCTTGAACTCTTCCCACCTCTATTTGGTGAAAAATGTCAGATCCTGCCCTGCTGTTCATCATACTTGCTAATTCTACGTACTTTTCTTGGTATTTCTGGCAAGTACCTCTAAAATGTTGTTTTTTGCTCTCCTTTACTTCTGTGGGGGCCATATTCCTAAATACAGAAACTCACGGACTATCCCAACTTCAATTCTCATTCTTCATCTGATTCTCCATCTCAGGTTTTTCTGAGATTGTACAGATTTCAGCACTGAAAGTCTCACTTCCAAGGAAATCCCTTAGACCTGGGCAAACCATAGCAGTTGGTAACCCTGAGCGTTTTCTGGTTATCTCGTATCTGCATATCCCGTACCCATTGGGTAAAGGGGAGGAAGGTCATCTCTTAAATCAAAATTTGTGTAAAAAGAGGGGCGCCTGGGTGGCTCATTGGTTAAGCTGCTGCCTTTAGCTCAGGTCATGATGTCAGGGTCCTGGAATCGAGCCCCGCATCGGGCTCTCTGCTCAGCAGGGAGCCTGCTTCCTCCTCTCTCTCTGCCTGCCTCCCTGCCTGCTTGTGATCTCTGTCTGTCAAATAAATAAATAAAATCTTTAAAAAAAAATTTGTGTAAAAAGAAATGATTGGTTTTTTCACTATATACTATACCACGTTGATAGTTTTAGTCTTCTCACAGTGCTAGTGACCAAAACAATAATTACAATACACTGTATTATTCTTCTGTTTTTTACACTATTTATTTTTAATAGTCTTCTCTGTTTGAAAAACAGGGGGGGAGGGGAAATGGTCTCATTTTCAAATTAAACCAAAATGTCAAAAACAAAGGACTGTTTTTTTTTTCAACCATCATGTATGAGATTTTCAAGAAATTTGGATATATGAGGAACATTTAGACTCCATCCTTATAATAAGGACCAGTAAAGAAGAAATGTCTTGGAGAACTTGAGTGTCTGACAGAGATAGAGATGAGAAACTTCAAATAATTCCTCTAACTCTTAGCTATTTTCTTGACTTTGAGAACCATTCATTATTTATTTCCATTTTTATTTAATGTTTTGGAAAGAATGGCTAGCTTTTATTTGCTGCAAAAGAAACACATAGCTATATATCTGGCACCTAGGAACAAAATTTGTTACTTGTGAAGAACCTTGAGGACATCCATTCATTTGAAGTTACATCCCGGGATCACTCTGCCTGGTCCTAAGATGCAGTCAAGGATAGAACAAAAAATGTTGAACTGTAATTTTTCATTAAACAGAGCTGGCATTCAAACAGGCATTTCACATTCCAGAGAATGCTTTCATGAAAGAAAAAGCAGTTGGTAATTAGAAGTATCTGGAGATATGATAATGACTACTTACTGTAAACAGAAAACCTCAAAACCCTATTACCATATATTGGATTCTGCCAAGTCTGGTTTTCTTCCATAGAGCATATATATAAAGGGAAAACCAAGGAAACTTAGTGGAGGAATTGTAGTTGTCAAATTAGTGTTATTTTAATGAAAACATAGACTTACCAAACAAAATAAATCATCAGCCTTAGGAACATTTTCTGAGCGGCATCCTCTTCGTGAGACAGATACCTGATTTATAAAACAAAATTTTAGATTCCAGGAAGGGTAATGCCGACAGAATTCTCATGTTCTGTATGTACTCGATCATAACTATGTTATCAGAATTATTCTCTAGTAAGTAAGGTGTCAAATATAAAACATTGGCAGCCACTGTTTTATATTACATATTAATATATGACATAAATATTATATATTTATGTGTCAAATATGAAACAGTGGCATTATATATTACACAGTAATACATGAATCTGAGTTGTAAACTTTAATTTTACACTCATATTAAGTGAAAATATTTTTTATACTTTTAGAACCAGGAAAAAGGCAATTGGCAAAGCCAGGGAGAATGTTTCCCAAACCTTTGAAATTGAAACCATATATAAAAAATAATGCATGCATATACTCACATACATGTATCAGTAATAGAAATTTTGTCAAAACCCTTATAAAGATGAAACTTATGAACATTCATGATCCTACAAATAGATCAATTTTCTAGATATTGTGCTTATTTTGATGAGCAATCTTGATAGCTGAATGTAGTCATTTGAATGATTTTGAGAAAATTGGAACAATCTTAGGCACCCATCATTAATATTCTTCAGGTAATTATTCTTTATATAGAAACTTCACTGTTTTATGACTTACCACAATCACGAACAGTTCTGTGATGGACATTCTATTGGATAAATCTTTAGACACTCCCATGTTCCATGACTATGTCCTCAGAATAGATTTCTGTAATTCACATTGATGCAAAAGGAATGCCTTTTTTATAAATGATGCTTCTTAAACTTTGATGACCATCACAATCCACTGGCAGCCCTTATAAAAACACAGGTGTCGACCCCACCCAGATTTTCTGAGTTTCTAATAGGTCAACTCCAAGTTCCCAGGGGATACTGATGCTGCTGATCGAGGGTCCACACTTTATGAACCGCTATGACATATGTAGTCAAACGCTGAAAACTTTGACCCATTTGAATGACTTATTATTATAATGTTAACATTTGTCATTTGAGAAAAATCGTAAATCTGCTGCAATAATACTGAGGTCTCTAGGGTTCAGAATCGGGTTCTTAAATCATGGGTCATTGATTTTGTGCCAATTGATTTCAAAACAAAGCCAGTGTTCATCCTTTATACTTTGATATTTTTCTGTTGCTTTTTGCACACCAAATTTGTTTGCTGCTGAATAAACGTTCTGAATTAGCTTATGATGGTGCTGACTGAGAAGCACAGCTAATTTTCAGCTTTGTTACCAATTGTGATTGCAAGTATATATTTTTATATAAAACAAAATGTGTCCAAGCATGCATATATGTCATGGCATGAGGCTTTGGATAGGGAATGACAAAAATTGCGCCGATCCTAGCAGTGAGAGGTACAGGTCTATGAAGAAAGATACTGGAGACAAACGTGGAAATAATTAGGAGTGTCAGAAGAGATGATTTAGCCTGTATTGTATGCAAAATGGGCAAAGTGATTGACTCTGAGTGCAGTTGCAAAAAGAAAAAATAAAGCGCATGCATATGTTGCAAATACTACATCTGATAATGTTTAGGATTTGGCTTTTGTCTTCGCGTACAGAGCTCTCCAAGCAGAGGATCCTAGAAGGCATGCAATAGTGAGTTTCAGGGCCAGATACCCAGTTCATGCAGGGTATATATATGTCATTCCTTACTCATGGTTGGGTCCTACATTTCACACACTCCACCATCGCCTTCTCCCACCCTCTTCTACAGGTAGAGGGCTTCTCTGATAAAACCAAATTAGAGATCAGCCTCTGTTCTCCAAGGGAATGGGATTTCCAACTCTCCTTCAATTTTTAGATGCCTGCACAGTCTCTGTCTGATTCATTCATCTAATCATGGCAAGCGGGTTGGAACCTGGCGAATGATGGCTGGACTTGTTAAAGACAGGATCAGCAGGTTAGTTTCCCAAATCATTGTCAGGAGCTTACAAAAGCATTTTGTGCAAATAAGTGTTCAAGAAAGGGAAGAAGGAGCAAGGCTTTGTCACCTCCCTTTCTCCACTCTATTCATCCCTCCCATTAGATGTTCCAGTCAGTTGCATTTAGCCAATCAGTTTATCACATCCTCATACCTGGACAAATGGGCAGATATCAGAGCACGTAGAACATCCAACTATTGGAAGAAATTATTCTCTTCTTCATTGGTCTTGGGAGAGATATTCAAAGAGCAGAAATTACAGCACCCTGTCTCCCCAATCCAACCCCACATTTACACAAGTGCACAATTATGTCTAGAAAGCAGATGCAAATTTTAACTCTTCTAACAAAGTTTATTCAGCATCTTTATATTAAAATCAAGATTGCCTGGTATTATACATTTGTGCAAAATGCCCTTGGAAAAGAAACCATGTGAAGAGCTTTTTGAACAGCAGTGGGGGTGGTATGGGTCCAGCTGGTGGAGGGAGAATTGTTTGGTACATCCCACAAACAAATTTTCCCCCAAGCCTGTCTGTATATGAAGAACCAAATTGTGGACAAAGCATGTCTGTGATTTAAGCACTGATGTGCTAGGAAAGTGCTTTGTGCATGGGAAATATTTTTAGCTTGGCCTAAACCCAATCTGACTTACAAACTGGGGGAGGGGGCATGGCAACATAGTAAGGGAAAAGTGTGGTTGGATAGCATAATAAAAATTGTTCTTGGCATCAATGACAACATGCAAGTATCATTTCAGTGCCTGGCATATAATAAATTTTTTGATCCCTTTTTAAAACAACATTTATTGAGACAATATGTGCAGTAGCCATCAAATGCTGAAGGACCAGGATAATAGAGGGTACTGTGAGTTATAATTATTCCTCCCCCTCATCATGTATTGATGTATGTCTATTGGCCTGTACACAATATTCCCAAAGTGGGGCTCAGGTATCACCCAATGATCTTAGGCCCTAAGTGAGAGGAATGTAGGTGGCCCATAGATATGGCATGATCTCCTTTAAATCTCTTAGAAGGGAAAAAGACATGTTTTTGAGATAATCAATAAAAATTAAACTGAAAGGACGGGTCATTTTTTAGCTGCCAGGACTTTCACATCTAATTAATATTTGTGTGTATGTCTCTTTCTCACATACATATGATGTATATGTAGTCTCAACCCAGCGATGTATGTGTACACACAGTCTCTCTCTCTTTCTCTCTCTCTCTCTCTCTCTCTCTCTCTCTCTCTCACACACACACACACACACACACACACCCTCTCAATCAAACAATCTGGCTACATGTTCAGATCCTTAGGCAGGCAACAGAAACTGAAAGTCAAAACATCTTTTTAAACAGTGCATTTGTTTTTGTGATTATCTTCCTTTTCCATGACCACCGCAAAAATAAAATGAATGGAATGTGTATTTGCCTTAACATTTTCTTTTAAAATCGTTTCCTAAGTGAAAATTGGTTTTTGTTTAGAGAAAAAAAAAATTAAGTAAGAGACTAAGCAGGTCACGATGCATTGTTTTTGGAGTGGTGGTGGGGGTGTTTGGTGTCCAGAGCCAGAGGCTAGGGAAGAATTCTTGAGACATCTTTGGTGCAAAATCATGGTTTTATTAAAGCAGGGGGACAGGACCCGTGGGCAGAAAGAGCTGCTGCCCTGGGATTGTGAAGGGCAACTGATTTTATACTTTGGGGTTGGAGGAAGTAAAGCTGAGGGAAGTTCCAAAAAGATTTTCACATGCTAAAGAAGACTCACAGGGTTTGGAGGCCTCGCTATTGTCAGTCTAAGGTTGTTTTTCCCCCCAGTTAGGCATTAACATTAAGGCATTTGGGAGTTACCTGGAGGAAAGTTATATTCTGCCTGCCTCTAGTTTTGTCAATAGGCTGCAGGTTATAAGGACACTGAATTTTTTTTTTCAAATATTTTTATTTATTTATTTGACAGAGAGAGATCACAAGTAGGTAGAGAGGCAGGCAGAGAGAGAGGGGGAGGCAGGACCCCGGGATCATGACCTGAGTGGAAGGCAGAGGGTTAACCCACTGAGCCACCCAGGCGCCCCAGGACAATGAATTTTATCTTTCTTTCCTTCTGCCTTTGTTATCCACATCAGGTAGGAATCTTAAAAAATACATATGAGTAATGTAGAAAAATGAAGTTTGGGGACTATTAGCCAATAGATGTTAAAATGATTCATTAGAATAGGTAAGAGTCAACTCAACATGAAAATAACCAAAGTAAGACTAATCTCTCAATCTATCCACTCTGCCTGCTAAGCTTTCTCCATTCTTTCCTTAATCTGAATTAGCCGTGCATCTGCTCAAACTGAAGACTTTGAGTTATTCTTGAGTCGGCTTCTAACTTTATCTTCGCAACACGTGCTTCAGAAGGTCCCGTTTAATCCGCCTCTAAAACCACCTGGAACTGTCCAGTCTCTAGAAAGCATCCAGCTCCTCTCTTGCCACCTTAGCCTAAACCCTGCTCATCTCCTGCTCCCGGTTCCCCTGTTTCCATTGTTACCCGCCGGACTCCATAACATGCGCCTACAACATCCGTGATCGTTTTCGCATAGTGCAGGTTACTTCCCTCCACTGACCTCCCGTTACCCTAAGAATAAAATATAAACTGCTCAGGACCTCTAAAGTGCTCTCAAGTCTTTGCCCTGCCTCCCTCTCAAACGTCATGCCTTACCTCTCCACCATCTTTTCCCCAACCACCACGATTCTGCCCTTTATATCAAACACTCCAAGCTTATTTTTATCCTTGAGACTTTGTAACTGTCTATATGACCCACCTCACAAAGTTTTGTTAGCTTGTTGCTTCTTATCCAGATTTCACATAGATACTAATTACCTTCACACAGGGGCTTTTCCTGACCATACAATCTAAATTATCTAATGAGTAATTTGCGTTAAAATGCCCAGTTGTAATTGCCTATACAACACTTATTAGTATTTTTTTTTTCCGTGTGTTTTTGTGGGTTGACTGTCTATCTCTTCTTTCTAAGACAGAAACTCTGAGGGACATTCCCTCATCTGTTTTGCTTGTCCTGGGACAGAGTCTGACGCACAAAATGAAACTTCTAGTCATTATTAGTTGTTGTCATTGTCACTGTTGTCATTGTTTTTATTATCTGACTTCCTAGATTGGCCCGTGTTCTATAACATATTAATAACTAAGTTGGTTTAAGGGGAGTATGTTAGTTTTCTATTGCTCCTCTAACAATTACTACAAACCTAGTGGCATAAAAACACCCATAGTATCTCACAGTTCTATAGGGGATAGTGTAAGTCCAGACCTTTGTCGTTGTTTGTTTTCTTTTTTGGTAACACAAGGACCCGATTTAAGCTTTGATTACCAAGGCATTCGTTTCAAAGACACGATCTGGAAACACACACTGTCAGCCTTAGGACCTCCTAGGACCGCCTTAGGACCTGTCCACTCCTCCTTGCACAGCCCACCCCTCACAAAGAAGCTCGTGTTCAGAGATCTTGATTAATTTCGGTCATTGACCATTTGGGCCACTTGACTTTTCCCATCCCGGGCTACATTCCCACTCTAATGTTTTAAATTCACCAATAAAGAATAAGCAAGGAAATCCTAGTCCTCTGCCCTGAAGTAGAACCTCAGGATCATTCTCTCTCTCTCTCTCCCTCTCCCCTCTGTGAACTCACTGTGTGGCCCCAGGTATGTTACTAATTTTAGGACTGATAAGTAATAAACCTTTGTTTTTTTCTAAGTTCCCTGATGGTTGTTGTCGAAGGGAGTCTTACAACTGTAAGAAGCACAAGGGTCGGTCTAGTTGTAACACTGGTTCAGGAAGGGGGCATATTGATGAGAAGCTTACCAGGGGCCAGGTGAGTGCCCGCAGGCATTTATAGCCAATAACATTACTATAGATAGGCTGAGACAGGCATGAAACGATAGGTCAGAAGTCTAGTTGGCTTAGCTAATTTCTCAGTGCTGAGTCTTGCAAGTCTGAAATCAAAGTATGGGCCAGTCTACTTTCTGGTCTGGAGCCTCTCAGGAAGAATCGGTTCTGTACTGATTCAGGTTGTTGGCAGAATTCAGCTTCGTGGGACTTAAAGGACTGAGGTCCCCCTGTCCTTGCTAACTGTCAACCGGGCATTCTGCTTCACTTTCTTTTTCTTTTTAAAGATTTTATTTATTTATTTATTTGACAGGCGGAGAGGTAAGCAGAGAGAGGGGAAGGGAAGCAGGCTCCCTGCTGAGCAGAGAGCCCAATGCGGTGGCTCTATCCCAGGACCCTGGGATTATGACCTGAGCCGAAGGCAGAGGGTTAAACCACTCAGCCACCCAGGTGCCCCGATTATGCTTTACTTTTAGAGGTCACTTGCATTCCTTGACAAAGGCAGCATGACAGACCAAATCCTTCTTACCTTCAAATCTGTCTGCTTTATTTCTCCATTCTCTTCCTCTTCCACTGAAGCTCTCTGACCACCCCCCCGCCCCCCTCGCCCCCCCCCCAACGCCCTGCCCAGCCTGAGAAACTTGTTGCTTTGGAAGGCTCAAGTGATTAGAGGACAATCTCCTTATTTTAAAGTCCATAACTAATTTTATCATTGAAGTGTCTTTTGGCATGGTAAGTAGCATGTTCCTAGGTACGACAGGGGAGGTTAAGGTTCATGGATGCCAAATTTCTGCCAATCATAGGGGGTCTCCATCTGAGAGGTAGACTCTTCCTAGCTTTACTGGTAAACTCCAGTTTCTAGCGCTATCAGGCATGTTGCCTCATGGTCACAAGATGGCTGCTGTGGCTTTAAATGTCTAGTGTATATGTTTGAGAAGCTGAAGAGAAAAGGCCCCTTTTCTGGAGTCTCTCCTTTATTCCCTACCTCAGCAGACCTCCTATTGTGTTTTACTAGCCCAAACAGTATACATGGCTTCAGTTTTTAGAGAGGCCAGAGAAGGGAGTAAACGACATATCCCAGCTTCCACAGTAAAAGAATACCAATGGAGAAAGGAGTGCGTGATAGCTACTGGACTCTCTCTCTCTGCCCCACATGTACTACAGAGGATTAAATATAAAAAGAAGGTTATGATGATGTTAATTTATATTTAATTTGTATTAATTAATCAAGAAATTGGTTGATTTATATTAATTAATCAAGAAAAAAGTCAGTCATTATTTCCCAAGTTCTGCCCTCTTTGTAGAATTCATTGATGGTATTCTGGGCTGTGTTTCCGGCTGCTCTAATATTTTCGTCTCTTAAGGAGAAAGAGCAATTTTTCCATGCTGTTACAGATGAGACACATCCCTTGGAAACTGAGAAGGCATGGGATGATTGACACTCAGCCTGCATTCTTATTTTATTGAGATGTTAGCATGCCACTCATTGGGAAGTAGACCGCTAAATGACATTCACATTTACCAGATGGACTGTCAAGGTAGCGGCGGTGTCATCCCCTCTCCAGAATATAACTTAACGCCTGATGCCATTTTGTCAGGAGTTTCAGATTTGATGTTCCAGAACAAGTTGGCTCACACCATATAACTTCCTGCGTATTTTCCTGCTTGGGTTAAGCATGGTGCATCTCTAATTTCTCATCTGAAAATGTACACAATGCCAAGAAAAAATCATCTTCAGTCTGCTCCATGTAACTGCATCTTCTCAACGTTATTGGAAATTTTTTTTTCTGATATTTTATGTGTGATCTGCTGTATTGCTGTGATTAGGGAAATCCAGTTAGAAGTCATAGAAGAGGACTTAACGCAAAGGGTTTTATTTATAGACCTCAGTATTCTTAAATCTTTTAGAATTTTGAAAAACAAGAAGGCAATGATCACATCTCCTCCTCTGTAAGAGATAGATAAGAGCTTTTGATAGACCCCAATTCTGAGACTGTCTTCCTTTTTTAACCGATGTAAATTTCAAAGGCAGAAATTAACTTCACATCTATTACAAAGTAAAGAAACAATAACCGTGGAAACTTATATTCTATCTCTTACTTCATATGAAGTAGTGTTCTCGCTTACTCAGTTCTTGTAATAATGCCATAGGCTAAAAACATCTTATTGCTATCCTCATTTTACAGATGAGCGATCTGAGGTCTTTGGTCTGCTTAGGCTGCCATCGCGAACTACTACAGACTTGGTAGCTTAAACCACAGAAATGCCTTTTCTCACACTCTGGAGGTTAAAAGCTTAAGGTCAGGATACCAGCATGGTGGGTTCTAGTGAGAGCCCTCTCCTTTGGTTCTTGTGACAGTCTTCTCTCTGTGTGCTCACATCACCTTTTTGAGCAAACTCAGGGAGAAAGAGAGCAAGCTCTCTGGTGTCTCTTCTTATAAGGGCACTGATCCCATTATAGGGTCCCACACTTGTCTAACCCTAATGACCTCCCAAAGGCCCCATCTCCAAATACTGTCATATTGGGAGTTAAGAGTTAAGGTTTTTGTATATGAAGGCTGGGGACACAAACATTCAGACTGTAATAGGCACAGAGAGGCCAAGCATCTCGGTCATGGCCAAATAACTAATAAGTGAGGAAACCAAAATGGACACCCACAGAGTCAGACTGCAAAATCCTTATTCTTAATAAATATACAGTGTAGCCTCTTTGATGTCCGATACTGTGGGCCTAAGTAAGTGGGATAGGAGGAAATAGACACAATGAATCAAAGTTTGTATGGAATTATAATCTCCAGATTATCTTCCTTCAACGTGTTCTATCTGTCAGAGGAATATATTTACTCTTTCAGCATATTGACGGCAGACTTTGTAGTCAGCTTTCCAAACATAAAGCCCCAGACTTTAAATATCCATAAAATTATAATTAAAATTCATTATTAAAAAAAGAAAAAAGAGTTCGGAAAGCCTACCCAAATTTGTTAAAAATTCTCTGAAGCCTTTTGTCTTTCTTTCTTTCTTTCTTTCTTTATTTGACAGACAGAGATCACAAGTAGGCAGAGAGGCGGGCAGAGAGAGAGAGAGAGAGGAGGAAGCAGGTTCCCTGCTGAGCAGAGAGCCTGATGCAGGGCTCGATCCCAGGACCCTGGGATCATGACCTGAGCCGAAGGCAGAGGCTTTAACCCACTGAGCCACCCAGGCGCGCCCAAGCCTTTTGTCTTTCATTTGAGTTAAAGTCACATTAATTTGGTGCAGTGACACTAATTATTGAGTCCTGCTAATAGACTCTGATTGGCTTTTCTCAAAATCAAAGAAATTTCTTGGAGGTAATTGAACCTGGTCAATCTGTGTACTAATAGGCAATAAACACCCACCAGAGGTACAACCAACATGATACAACTAGAAATAGAGGATAACACTGAGGGTTATATGCTAACTTAGTGTTATTATTTATTATTATTATTATGTTATATATTGTATATTTACAATATTATTTATTATTTAATATTATTACTTATTTATTACTTATACCATTTTAGAACATGGTATATTATTTTTGCTTTCCATTTTATAGTTGGGGGTCAGTTTTACTTGTCTGATTAATTTTAACAGGATGAATGTATATATTTATCAGTGCAGTGATTCTGCTTTTGTGATCAAATCTAAATCTCAAGTTTGTGGGCTAAACCCATAAAGAAACCAAAAATAGTTGCCCACAGGACACGTCTAACACAGTACAGGCAGTGAGAGCTCAACTTGGGCTTTAAGGTCAGAACATTCTGATTTCTTTCTTTTTTTTTTTTTAAGATTTTATTTATTTATTTGTCAGAGAGAGTGAGCACAGGCAGACAGAATGGCAGGCAGAGGCAGAGGGAGAAGCAGACTCCGTGCTGAGCAAGGAGCCCGATGTGGGACTCGATCCCAGGATGCTGGGATCATGACCTGAGCCAAAGGCAGCCGCCCAACCAACTGAGCCACTCAGGCATCCCAACGTTCTGATTTCTAGTAGAACAGTTCACTTTACTTGCTTTGTAGTCTTGCATTCAAGATGTCTGACATTTAGAGATGAGACATGAACAAAATGGATTCATTCTCCTCCTTGAGTAAGCTTATAGTCTATTGAAGAATTATACAATCTATTACTTGAGATTATCACTTCTCCCTGTAAATCTTCCTTTGCAGATATTTGAAAATGAGTTCCAAAGACACTGCTTGGGTAGTGAGCATTTGGGAGACCAAAATATATTGTAAATCAAAAATAATTTTGCATTGTTAACAGGACATCTATGAAAGAATATATTTTTATAGTACAAATGCAATGATTTAATGTACATATACATTGTGGAATGATCACCGCAATCAAGTTAATTAACACATCCCTCACCTCACATAATTACCTTTTTTAACAATCTAAATATGCAATTTTTATTGTCAGTCATACCTCAATAAGGCTGGGGGAAAAAATGTTCTAATGATCATATTGTATTAGTCTATTCCCGTTTCCCAGGAGTGGGGAGCCTGAGATATTAAAAGTAAATCATTTATTTTAGAAAGGAAGGTGGGGGTATGTAGAAAATGATCAGAATGATGCAGAGAGTGAAATGGGCAACGAGGGAAAGCCAACAGGAAGGCCTTAGACAGGGACATTGGTCTTCCTGGTTCTACAGCATCTACTGGCCTTCAGACACCAACTGAAACATCAGTACTACAGACTTTGAACTTGTCAGCCTCTACAATCATGTCCATCAATTCCTTACAGTAAACCTTTCTATATATATAAAGAAGATATTTATATGTGATATACATAGATATGTGCATATCCTATTTATATGATATATATACACACACATGTCTATGTATATATATGTTTGTATATGTGTATATACACACACTATTGAATATGTACTATATGTATAAGTATGTATATACATACACAAACATCTGCCTATATTCTCTCTCTGTATATGTGTATACACACATATGCAAATACACAATTGGTTCTCTCTCCCTGGAGAACTATGACTAAACAGGGTGTCAACTTACCTCGAGACCAGAAGTTGTCTGAGTCCTTGGCAGACATATGCAGATATCTTTCTAGAAGAGATCTCGGGCAGACATGAAGAATACAGTGGTGCAGCTCAGTAAAATTACCGTTAGGTTATATCTGTGGGAAGCTGGTTTGCTGCAAAAATGGTCAGATTAGGAATTAGGTGGAAAGCATATGAAATGGGGTGCTAGAGGCATTTGGCACATCTACTTACAAAGAAAAGTTATAGAGCTTCTAAGGTTAAAGGTAAGCAAGTCACATAAATGCTTTTATCCTCCTGTACAAAACTGAAAAACTCATAATTACCTTGTTTATTTCAGTTTTTTTCCTTCTCCAAAAATCCGATCCTCAATTCCATTGAAATTAGACATCATAATTGTTTACGCAGAAAAGCATCAATGGCTCAAAATAAAGAAAAAAAAAAAACCAGGAAAGTAAACATAATACGATGTGTCTTTGTCTTTGGTGACAGGATTTTTATGCAATGCATGATTTATTAAAAGAATTTGAGCTATTAAATCAGGGCAAGAGAGAATGAAAATTCATATCCTGTTTATAATGAGGCTTTGAAAATGATGCCAATTCATTAAACATTCACTTGATGAATATTTATTAAGAACCTACTACATTCCAGGAATTTTGCTATGTAGGAAACATTAGTGAATTACACAAATATACTTCCTTCCCTTGTGGAGTTTACCATCTAGTGCGGAATACAAAGAAATTACCATCTGAACATCTTGCAGGGAACAAGGTTAAAGAAAGTCCTCCCAAAAGAATATAATATGATCTTTGCTCTTCAGAAATACAGGACCTCAATAATAATATAACTCACTTCCATACAAATGCCAAGAGCCATAGACACATTCTTTTAGCTTAGATAATGGGAATTTCATATCAACAGGACTGCAAGTGTGAAAAGAAAAGAAAAGAAGAGAATGTAACAAAGCCTTGATAGCCATAGTCATTCTCACTAAGAATTGGAATGTCTTTCCAAAAGTTAGAGTCTCTCTTATAATTATTTATACATTGAGTGTTTAGTCATCTGGTCTCCTAGCGGTACCTACTCTAGTGTTTTTCCATTAAGGCAGCTTAGTCACTGTCTCTTCTGCTTCTATACTTTGCTGACTTCAACTAATTGCTTCTCTGTATAACTCTTATTGTGGGAGGATGATTGGGCTGCAAATCATCCTTTTGAGTAAGCCTATTATGCGAAGTCCCTTATAGGCTTCTGTGCAATTTGTCAGAAGGCAATGTGTGTTGTGGCAATGGAAGCTGATGTTGTCTAATGCAAGAGCCTGCAGCTACTTCTTTTAGAAAGGAAGGCAGTCATAAAACAATAGATCTCTACACTGCAGAGACAAGATGTGTAAACACATTCTTTCATTCCTTCTTTCAGGCCAAAAAAAAAAAAAGAAGCTAGAGCTAGAAAAATCAAGGATGTCCTTAATTATTTCAGGGTTTTGTTTTTTTTTTTCTTCTCTAAAATTCAATTCTCAGATCCATTGAATTGGTTAATAAAATATAGCTTGTGACATCAGAGAGCCTACTTTTTGTCTAGCAGGAGAAATGGACATTAAAATAGGATCTCACCAATAAATAGGCACCTGAGAAAACATTGGAAATCTCTATGCTCCTCAGATCTGGTTACAAGAAACTTCCACTCGAATTCCATTCAAAAGTATGATTTCTTGTATCTTCCCCAAATTTCTGTGAGTTCCTGAGACATGCTGTCTTGGTCTTGCCTTTACCTATGTGCTTGTATGTTCTTTTCTCTGGGTTGCTTCTACTCTATGAAACAACTATGCATAAAAGTCAGCTGTTTCATTGATTTCTGCCAAAAAAATCTGTTAGCTCCTAGCCATTTGAGGTTGATTTTTACTGATAATTTTATAAGACATAAGGTGGGGTCACATCTCATAGGCCATGACCTTCTGCAGAGTTGCTTAACCTGTAACAATTTACTTTCCCATATCCATTAGCTTCTTCCTCAATAAGAGTATCCCAGTTTTATTCAGAGTAGCAATGAGCTCTATTTCCCAGCTTCTCTTTTTTTATTTTATTTTATTTTTAATTAGGCCACACACCCAAGGTGAGGCTTGAACTCACGACCCCGAGATCAAGAGTCACATGCTGTACCTGAGGCAGGTGCCTCACCAGCTTCTCTTTCAGATATTTGTGATAGGCAGTCTCAAAGATGGCCCACCATGAAACCCACTTCCTGGTATTCGTGTCCTTATAAGATTTCTTGCCTTTGCGTGTGGACTGGAGTTACTGGCTTACCTGCAATGAATAGAGTGGGAAAGAAATGATAAGCTATCATTTCTGAGATGAGATTATAAAGAAATGTGACTTCCATGTTGGGTGTTCTCTTCCATTCTCTCTTGGACTGCTTGCTCTGGGGAAGCTAGCTAAGGCAGCCCTGTGGAGAGGCCCATATGAGTGAGCTTGGGGGTATATGTTGTCAGGCCTATCACCACCACGTGAATGAACTTGGATGGGTGTCCTCCTCAGATTAGCCGTGAGATGATGACAGCCCCAGTCAGCACTGATTACTTCCTAATGGGAGTTCCTGAACCAGATCCACCAGTCAACACACTCTCAGATTCCTAATCTATCGAAATTATACAATTATAAATGTTTGTTGTTTCAAGCTATTTAATTTTTAATTTGTTATGCAGCCGTAGGTAACTAATATATTTTTTAATTCAGTAACTATCCACTGAATGTGTATAAGGAATAGGCTTTAAGTACTATGGTTCAATACATTGAGAATAGAAAGAAGAATTAGAAATTGTTTCTGCCCTCAAAGAGCTTCTGAACTATTGAGTATAAATCAGGATTTCAATAAATAGAAAGTGAAAGAGAAGAAATCTAGTTAAGGGAATATCACATCCTCTCCTCTCACCTTCTTTTTGTTTCTCTTTAGACGCTCTTCTTTCGATCTCGCTCAGTTTTATTAATGTGCTTAGCTCAAATAGTGAGGTATAGAGGAAAACCGAAAGGCGTTCTCTGTACGTATTGTTGGGTGAGCAGGTATCTGGATTTCAGCACAGTTGTAGTAAACAACTGGGTCTAGAGTATCTTAATTTTTCCTGGCGGAATCAAGCTTACATTTGACAATGTTGTTTTATTCTAAACATAAGAGGCTTAGCCAGGAGAAGAAAATCTCCTGAGACAGCAGTGTGTTGCTAGCCTGAGCTGAGCATTAGAAGGCATACCTCAGTTTTCTTTGTTTTATTGTTTAATTTTAAATATGGTGGATATGAGATTAAACTGTTTCACCAAAGACCATACAGGCTTAGATATAACCTTGTTAATCAGCTGACTCTGCAGCCTCATTTTTCGTTATCCACAGAGGCTCTGTGTTCCAGCCATGTGATAGCTTTTGCATAGTCCCAGTGTTCCAAGACCTCTCTTAACCTCCAGGCCTTAGAACATACTCTTCCACCTGTCTGGGATTCTTTTTCTCCATGTACCTGGGGAAGGTCTGCTCATTCTTTAGGACTGATGTATCAGGTCTTCCAGGATGTCATTCATAAGTGAATTCAGAGAATTTTTATTTTATTTTAATTTTTTAAAGATTTTATTTATTTATTTGACAGAGAAAGAGTTCACAAGTAGGCAGGGCGGGGAGGGGGGCGGGGAGGGGAGGGAGGGAAGCAGGCTCCCTGCTGGGCAGATAGCCCCCATGCCAGACTCAATCCCAGGACCCTGGGATCATGACCTGAGCTGAACGCAGAGGCTTAACCCACTGAGCCCTCAGAGAATTTAATAGTTCCCTCTTCCCGTAGAACATGGGAAGAGAACATGTTAAAATTGTTTGCTTAAGACCAGAGGTTGGACACCAGGGAGTCCATGGGCTATACAGGCATAGGCTATACATGCTACACAGGATCTTACCTAGTATGTATGTATGTGTGTGTGTATATATATATGTATGTGTGTGTGTGTATATATATATATATAAACAAAACAAAATGAAAACAAAAAACAAAACTGATACTGAATATTTTTAAGCATTTGGGCTCACAAATTCTAATCTGCCACTGTTTCTTATTGTTTTTAAAATGGCTGGCGTTCCCAGTTTGCATTAGTTGCCTGCCTCTGTGGGATTTATATCTCAGACCTTGAGGACAAGCACATTTTTTGCTCGTTTTCATGTCCCGTATCTATCGTAGTTCTTGGCACACTGTATGCACTATGAAAACAATTACTGAATGGGTGAATGAATGAATGAATGAATGAAAGAACAATTAAATTATTAATCAATGAACAGTCATACTGTAATCTCTGTATGATTAGGAGAAGGTCTTCTCTCTATCCTTGATGTCGTCAAACTGTTTGCCAGCTTTGTTCTCCACAGGAAGCCGTTCATCAACATCCTGGTGAATGAATGGCTTCCAAATAAATTCTGGAGAGCCGTTCCACTCCCATTCAGTCTCCTGTATTTCTTAACTCTTCAATACTACTATCCCTGTTTTAAAAACTTCCTCTTTATTTTGTCCTTACATTATAAATGAGATGTATTATGAGATATTTCTTTTAAATAGTTTTGTTCCATTTTTTCCCCTCCAGCTAAGAAAGAGAGCAAAACACATATGTTATATCCAAAACATGTCAGCGTTTTCATCAGTAATTTTTTTTAAAACTGCCTACTTTACCATGCAAGACTCTTTTTGGCAAGAGACAGTAGCCTGACTCATACAAATTAAACCATGAAGAATTTTTTGGCTAGAAAAGAGCTAGTCTTAGCCATGACTCCAGAAAAGTACAGAACTTATATTTCTTGCTTTCTCTTCTTTTTGAGTGTGATTTGTCTTTAGACCAACTTGTTCATAGTAGAGGAATCCTATATACAGGGATTTAAAGCTTAGCATTCTACCTTTCTGGACGATTGAAATTGAATCACAAATTTAAAATAATTATGAGAAGACTACTCAAGAAAACTTGATGAAGAGTGTAAGGAAAGGCAAAAGCTTTAAGTTGGGCCAGTCGTGCTGGTCAGAAGATTAGAATGGGCTCCCTCATGGGTCTAGGAAAGCTTGGTACCTTGTTTAGCAAGCGCCTGTGGGAATGACCTGAATTGAAAGGGAATTTCATAGAAGCCAGCGGTTGTTTGGGTGGGTCTGAGCTATTCTGCACACAAAAACCAAGGAATATGCATGATAACAACCTATGAGCCAGGAAGTATGGATAAAAGGAGAATAAAAATATGGTCTATGCCAGAGAGGTATTCCTAATCAAGTTACGGTGTCAGGTCGTATCATTATAAGTGAGGAATTATGAATAAAATTTAAAGGCAAAAATAAGTGTTTATTAGAGTTATTTCTTAGAGTTATTATTAGTGTAATCTCTTACACTTCAGGTGAGCGTAACTCACTGTGATTTTCTTGTTTTGTGTATAGGAGATTTTAGCAATATATATATTGACATTTTCCCTCCCAGACTTCTACCCCTTTCTTCTATCAATCAATCAAAGTGAATTCTCTTTAAAATGGTTTTGGAGCTTAGAGATAAGAGGTTAGAAATGGAATCACCCTCGACATAATAGAACCCAAACTGATTATTTTGTGTCTGAGAAAAGAAGCCCATAAAATTTCGCTTCCAGAGAGTCAAATGTGCCATTTTATTATTAGAAGGGTTTTTGGTGTGTGTGTTTTTGTTTTTGTTTTTGTTTTTGTTTTTTAAATGTTTTAGGGACTCCTGGTGGCTCAGTCAGTTAAGCCTCTACCTTTGGCCCAGGTTATGATCCTAGAGCCCTGAGTTCGGCTCCCTGCTGCGGGGGAGTTGGCTTCTCCCTCTGCTGCTCCCCGTTGCTCAGATGCTCTCTCTCTCACAAATAAATAAAATCTTTTAAAAAATGTTTTAAGTTTTTCTTACGAACTGTTCTCCTTCAGCTCCTCTTAAAGACTTCAGTGTCACCAATCTCCTAAGTAATATGACAACTAGCATGAAGTGTACTGAGAATAATTGGGAAAAGACCGTAGTTAGGAAAGCTAGACACACAGGGCTCATTCCAGATCCTTCTTTCTCCTCCTCCCCTTCCACTCTCATTCTTCATTTACACCTTCCCACGTCCTGTACATCGAATTTCTCCACAATGCACAGAATAGTTTCCCACGACAAAGAATCATCCACGTCAAGATGTCCGTCGTTTCAAGGCTGAGAAACCCCACTGCAGAATTTACCTCAGGGGAATACTGAATGGACATACATTCTTTCCCAGGGTGCACTTCAGTTGCCTCATCACTGGTTTCATGAACTCCCTTCTCGTCCTCTATAACCCATGCTGCAGAGAGCAGCCAAGTGAACTTAAACAAAACAAAACAAAAAAACCCAAAACACCACTATTGTGTAAACACTGCTTAAGCCTGTCTGCTGGTTGACTCTCAAACACTTACAGAGACGTGGAGAAATAGGCAGGGACCAGATCACATAAAACCATGTAAACCAGGTTAAGGAGTTTGGATATTACTCTCATTCTCTTCTCTTTCCTTAGCTCACTATCTTTCTGTCATCTTCTTTCTGCTTTTAGAATATTCCAAATTCATTCTGCTTCACGGCTTGGCTTAACGGCTTTGGTACTTTTTAATCCCTCTGTTTGAAGAGCCCTTTCCGTGGCTATCTACTTAATTAACTTCTTCCTGTCATTCAGAGATCTTTTCTGTCTAGTTTGAAATTGCCCATACCTTCATGTCCTCTCACTTCTAACTCACCACCTCTCTTATTTATATTTATATTCATGTATGTGAAATTTGTCTAATTTTTTTAATCTTCCTGGAGATTATAATCCAAAATAGATTTTGAGATCATGGTAAAAATGATCCTTTTTATCCCTATTCCCATACTTCATAAATAAAGTCTATGTGGTAGGCAGAATAATGTTTCCCCAAAGGTATCCATCCACTTTCTACCTGTGGATGTGCTGATTTATATGGAAAAGAACAATTAAGGTTACGGATGGCATTGAGATTGCCAATCATCTGATCTGGAGATGAGGTGGGTTCTGGATTTTTTAGGTGGCCCAGTGTGGTCAGAAGGGTCTTATAGTGGAAGAAGAAGGAGGCAGGAGAGTCAGTATCAGAATGATGTGATGCGAGGGAAATTTGGCTGGCCTTTGTTGACGTTTTGATGTAAAGGGGCTTCCATCCAAGGAATACAAGAAGCACCTAGAAGCTGTGAAAATCGTAGATCGACTCTTCCTTGGAGCTTCTTGAAGGAATACAGTCCTGCTGACGACTTGATTTTATCCCCCTGTCATCCATTTTAGACTTTTGACTTTCACAATAATAAGGTCGTATATTTTTGTTGTTTGAAGGTACTCAGTCTGCGGTAATTTGTTACATCAGCAGGAGAAAAGTCACACAGCCCCTGACACATTTACTGTTTTCACCTCGTTTTTGCTGGTGTCTCTGGAGTTTAGAGCTGTGTCCAACCCATTATAGGCACTCGGTTTATGCATAATATCCGTGGGGTGAATGAAAAACAGAGATAAACATAACCGTTAGGGTTAAATAACCATAGATTTGAGCTCTACCATAACTAGATAATTTTGATGTTTAGGGGAAATTACTCAGCCCATCTCCCTCGGTTTCAGTAATCTCATTTTTAAAATAAAAATGTGATTCCAGAATTTTAGTTTTTTTGGGAATTTTAGGATGGTGTTGGGTTCAGCGGGCTCCAGGAATGCAGGAGGAACAATAGAAATGACCCGCGGGGGGGGGGGGGCGCCATCTTCCAGCCTCCTCGCCCCCCCACCCCCTTTCCTTAACCCTTGACTCTCCCGCCAAAAGGATGTATGCCCAGGTCACATCTCCATAGGTAACTGGATACCTATGCAGGAAACAGAAGTATCAGGACCCCCTACCCCATACCCTCCAATCACCAAATACCCTACCCTCTATGGATGTGAGCCCATGCCCTGCCTTGGCCGGATAAAAGACCCCTGCCAGCTCCCTCCCAGTGCGACTTCCCCCACTCCCCTTTTCGGAGTCGAGGAACCTCGCCTGAGAGTGCCCACCTCCTCCGGGTAGGACTTTCCTGGCTCGTCTTCTCCTGAGCCCTGAAACTTCACTGGAGAGTGCCTCAAATAAACCTTGCCTTGCGCCTACCTCACCTGGTGTCATGTTTATCTCGCCTATAAAACCTTACAGATGGTATCCTCTATGAGAGCCCTTCTGTTGGAGCCTTGGCTTTCTTCTGTTTGTATACCCCAGAGCCTCCTATATGTACATGTTCAGTTTGAGTGGGGAGAAAGGAAAGATTATAATTAAAAGAAGTCTTCATCTTTTCTGTTCAACTGTCCATTTACCTTGTTGAGTTCTTCCCTTAGAGCTAGAACATGAAATAATTTTATTAAAAAAAAAAAAGAGGGGGGAACCTGGGTATCTTGGTTGGGTAAGCATCTGCCTTAGGCTCAGGTCATGATCTCAGGGTGCTGGGATTGAGCCCCACATCTCATGCATCAGTCTCCCTGCTCAGCAGGGAGTCTGCTTCTCCCCCTCCCCATGCACCTCCCGCGCCCCCCCCAACCCTCAAGACTTGTGCTATCTCTCAAATAAATAAATAATTTTTTTTTTTTTTAAAGAGTGCTGAGATATATTTCTTCACCAGTATGATTCTCTGACAGGACAAGGGAAGGAAGTCAAATTATCTTTTTTAAAGTTTGAATCACTAGGTGGACATCAGATATCTTTTGAAAAAAGGGATAGTTGTTAGGGTACGGAGTCAACCACCCCTCCGTTAGACAGAGAACACTCTCGATAATGCAAGTCACACAGCGAGGTTTATTTCCAGGTAGCTGGGGTCCAAGAATCTGCCCGGCGCAGCGGGTTTCAACAAGGACCCCGAGCACTCAAAGCCAAGGGTTTATATAGCATTTTCAAGGCACTTTTCCATAGCCACATACATATCTTGCACCCCACTTTGACAGTTTAACTTAGTTTAAACTTTTGCCACCGCAGCATCACCCTGGCGGCATCCTGGCGGTTAAGTGAGATTCAGGTATAGAAGACATTGAGCTTTATTTACATTTCCTTCTGCCTCTGCCTCCTTCAGTTTTATGGTGGGGAGGGTGACCTTAGGTTTTGAGGAACTGAGTCACTTGTCTCTGGAAATTCGGCCACTGAAGAGATAGCCCTTTTTGTTTTAAATCACCAGGACATTTGCCAACCACGGGAGATTCCTGACTTGCAGGATTGTGATCTCTGCAAGTTAACTATTTGTTTCTCTTTAACATCTGGTCCCTGTGGCGCCATCACCTTACCGCCCTGGTGGTATATGATTAAGTTGTTTCTTAGGTTTTAGCTACTTTCTCTTATCTCAAGTCGCATACTCCGCGTGGGCTAGTTAGGGACGCTCAGTAAAATGGCTTCCCGGCCTTCAGGATGGCCGTTCTTAGGCTAACCCACTCTTACAGTGCAAGGTGCCAGCTTTTGCTTTGCCAAGATGGCTGTACTTATGTCAGGGCTAGACTCGAGGTGGGTACAGCCTTGTTTTTCTTGGCCTTCACACCTGGAGCTGCTTTCTGGGACTTGTTTTTAAGTCTCCTGGGGGAGGGGAGCAGGGACAGTAAAACAGGTCCTTACATAGTGATAGAGATTTCTAGCTTTAGAGTAAAACTGAACTGTGGTCAATTTACTTTCTTAAGCAAGGTTGCCAGATTTAGCAAATAATAGTACAGGATACCCAGTTAAATTTGAATTCCATATAAACAAGAACAACAAAACCCCTTTCCTTTTAGTATCAGTAAGTCTCAAATATTGTGTGGGGCTTACTTATGTTAAAAAGAAAGGGGTTTTATTTATTTGTTTGTTTATATGAAATTCAAATTATACTGGGTATCCTGTATGTAATATAGTGACCCTTCTCTTTGTAACTGTGTGGCCTAGGGTAAGTTATTTAACTGTTATATGATTCGGCTTCTGATTTGTAAATTGGATAATCTTGGTACCCAAACATTAGTGTTTTTCTGAGAATTAAGGGAGATAATGCACATATTCACTTAAAAAGTAATTAACACAATGCCCTCAACAAATTTGGGACTATTTTCCAGATAGTGGTTGAACCATTAAATAGATGACAGTATGCTAGATTGGAGAAAACATCAGTATCGATTAAAAGGCAGAAATTGTATAATTGCTATTTCTTTGATTAAAATTAACTTTATTAATTGATATCTATCAACTACGGGCACCTTACCTAAACTTTAAAAAATTCTCATGTGGATTTTTCTTGGTAGAGTGACAAATTCCAACAGCACATAACTTTTAGAGTTGTCCCTTCATGCTTGATGTGTATTATCCATAGATAAAATAATGACAAGTTTGCAAGTCATCATAAATAAGACAAAACAGAAGCTCTGACCCACTGGCAGAGGAACTGTTCTGTGCTAACAAGGCATGGATGGGGAACTCATTCCATTGTTGACTCCTGCGTCTAAACAGCTGAAGACTTTATGCTTTTATTTATTCTTTTGAATGTTACTAACTTGGGAACGCCAGGGACTAAATTAACATACCCATTGTCTCTCGATTGTCACATCTCCCTGACGTAGGAGGTTGATCACCACAACCATTTGATTTCGGATTGCTCAATGTGGGTGCTTTTCTAGGCTGAACGCTCTGTGTTTAATTGGACTAAATGGCCAACCAAACCACCGGCATCTAGCAGGAGGACGTTTCCGAATCTAGCATTTGAACGTATAGCTCATAAAGATGCTACATAACTCGCAATTAATTCAACACCATGCATTTAGCACAGTTGCTGACTGCCAAAAGCTTTGTGTTCTGCTAAATAGCAACTTGTTAAGCATTTGATTTCTTTGTGAAGAAGTATCATTTTATTTCCATTTAAAAATAGAAATGGTCTGTTTTTACTTTGGTCAGCTCGTCTGCATGTGTGTGTGTTGTTGTTCATTGATAGATACAGTGTTTTGTTTTGTTTTGTTTTGTTTTTCCTCTGGAACTAATTAAACAAGGAGGCCAGGCTGAAGTGGCTCAGTGCCCTGGTGCCCTACACAAGCAAACCCAAATCGAAGCCTATGCATGCTTCCAGATTGCAAACTTGAAACTTAGGACAACCAGTCACAAACAGCCAGCTGGGTTTTAAGCTACAGCCCACTGAATAATTTCCTTTAGTTTCTGCACTTTCTCTATATAAGCCTTTCTCCGGGCTTCTGTCTCTGGAGTGCTCCTAACTACTTGTGGTTTGGTGCTGCCCTAGTCCAACGGATTTGATTGCATTTTGTTGATATGCCTTAGTTTATCTTCTACCACTCCATATCCTCAAACCCCTTGGATGAGATGCCTCTTGGAGGCTGCTACCCAAGCAAGTCCTGCTTTAATCCTTAGAGAAGGAGATCTTGAAGTGCTAGGTTGTAGGGGCACTTTTCATCCAGTTTGTGAGGTCTTTCTGCAGTTTATTACCATTAATACAGTTTTGAGGCTTAATGATACACTTTAAAAAATAGAGCCAAACAGAGATCTTATTACTTAAACAGCATTGATGCATTCAATATATATAGTTATTAAGTACCTCCAATGTGAAGGAGGAGTGTTAGCCAGAGTGCTGATAATTTTACATTTGTCAAAATATATAGGAAGGAAGGAACACGTGAGTTTCATTCATCGTTGATTTAGTTCCCATTAAGATTTGAAAATTGCTGGATCACAGAGCAAAGAGAAGTGCTATTTTTGCAAACTGATTCGGGAACCTCAGATATGAACTCCTAATGTTCCTGGGTTAAGAACTTAACCAGATCTTGAGAAGTATTTCTTTTTCTAATATTATTCATTACTTTTTGTTTGTTTCTTTAAAAAGCAAAACACATTGGGGCTCATTAGATCAATGTTCTTGAGTGCTGATATCACTCAATAGACTATAGAAATAGTCTAAATAGTCTATTTTTTTCAATAGACTTGATTTTTTTTCTCCTGCATTTATGTTCATGTAGACACTTTTCTGATAGGAATCATAGGGTGTAGAATGACATTTAAAGCCAGAATGACATTCTTGATATTTGTGAACTGTGTAACCTTGAGCAAGTAAATAATCCTCAATAAGCTTTATATATCTTTATGTATGTGTAAGGATCATCACATGTACTTCAAAGAGATGTAATGAAGGCTAAATGAATGAATACTTTAAAAGGCATAAAAAGTAGATCTCACATATTGAGGTCTTTACATTAGTAAAAAAAAAAAAAGGACCACAATCTCTGGTCTAAACTCTTGGTGTCAGACATTTCAAAATTCAGCAATTTTTTCCAGATTTTAGAAAGATAATATTGAGCATATATTCTATATTATATAGCACTGACATATTAATAATTCAGTAACTTTTTAAAAAATATTAAGACAGATTTCTAAAATACTACAATTGACTTACATCGATTGTAAGATCAGGTCCTGCCACACAGTGAATGTAGGTCAGGTCAGATTTTGCATGAACAAGTGACAAAAATGTATTATTAAGAGATTTGGGGTTTCAAAAGGGAAGTTTATCATATATCTTACAGGAGGTAATATATTTTAAATGTCTAGCAAACATCCGGCTGTATCCTGGATGCATATTAAATGCTCATCCTTCCTTGACCTTGGCTTTTCCCTTCTCCCTAACATGCAGCCCATTTTAAGCTTCCCCAGAAATGCCGGCTTCCAACAGTGACTCTCCCTGTGGAAAAGCCCTGTTTCGGCATTGAGTTTGCACAGGGCATTGGACTTCCAAACAGCCTTTCTCCCACCAGATTTCTGCCATTGCCCCGAACATTCTTGTCTCTTCCCCCCATCTTACACTTCCCCTTTCTATGAATTGCCCAATTCCTGACTTGCTATTTAAAGCTGTCTCTGACATTCACGTCAATGGCTTGAGTCTAATTCATTAGGAATATTCCCTAACAAAGATTTTTCCAAGTACAGTCATCATTTTTAATCCCTTTTCTGAATTCATAATGATTACAGAATCAGGTGCTGGTGTTTGGGTACAAATAACACATACACATATTCTAAATAAATGTGTACATATAGTAATACAGATGTGTCCATATATTGCAATATATGCACACATTTATAACTATATCACACATATACCACATATACACCCGTACACTACACACATATTTTCCCCCGTAGGGATATAGACCTAAGACTGAGCTGTGTCTTCCTGACCTATATTCATTGGAAAGCCGTGAATGTCTCCATGATTCGTCTGAGATTACCCAGCAATGGAGGCAGGAGAGAAGCTACCTCCTATGCCTTTAAAATCTCCTTCCTTGAAGGGCAACCCATAAAAAACACTCCGTGGATATTTAAAACAGTTTAGGCATCATAATAGGCTCTATTCTGGGTCACTTTGTACACCCAAATTGTTTTTTTGAGACTATTAACAATGTCATGCTGAGCAATTTAATAAACACAATCAGTGGTAAAGCCCATTACTTTTCACTGGTTTGAAAAATCATCCTCATACAGATCTACTCGTGGTTATCCTCCTGCTTACTTAACTAGGGAATCTTGAAGCATAACTTCTGCATATGTGATAGGGATCTTTTATTCGTGGGTGACAGAGCCTATTTTGCAGTTCCTATTCACACCCAAATTGTTCTTGAGGAACAATTCAGGCGTCCTTTGTGGGGGCCTCCCACATTCAGAATAGGTTAATAGTCAATGTCACCTTCACTGGGCTAGTCTTTGGATAGATACCATGAAGGGAAATAGCTGTTTCAGTGAGTGGCATATTCATACCATCTCGAGATGTAAATACAAGGGAATCTAGCCAGAAGGCAGAAGCTTGGGGAAGGTGGGGGCTTGCAGGGAGCCAAAAGGAACAAGAGGCCTTTTCACTCCCAACTCAAACTCCCTCTTCACCAGACACCCATTTCCTTTCCTGCTCATTCTCTCATCTCCCATCCACCAATCTTTTATCCTTTCCATTAGGTCTTCACTCGCACATTCAAAGGCAGGTTTATTAGTTCAGGCCTGGAATCTTGCCTTGAGCTAATTTCTCTGTCTTCCGTTTATTATGTCTCAGTATCTGTGTACATGGAATTTTTTTTTTTTTTTTAAGAGTGAAGCATTTGGGAAAGCTTGGCTTTTTCCCAAGGCGCTGGTATGTTCACTGCATGTAGAAAATAAAAATATTATAAAACAGGCCATGTCTGCCTTTAAATTTTGGCTGCATGGAAGCTTAGAACCAACTCTTCAGGTTCATCAAGAGTCCAAAAATTTACTCTAAGTACCTTTTTTTGGTGTTTTATTCATCACTCAGTCCAGGTCTAGAGTTCACATTTTAGCGTATGCTTTCCCTGGCCCTAATCTCTTATTTTAACTAATTTGCCCTGTTCCTATTTTTGACTCCAGCTGGACAGAACTGGGTTAATCATAATCCTTTGTTCATATCATACTTACATTTTTTTTTTATCTCTTTATTGCAGGTGATCCTGTAGTACAACAAATCCTTTGTGGAATGAGGCAAGGTATAAATAAATTACGAGTAAGTAAGCAATACCTTTTGCAGAAGAAGAAACATGAATATAGAAACAGGACCGGGAGGAAGAAGATCTAAATGACAAGTGCATGACACACTAGACAGGGGATGAGGGCATTTTCTGGAAACACGAAGAGTAAAGAGATGGCCGAAGTAGAAAACGATTATGCTTCCCAGAGAGAAAACCGTCCGTCGGTTTGTAGAAATAGAGAAATCTTATATTCAATGTATGGGTTTGTCTGCCTTAAAGAATTTCCCTCTGCCACAGCAAACCTTCGGTAAATCTTGCTGCCACGACAGCCTGGAATTAACAGGATATGGAGGGAATGATGCTTTCCACAGTGAGACTCGATGGGCCATTGAGATAGGATGGCGGGATGAAGAAAGCAAGCTAGGGTTGTTAGAACATGATAAAGCAAGTGATGATGGGGGTCCCTGAGGAAATAGGTAAACCTCTCAGTACAGGGGGGGAGGCTTGAGTTATTTGCCTTTTCCTTTTCTCTTTTCTTTCCTTTTTCTTAGCCCTTCTCTTTGCCTTTCCCTTTCTTCCGTACCTTTCTCTTCCTTCCTTCCGTCTCTTGCTTACAATCTCCCTTTCTCCCTTCCTTCTCAGAAAGCACTGTGCTATCTCTTAGGTGTGGAGACTCTGCTAGGCTGTCGGCATTTAAGTGTAAAGAAGAGATGCTTGGCTTTTGGAGCTTACCTTGTAGTAAAGAACATACGAGAAAAGTGAAAATGAGTAGAGTTCATGATTAGTGCTATAATGAAAATAATCAAGGTATACAGAGAGAGTATATAAGATGAGTGGGGTGGGGTAAGAGCTAAATTCATTAAGGAACATTTTTTTTTTAAGATTTTATTTATTTATTTGACAGAGAGAGATCACAAGTAGGCAGAGAGGCAGGCAGAGAGAGGGAGAGGGAAGCAGGCTCCCCGCTGAGCAGAGAGCCCGATGTGGGGCTCGATCCCAGGACCCTGGGATCATGACCCGAGCCAAAGGCAGAGGCTTTAACCCACTGAGCCACCCAGGCGCCCCAGGGAACATATTTCTTAAACTGTATACGCTCATACCAGAAGCATTAGAAGGCTCCCCCAAACACTAGAGCAATTTGGGGCATCAAATCTCATTTAAATGTTTATTTTCATTATATGGTATTGAAATTGGGTATAGGAAGGAAAGCAAATGGGTTTATGGTTGTGCATTTTCTACTTGGGCTTTAGCTCCCTTATATTTCTATTTAGCTATTGAAAATTTGATGCCTTTATGTAAAAGCCAATAGAGTGGCTTCTCAAAAAGTTTACAAATACAAACCTATTTGAATTTTTTCTCTTTCTCACTCTCTCCTCTCTCTGTCTTGGTCTCCATCTCCCGAACACACAGAAAATCTCCAAAGCAGCCAATTGTCCACATTTTCATTAAATTGATATTGCTGTCCATATGCCACAAAAGGAGAAAGTTGCAGAAATCAACCATATTATGGATTGAATTTATGGATTTTATGTTGCCAGACTATTGTTTTCCTTCAATCATGCTTTCATTTTATAAATCTTGGGAGTTTTTATTAAAATTTATTTGCAGGAAGTATTTTGGTTTTTTCAAATTGGGGGGTCTGAGCTTTTAAAATTAAGAAACACTACATTAGCCATACCATGAATAAGACAAGTTTAGGGGATAGTTTCTTATTGTTTTGGCGAATTAGCACGTAAATAGCTCCTGTGTCTCTATTGACTTTCTTTCTTTCTTTTTTAAAAGATTTTATTTCTCTATTTTGGGGGGGGGGCATGAGAGGGGTAGGGGGGAACAGAAGGAGAGGGAGAAAGAATCTCAGGCAGACTCTGAGCTGAGTACAGAGCCTGATGTGGGGCTCGATCCCGTGACCCTGAGATCATGACCTGAGCTGAAATCAAGAGTCAGACACTAACCGACTAAGCCACCCAGGTGTCCTATTTTTTTTTTTTCCAGTGACTTTCTTGACTAGCACTCATGTTTATCATAAGGAGAGAGACAAATAAGAGAAAGGCTAGAATTCAAGATGAGTTGTAGACCACGAACCAGAGAATTACCACTTTATACTGTATTTAAAAATATATATAATAATAATAATTATAGTAATAGCTCCCACTTTCCCACCGTCCAGACATCTTGCATAAACGGACTGTATTTAATCCTAAGAACCTTACAAAATTAGGATTATTGGCTTTCTTTACCTGAAACCAAGAAACCGAGGCTTAGGAAAATTAAGTAGAAAAGTTCACAGCTAGCTTGTGTCAATTGGAGGAAGATTAATTAGAGGTTAAAAAGAGGGAAACTGTGTCAAGTTGACTTTCTGACTCCACAACTCCAGAATGTATTGTCTTCACTGCTGGGGGCTGGCAGTATTGCCCTTTAGTCAAAGAAAAATGTAGACTCCTACACAAATAGCTGACAGTCTCACAGGGGCTTCTGCAAGACAAGTGCTCAGAAAATGCTGAGTGAGGAAAAGGGGCTGCACCATGGGAATCTAACAGGAGATAGGGAGTGAGAGGTGTGTTAAAGCAGCTGGTAGATACAGTAGGTTTTTAGTCCAAGTTACCATTACTATACCACTGAATCCTCCTAACACCTACTTCAAGGTAGTTTTGTTTTGTTTTTTAAGATTTTATTTATTTATTTGAGAGAAGCACAAGCAGAGGGAATGGCAGAGGGAGAGGAGGAAGCAGACTCCCCATGGAGTATGGAGCCCCATGCTAGACTTGATCCCAGGACTCTGGGATCATGACCTGAGCTGAAGGCAGAAGCTTAACTGACTGAGCCACCCAGGCACCCCTTGAAAGTAGTTTTATTATCTTATTTTGCAGATAAGGAAATCAGATTGAGAGAAGATAATTGACTTGACACTTATTAGCTGACTGGGTGACCTTGCACACAGAGTCTGGGTTCATTCTATCTATCTATCTATCTATCTATCTACTTATTTATTTATTATTTGAGAGAAAACATAAGCAGGGGAAGAGGGAGCAGCAGACTCACTGCTGAGCAGGGAGCCCGCCTTGGGGCTTGATCTCTGGACCCCGGGATCACGAGCTGAGCAGAAGGCTGACGCTTAACCGACTGAGCCACCCAGGAGTCCCTGTACTCCCTTTTTAAAATGGAGAAAAAACAACCCCCTGTGGAATTATTATTAACTAATGTGAGCTTTGGAGTTAATTCATGTGAAATGGCTGTTAGAATAACTAGTGAACAGAAAACACTTCCTAATGATCACAGTTCCTGTTCATTAGCACCATCACCGTCACCTAAATCGACTGCTCTTTTCGCTTCCTCCTGGAAAGGCCTCCTAACAACGTGGCCCTTGTTTCTCCACAGCAGTGAATCGTCACCTACTGTAAAACAGAATCTCTCTCTAGAAGGCAGGAAACTTTGCCCGTGCAGGTGGAGAATGTTAGAGAGCAATCTTTAGATGTACGACCCAAGTGGCCTTCTGTAGGTGAGGGGATGGTTGCGGCCACTAAGATGCCCCGCTCAGCCTCCAGCTGCCTCAGGTTTTTTCTTGCATGTGGGGTGGGGCTTCCCCCTGGCCGCTCCAAGCCTGAGATCTGAGACCCGCAGGCAGACAAAAAGCAAGCTGGTTGCTGGGAGACACAGGACCCTCTGATAGGAAGATTTATGCCTTGGCTCCAGGACTCCCTTGTTCTGGCAAAACTTTCTTACAACAGTACTGCAGCCTAATGCTTTTTCTGGGTGTTCTTCACTTCTCTCTTTACAGAAGTTTAACCAGAATGGAGCTCTTATGGTGCATCGAGGCTCCCTCTCCCCATTTTTTCCCCTTACACTGACTTGGCTTCTAACAAAAACAATGTCCCCAACATCTGGATTTTCACCTCCAGTTAACATGATCTTTGAATAATTCATTTATTCTTGGGTCTCATTCTCTCTCTCTCTTTTTCGCTAACCTGAAAGAAGACAGGGTTATAGTAGATGACTCTATTAATTGCATGATTCTAGAGTTATCAAATGCTGTCTATAGTGTGGATTAACACATTGTTTCTTGTATTTCAGTGCTAGATCAGAGTGGTGCTAAATGGTTATTCCATGTGTAAATTATTCTTTGATCTAAGAACAAATATTGTTTTATCAAAGAGTAAATATTGCTTTGATTTTTGGCTCATGGATGCCAACATATTGCAACATAACAACAACAACAAAAAGTATCTTTGATGATTTGCCATCATTAACACTTCTGATCCAGAAGTACTTATGTAATTTTGGAGTAAAGCATGAAATGTCTTCCTAATTGGCTTGTTGTTCTCCAAATTAAAAATACTTCAATTAAACAAAATTGTATCTCCATTACTACCATCTAAAGCTGACTTAAAATTCGACTATTCTCTTTTGTTAGTTTTGAACTAGTGGTCATAGTAGAAAAGTTTTAAATCCAATCCTGATGAAAAACAGAATCATACTCTAAGATGGCTTGCTCCCTCCTAAGTCAATACCTGATTCTTTAAAGGCACAATAGTTGTATTATTCACTTAAATGACACTTAGATCAAATATAGGATTTTTAATACAGAAGGGAAAGGTTATGGTATTTGTGTAACAACTATAAGAAGCGATAGGTATTGTATGTCTTTAATTAAGAGGCAAACATTGATAATCCATCTTTATCAATGGAATGGAACATGAGCCTGAAAACCTGCTAGATGTAATCTAAAATGGAGTGTTGAGATTTTCCAAAATCTCTTACACATTATCTCAGTGTAGGACTATTTTTATAATCTTGTTCTAAGGCTATGATCAATGAGAACTTTAAGAAGGATTTAGTGGTGATGATAGGATTTTCTTCTCTTGAAGGTTGCCACACTGGGGGAAAATGCATTAATGGAAGAGAATTTTTGCAACTTGTTACTTGATAAAATTTTACAATACATGGTGAAGACCTTTGTTTTCAAAATATTTTAAAACCCAATTTTTGAAGGAAATGGTCTTGATACAATGTCATGTTTGACCTTGATAATGCAAGAGCTGAAGTCATTGTCATTCTAAATTTTGAGGTATCCCCAATTAAAATGCAGTGAAATTGTGCTTAGGCAAAGTTTGTCAGTAACATGTTTATTTCAGTCCATCTTAGCCATGAGGATTACGTTCAAACTTTATTAAAATAATTTACGTTTTAAACATTTTCACTGCGTTTGTGGATTTATACAAATTTGGGTTCTATTCAAGTGAATTAAGGAGAAAACAGATGTATCATTAGTGTTCATGGAAATCAGATCCAGGAGTAAAACCATGCCTGCTGTCTGGTAGGAGTAACCTGCCTAGGTTCAATTTGGGGATCAGATTAGCTGTCACTTCAGTTGGAAAACCAACTGCAAAAATATTAACCATCTTTCTAGATGAAAGTCCAATTATAAACACAGGGATATGTCTCCAGCAACATTATTTTGAGGAATTCATACCATTCATCAACCCCAAGATGAAAGCTGAAATGTTTAGTACCAATGAGGTCTCATTTGGCAGGTTGCACTTGGATTTTAGCAATTACCGTGAACATTTCTAAAATTTGATGAAAAAATGTGGTTGGCCAAGATTATTTCATTTTCATTTTTAGACCCATTTGTAATGTACACCAAATCCTCTACTTCTCAGTGGGTAGAGCTGGACTCCATAAGTGTTCATGGAGAAGGTTTCATTTCAGCCAGAATGTTCTTTGCTTTTGAGCTTCTTGTATACACCATAGTAACTACATTTCTCCTTCTCTCTTGGTCTCTCTCTCTCTCAAAAAGTAATATAAATATACATGTATCTGTAAACATCTATAAATGTATGTCTGTGTGTATATGGTGTGTGTGTGTATGTGTGAACTCTTTAAAAAACCCAAAAGTTTTCATTGTGTTCAAATATTGATACTAGCTGCATTTTAATTCTAATAAAAATATTTTACCCATCTAGTAACATAGGCTAACAAAGCCAGATCCCCTTGTTCTTATTTATCTGCACTTCCAGTTGGACATTTTAAAGTCTTGGTTGTCATGTATTCACTGAAGAAAACCTTTTCTTTTTGAAGGAAACCTTGCAATATTCCCAACAGCCCTTAGCTTCAGTTACTATCGTGGTTTCACGTTTATCATGTCCTCACATTTCTTCATCCTCTCCATTGCTTTGTCTTATTCTTGTCTGATTTCTTGCTGGTTTTGCTTTTCACTTTCTACCAGGACTACCAGAGTTTCTACCTCAAGTCCCTCCCCACCCCTATACTTTCTTCTAGGGAACCTGGCTTTCCTTGCCCTCCATTCTAGGTTTTTGTTTGTCTGTTTTGTTTTGTGTTTGTGTTTGTTTTTTTCTGATTTATGACTGGAAACATGGTTCTTCTCACAGCTGTAGAATCTCAGCATAATACAAGCTCAGCAAAGCGTCTATTCCCTCCCTACTCACCTCTCAAGGAAGTAGAATATACTGTCAAATCATACTTATTATTAATGTTGTTGGTAGTAGTAGAAAAAGTAGTAGTAGTAGTAGTAGTATTTACACATTTGGAGAGTTCGTGGCAAATACTTGGAATTTACTGAACGTTTTCAAACATAATTGCATTTAATGAAAACATTCGCACCACTTAATTAAACAACCTAATAACCTGGAATTCTCTTTGGACTGGAGATTTCAAATGGGCCATCAATTGGCTGTACTCCATCTACAGTTAGGTTTTCTTTAACCACAAACTTAAAAAGAATATAATCAAAGCAGTTTACACAAAATGAAAATTGTCATTTTTGTGTGTGAAAATTTGTCATTTTTTGTAGATTTGGCAATATTTGGCCCAGATTTCTATAAGGCTTTGGCTGACAAGTCCTGCCCCTTTTAAGATGTGTCTACTTTTTCTTTTGCTAGTCTCCACTGTTGTTTCTCCTTTCACAACGCCTTCACTTCCCTCACTGGTATTTCCTGTCTGGGTCTGGTAAGAATTTGAGTGTTTCAAGTCTACTCAATTTCTTTATGTCCCTCATTGCTTCTAGTTGACCAGCGAGTTCTGGCAATTTTATCTTCTGAATTGAGCTCAGCAACCTTTTTCTTTAAAGGGCCGGATAGTAAAGGTGTCAGGCTTTGCAGACCCTAAGGTCTCTGCTGAAACTTCTCAGCTCCACTGCTGCCGTCCCAACGCAGCCACAGACAATGAAAACAATTGGGAATGACGATCTAGATTCCATATTTATGAAAACAGGCAGCATGCTGAATTTGGTCCACAAGCTGTAGTTTGCTGAGCCCCGCTCTAGATGATCCCGTGCCGAAGTTTTTTTGTCCCAGGATTTTATATCCAAGAAATACTCGATAGGGGGAAAAAAAAAATCCCTAGAGAATGAAATGTACGCCTATCAGACATTTAAATGGCCTGAAGAAAATGATGCTATTGAGAGGTCATCACTTTTGTTTACCAGTAGTATTCCCAGTCATATTGGAGTACAGAATCTTTATTTTAGACTTAGTAACTCTTATTATTTCACATCACAACTGGACCACGCTTCCACTGGAAGTCTTGAATCCATGACCACTCTTCCTTCCTCACTGCCACTAATCTGGATTGGTCCTTTGGTTCTCCTTTCTGTCTTATTTTATTTTTATTTTTATTTCTATTTTTATTTTTATTATTTTGTTTTATCTTGTTTTATTTTATCCCATTCCACTCCCTTCTATTCCATTCCATATTTATCTTGAAAAAAATCAATGTGTGCATGTGAGAAAAAAAATTGAGAAATAACAAAAGATATCAAATAAAAAGCAGATCCTTTCCACTTTGGAGCCTAAATTCCTGTCTCAGAGTCTAAGTTAGTTTTGTTTGTGTCATTCTGTGTGTTCTATGCATATACAAATACCATGTAAATGTGTGTATATGTGCATTCTTCTCAATCTTTTCTTTCACATAGTCTGAGACTTCTAAAAAAAAAAAAAAAAAAAAAAGACTATTGGTACCATTCAGTGTTGATCTGTTACCCAAAGACAGAATGAGAACTCTGAAGTAGAGAAATTAATATGTGCTAATAATTTTCTTCAGACCTGTTTCCTGTCACTTTTCCCTTTAAAATCTCTTAGGTTCTATGTATCTCAATTTGTCTATCTGTAAAATGGAAGTGAGGGAGGAAATAAAAAGCCTTTATCATAGATATTACATTAGGATTAATGAGATAAGGTCTGTAAACAGGTAAGCATAGATAAATATTTAATAAAGGGTAGCTGGAGTACAGTGGTGGTAGATGTCATGGCTGTTAAGTAAGTTTGAGAGCCACTGCACAATTGAAGCGTTAACAAAAAGGATGTACTATTTCATGGTATTTTGGATTTTATAAGTTATTTTAGATGTATAATTGCATTTATGCCTCAGTCATACATTCACCAACTATTTATGTAGCTGTTCTCCCCAGGCACAGTAGCTGGACTGTAGTAAGAATTCAAATGTTAAGCAATATTGACAAGGTCACTGATTTTAAGCAACTTATATGGGAATGGGAACTAGATGGTAAATGAGTACATAAAGTTGATGATTGCATATTATAGAGAGCATTCTGCAGGTAGTGAAAAGGGCCACATAGTATAGGTTAAAGAGTGATTTGCTGCTAAATTTCAATGACTGGGCTACTGGAGCTTTTTCCCATATGGGTAGCATTATCCTCAAATATAAAATGTCAATAGGGACAATGGGGTTGGGGAACCAGTGGGGTCCTGTCTAACCTTGAGGGCTCTAGGAGTATTCCAGGAACACACTTTAACCTGAACCCAGGGAAAAAGGTTATCAGAATTCTTACAAAATTTAGTTCCTTGAGGAGCTTAGACTTGAGGGGGGTGGGGGGGGGTTCTGTCATACTGTCCTAGACCGTTGGTGGAAGGATGACAAGCAGTCATAGGGCAAAGCAACAACCAGAGGACCTTGGGCTGATGCTTGGTTAAATGCAATAGCACCAATGGCAAAAACAACTTGCCTAGTGCTTTTTTCAATCTTTCTTAACAGAACTTTGGGGGGAAAGAACAAGAAGAGGTGCAATACCACATTCAGGAAAGTTAGTTCATCTACTTTTGCTGAGTTAGAACGTATGTTTGAGGAAGGAGTGTATAGTCAAATGGTTGTGACAAGGTAGAAGATTAGAGCTGGGTGATCAATTTTGATCACTTTTTTTTTTTTTTTTCTGTCAGCAAAGAAAACCATTGAATCATATGGCCTGTCTTCGTCTTCTTTATTTTTTTATTTTTTACTTATGCAAAAGGTTTTATTTTTATTTTTTTTTTAATTTTTATTTTTTAATTTAAATTCAGTCAGGGCACCTGGGTGGCTCAGTGGGTTAAAGCATCTGCCTTAGGCTCAGGTCATTATGCTAGGGTCCTGGGATTGAGCCCTGCATCGGGCTCTCTGCTCAGGGGGGAGCCTGCTTCTCTGTCTCTCTCTGCCTGCCTCTCTGCCTACTTGTGATCTCTGTCTGTCAAATAAATAAATAGAATCTTTTAAAATAAATAAATAAATAAATAAATAAATAAATTCGGCCAGCCAACATACAGTACATCGTTAGTTTCAGATTTAGAATTCAGTCATTTATGAGTTGCCTGTGACACCCAGGGCTCATCCTGTCGCATGTCCTCCTTAATGCCCATCACAGTTACCCCATTTCCCCACCCTTTTCTTTTTTTAAGATTTATTTATTTATCCGAGGAGGGCAGAAGTTAGAGAATCTTTGAGCAGACTCCCTGTTGAGCGGGACACTGGTCTTGAGGCTCTATCTCACCACCCTGAGATCATGACCTGATCCAAAACCAAGTCAGAAGATTAACTGACTGAGCCACTCAGAGCCCCTCATTCAGCCCATCTTCTAATAATAACCCGAGTATTAATTAAAACAAGTACTTACTGTGTAGTTCGTATAAGCCTTGCCTATATTACAGGTACTATATATACAATATCTTACTAATCCACATAACAGCCACAGGAAGTAAATATTAATATCCTTACTTTATTTTTTTTTTAAGATTTTATTTATTTATTTGAGAGAGAGAGAGAGAGAGCATGAGAAGTGGGAGGGTCAGGGAGAAGCAGACTCCCTGCCGAGCAGGGAGCCCGATGCGGTACTTGATCCTGGGACTCCAGGGTCACCACCTGAGCCACAGGCAGTCACTTAACCAATGGAACTACCCAGACGTCCCTAATATCCCTACTTTAAAGATGAAGACACACCAACTTAGTCTCTGGGAGGAATGTGGAACAATGTAGGGGAATTGTATTTCAGTACAGAGGTATATGCTTTTCCCTACACCTCAGTTCCTTACATATACCAAGTTCTGACCACACTGATTGAAATGAATACGCCGTCCCGTCAAACTGGTACCGTGAATGGTAGTTATGTTCTTTGCTATATTATTCTATTTTACAGCTGAAATAATGTCGAATCTCCTGGAAATCTAAATGGGCTTCACCGTCTCTATCTGAACAGGGAATTCAAAATTCAAAACCCTGAGGCTCTCCTCTGAGGACCGGGTGATTAGAGAAGGGGCTATGGGAGTGTCCCTGCTGGGAGAAAGCTTAGCTTTCCTGGAGAGACAGGTGGAAGGGTTTGTTTGCACCAACAGCAGCCCTGGTGGTGGGTGTGCACAGCGAACAGGAGGGACGGGGCTGTGAACCTGCCAGTCCTCTGTGACACAAGCATTTCCAACCCTTCAGAGAGTCATGGCTGAGTAGGGTCAGCACGTGGTCTCATAATGTTTATCAGAATGCCAGGTGTTCAAAAGTCAGAAATTTACTCTAGTATAGGTGTGTGCGCGCGTATGTGTATGAGGTACTCTGTTTGAAATCTTTATTTGAATGAAAAATACCATTACTTTTTTTCTTGTGTATTTTGGATTGTTTGTTTGTTTTGGTCTGAAAGACTGCTGCTTTTTCGCCTGGCAATTCCTATTTGCTTTCCTTGACCCCACTCACAACCTCTCCCACCCCCAACCCTTTTGGCTTTGTGCATGCCTCTGTTGGTGAGTTTACCACACCACACGAAATGTTTTTATTCAGTGTACTCATCTGCTGGTGTCTCTTGACTCTAAAGCTGCTTGAGGGCAGGGTCCTTCTTATTAATCAATCTGTCCCCTGTATTGATCCCTACAGGTATAGTGCCAATACTCCTTGATTGGAATTGAATTCAACAAATGGTAAACGAGTATTTGCAATTTTACCACATGAATGCAAAATGGGGTTAATTAGTTGAAGATCCTAGAGACACAGTTGATGAAAAAATCAAGGGCTGTTTCCCTTCCCTCTGATTTCCTGGTTTGTGATGAAGGATGTAAAGCTGTCGGGGTTTTATGAATCTTGCCACCAGCCAGAAAACCTTTCAAATATGATTCAATTTCATGCAGACAGAGACTCAGAGCAACTTGGCAGTTAACAGCTAATGGCTTTTAAGGGTTTAAGTCAGCCCTAAACATTATTCCAATGAGTTTTTGTGGTTTAATTACCTTAAAACATTAAGTAGTCAAAGAGCCCATCAATATAGAGACATTTAGAGATATCCAAAGTGCACTGCTCACAAATACCGCCTTGAAGGTGTCTAATACAGAATCTGAGTTTGCCAAAAAAAGCATGTAAAAATAGTTTAAGTTTACCTATTGGAGCCTAATGATGTGTGCCATCATTACGCTAGGAGAAATGTGAATTCAAAATGATTCTCTAAACAGCAAGGAAGAGCTTTCCAAAGCAGAGAACAGAGCGATTTCTTCCCTACCCTGTTCTTACTGTTAACTTTAAGCATTATGTACACTTAGTGGCTAGGATCCCAGTGGCTCTGGGTTCAAATCTCATCTCTGCAATTAGGAGGGAAGTTAGGTAACAGGACAATAAGTCTCATGGAGGATAATAACAATAGTTACCCGGCTAACTTTTTGTGAGTCATGAGATAATGCATGTAGAGATACTGACAGTAACCACTCATCTGTGGTATGCATTCTTTAATTTTAAAAAAGACTGTTCTCATGGCTTATGGAAGAGAGAAAAAAAAATGAGTTTGAAAGGTCCGTATCCAGTTTTAAAGCTATAAAAATGGGCCTAATATCTTCATTGTGATTTTCCTTCTTTGGAGTTTAATTAAAGAAGCCAAAGGTTGTCACCTATTTTATGCACTATTCCGGATATTTTCTTCTGCAAAACTCATTTTGATCCTTGGACTCACAATAACACCATTACTCTTTTCAAGTCTAATCACATCCCAATCTCCACGATTCAAATTGGCCTAAGATCCCACACTAACAAAATGTTAATATTTATGAGCAACGCATTTTGGGTTCGGAGATAGGGAGAGAAACCTTCCTGGGAGGCAGAAATGAGTTATTGGCCTGCTATAGAATGTGTCATTTGGAAAGAGCTGCATTGTAGGGAGAGATGATTCAAACGCACAATTTCAAGGGGCAATGCAATCTAGTTTACTAATCTCTCATTATACTAAGGTGAGGCTTTTGTGAACACTGACTGCTCATTAGCATCTCGATCCCACAGAAGAATCCAGACAATGGGTGCCAGTTTTATTCTCATTGTGGAGCGAGTCACATGTGTGCATTTCTTTCATGAAGGCTTCATTTAAAAAAATTAAGAGTAGCAAAGGGTAAAGGCAGATCATTTGAACCATGTAATCATGGGCATTCTATGTTAGATAATATTTATTTATTTTTAAATCTGAAAGTCTGTAAGTAATCTACATGCACATCTCATGATCTCTGGAGTCACATGTCTCTTCCTTTCTTCCTTCTTTCACATTCAGTCTGGCTTCCGCACCAGGCAAGCTAATCTCTCCCCTATGATAGAACTCAGTTTTGAGATCGCACCTGAAATCTGTTGGTCAGTTCTGATCTAATGTGTGTAAAAATGTTTTTGCCTACTAGCTGGTTAGAATATATATATATATATATATGTGTGTGTCTATATATAGAGATATCTATCTATATATATCTATATATAGTATAGTATCTATATATCTATAGTATAGTATCTATATATCTATATCTATCTATATAGAGATATATCTATATATAGATTACATTAGGGAAATAACAGGGAAGTTGGATAAGATAGTGGAAAGCTACAGCTCAACATCTGTTAGTTGAAGCTGTAAGCCAGTTCCCCACAATTGGCATATAACCCCCCTGAGTGAGGGAAACGTCAAACACTAGCTCAGAGGTTTCAATTAGATTATGATAGGGGCTCTTAATTGATTTTCACCTGTGGGAAAGAGTAACTGAATGAAGGGAAGAAAGAATATGTATAAGCTTTTCTACTTCTTTACCTCAGGCCTACTTAGGTTGAATCATCCCATCAGCCAATGCCCAGGTACAAGAAAATATAAGGATTCTAAACACCAACAACTTCAGTTCCCAGTCTCTGGCTGCATCTAGATGGTCCTGAAATTGTGGGGGGAGAAAAGGTGAGAAACTCCAGATGTACGTGAGGACCAAGGATGTAAATCACATAAAGTACGTGTGTGAGTTAGATTGCATAACGTAAATCTAAAGTGCCATTAGACGAACAGAGTAACGATTCACTGTGATTCACCGAAGTATTTATTAGTTTTTAATTGCCCTAATAATAATGGTAGTAGAAAGTACTTAATTATAAACTTGTATTGTGCTGTAGTTGCATACTATAGTAAGCATGGGTCTGGAATCAGACCGACCTAATGAACCCTGTTTCATGCTTAGAGTCCACGACATTGGACAACGCCCTTTATCCTATTTCCAGGTTTGTTTTAAGAGTTAATGTATCTGGGGCACCTGGGTGGTTCAGTGGGTTAAGGTCTCTACCTTCAGCCCAGGTCATGGTCCCAGGTCCTGGGATCGAGCCCCGAATCCGGCTCTCTGCTTGGCAGGGAGTCTGCTTCCTCCTCTCTCTCTCTGCCTGCCTCTCTGCCTACTTGTGATCTCTGTCTGTCAAATAAATAAAATCTTAAAAAAAAAAAAAAAGCTAACGTATCTAAAGCATGTAGCGTAGTATCTGCCACATAGATATTCAGTATTCTGGTCCTTACTGCAAGAAATTTCCATCATAAAAAGAGAGAATGAGATTCTTCAGAAGTAAAACAGAGTCGGTATACCATCAAAGGGGCCTGAGGCCAGGGTGTCAGTGAAGCTCGGGTAGTATATGGACCTGCGTCTGAATTCTGGCTGGTTACATGCGGTCTGGCAGAGGCTGTGATGAGACACGCAGATAAATGCTTATGCTCCAGGATCATTTTTTTATCTGTTTTATAGGACACCCCAAGAAGACATTTCTACTCAGATGCACCTTGTTTCATGCAAGCACACCATGAAACTCACTTAAAAGCTAATATGCCCCGCCAGCATCACTAGCTTCTGCCAGAAGAGGATGAGAAATCAAGTTTCCCCGTCGGTTTTATCAGAGAAGAAACTATTGAACAATTCCTCAAGTCCCTGGCCAAATTCCTCACTGAGCCAACTCTAGGTTTCCTTAGGTAAGTTGCTGCATCTCTGTTAAGTACCAGTTCCCTATCAGGGATAGGGAGCGGACAGTGAAACCCCATCTGCAGGGCTGCTGGGCGCCACTGCATCACATCACGTGCCTGACATGGGGTGTTTGTAGGTGAGGTGTCTCAGCTGCTCCAGCCCCTATGGGCAAGATCTCATCTGTGATAGGGTAAAATTGAGATGATAGTCGATGTACTATCATCTTTCTTATCTTGTTTCCATCTTCATTATGTTCTGGATCATGGTCACCAAGTAAAATCAAGCTTTCTTCCCTCCTCTGAATACCAAATAAGAGGCCAGTACATTGAAACTGCTGTCACATTAGGTGTTGTTAATAACCAATCAAACTCGGGGTTCAATGGTTGCATCCAAAACTTTCCTCACCATCATGGTCGTTTGTTAGATGTTCTCTATATGGCCATTGCTAAGATCTGAATTTTTGCGTCTCCCTCCAAAAAACTCCTGTGTTAAAGTTTTAATCCCCAAGCTAATGGTATTTGGAGGTGAGGCCTTAGGGGAGTGATTAGGTTATAAAGGTGGAACCCTCATGTTTGAGATTTGTGCTTCTATAAAAGAGGTCCTACAGAGTTACCTATCCCTTCTACCATGCGAGGAAACAATGACAGAGGTAGGCAGTCCTCCATCCAGAAGAGGGCCTTCATCAAAACCTAATAATGCTGATGTCTTGATCTCAAAACTATGGCTCTAAAAACATCCAGCCTCCAAAATTATGAGAAGTACATATCTGCTGTTGATGAACTACCCAGTCTGTAGTGTTTTATTATAGCAGCCTAAGCGTTGAGCTGTGGTACATTCACTGTCTCACTGAATCCCTAAAACAAACTTTACAAGGTAAGTGTCATTCCCATTTTATAGGTGGGGAAGATAAAGCTTATTTGGTGAAGCTTATTTTGCCCCAAGTTTTAGAGCTAATACTCAAGAGGCTGGAGTTGGAGACATGTCTTCTGGTTGTAATGCCCATTTATAATTCTTTATATGTTACTCTCATCTAAGGCTAAATAACTAAAGCGAAGTGACTTAAAATCACGAGGACATTTTCATATTGCATAACTTGGTCATTGGTTGGCCATCACTCCCGTGTGACAATGATGAGGTTATTTGTTCATTTTTTAACATAAAATGTCTTTATCTTGAAGAAAATACCCTATTCTTATTAGAATCAGCAGTGTAGCAACTGTACACATATCTTCTCATAAGTGTCTGTAGCTAATATGTTCCTGAATTATTTTAATTTATAGTAGGACTGGAAGAATATTATGTACATCAGTCTTATAAATAATGTGACATAAATAACAGCTGCATTTAGTGCCAAGGCAATTATTTTCTTCTGAAGTAATCATTCATTTTTTAGTGGGAACTGGAAATTTGCATGCCACATTGTCTCCTTACATAATTTGGGTGAGGTTCCTTAACTCAACTGCCTGGATGTTTAATACCTGAAAATTGTTTTTTGTTTGTTTTTTTTTTTTTTTTTTTTGTGAGAATTGTCAAGGTCTACTGACACTTTACTTTTGCCTGGGGTAAGGAGCAAGACTGTGTTTATGGAAATGGTGGTACTGGTTCCTGTTTTACTGTCAGCCTTGGAGGGATGATGCAGAGTTGAGACAGTGAATCTCAAATGTCCGGTGCTGTGTTCTGCTCTTTTGTGTATTAATTCATTGTAAAATAATTTGGAAAAAAACCTGCTCCATGCTGGGTTTGGTACTATATCCTGGGTACACAATGGTAAATACGATAGAAATCAACAGACCTAAACACCAATTTCAAGAATATTTTGTCTAGCTTAAGATGCAGACAATAAAAATGGGGAAAAATGAATTTTAATAAGTTCTATAAAAAATGGAAACTGTGAAGGATTGCCTAATGATCAGGGAAATCAAAGCCTAAGCACCAATTTCAGGAATATTTTTGTCTAGGGTAAGATGCAGACAATAAAAATGGGAAGAAATATGAATTTCAGTAAGTTCTTTAAAAAATAGAGACTGTGAAAGAAAATTGATCATTGATCAGGGACTGTGAGGACTTAATTTTAAGCAGGGCTCTGAAGTAGTAGAGCTATCTTGGCCAGGAAAGAGCAAAGGTATGTTCCCAGAAGAAAGAAGACAATGCATTATTGTCCAGAGCTGGAAACAACTAGATGTTTTTGAGGAACTGACAGAAAGCCCGTGTAGATGGGGCATAGTGAGCAAAGATGAGTAATAGCTAGGGTGAGGTCACAGAAGTTGATGGAAAACAGTGAAGTTTCACAAGTTAGGAAAATTTCTCTGGGCCACCTAGCTAATTAGTGATTATTTAAACCCAGGTTTCTATGACTACACATGCCAGCTTATGTCTTATAAGCTCCTAGAATTGAGCCAGTCAATAAAATGATGATGTTAATTTGTAATAATAATGATTACAGTAGCTGAACTGATTTGGTGCTTTATGTCATGCCCTCTTCTCATCGCTTTTTATGCACTAAAGAACTGAATCCTTACATGAAACCTTGTGACAATTTATGCTTTGCTGGAAACTTAACCATATCCCCCACCATGCATGTGTAGGGAGGTCATATGACTTGTCAGTATCACACAGCTAGTAAAGGATGGACTTGAATTTGAACCAAGGGTTCTATGACACTTCAGAGACTGGACTTTCAGTCTTCGTCTTAATGACAGATGAAAACTTTTTGAATTATTCTTATGAAAGTATTTACCAAAACTCTGTACGAGTAACGGTTTCTTTTTCTCAAACTGTTTGAGAGAAAATTGTCACTAGGATGCATGATAACCCCTGAAAACCTTAGCAAGTAATATTCTACAACCCAGACACTCTCTTGCCTTACCACGACGCAACCATCAATGTCAGAGAAGTGAAATTAATACCTGTTTTCTAATTCAAGACTCTGTTCGAGTTTAACTTACCGTGCCAAAAATGTCTTTGTAGCAAAGGGATCCAGTCCAGGATCGTATGTCCATTGGTACAATCTCCTTCAATCTTCGGAATTCCCTATTCTTGGCTTGACTTTCATGACCTTGTCACTTTTGAAGATTATAGGTCAGCTGTTTTACAGAATCTCTCTCAGTTTGGGTTTATCCGATATTTCCTCATGATTAGATTCACATTATATGATGCTTGGGGCAGGAATGTGACAGAAATGCTGCTCTGTTCCTGTCATTGACTCCTGACAGGTGGTCTCCAGTTTTGGTGTGTCCCAGTTTTGAAGATAATAACATGGATCACTTGACCAAGTGGTGTTTGTGAGCCTTCTTCATGCTCTTTGTGCTCCAACACCCTGTGTGGGCTTCAGCTGCCACTCACAATACTCCTGGACAAATTCTTCCCCTACCTATTCGAGCTCTCACTTCCCTTGCCTGGACACCACAGACATTCCTTCCCCCCATGGTTGTGCCCTGCTCACCTCCACGTGGGTATTTCTCACTCCCAGGCAGGCTCTAACCCTCCTAAGCTTACTCCGTCCCACTTCATGGCTGTTGGACAGAATTACTCGGTAAGGAAGAAGAAAGGAAGGGAGGAAGGAAAGAAGGCCATTAGATAACTTCTAATTAAAAAATAAAAGACATAGGGGAGCCTGGGTGGCTCACTGGGTTAAGCCTCTGCCTTCGACTCAGGTCATGATCTCAGGGTCCTGAGGTCGAGCCCCACATCGGGCTCTCTGCTCAGCAGGGAGCCTGTTTCACCTCTCTCTCTGCCTGCCTCTCTGCCTACTTGTGATCTCTCTCCATATATCAAATGAATAAATAAAAATCTTAAAAAAATAAATAAAAATGGTGCTGGGAAAATTGGACAGCCACATGCAGAAAAATGAAATTGGACCATTTCCTTACACCACACACTAAAATAGACTCAAAATGGATGAAGGACCTCAATGTACGAAAGGAATCCATCAAAATCCTTGAGGAGAACACGGGCAGCAACATCTTCCTAGGAACAACGCAAAAGGCAAGGGAAGCAAGGGAAAAAATGAACTATTGGGATTTCATCAAGATCAAAAGCTTTTGCACAGCAAAGGAAACAGTTAACAAAATCAAAAGACAACTGACAGAATGGGAGAAGATATTTGCAAACGACATATCAGATAAAGGACTAGTGTCCAGAATCTATAAAGAACTTAGCAAACTCAACACCCAAAGAACAAATAATCCAATCAAGAAATGGGCAGAGGACATGAACAGACATTTCTGCAAAGAAGACATCCAGATGGCCAACAGACACATGAAAAAGTGCTCCATATCACTCGTCATCAGGGAAATACAAATCAGAATGGCTAAAATCAACAAGTCAGGAAATGACAGATGCTGGCGAGGATGCGGAGAAAGGGGAACCCTCCTACACTATTGGTGGGAATGCAAGCTGGTGCAGCCACTCTGGAAAACAGCATGGAGGTTCCTCAAAATGTTGAAAATAGAACTGCCCTATTACCCAGCAATTGCACTATTGGGTATTTACCCTAAAGATACAAATGTAGTGATCCAAAGGGGCACATGCACCCGAATGTTTATAGCAGCAATGTCCACAATAGCCAAACTATGGAAAGAACCTAGATGTCCATCAACAGATGAATGGATCAAGAAGATGTGGTATATATACACAATGGAATACTAGGCAGCCATCAAAAGAAATGAAATCTTGCCATTTGCAACAACATGGATGGAACTAGAGCGTATCATGCTTAGCGAAATAAGTCAAGCAGAGAAAGACAACTATCATATGATCTCCCTGATATGAGGAAGTGGTGATGCAACATGGGGGCTTAAATGGGTAGAAGAAGAATCAATGAAACAAGATGGGATTGGGAGGGAGACAAACCATAAGTGACTCTTAATCTCACAAAACAAACTGAGGATTGCTGGGGGGAGGGGGTTTGGGAGAAGGGGGTGGGATTATGGACATTGGGGAGGGTATGTGATTTGGTGAGTGCTGTGAAGTGTGTAAACCTGGTGATTCACAGACCTGTACCCCTGGGGATAAAAATATATGTTTATAAAAAATAAAAAAATTTAAAAATAAATAAATAAAAGACACAGAGAAACCATTTTCTTTCATTTGAGAAAAGTACCTAAAGTGATGCTAGCTGAAATAATGTTGAACACATTGTTCTTTCTCATTACACTCCACAGGAATTATTGCCCATGCCCAAAGAACAACAACAACAACAAGAACATGGTTCATCTGAACGTGCTTCTTTCAACAAAACACAATTAGGATATACTCCACGTATATAGTCTAATACCCATTAATAGCAAAAGAGCCAATATTCTACATATACTGTATACATCTATTATATCCATTTTATATATATATATATATATATATGTGTGTGTGTGTATTCTGTTATATATAATGGATTTTATGGCGCTATGATCTCTTAGTCTGCCTCGTTCTATTTGCTGTTCAGTTGTCTAATCATTGCTCTCAGGAACTTAGGTGTTTTCCTAGTGGGAAGAGGCTGTCATTAATCATTATGTATCCAGGTTCTTTTTTCACTCCATTCTGGAAAATATAAATATGAAACTGGAGAATGCAATTCTGTTTTTTCTCACTTTTTGAACATGGTCCTCTTCACATCTGCCTTAAAGCCCCCTATGCATGAAGGGAACAGCACACGTTTTGAGAACCAGTTTGGGGTCAAATCCTAGCTCAAATACTTGCAACTTGACTTTAACCATGTGCTTGCTTACATAAGCTTCAGAATCTTTACCTCTAAAATAAGTATAATTATGTGTCGTTGTAAGGACCAGATGCAATAAGTTAGGTAAAGTGCTTAGCACAGCTTGGTTCAGGGACAAGAAAGCATAGACTTAAGTGTATCAAACGTTTTTCAGCTACTCTCCTTTGTACATGACAGCACTTGGTTAATTTCTCTCTCATAACAAAAGTTGTGTTTTATTTGTGACTCATGGGTGTCACGCCCACTGGCCTGGGATCTTAAGGGCAGAAATCAGTTTTCATCCCTTTATCCTCAGCAATTAGCAAAGTCACTCATAATGTAAAAGATGTTTAATGTCTATGTGCATTGAAAGATGGAGGGTGGTGGAATTGTGGAATTGATAGAAGGATGAAAGACTAAATGCATGAGGGGCGCCTGGGTGGCTCAGTGGGTTAAGCCGCTGCCTTCGGCTCGGGTCATGATCTCGGGGTCCTGGGATCGAGTCCCGCTTTGGGCTCTCTGCTCAGCAGGGAGCCTGCTTCCTCCTCTCTCTCTCTCTCTCTCTCTCTCTGCCTCTCTGCCTACTTGTGATTTCTCTCTATCAAATAAATAAATAAAATCTTAAAAAAAAAAAGAAGAAGAAATGCATGAAAGGATAAGTGGACAAAAGAAAAACAATTACAACAAGGCAACAAGGTAGGGATACAGAACTCACTATTTATTAAACATCCATCATGTGCCAAAAATCAATTGGTTATTTTACATACATGTTATTAATACTCCATTAGGTTATTATGTTATAGAAGAGAAAAGCAAAGCTTAGAAAAATTTTAAAAAACACACTAAAAAACATAGTTCATACTTTTAACTTTGCCAAAAAAGCTCTAAAAAAATGTTCTTTCTGTTTGAGTATGACATGTAATAGACTTTATCTATTTAACATGATAAAAAATATTTGCTCTTTATCCAGGAGATTGGATTGCACAATCATTAAGAAAATTGAGCATAGTCTAGATTGTTAAGGTAGAAAAAAAATGCATGATCCATTAGAGGAAACAAAAGATTTGGTGAGTGTTTCTAAATACAAACAAGCCTGTGGGCTTCTCTAGAGTAGACACAATTTTATTTATTTTCTATTTCTGGATTCAATCCAGTAATGTCAGAGATGAAGAATTAAAACCTATACAATATCTTTGAAGGATAACTCTGAGGAATTATGTGGACAAAGAATTTATAGGCTTGTACATATCACCACTACAACATTATTTATAGTTTCTTGGTAAAGTTCATGCCTGTGAATGGGAAGACGTTAACTAAAATGTGAGGAAATGGAGCTTACTGTAGAAGGGTGGTTAAAGGAATCCTAAATGAAAACCACATGTCTAGTAGACCATTCACAGAGTAATATTTGTGGAATAGGAATGCATTCTAGAATCTAGAGTCTGCATCTAGAACGTAGTTCTAGGAGAGTCAAAGATGTATGTTGCCTGCCCTCCAGTGTCTCCTAGTTGGTAGAGGTGAAGATTCGGGGAAAATACAGTTTCAGAGATGCAATGAATGTGTAGCAGAGTGAAGGAGTTGCTAGAGAGGCACTGGGAATATGGCACTTCAGGAACTGAAGGAGTTTGTGATGTTCTCTGAAATAGGTGGTATTTTCTTTATTTCCATGAAACGTGAGTGGAAATCTGCCAGCTGACAAGTTGAGGCCCCTAATTTCCCAGCCTACAAGGTGAAACCACAATAAGAGGGACAAGTACACCCCTGGGACTTGAAATGGCTCCTTTTGACTTGAGAGGCTGCATTATGGCTTTAGTGTTCAGATATAATGGTTTGTTTTGGGAGAGTGACCGCTAAGGTTGAGAGAGCTGTGGTAGACTGGGGTCAGACCATGAACCATAGAGGGGAATGCACAGAAGCACACAGTAATCCTTATTTGGTGTCATTTTGGAGCCCCTTCAAATAATTGAATATATATATATATATTTTTTTTTCAATCATTGATTCAATCATTGAGTCATATTCAGTGATTTGAAGGGGCTCCAAATATATACATAAAACTATGTATATATACACGCAAAAGAACACAATTGTTGTTATGAGAGAGAAATTAATGAAGTGCTATCACACACAAAGGAGAATAGCTATCAGGTACGAAAAGCATTTGATGCATTTAAATCTATGCTTTCTATTCTGTGAACTAAATATATATAATTGCATATATGATATATATGAACATATGTAAGTATATATACTATATAGTTAGATATAATTTCCAAATATAGACACATAATTGCACATGTATACACAATGCACATATACATATTTTTAAAAATATTTTATTTATTTATTTGACAGACAGAGATCACAAGTAGGCAGAGAGGCAGGCAGAGAGAGAGAGAGGAGGAAGCAGGCTCCCTGCCAAGCAGAGAGCCCGATGCGGGGCTTGATCCCAGGACCCTGGGATCATGACCTGAGCTGAAGGCAGAGGCTTCATCCCACTGAGCCACCCAGGTGCCCCTATACATATGTTTATATATATTTTAAAAGATTTATTTATTCTAAAGAGAGAGCTCATTTGAGTGGAGGGAGGGCCAGAGGGAGAGAGAGACTCTCAGGCAGACACCCCTCTGAGTATGGAGCACAACATAGGGCTGAGATCAGGACCTGAGCTGAAATCAGAAGCTGGACACTTAACCGACTGAGCCACCCAGTGCTCCTATCTATTTTTGAAGTACAAGTTACAAGCTACAATTTTATTGATCAGGGCATGCACACAAAAGAGGGATCTTTTTTAAAAAAGAATATTTATTTAAATAATCTTTACGCCCAACATGGGGCTCAAACTCACAACCCTGAGATCAAGAGTTGCACACTCTTCCAACTGAGCCAGCCAGGCGTCCTGCAAAAGAGGGATCTTGATCGTTATTTCCTCCTTTCATTTTATAATTTTTGTTGTTTTCTCTTACAGAAATAGACACATTTTGGCTGATCTTATTACTTCTTGTTTCATTTTGTACAGTACTCAAAACTTGAATGAATGATAAAAAAATTTTCTTGTACCCTTCCTTATTATTTTGAGCAATGATGAGGAGTGACCTTAATAGGTTAGGAAAATCACAGCATCTCAGTGAATGGCCTGATAAGGCGCATGGCTCACTGTTCACTTCTACCACCTCTACGTCTTGCCATGCTTCTTGAAACCAGTTGTGTTCTGATGCTGAATTAGTCCCCGAAAGGAGACTTTTCAAAGGACGTGAAGGTACCATTTAGCTTTTGTGTGGACTGTGCTATCAGAATGTCCTTTTTGGCTCATACTTTCCTAACCTACATCATTAATCCTAGAAATGGGATTCCTGATATGTTCTGTCAGTGGTTTCTGAAATGCCTATGGATACCTCAATTTTTTGAAAGAGCCAAAATAAACCAATCAATAAAAATAGCTTTGTATAGTAAAAGATATGAATTGTCCTAATCCCTTTGTTTATTATCAGACAAGAATGGGCATGTCAAGCAACACTTCACTTACCAAAATGCTGGCTCCATTGCAATTACCATTCCTCTTCCCTGTTAGACTATATTTTGGGCCACTCATATTCTGAATTTGAAAGGTATCTTCAGTTTCCTTAAGCAAGTTATTCGGTTTTTAAAAATAAGATAAAGCAATTTGGTTGTTTAAAAAGCAAAAAGCCCCTTCTAGACTCTCCCTTCTCTTTCCTCTGAAGATAATCGTTTGTTGGAAACAGTAAGCCAAGAACAAAAGAATCACAGTGGCATGACTAAAGCTTGGAGAATTTGCTCAGAAAAGTTCCCCAAATACAGGTCTTTAGGAGCCAGTAAATTAAACTGCAGACACTGTGTCTCATTGGCCCCAACGCATGGGGTCATCTGATTACGCCTCCTCATAAACGGCCAAATTAATCTCAATCCCTTTAAAGGGTATTATTCCTGTAGAACTCAAGAATATGTGGTTAGTGTACTGTCACTCCTGAAAAGTTCTGTTTCTCTGGTAGTAACTGATAAAGATGGGGATTTCTCAAAGTCAATCACTCAAAATAAAGAACTTAAATCCATTTTAACGTACCCCTGGGAAGCAGATCTGCATTAACCTCGTCTAGGACTTCTCCGGCAATAATAAGGTTTAAGAGAGTACACAGCCACTGGTGATTTCTGCAAGTGATACAATGAAGGGACAGAGACAATGAGGCAAACATAAAATGGGACCTGGGATTAAGGGATCTTCCACTCAGCCATGTGTAGAATGTTGAAAATTAATGTGGTATTGTTTCGCAAAAGCAGCTGTCAAGTTATTGTAATTTGCAAAATGTTTTTTTTTCCTTCCTCTTCTCCTTCACTGAAGGCATATTAGAAATGGCTTCATTTCTGAGGGATGACAAAGTTAATCTTATTTTGAGTTCCATTTGAAGAAAATGACACTTAAAGCTTGTTCTGCATTTATCAAATGAGCCAGCGAGTTCAACATTTACTGAGTGCCTCTGAATGGAAGACACAGTGTTAGATACCAGGGTTGGAAAGATGAATTGAGAATAGTTACTTCCACCAACATATTTAATGTCTGGTGGGAGTTGCAGAGCAGAACTTTGTAATTTTCTGTTTCTGTAAATATATGAAGAGAGGTAAGCAAAGTGTGGAAAGGGGAGGACGCAGGTGAACCTAATGGGTTGCCTGAAAGTTTAAGACCAATGGCATGGGGGCAAACCCAAAGGAATGAGACTGGGGCCCAGGCAGGGTCTGGGGTGGGGCGTGGGTCTTCTAAGGTCTTTCACATATCCAGGGGCAATCTATGTCTCCGCAGAAATAGCTCATTGTATTAGAATTATGTAACAATGTGTATTGAATGTGTATTGAACTTAATTACATGCACATGAGCATGCTGTGTTTTATCTTCCAGCATCTAGCAGTGTGTGGGATCTTTCGTGCACAAAGTAAATGTTTGAATAAATGCATCCAAGAATGACAGAAATTTAGTCATACCTAAACAAAAATTTGAGATTAGTGTTAGGGGCCCCACATCCAAGTTCAAGAGAAACAAACACACAAACACAAAACACAAAAACATCATTTTGTATTGTGATACGGAATAGAAGTTCAAAAGCTGGGACAGTGATAAACACTTCAGAAAATGGGGATCCGAGGAGGGCAAGGAGAAATTGTCTGGGTTATTGGGTATACTAAGTGTAGGGATACTTAGGAATAATTTGTAAGAGATGGTGAATTTGAAGGGTGCAAGGCCATTTGGTAAGTTTAACAGGATAGAAGTTGTTCAGGGGTACGTGGGTGGCTCAGTTGGTTAAGCGCCCGGCTTCGACTCAGGTCATGATCCTGGGGTCCTGGGACAGAGCCCTGCCTCTTCAGGCTCCCTTCTCAGTGGGTCTGCTTCTTCCTCTTCCTCTGCTGCTTCTCTCTCTCTCTCTCTCTCTCTCTCTCCCTCTCTGTCAAATATATACATAAATACAATCTTAAAAAAAAAAAAGTAGTTGTTCAGGTGAACTGCAGAAATATCTAACTAAAGGCGTAAATAAATAACAAAAAAAGACCTTCATCCCTCTGCATCTACTTTATACCAAGGCATGCCAGAATATTGATAGCTTTAAATTTCCCTGAGAGCTTCCCTGCATTGCTCTGCAGATAAAAAACTTTCCAATCATAAGGACTGTACCGCACCCCAAATAGAAATGCCATCAAGTTTATTTTGATAAATTGTATTCGTTCTGTATCTGAGAGGTCTACCACGGATGGAACATATATCACATGATTACCTGGGTTCCCACTTGCTGGGGACTTCTTACTTGCCGGTTGGTCAGAGGCTGATCGGCCACTGCACTCTCACTTTGATCCATTGCATTTTATTTTTTCTGCAGCCAAAGAACTTGGCATCCAAACAGAAGTGTCATTACTGGATAATGGATGTACTGGAATCAGCCAAGCCACCCATCCAGCAGCAGGATATTTGACAGTCCTTCTGATTAAAGAAAAGAAGGTGCTTTACAAAGAAGTTCTTCTCATTTTCATGAATTTTCAAGGTTGGACTTCCATTTTCCATCTGGCATCTGTTTGTTTCTAATTTTCTCAGTTTAGGTGAACAAATTGTAGGGGAAATAAGGAGACTTCAAAGATACCATTGTGAGACATAAGGGCAATAACCTGGATTATAAACTCAGATCTACCCCTTTTTCTAGGACTAGGTTAATCAGACAACTTTTCTGGGCTTCAACTTGTCGATAAAATTCACCATTCATCTATATATTCCTTCATTCAAAAAGTATAAACTGAAAATGTAGTATGTAGTCGTCTAGGTGCTAAGAATACAATGGTAAGGGGAAAAAAATCCATTGTTATCAATGAATTATAAGGGAGGAAAACTTTCCCTTTCTTCCCTTCCCTTTTACATTTTTTGGCTGGTCTAATAATTAAATTCGCATAAGACAGATTAAAAGGAAAAAAAAATTAATTTTATATATAGGGGAGCTTATAAAGATATGCGACTCAGAGAAGTCACCAGTGCAGGCAGCTTTTATACCTTTTAGGCAAAGAAACAACAACAACCAAAATCTGTGAAGAGTTGAAAGGACAGAAAGCTTTGGGCTTGGGGTAGTAAATTGGTGAAGCAGTAACCAAGTGTGTTCTTGCTCCTGAGGTCCCCTACTCTGGTGATAAGGATGTCTCTCCTCCTCTGCATACAGGGAGGGTCCTGTATTTATTTTCTGCTCTCAGCCGGTCAAAGAAGGGTCAGAGTGTGTTTCTTGTATTGGCTGTTTCTTAAGTAACTTTACACTTGATCTTAGCCAAAACGCTGAGAAGCGATGTTTTACTTAAGTAACTTTAAGCCAATTGAATAATCAATACACCACAATGGTCTATTTTGGGGTGGCATATTCTCCCCCTCAGAATCATGAAGTTTGGGACACCTGGGTGGCTCAGGCATTAAGCCTCTGCCTTTGGCTCAGGTCATGATCCCAGGGTCCTGGGATCGAGCCCCACATCAGGATCCCTGCTCAACGGGAACCCTGCTTCTCTCTCTCCCACTCCCTCTGCTTGTGTTTCCTCTCTGTCTGTCTGTGTCTCTCTCTGTCAAAAAAATAAATAAAAATTTTTAAAAACAAAACAAAAAAAAGAATCATGAAGCGTAATACACATCACATTTATCAAACGGTTCCCATAATACGAACACCTATAACAGGGACTTTAACCTGTTGAGAGAGATGCCTGGGCAAAATGACACTTGAATGAGACCTAAAGTTTAAAGATAAGTTAACCAGGAAAAAAGGAGCAGAGAAGTGGTTTCAATGCAGGGAAAACAGTATTTGCAGAAGCCCTGTGGTTGGAACTGGTTGTGGAAGTTTGAAAAAAGGCCCGTGTGAATTGAACATACAAAACAGTTCTATCGTTGTTTCTCAGTCTTTGCTGTGCACATACAACTCCTGGGGATTTTCTTTTCTTTTTTTATTTTTATTTTTATTTTTATTTTTTTTAAGTTTTATTTATTTATTTGACGAGGATTGAGAGAGATCATAAGTAGGCAGGCAGAGAGAGAGGAGGAAGTGGGCTCAGAGAGCCTGATGTGGGGCTTGATCTCAGGATCCTGAGATCATGACCTGAGCAGAAGACAGAGGTTTAACCCCCTGAGCCACCCAGGCGCCCCAGGGATTTTCTTTTAAATGCAGGTTCTGGTTTAGCAAGTTTGAAGTGGAGCCTGAGAGCAGAGGCTCTCTCCCTGAGAGACCTCCCAAGTGATGTCAGTCTTCCTGGCCCAAAGACCACATTCTGCCCAGTGAAGTGCTAGATGGAATTTGGTTTCTGACATGATGACCGAAAAGGGGAATTGTATTGTTTATTTTAGCATTGCCTAAGAAAGGGCAAGGATGGGACATTAGGCATTCCAAAACAACAACTTTGTCATTCTCCTATTTCTCTTCCTCTTTTCTCCTCACACTCTTCCCCAGTTTTTGGCGTCACTCTCTCTCTAAAGCAAATACAGAGAGGGGAGCATTGTGGCCTATGATAGAGAGCCTTTTCTACCTTAGGGAGAATGGGGCACGATTCCTCTAACTAGAGCTTCATGGCAATAGTTTGACCAATTCCTGCAGCTAGGGGCAAGTTATTGACCCATCTTGGGTCGTAAGTTTACCTTGGTCAGGTATAACCTGATTTACCTGAATGTATAGTTATTAAGGTACCAGAACTGAATAAAGAATCATCGTGAGTTTATCAGTGATTCCCTTTATGTCTCCTAAGGATATCAAAACGATAGATTAAATTTAAAGTTGTAGTTCAGGTTTTATTAGGGTTTAGGCAAGAACTAGAAAGAGACAGCATTTTACCCTCTAATAATTCTATTTATTTATGCACTACACAAGTAAGCAATCATTATTTAGGGAGGAAAGCAAGAAAATGACAAATTAAATACTGTTACTACTAACCTCTCAAAATGTATGTTGGAACTAAATGAACAGAATTCTATTTTGAGTTGCTCTAATTCTATAGACAATTCCTGTGGATGTTCAGAATAGAGTCAGTAAAGGTCAACAACATTTCATGTGATCCAGGACCTTATCACAAGCTCCTCCAGCATGTGGAGAATTATTATGAGACGAGAGGCCCTTTCTTCTCCTAACAGCAGATCCCTTTAATAGAGAGAAAACAACAGTTGAAAAGGAAGAAACCAACATAAGAATGCATTACCAGGGTCACTGTGATATGCTAATTAAAACAACAACAGCAACAAAAACTGTAAACTTTACTTATACTCCTGTGACCCTGGGTATACCTTTTGTTCATTTATAATACGAATCAAGGACATATCATGATACGTCCTTGATTTCAAGATGTTTAGTCTAAAGGGGAGGATGATAATGGTTATAATTTCTGTAAGAAGAGAAATTTGAATAATAGGCAGAATTATAATAAGGAAGAATATCATCAGGAGATGGAGAAGCCGAAGCCAAACTTGCCTGTATTAGTCGGAGAGACTTTCACAGAAGTGGAAGCATTTCAGGCCTTTCGGCTGAGGCATGAAGACTTAATTAGTGGGAAAATTTCAAGCTGCAGGAAACTTAAGACAGAACAGAGTCATTTACGATTTCTCACATTCTCTCTAGAGACTATATGAGTAGGTCAGAAGTGCAGGTGGATATGGTGTGAGTGTGGGGGGTGGGGGGAGTTGGGGCAAGAAACAGGATTGAGGATGAATTATGATCAAAGGAGATTAGCCTGAATAGGTAGGAGAGAAATACCACAAAAGAATTTCTCTGCACTTCAGTTTTCCACCTGTTAGGTCAGCATAAAAATGCATATGTCTTTTCTCATTTAATAGGCAGGACAACCTCAGAAGGTAAGTGTCTGGAACCCTGTCAGCACTTGATTCAATATCGGTTGTGTGGGGGAGAAAAAATAATTTTCCCTTTACCCTTCCAGATTCTTGGCTAAGTCTTCCCTGTAATAAAAGATGGACTAACATGAAAACAACAAACCGAAGTTCAGTAACATGTATGCATCCTGGGTATCTGGAAGAAACCCAAGAAAACTAAGTAACTCCCCCAGTGGTCCAAGCCATCACCTTAAATACTCCTCTTCCTAAAGATAGAAGACCATGTGAGACAGGGAAGCCAGTTATGGAAGAAAAAGCACAGTAAGGAAAGGTATGCTTGTTATGCAGGTTTAAGTCACTGCCTTCTCTATTGATAACGGTTTTTAGAGATACAGTCATCTTCCTCTTCCTGACACAAAGAGGGAGCCTCTGACAAATGGAGATTTACTTGAAAATGTAAATGTCTCTCATCAAACGGTAACTTTTACCTTGTTTTCAGAGCTTTCCCTGATGTCTGCTGTTTCTTAAAAATAACCAGCCTAACATAATCATTATGCCAAAAAGCATAGTTTGGGGTGGCCAGTTCTGCTCCCTTTCTGTTGAATTGTGGGAATTCCCAGTGCCTCCACAGACAAAATCTGACTTGTAGATGCCTCCCTAGATGAGGCTAACTGAGAAGCAAAGGAGAAGTGCCTGGACAGGTTCTTACTGTGGCTCAAGGTTCTAGGGAGTAAATGTTTAGGTTTGGAAGAAAAACAGGCACCTGTGGTAGTCACGTACTTCACGACTCCTTGACTTCTCGCCCTTATCATACGCTGCCCCATATATTATTGTCCTGACCATTAAAGTTACCGTTTCCACCTTACTTTGCACTTGTGTCTGATGTATTGCTAAGACCCCAGTAAAAGTGTAGACAAAGCTTGGCACAGGGCCTTTTGCCACCAGAGCATCCGGTCCCTAGGCCTCTCCTTTCTCCTGCTAAGGTGTCTGGGGTAATCTTTTCATTCACTGTCTCAGGGTTTGATAGCCAAACCCGACATTGAATGAAAATCCTATTGATACTGAAAAGTAAAATGAGGTATATTTGTATGTGTGTGTGTGTGTGTGTGCGTGTGATGTGTAAACACAGTGGCAAAACTTCCCTAAGGAAAGAGATGGAAAAGAAGTACTATACTCCTAGATTTTTTTTTTAACCTTAAAAGCTAGATAACAAAAGAATATTCTAGAAGAATTTATAAACCCTATGGTTTATAGGGAAAATATTATTTATTTTATTAAAGTTTTTTTTAAACTTTGTTTAGAGCTTCAAATGCCAGATACTGTTGTAAATTTTTATAGTAAAAATCCTATTTGATCCAACATATACCTCCAGATCAATGTCTTCTTATAGCAACTCCACTAAGAAGTTAATCATTGCCCCATGTTCAAGTGAGTGATGAGTATGTGCAGTTTGGTGATTAGAGAACTGGAGTTTACATTCTTGAGTAGCAGAATCTATCATCTAGCCTTCTTTAGAACTCAGATCCCATACTCTGTAAAGCAGGGGAAGAAGGAAGATCCAATGGATAGCAGTGAACTCTGCTGTGCTTTTTCACCTGTCCTCCTCATTAGAGTACTATAGTGATCTGGATCTGTATCCTCTTGTTTAATGCTACATTGTGACTTTGACATCTCTATACAGCTACCAACATATTATACTTCTCCTTTTGAATATTACACCAAGAACAAAACACAAGAAAATAAAAAGAAACATAAATACAGATACCTGCCCAAACCAAGGCCAGAAACCAATTCAAATGGCATGGCAGGAGGGAATATAAAGAGAGAGCAGTCATATTGAGAGAAGAGGTGTTTTGCAGTTTCTCAAGATACTGTGTCTTTTGACACAGTTGGAGAAAAAGATTGAGGTGGAGAAAGAGGGCTTATGGGCATATCTTGTCTTCTTTAACATCAATTACCTCCTCTGAATGATAAAGACATGTTGGAAAGGAAGAAATGTTACTCTACCCTTCAAGATTCCTTTGGTTGGTCTAAGGATTAAGTTGGCATGAAAGAGATTAACAGGAGGAAATCAAATTTAACTACCTACAGACCGGCGCTCCATAAGAATTTGAGACTCACAGGCAGCCAGGCAGACGAAGCTTATATACTGTCATCCTGAGTTACAGAAAAGGGATTAGCAGTCTGGGACTTCAAAAAAAGGAAGACAATTCCCAGGAAGATGAGAAAGAGTAAATATTTGGTAAACAAATGTTCATCGGGTCATACAGAAACAATGGGACATGGAGAGGAATTTTAACAAACAGATTGTGCTCGTGTAGTTCATATTAGAATGTAGTTACCTGTGGTGATAGCTCCCTTTCTAAGGGCAGGTCCTCAATCTATATTCTTTTAGGCAATTAAGAGAAGGGTCAAAGATTATCCCTGAGCCACCTGTTTCTTTCTTTCTTTCTTTCTTTCTTTCTTTCTTTCTTTCTTTCTTTCTTTCTTTCTTTCTTTCTTTCTTTCTTTCTAGATTTATTTATTTATTTGACAAACAGAGATCACAAGTAGGCAGAGAGGCAGACAGAGAGAGAGGAGGAAGCAGGCTCCCAGCTGAACAGAGAGCCTGATGTGGGGCTCGATCCCAGGACCCCGGGATCATGACCCGAGCCGAAAGCAGAGGCTTTAACCCACTGAGCCACCCTGGCGCCCCGAGCCTTCTGTTTCTTAAAAAAAAATCAGCCTTAAATAATCCACATGCTCCAGGGACACGTTTTGGGATGGCAAATTTTGCAATCCTATAGACACATCATGGTATTCCCACAATTCTGCAATAAATTGGCAATGTATTAAGGAAATGAAACAAAGACTCATATACTCATCTGTGTCAATATGTTGCATGCTTCGTGTGAACTATGGCATTTAGACAGGACCTGCCACATAGGTGCTCAGGTAACATTTATTAAATGCTTAAGGAAAGTTACTTATTTATCAGAGAGGAAGGGGTAGTATTTTTTTTTGTATTCGTAATGATTTCATATTTTTTTCTTTATCCTTTGTTTCCTTTTTTAATGAAGCATCCTGTCCAGCTTTTCTCCTTTCATTCCAAACAATTCTATTCAATTACAAAGACAAATGGCAGAAGATTTTCCTATGTGTGGGTGTGTTTGTGTATATAAGTGTCTGTGTAGACACTACATGAGTTTGTGTCTATATGTGTTCATGAGTATGTATATATCTTCCTGTGTATTGGTATATGCATGAGTTTGTGTACATGAGCTGTGTATGTACACATAGATGTGTATCTATGTGTGTGTGTGTCTGTAAGTGTGAGCTTGTGTCTGTATGTATAGATCTGTGTACATCTGTCTGTAGTATCTGTCTGCATATGTGTGTTTCTGTCAATGTGTGCATCATGTGTGTATGTCTATCTGTGTGTATCTTTTAATCCACATGTATTTGTGTGCCTGTGTATATGTGCCTATGTAGACATACATGTGCCTCTGTGCACATATGTGCCTTTGTGTATGTGTGTCTGTCTGTGAATTTGTATAACTGTGTGGATAGTGACTACACATCTGTGTCTACTTGTGTAAGTTTGTGTGTCTGTACACATGCACCATTAAACATACTTCCTACTTTTTAAATAAATGAAAGTGTTGCTTGCAGAAAAAAATAAGCTACTTAGAGCCTAATGTTCTGGAAAAATTCATATTAAAAGACATCTGCTTACACCAAATTCTGTTTTGCCTACATTTAGCCACAGGTGTTAAAAAAATGATAAGCACTTGGAAAGTAGACAAACCCAAAATTGTAAGAGTATTCATATTTATCTTAGCTTTCTCAATGAATCAAAGTATAAACAATGAAGAAAGTGAGTTTTCATAAGTGAGTTCTGTTTGGCATAAATAGGAGTCATTTCTCATAGAAATGTGCTGACACTAGGCACATTCTGAAAGCTTATAGTGCAATGAATCTGCTTACCTGATATTAATTTACTTTTTATAGTTTTTTAAAATATAATATTGATTAAATTAGCATTTGGATTAATGACCTTTTAAATTCAGAGAGACTGCAGCAGTAGTTTCTTAATATAGAATGATCCCTGAAAGACCAAAATGTTTGGAAATCAGTTTTCTAAATATTTTATGCCCATCTTTTGCATACATCATTATATATTTATGGCATATGTTTGTATTAATTTATACTATATAAATGTATAAGCATAAATATGTAGATATTCACCCACTATAGAGATATACATACATGCATATATTTGTTATGTATTTATATACACACATATAACATAAATCAAATTCAATTAATATAAATTATCTTAAACATTTTTGAGCACCTAGTAAATATCATATTATTATATTAGATACAGAATAGTAAGATCACAAAATGTGCCCCAACTTTAAGAACTCGTGAAAAGTGAAAATGTGTGGTCCTTTGTTCAAAAAACAGGAAAATATTGTGATTAAAGGCACACACAAAGATTTTTTCTGTTTTTCATGGTCTCTCCTTGCCTTGTCATGGTGTTCTGTTTGTTTGTTTTTTAATTTGCTAGCAAATGCTTTTCTAAGTAAAAAAAAAAAAAAACCTAAAATCTCAGTTATTAGCATGCACTTTACCATTCCTCTTTATATTGTACAGTTACAGTTTTAAATGCAAATATCATAGCATGTAATCTTCATGCAGAATTGCTGAAATTACCTATTCCTAATACATGGTACATCCTTCAAGGTGCTTTGAACTTGCCAGAAGAGAGGAACATAAGCCAGCCTCGGAAAGTTTGGAAGGAGGAAAAGAGGAGAGCTCTAGACAGGATGGAGTGCTCAGAGCAAGGGGAAACTCACGGAGCAAGAAAGGACTCTCACAGGTACGTTGCCCCTTACATGAGCTGCCAGACCTATTCTCAGTGTCCTAGCCAAAGATAAAGTGTAGGAATTTGACCTGAGCATCTCTTCTTTCTCATGAGCCCATCACCTCAACCATGGCAGGTGGGCAAACTCCCCGACAGTCTTTAAGCCTGGTACCCAGATAAGGGTTACTGAAACATTTCCAGGAAGTAGCAGCTTCCCCATGGCCAGTCACCAGTCAGAAACTCTGGGGGGCTCTCAGGTCAATGTGGGATGGCTGTCATCATGTTCCTCCCCAAGAAGCTATGGGGTATGTGTACCCGGATTTTCCCATACCTGCAGGAAGTAGACAGAGGCAGCAACACTTGAGCTGGGGTGAGAAGGGGAGGCTGAATCGGACTGGGAGCCCAGGGAGTAAGGGAATGGACAGTTGATCATCTGTTTTCAGGTTATGAGCAGTGGAACCACAAGTGAAGCAAGGCTCCGAGCCCCAGGCGCATCTCCATTTGACCCATCATTCAATGGACAAATTCGATGAAAAAAAAATTAAATATTTGAAGATAGCAACTATAGAGTATCATTCCCCAAGCAGAAACCATTCTGGAGAGGGTGAAGTGACTAGTCACGTACCCATGAAGTAGATAAGACGGTGACATACTTTAATGGAGCAATAGAAATATGTACTTAAGGGATGCCTGGGTGGCTCAGTTGGTTAAACAGCTGCCGTTAGCTCAGGTCATGATCCCAGGGTCCTGGGATCGAGTCCCACATCGGGCTCCTTGCTCGGCAGGGAGTCGGCTTCTCCCTCTGCCTCTGCCTGCCACTCTGTCTGCCTGTGCTCCCATGCTTTCTCTCTCTCTAACAAATAAATAAATAAAATCTTTAAAAAGAAAAAAAAGAAATATGTACTTGAGTACAGACTTGTCATAGAGGAGGGTGTTTCCCTAACCCCCAGAGGGTGAAAGTCTGGTGGAAAGAAGGGATGGTTTCTAAAGAAATGGAGACCTCAGCTGAGTTTTGAATCTGCGTCTGAGTTCTTTGGGCCAATAAGGACTAGAAATGGCAAGAAAGCCCATGTCCAAAATCTCAGGAATGTGGAAGGTCATGGCATATTCAAAAAGCTGCAAATGATGGTATGGTGGCAGTGTGTGCATATGTGCACGCTCACTTGTGCATGGAGGGTAAACAATGATGCAGGACGAGTAGCAAGCCCTTGGTGGCTGGGTTGCTTGGTGATAGAATTGTTTTCATCCATAGGAGCTTAAGGCTCTGTAGATACTTGAGATGAATTAAGACTTGTATATACTCAGCCTCAAACATGAGACCTTCAGTTAACAAAAAGCAAAAGATAACAGGGTGAATTATACTCTGCGGTCTGAAATGTCAGAAATTTGTCATTGATATGCAACAGCATCAGCCTGCAAAGGTCTTAGGTTGAACTGGAAGAAAAGAGCTCACATGATACTAGACTACTTTCTAAAATTTCTCTGATTGTCCTCCATTAGGGTATGCCATTCATGTTATTAAATAACTTTAATTAAATTGAATTTGATGATGAGGTTTTAGACTGCCTTCACTCTATGTATATGCCTGCATAACACCCTAGATCTCATTTTCTTATTAAGCAGAGAAATCACTTTTAAAAATATCTCCATGAAATCACTTTTAAAAATATCTCCATGTTATTTGTTTGTTTTTTAGGGGGAAAAAAAACAAGAGAAATAAACATTCTTTTTTTTCCCCCATTTCCTCTACCTTGCTTATAACGTCGGGACTATAAATCTGAGATTAAAAACAAAACCAGAAATATTTGCATGGCATACATTGTCTTTGTCATTCTCTTGACAAGAAAAGATTTCAGTGGTTACTATGAAATCGACTTTCTAAAAAAACAAAACTCTTAGGGGATCCCTAACTCTTTGTCAACTTATCATTTCATGAAAGGTCCTGCTTTCAGTATTCCCAACGTATGTGTGTTCTTCTTGTTTTATCTACCCCTGAAATCCTGCATTACTTTGCCACAATCTTGGTGAATGTATTTAATTATGGAATGTTGACATTCAAAGAACAAAAGAGCCAGTTATTTTATCAGCAAAATGAGTTTATTTGGGAAGAGCAGAGGAATTGCAATTCAGGACAGGCAACCTATGGTGAACATAGCAAGTCCAGAGAATAGAAGAGAGGGGCTTTCTTCTGTAGAGGAAAGGGAGAAGATGGGCAGGGCTGTTTCTGTTGCATAGGAAAATCCTTCCTTCCACTGGGGTATGTAAAGCAAGCTTCCTCATGTTGGGGGAAGGGAGGTTTGCTTCCTACCACCAGTGGTAGTGCCTGAGAGCCCACCCCCCTTCAGGGATGCTCAACTCCATTTCAAATGAGGTTTCCTTTCATTAAAAAAAAAAAAAAATTACTGTATATATGTTAAAATATGCTTCATGTAGCATCCCCTTGTAGTCAGATTTTGAAGAGAATGGGACCATGCTTTTTTATTCCCTTAGGTACATATGGGCCACTAGCATTGATTTTGGCAAATAGTCAACTCTTAATATTTGTTGTATTAAATTAAATCAATGAAGTGAATTAGTCATGGTAATTAACTCCCATTTTATAAAAATCATCAAGAGGAAGAATAGTCTTTTAGTTTCTTTTTCAAAACCTGTATTTCATTTTTTTAAGGTATAGTTTCAGTTATAAGATTCGCAGCCTCTGAGACACAAACCCCTTTCTGAAGGGTAGGATGGGTGCGAGTGGACCGTTTAGAGTTAGATGCTCAATTAGAAGAGGGATCTAATAATCCATAAGCATGTTTAGGTTTCTCAGTCAATGAACACTACATTTCAACCAATACTGTGTGGATGTTTATGGAATTTGAACTTGTTAGAATGGTGTCTTTATTTCTAACAGAGTGAGGAATCCATGGTCTGTTAGAAGTTAAACCATTGTTTAAATGTGTGTTTATGTACATGCATGTGTGTTTGGATTGGGAAGATGGTCAGTAGAGATGGGTTGCTTTCTTTTTTTTCCAGATGGGAGAGTATATTACTATGCACTGTAGAATTTGGCCTTTTTGGTCACCATCCTCATCTTTTTACTTTTTTAACCTGACATTTGAAATAAACTGTTTTTTTGAGTATTTACAACACATAAACACAACACAAGGTGATGGATGTGAATTCACTTTCATCCTTAAAACAATCCTGGCCGATAAATATTCTTTTTTTCAAGACTTTATTTATTTGACAAAAAGAGCGAGAGAGTGAGAACATAAGCAGGGGGAGCAAGAGAGGCAGAAGCAGGCCTGCCGAGCAGGGAGCCCAATGCGAGGTTTGATCCCAGGACACTGGGATCATGACGTGAGCCAAAGGCAGACGCTTAACAAACTGAGCTACCCAGATGCCCTGGCAGGTAAACATTCCTATCTCTATTGTGAAGAAATGGAGGCTGTCAGGGATTAAGAGTCCTTCTCCAATTCTTGGAGTCCTTGATTGGCAGAATCTGAATTCAGACCATAGTCATTTTGACTGCAAAGCCATTGTTCTTTCCTGACATGTGTTTCTCAAAATATTGTTCATGGATCAGCTATAGCAGATTCACCAGTGGGTCTAGACTCCTGGCTCAGAATGCATTTGCGGGTATTTAGGGAGTTCTGTTCACGGGACATCCTTGGCTGGGCCTTATCTCCACAACTAGAGTCTCTGGTGGCGGGCGGGAATGGGATGACCCAGGAATCTGCATTTGAATAAGCCTGTGAAAACCACTGCACTGCTATACCACATCATGCCATTATGGAAGTGACATTGTAATTGATGGAATTTTTTTTTGGTAATTGATGGAATATTAAATTTACATATAAAAGTCAAAATTGACAGGAGAAAGAAATAGCAAAACAGGACTGGATAATTGCTACAGCAAGAAGTCACTTCCTTATATCCACCTTAAACAACTCTCAGGTCTGTATTGTTAAGTACCTACCAGCTGTGAACATTTCTAATATTTGGGGCCAACAGATTTTGGCACCAAAACCAATCACTGGGCAGTATGTGCTGTGGCTCGGAGTTAGACATTAGAGCTGCTGCACATATAGTAAGTTTTGCATCTGACATCACAGTTCTATTCTCAACCTTTAAGCTGATTGGGATTTTCTTAGTCTTTGTTTATTTTGGGAAATAGTTTAATCTAATCTTTATACATGATAAGAAAATGTCAATTTTAGCTTTAGTCCAAATACTGTATAATCACAGCACTCTGATGTAAACTCCAGCGCTGAACTTGAGCAAACTTAACACATTCCATTTTGTAATGTAATAACCAAGTTTAAATCCAACTGCACTAGGAAATGACCATGAATGTAAGGGCAATTTACAGCCTAATGATCATATTTGCTGCTGCTGATGGAGATGATGATGCCTGTTCTCTAAAATGACTCTAGCCAAGGAAAGCAAAGCAATTGATTCTCAGCTTCTAATTTTAAGTTAAAAGGAAGGAAGGAAGGAAGGATGGATGGGCAAATGGGAGGGAGAAAGGTAGGAAGGAACAGAAAAGGGAAAAAAAAGAAAATAGTTTTATTTGGGAAATGTTCTGTAGTTTTTCCAAATTACAAAAAGTTTCATTTTCAGTGGATGTACTTCTGTGTTCCCTGGCCCAGATTGCAAATCAGAAATGACAAAGTTTACAACTCCTCACCTGTGTTATGTCTACTCTGCATATCCAATAAATATTTATTTCTACCTTTTTGGCCATCAGCTTGCTGCAGGAGGCAGCATAAGCTTAGGGGTTAAGAGCATGTGTACTGCAAATAGACTGGTATGAATCTGGACCCTGCCTATTTATATTGTGTAAATAAATTTAACCTTGTCACTCTGGCTTTGACCGCTTACCTAAAGGGAGGGGTGATAAGAGTGTGCAGTCCATAAGGGTGGTTTTTAATATTAATTAAGATAATATATGCAAGATGGATAGCCCAGAGGTTACTACATATTATATTCTCATAAACATTAGTTATTATTATTAATAAGCTCACTAGATTTTCCAACAAAAGACTCATGGAGGCATTTCTGAAGAGTGATTGATTTGCAGATCCAGCGTGGAGGGAGCTGGTCAGTGGGCTAGGCATAGAGCCCAGATGTTGATGGTATCACAGCTTAGCACGTCGAGAGTTTATTCAGAAAGTGGTGGCAATGCAGCCCCTCAGAAGGAAGAAGAAAAAGAACCTTACATCCGTCAATTGATTTCTGGGAGCACACACTGCGCTCTGTGCTCCACATTTATTAATTCCTTTTCTTTTTCTTTCTTTCTTTTTCTTTTTTTTTTTTTTTAGTTGTTTTTTTTTTTTTTTTTTTGAGAGAGAGAGAGAGAGAGTGTGAGGGTGAGGGTGTGCATAAGCAGGGGGAGTGACAGAGGGAGAGGGAGAAGCAGGCTCCCCACTGGGCAGGAAGCCTGATGCAGGACTGGATCCCAGGACCTGGGGACCATGACCTGAGCCAAAAGCCGACACTTAACTGACTGAACCACACAGGCACCCCAGCTCCACATTTAGTAATTCTCGTCTCGAGGTTTGAAAGTTTGAGAATTAACCAGAAAATAATAGCCAGGAAAACATGGAGTGGAGAATTTCATTTGTGGGAGGTCTTTGATTATAGCAGAAATGGCGGTCTTGAGTTTCTAACATTTCCTTGTTCTAAAGGCCTGAGCAAGTCATTTTACCTCCACTTTTGCATCTGTAAGATGTGGATAATTAATACTGCTTGCTCTATCCTGCAGGATGGAGGAACAATCCTGAGACAGCGACCAGAGTGTTTACACAATATTAGACTCTATAAAGTAATTTTGCAGACATTATAATACAGTATTTTATTTTTGTTATTTTTTTTCCTCATTGCCCTCCTTATAAAACAGGTGTTTCATCTGCTCACTGACCTATACAGTTGCTACAACTCATCCACACCAATGTACTTATTTTTCAGTACCTAAAAAAACAATAACCTCCTTTTTTTCCTTTGCTTTCCTTTTTTTCTTCTGCTCTGTTGGATGAGTTTCTGTTGTTCTTTAAGACACATGGAAATGTCCTCATCTCTCTGAAGACTTACTCCCTCTACCCAGTCTCCCGTATTTGGCCATTCCCTCTTTGTGGTCACATAATGATTTTCATGTGCCTCTGAGTACTCATACCAAATTATCTTATCATTTTCTGCCTGCCTGTCTACATCTGTAGACAGCCAGCTTCTTGAAACAAAGACATATTCATTTTCGTATTCATAGCACCTTGCGTGGCATCTGGCAGTGAGGTGTCTGTCATTCAAGACATGCTTGTTAGATGCAACAATACTAGCCCACTGATATTAGTACCATTAATATTAGAGAGGCATTCCTATTTCAATTTTGGACACATTACCATTAGGCTGAAAATCAGAAATCAAAGAAGAAATTCCCATTATGCTTCATATAAAGCATTAAAGAAATCCTAGTATATCTACCATATACCAGGGATAATGGTGCAGTTTTAATATAACTCAATAAAGAAGCATTTATAGCATATATTAGGTGAGTCATATCCCTTCTTCAAAATGTATTCTAGGTATTTCTGGCTCTAAACTGTTAAAAAGGTTCTGTGGCTTCTTCTTGCTTTCAGTGCCTCCCTCTGTTGCTCTACCCGAAACACACGTACATTCGAATCCTAAATTCAAACACTTCTTGATCTGAACACGCTCTCTCTCTTTTTTTTTTTTAAGATTATTTATTTATTTATTTGACAGAGAGAGAGATAATAAGGAGGCAGAGGGGCAGGCAGAGAGACAGAGAGGAGGAAGCAGGCTTCTTGCCGAGCAGAGAGCCCGATGAGGGACTCGATCCCAGGACCCTGAGATCATGACCTGATCTTAAGCCACTGAGCCACCCAGGCGCCCCAGGAGCTATTCACTTTCTCATTGGCTCTAGTAATCTCAGTAGAACTTTGATCCCACCATTCTTTCATTATACCCTGTTTATGTTATCCTGCCTTATACTCAGGATTGAGAAATGGTCACATCATGGGCATGCTGGCACCAAGTGGAGGTATTGTTAGTTGTTTCAGCACACTCCAGGTAAGGCTGATTAGCACTAGGCAGCTGAGCATATGTTTAAAACCCTTGACCAACAGCATTTGGACTTCCTTATGGTCTCAAGCCTGTCTATAGCTAAGTGGACATGAAATCAATATGCACTCATGGAGAGCTGGTCCCTATGAGATACATTCTAAATAATGCAGCATATTGTAGCAATCGGATGGTGCATAATTCCCTCCATCTAAAACAAAATTGATTTTTGTCTTCTAACTATTATCCCTGCTCTGCAGAGGGATCTATTTTCATTTAAAGTTCCAAACATTTCAGCCATGCACCATAAACAAACACTAAAAGATTCCATAATATTCTCAAGATCGTCCACTCTCAGCAGCAAAGAAGTGCCACTAAGAATGCTAAAGGCTAAGAAGTCATAAACCATCAAAAGCTCCATTGCAAATGCTCTGAAAAACTCCTTTCCTTCCACAGCTCAGCAAAACACAGCTCTGTGTACACTCTCAGGCCATGATCCATAAAGTTGCCTTTGGCCTTATCTGCCCCTCTTTCTCCATGTCAGAATGGGACAGAAGAAGCCCCCACGAGATGGGATAAAGAACTCAATGGTCTGCTTCTTGTTTCTGCCAACTTAGTGCCTCCTACAGAAAACAAAAACAAAACAAAAACAAAAACAAAAACCCTCTAATAACCATAGTCTAAGCAAGTGCTTCTTATTAATATGCACTTGAATCTCCTAGTGATCTTGATAAATTACTGCTTCATAAGATCTGGGTTGAGGCCTGAAATTCTGCATTTCTAACAAGCTCCCAGGTGATGCTGTTGCGTTGGTCTGAGGACATTTTGAGTAGTGAGTGTTCTGCAGAATTCTGATGATGTCCCTCCCCAGCCAAGACTCTTGGGCTCTGGTTATGCAATCAAACCCCAATCTAAGTACTGCTGGGAAAAGAGTTTGCTGTTGTAATTAAAAGCCTCGGGTCAGTTGACCTTAAGATATGGAGGTTATCCAGTAGAGCCTGATCTAATCTCATGCGACCTTTAAATGGCAGACTCTGGAGGGAAAAGAGGAGTCAAGGAAATTTGAAGTGTGTGAAGGTGTGACCAGCTGCTGCTTTGAACATGGAGGGGGACGTGGGAGAAGGACTCTGTCAACCTCAAAGAGGTGAAGGTGGCACCCGGTTGACAGCCAGAAAGGAGAGGGAGTCCTCGAATCCGACTTCCACCCCTGAAGAACTGGATTCCACCAACAGCCTGCATGAGGTTGGAACGGAGTTCACGCTCAAGGTCTTTGGAACAGATAGGAGCCCGCTGAGGCTCTAAGGAGGGAGCCCAGCTCAGCTATGCTGTGCCCAGACTCCTGACCCACAGGAGCTCTGAGATAACTAATGGGTGTTGTTTTAAGCTCCTAAATGGATGGTAATTTGTTACACAGCTACTGCAAACTAACGTGGGTAGGAAGGTTCTAATTCAGTCTGACCAACTAAAATTTTGCCGTTCATGTGTAGGTACGTTTCCATCATTTTTTCCCTCAAAACCTAAGGATGGTCTTTTTAATACAGAGAACAAAAAATTTGTGGTCGGCAGTTCACATGTAGTAAGTCTGATCATAAGTCTGATCGTAGGAAGAGATTGTTGCTTTGACTTTCAAAAAATCGTTAAACTTCTCCAGCCTTGGTGTCCTCAACTAAAACAACAACAACAACAGAAAAACAAGATTAATAGTAGCTATTCTAACCAACTGCTAAAGGTAGGTTAAGAATAACATACAAAATAAGTGAAAAAAGACTTGTAAACTGAAAATGCTAGAAGCATATACAGAATCAGATACGGCGCTCGTTTAAATTATGCCTCATTGAACTTTTCTCTGGCCATAAAAAAAAGTTCTCGAGATGTTAAAATAGCACAGCTTACTGCTCAAAAATCTTATCATTCTAAGGGAGACTAGATGAAAGTGAACATAAACACTTTGAAAATACCTTGTTGTCATCAGCTCTTTTTATAGGAGATAGTAATTTAATAACAGAGTCTCAGATACAAATGTATATCATGTCTTCTTTAAGAGCTGTAAAGTAAAAGCTGTATTTTATTGAACTAATTGGAAAAACTAGTCCGTTCCAACTTTCTTTCTCCTTTGCTGTCATAGGCACTTAGGTAGATTGTAAATTATTCAGGTATTATTTGCAAACAAGATTGTTCTCAGGTGAACGGAATGGAAATCACTGAGAGGTAGGAGATGGGTGAGCTGCGAGTTAGGAAAGAGCGATGCAGAAATGCGCTTAGGGTTAACAGAGGCGTTACCTAATGTTTAATGTCTTCCCTATGCATAGTGCCAAATCGTTATTTTATGGCAACCTTTCCTCTGTTTTTCGTGTGTGTTAACTTTCTGCAGTGAGCAGATGTGGCCACACACATTCTGTTTGGCAGAAGGCAGATGCCAGCCCCTGAAATGGGTGCCCGGTTCCAAGGGCAACATCTGGATCCCTGGCTTGGCTCTGTTCCTGTCTGTGCTTGTGGCTCTAAAATGCCCCCTGGAGACATTTTATGATTAGTCTGCAACAGAGTTGGCATGAGTGTCTTGTCTCCCTGGCAACCATTTTCCCTTTGATTCTTATACATCTGCTCGGTAATATACAGTATTTCGGAAACGGCTCCCCACCTCATTTCCAATCACAAAGCAGATGACAGGGGGCTTTTGTTGAATGGCATATCATTTCCCCCGGTGTCCAAAGCTATTGTTTTCCAGCGTCCTCGCAACTGCCTCAAATGGCAGAGTGAGCCCTCTCTGCAAGGCCAGTGGGTTTAAGAAAAAGTGTTAGACTCTAATGAATACTCAGTAGCACATCTTGAACCTGTGAGGATTTCTCATAGCCAGGAGGGAGCAGGAAGTTGGAGCAGCCTGACCAGGCTTCTTTCTTGGGTAAGAAGGTCCTGGTTGGATGAACTTGGGTTCCTGTATTTTTTATTTATTATCTCTCTTCCCCCCACTCCCCCATCCTCACCTTTTCTCTCTCCTCTCCCTTCCCATGCCCTGCCCTTCCTTCTCTTCTCCCTCTTCTTCATCCCACTCCCCCAGTTGCCCCATCCTTAAGGCAATAAGAACTCACACTTCCTTGTAATAAAGAGCATTAGGCTATGCCTTTATTAACTCCCTAGCAGAAAAAAAAAAAAAAAAGCTGTTTTTTTTTTTTTTTAAGATTTTATTTATTTGACAGAGAGAGAGAGAGATCACCAGTAGGCAGAGAGGCAGGCAGAGAGAGAGGAAGGGAAGCAGGCCCCGTGCAGGGCTCCTTTCCAGGACTCTGGGATCATGACGTGAGCTGAAGGCAGAGGCTTAACCTGCTGACCCACTCAGGCACCCCAGAAAGAAGTTGTTATTAACCAGGTGGTGTCCCTCAGGCTGCTCTTTTGTCTCTAGAGAAGTGGGGATGTGGGGATGTGATTCAGGCATGTGGCAACATGGAATCAGTTATTAGCCATTCCCTAGGTGAAACTGGAAAAGAGATTAGATTATGAAAGATAAATCTTTCTTCCCCAGCCCGTCCTTGCACATTTCCATAAATAAGTACTTAGATTCCATCCAGAAAGAAAAGTGTTAAAATTTCACAAGGATCTACTCTGGGTAGGAATTTATAGAAAGTAATTAAAGTAATTACGACTACCTTTTAGGATAGGAGTATGCATTCCCATTGTATAGACGAGGAGGTGAGACTCTGAGAAATTTAGCAGCACCTTTTTTTCTGGTGACCTGTGTAATCGCAGCGGAACAGGCTATACAAAGCCAGGATGGTTAATCTAACAGGGTGCCAAGGAACACGACTTCAAGAATTGGCTTAATATCACCCCTTTTCTTGGAAGAGTTGGAATCATCAGGGTGAGATTAAAGAGGCTTCCAAACAGAGGGAATATCTTACATTAGAGGCAAGAATAAGAAGTCATGATTTGCACAGGAGCTGCTAAAAACACTCTCACCTCTACTAACACATGAAAACACATCTCAAACATTGCATCTCGTTGGAAGCCTCCGTAAGTCATCACCTAAACGTTCCCCTACCCCTTCTTCCCTCCCCACCCAAAAAAGAAAAAATAATTAACAGTTCCTGGCTAAATAGATCATTAGGAAGCTAAAAAGAAAAACAGTTCACTTAGGAACGATGTCAGCCTGAGAACAGGTCTGCTGCCGTGTGCCTCCTCACGTCCCTGTTCCATTAGAGCAGGACGCTCTTTCCGCCAGCCGTCTACCAACTAGCAGCCTGTGGGTATCAAGGACTCTTGCATTTTAGAGCTCAGTACACAACATGTTAGTGTTCTCCTACCTTTTAAACACCCTGTTGCATCATTTCTTTTCTTCTTCTGGATATCATCACCACTTTGTCCTGCCTTTTTTTTTTTTTTTAAAGACTTATTTTATTTATTCATTTGACAGACAGAGATCACAAGTAGGCAGAGAGGCAGGCAGAGAGAGAGGGGGAAGCAGGGTCCCCGCCGAGCAGAAAGCCCAATGTGGGGCTCAATCCCAGGACTCTGAGATCATGACCTGAGCCGAAGGCAGAGGCTTTAACCCTCTGAGCCACCCAGGCGCCCCTGTCGTGCTTTCTTTTGTGTTGTAAATCAGTTATGGGAATGATAGCTTTATGATCTGTATCAGACTACAACCTTGAAGGGATCCAGATGACCAGCCCATCCCCCCATAATAAAAAAGATAGGTTATTAAATGAGTAGTGAATGAAAATACAGTTTCAAAATCCAAAGAGAACCTACCATCTCTATGCCAGCCATCAAAAACTAGCCAACACTAGAAGCTTCTGCTCCCCTACTCACTGTATGATCTGTAGTTCCTCAGCCACATGCACTGAGGAACTTTCAGCTTCAGCATTTCAAGAATGAGTATTCATAAGAGCCCTGACTTCATCAGAAGGTTGTGAGAATTAAATGAAATTAGGTACAGAAAATGCTCAGAGAGCTTAATAGGAAAATGATAATTATAAGCCTTGTGGCTGGTGCATTTATAGGACACCTGACTCTGAGACAGAGGTTAACATGAAGGAAGGTTATTAGAAGTATCTCAGGATCTGTGCCTGGGGGTCAAGGCAAGGAAACTGGAAAGCTGAGCTGGAGAACAGTCATGAGAAGGTCTCTGCTAGCCCCCTAGGGAGCTCCAGATTTCAATGGGCCCTTTTGAATTGCCCTGGATTGCCCTGGATTGGGGTGAGGGTCTGTCCCTTGGGTGAAGCAGCTATCTTTAGCCTGAAGCAATTTCCAGAGAGGGCCACTCCAAGTAACTGTGGCAGTAACTTCTCCAGTTATGAATGAGGTCAGACCTGGGAGGCACAGCAGAGTATCACCAAAGCTCTGGATAATGATTGTTATTGCTTTGATGATTCCTCTCGTTCTTTTGTTCATCTTGAATCATTTTTCTCCCTCTTTTAGTTCCCTACACGAAAAATGACATTTGTGGAGACCAGGGCAATAATACAAATGGAGAGCTGGGGCACATAGGTGGCCTAGTGGGTTGAACAGCCGACTCTTAGTTTCTGCTCAGGTAGTGATCTCACGGTCGTGGGATTGAGCCCCACATTGGGCTCCCTGCTCAGCACAGAGTCTGCTTGGGATTCTCTCTCCTCCCTCTACCCCTCATGCTTGTGTTCACATTCTCTTTCTCTCAAGTAAGTCAATCTTTAAAAAATAATAATGATAATACAAATGAAGGGTCATATACCACATGTCTAAATATATAAAATGTATAAAGCAAGCTACCAGACAATGAATTGCAGATGGGCACTGTATCTTATGAAAGATAGACCTTTATAATGACCTGGATGCCTAAGTAGGAATTTAGAAATTTCAGATTCCTTGGAAATCTGTGCTCAGTGCATGGTGGTTTAGGGAAAGCCAGTCCCAAGGCCGAAGATTAGGATCTGCTGCCTTGCGCATCCCAGCTCTGACTTTATTCTTTACCACAAGAAGCTCAAGTGAGTGTGTGTGAAGCCCCAGCCCACACTTACCGTAACTTCCACTAATAGCTGTGCTCTGCTGTCCCTCTGGGTAAGGGATGATCGGGTGATGTAATCCATCCTCGGAAGGGCAGACTTGGGAAGAGGTATAAAGGGATCTCAAAGCAAGGTTGGGACAGTTAGGGAAAGGAATTCTGGGGGCTACATACCTGGGCAAGATCTAGAATGGGGTATCTCAGTGGGTCTATGTGCTTTGCCCCAGAGACACCTTATTCTGTTTAGAGAGTCACAGATGAAAGAGGACCAGAGTGGGACACCTACAAAGCTCAGACAGGATGACCTAATGCCTTGTTAGCCCAGTACTGAGGGGTTCCCCAGATATAGGACTTTCAAGGCTAAAATCAGCCAAATGGTCAAACTGGTCATCTTTATAGGATCCAAGCCAGAGTCCTGCCTTCTTAGCTCTCAGGGTGGTACTATGCTTACACAACCCTATTCCTTCTTCCCAGGAAATGGGCACATGCTGTTCCTTCTCTGGAAAGCTGGAGTCTCCTGCCCTGTCTAGATGCCTCGTTAACCCTTTCTTACCCTTCAGATCTCAACTCCGTAGTTTCTTGCTCAGAGAAGACTTATCAGATCTCTTCAATAGTGCAGTTTGACCTAGCCTGATGCTCCTAGGTCAACATTAGACTCTCACCATGGTTGCAAGCGTACATGCCTGTCTCGAGGCAGACAACCGTTTGTCCGTCCTTAACATCCTGAAGGTCTTCCACACATGCTGCTTGACTGATCAAGGCAGCTCATTCTCCAGTGCTCAGCAGCAGACAGAGATTCCCTTCATTTTGGGGGCAGAGCCTCAGGATGTGGAGTTGGCTGCCTAGAAAGGGCAGTCATTTCTTCAGTGGGCTCTGCCTGACTAGACTGCTTATGAAGTGCTTCGACGCAGAAAAAGTCTTTCAGAAGGTTTTCCTGTCACTGTGTGCCTGCATAGAGTTTGAACAAACTCCTGGGTGGGGGGCAATGCATGAAGTCTTATGGATTTCTGTGATCCACAATTCACACAGGTAGAGTGGCAACCCCGATTCATTGATTAACAAACGTCGGTTGAACCTGTATAGCACCTGCCTTCTCCAATATATACTCTCATTTCAGTTAGCAAGTAGAGCCATAATGGAAGTAAAACAGGGTAATGAGGTCAGCTCCTCTCCATTTCAAAGAGTGCATTCAGGAAAGGCATCCCCAAGAAAGTCACATTGGATCTGACACCTGGGAAGACAGAAGAGATGCGTCACGCAGGTAACAGGGAGAAGCCATGGCAATGGGAAGGGCAGAGAGGGGGGCATGGTTTGGCAGGTGCTCCAGAGAAAGAAGAGCCATGCAGCTGGAATCCACACACAGAGGGAAAGGCAGGGTAAAGGCGTGGGGGAACCACACGGAGACCAGAATTACAAGACCTCTGACGCCATGGCGGGTTCGCTGGTGAAGGGTAAGTGACTGCCTCTATCCGCCTCACCTGCAGACTCACTGTGCGGCATCTTAGCACGGAACATCTGGACTTGACATTGACATGCTGCCAGGGCAGGAGAGGACACCTAACCCATGTGTCCAAGTGAGGAGACCAGAGGAAGAGTAAGGAGTCAGAAGAGTATGTGACTCTTGATCTCTGGGTGGTGAGTTCAAGCCCCACATTGGGTGTGTAGCCTATCTAAAATAAAATTTTAAGGGGCGCCTGGGTGGCTCAGTGGGTTAATCCTCTGCCTTTGGCTCAGGTCATGATCTCAGGGTCCTGGGATCGAGCCCCACATCGGGCTCCCTGCTTGGCAGGGAGCCTGCTTCCTCCTCTCTGCCTCCTCTCTGCCTGTGTCTCTGCCTACTTGTGATCTCTGTCTGTCAAATAAATAAATAAAATCTTTAAAAAAATTAAAAATAAAATAAAATAAAATAAAATTTTAAAAACCTATGAAATAAAATATCTAAGTTGTACTATACTCCTCTACTTATTGAAATGCTTCTCATGGCGTTAAACATACTCTGAAATTATTACTCTATTGTCTGTATAATACCTTAGCAAAGATACCATAATTTAGTTTACCCCATCCCCTTTGTAATCACTCGGTTTGTTTTTAATGTATGATTACTACAACCAACAGTGCAACAAATAGTCCTGTAAGTTCATTTTACAACATATACAAATATCTAATCATTACGCTGTACACCTGAAACAAAAGTATAGGGTTGTATGTCAGTTATACCTCAGTTAAAAAATTTACAGGGAAAAAAAGAATCTTCTTAAATAGACAGTGGTGATTGTTAACCAACATTGTGAATATACTTAATGCCGCTGAATTGACACCTAAAAATCATTAAAATGGTAGATCTTACATTGTGTCTATTTTGCCACAATAAAAATTCATGAATTTTTTTAAATGTACAACCAAACCCCGAAATATGAAAATCATCAAAGATTAACTTTCTCTATATAGTTTGATAGAGTTTAAATATATGTTTCTCTATATTATACAAACAACATATAACTTACCTTCTTGGGTTTTTCTTTTTATTCTCTCTCCTCCACTATTGATCTCCCATGCCTAGACGAGTTTCCGGTTCGCAATAAGGACTCAATGATTAATTGTTTGGATGCAATGCCTGCTTAAAGGATGTGAGTAAGTTTAAGAGAAAACATCTTTAAAAGGGATCCAAATAGTGCAAACATTAGGACTTTTCCAGGGTACAGACTAATCCAGCTTTAGCCTTTATGCTTTGGTGGGGAGGGAGGCCATGTGTAAGACCGAAGACATCGCTAATTGCCCTGTATTCAGACAGTCCTGGGGTGCGCTCATTTCCTGATATTCCACAGAACACCAATCTTCACTTAACACAGTTAATGATATAATTTTTATTTTTAAAAGGGAGAGCTGATGTTCCTACCAGCTTCAGAAGATGTTTCAAATCTGGTTGTGGAGCCATTCTAGTTCCAATTAAGCAGTGGGGGGATTCAATTACAAGCTGTGGGAAGCGAAGAGTTTGTGTCAATAAACCAGCAGTGGTATTAAGGGTGGTTGTCTGGTTTGCAAACATTAACAGCTTGAAACCTAAAGGCGTGTGCTTTTGAAATTATCTAACTATGCTTCTCGTGTAGATAGGATTAAGGATACCTGAAACCCAGCCTGAGGTTTTCTTCAAAAGCATTTTCTCTCCTGGAACTCACAGCGAATTTGGGCATTAAAGTAGTATATTAAAGGGCTCACTGGGAGCTTGTTAATGAGGTTAAAGACATTAAAAAATAAATAAATAACAACCAAAAAAAACAGTGTCAGAAAACTATCTGGATGAAGGCAAAATAATTTGTAGCGGGGTCTAGCTAGGGAGGAAAAGGGGAAGATTCACTTAAATAGAAAATTTTCAGATATGATAGGGCTTTTGGAAATAGATATACTAGATACAAAACAGGAAACCGAGGCCTCAGAAGGTGAAGGCAGTATCCCAGACCTGTCTAACGCACTGCTAAAATCAACTAAAATGGAGACAAGGCTTGGAAAATCCCCGGAACAGGCAAAACCATATAAGCTGTGTGAGCAAAACCATCATCTAGCTTTATATCTTGAAGGTTAGAGAAACATAGGCTATTTCTTGTGAATGATTCTGATAATCACAAACAAAATATAAGTCCCCTTCCTTCAGTGGTGTAAGATCCTCATTTTAAACCAATCCCCACCCATCTGGAAGCCTCCTTTGCAAAAACCGATTATTGTGAAAGTAAAACGAGTTCCTCATTTTCCCTCATGAGCCGTACTGTAACAGCGTGCCTCCGAACTTTCTACCAGGTTTGGATTTGAAGTTTTCTGTTCGTGAACACTTGTTTTCCTCCGCCATAGAGGAAACTTTCTGAATTTCTTTTGACATCATTAACAGGTCTAAAACGCCAGCCATGCATCAGGTGCTCTGCCAAGAGTCAGATGCACAAATGGAATAAAGCCTTAGTATCCGCCTTTAAGGAATTTACAGCTCAGCTAGGATCTATTCATTGATCTGAAATTCTTTTTCTTTACTTCTCTTGACTCACCTAAAGCATGCTGATCCTTTTGCTGAACCAATCGTTCTTCCAGCTACTCCCATACGGTACATTGCTCGTCACCTTTTCTCCTTTTTTCCCTGTGTTTTCTGATGTGGCAATACAGCCATTTAAAATTATTTCCTATTTTTGAATTTGAAAATTCCAAAATTTTGATGATTTTCAAAATTTCAAAATTTGCTAATTTTGAAACTCTTTGGTTTCAAAAGAAGACATTTGTGCTAATAGTCCTGGTTAAGAGCATTTAGCCTATATGTCATTGCCTGGAAATAAAATTTCCCTCTTAGAATGGAACACTCCCTCCCCACCCCCAACCTATACCATATTGTTTCCAAAATGAGGGCTCTAATCATCTAATTTCCCATGAAGCCTAAAGTAATTCCATCTTCTCACAAATTCCAAGGGAAGAGGATAATTCACCTGATGAGTGACTTTGGGAGAGGGAACAAAGCCTTCCCCACCCCGCCCCTGATTTTGTTCTGCCCATATTCAAAGTGAGCTGGGCATATAGTTAGAGCAACCGGCTATACTCTGGCTTTAAATTTTAATTCAGGACTGAAGAGATAGCATGCTTATTTTGTCTGAGATTGAAAAGAAACCACATTTTCTAGTTGGTTTTTTTAGAAGTGAAGTTTTGGTTTTGACCTCTATCTCAATTGGTTCTAGATTTGGGGGGGGGGTTATTGGGCTGGAGAATGGGATCCTGAACCACAGTATGTACGTTGGGCTGAAGAGCAACTGTGCAGGAGGTCTATTTTACTGTTCAATAAAACTGTTTTTCAGGACTGAGAGAACCATCTCCACTAAGCGGCCCCAGAAGACAGAATTTTCCTGGTCAGCAAGGTAAGAGACAGGAGAAGCAAGGTGACTCTTGCTTTTCTAGCTTCTTTCAAAAGAAAGAATGGATTCATGAGGGAGGTGGGATTAGTAGGGGAGAGAAAGGGAGCTGACGATACACAAAATAAATGAAACCGGGGCTCCAAAACCTGAATCCTGCAAACTAACAGATAATTGAAACTATTCTGGGGAGCCTCAGGCAACTAGGGATGGCAGGGTGCAATCTTACTTGTGTCTTGTTCTCTTTTTTCTTTCCTTCTGGATCTTGTATTGTTTGTAAGGTGTGCGTGGGGGGTGGGGAGGAGTGATGGTCTTTATGTATGACAATGTTATCAGTGGTTTTTTTTTTTCCCTTTAAATATATCTATGCTCCTTTATAGATCAGGAGAAGCACATCTTTCACTTAGACTGTTGCTTCTCCGGGATGGAATGGAGAACTTTATGTGAGTGTGTGTGTGTGTGTACATATGTATGTTTCTATATATACGTGTGTGTGTGTGTGTGTGTGTGTGTGTGTATACAAGCAAAAGCACACATAGCCTTAGGTGTGTGAGGACAGGGGGAAAGAGTTAAGAAAAGGGACAGAAAAGGACAAAGAAAGTGGTATTCATTCCCCCCCTTTTTCCAATGGAAGAATCAATAATCGGTGATAGATTCTATATGAAGTTGTGGAAAGCTCAAGAATGGCTCCCCAGAAATGTCCAGTCCTAATCCCTGAAACCTCTTGATATGGATTTTGCAGATGTGGATGAATTAAGAATTTTGAGATGAGGAGATTATCCTGGATTATCGGGGTGAGCCCAGTGAAAGAAATCCTAAGGGCCTTTATGGGAAAGAGATGGAGAGTCAGAGTCAGAGGAGGGTTTAGGAGGATGGAAGCAGATGTGGGGACATGAGCCAAGGAATGTGGTCAGCTTCCAGAAGCAGGAGAAGCAGGATTTTTTCCCTAAATCTTCCATAATGAAAGAGCCTTGCCAACCCATTTTACACATCTGAACCCCAGAACTGTAAGAGAATAAGTTTGTGTTGCTTTAAGACACTAAATTTGTGCTAATTTCATGCAGCAGCAATAGTAAGCTGATACAGGGATGATTAATGACTGAGCGGTAAATGGATCAATATTACTTGTATCAATAATCACAATTATTCTCATGTTTACATATTTGTGATGAGTTATAGACACACCTTCTTTTTCTATATGCAAGCCCTTCAGAAAGGTGAGAGCATTTAATAAGGGCTTTTTGCCACTCTTTTTCTTCTCACTGAGAGATTTTCAGGAGTATCCCAAGCCTGGAAGTTTCTAGAAGACCGACTGCCAGGGGCTAGCCCATATATGCTTCCTTAGGGAGAATCTATGAGAAATTAGGGAAGAGAGTAAATTCCTCTCATTTTCTCCGTAACTGTTTAGTGAACTATGATTATGAACAAGCTTTGAAACAGAAAGGACCAGATTTAAAGTGTAGGCCGAGGCTTAGGCAGAAGGGGAGGCAGGTTTCAAGTGAGCATTTTGAGAGGCTGGCAGGTTGTGAGTTTTGGGATTCATTAATAGACTAAAAGCCCGTTAAATACTGTGGAGCCATTCTTCTGTAAGCCGTTCAGTTCACTTCTTACATAAGGAAATAACGTTTAATAGCTTATTCAGGAAATAATTGGATTTTTAAAACCCTAAAATTAATTATAATATAAAATTATGGCGTTTTTTCCTTAAACAAAATAGAGTAGTAAAATTTTGAGTGTCTTAACTAAACTCATCTTTTCTTCCATATAAACTTCCATTTCAAAGAAGTTCAGATTTTAATAGTTCTTAAAAGTATCTTTTTTAAGGAACTCTAAACTTTACTATTATAGTTAAAATTAGATTATAAAATCAATCTAATGTAAATTGAATCATTAATTAAGTCAATTTTAAAAGAAATAATTCAATTTCATTAAGGAGTTGTTACACTGATATTACAAAGTGAATGGATTCCTGTAATTAAAAAGCATTGAATTCCATATGACCATTTATCTTTCCCCCTCTTTTAACCATTTTGGAGAATTTCTAAAACAGAGTTTAATTAAATGCTGAAACAAAGATGTAATTCAAAATTAAAATTCTGTGGAAGAACCCACTGGTAAAACATCAAAGCAGTTCTCCTTCCCCCCAGCCCCCAATATTTGGAGGAACCATAATCACATGAAGTATATATAAAATGATAAGCATGGCAGCTATTAAGATGTCATTCCTTATCAATGTTATCTCCCACCAAGGAAAGGGATCCTTTTCTAAATGTTTAAGACCAGCCTTTAATGAAGTGATTGATGTTTTCTTGGAGTTTAGAACTTTGTTTAACCTGTATTTTCCAGAGTTAGGTTTGGTGGTATTCAAATTTTACAGAAAATAAGCCACATGTTTGGAAGATCGTAATTTTGAAGAAAGAGCCTTTGTTTGGGGTCCAGTAGACTCTCAGTGCTATTGAGCCTTGTCAGCATTATCTCCACTGAGGCTCAGTTTCTTCATCTTTAAAAGAAGAAACAATAACAACAACAACAACAACAACAAATAAAAATTAAAAAAAAAAATAAAAGAAGAAACAACATCTCCCATGTGAGTTATTACAAGGATTGCATATAATATCATTTGCCAGTTGTCCACTGCACATCTTGGAACACAGGAGATGGTAAGTAAATATTAGTGTTCCTCCCTTTTTGCCTTGTCAAGTTGTGGAATTATAACAGGAGAAAGACCATTGGATCTCAGTTAGATGGTATATACTAATGGGAGAGATTTTTCTTCTGTCTTTGCTTCAAAATTGCACATTGTGATTTCTACACAGGTAGAAATCACAGGTAGTTGAAGTGGACATCTTTTAGGTTAAAAGGAAAAAAAAAAGAAAAAAAGCCTGTGGTACAATGACTTTGATAGCCACTTTGTAAAAAATACATACACATATGCCCGTGAAGCGATACTGTTATTATCCCACTGTTGTACGAATAAGTTTTAACTTATGCAATTTTCACATTTTCTCTTTGGCTTCATGGATATATTCATTTGAATGACTTTCATCAGTGATTTCATCCACAGACCTGCATCTTTAAAGAGGCTTTGACTAGACCTCCTGTTTTGCCTCCCTCCAATAATTTGGACCACAGCCGCTAATTGCAGTGTCTAATTGTATCCTCAATTGGCTGATTGCACCCACAATTAACTAAATATAAGTACCAAGTGTCTTGGTGCATTCAATTTTATGCCTCAAAGGGAGCCTGTGTGAGAGGGTAGTTGGCAGGTTGGCTATCTCCAGGAAAACAATTTCTCTGACTTTGGAATTGTAGGTCTAATTTTAAAGCTTTCAAATATTTTTTAGGTGGCACAGTCCGTAAAGCTGGTGACTATCTTAGTGCACCTTTGAGAACATAAAATCTAGACGAGTTGCAGAGAGGCTACAGTTTAAGAAAAATATCAGTAGAGGCACGAGGTTCAATCTCATTGGCTCTTTCCTTACAATAATAATGCTTGAGCAGCTCCTGGAATTGCTGTCCCTATCAGTATGTGTACAGTCATGGAAGACTTTGGAATAGAAGAACTGGGACCATCATGTATTCTAATTCCACAGCAGGTTGGATCACCTTTCTTCAGCAATTTGAAGGGCCTCTCTGAAGAGTTAGTTGCAACGATGCAATGAAATGCAGGCACTCCAAGAAAGCAGGGGCATTAAAAACTGACTGGGGGCCAACATAAATCCCTCTCTGAATAGCGAGTTGGAAATGCCATTGGAATGGAAGCCTGTCATAGCCAGGGTGTGAACTTCCAAATTACAGGTCTGGCAGATGTGCCAAAGTTATTAGTGGTTGATCCATCAGTTAATGTAGAAACTAAAACTGAGTTTTGTAAAGATTGTTCAACAACCACTGGAGTGTTGTTTTGAAAGCAAATCAAGAGGCTGTAGAAATCTTTCTCTCTAGATTAATTAATTAGTAACAAAACAAAACAAAAGGTTCTCATACGAGTACCCAGGAATAAACAGGATGAGTAGCTAGAGGAAAAAAAAAGAGAGAGAGATGTGTATGGAAGAAATTTCCAGCTTTTGTTTTCATAATTTTAGCCTGAGCAACACTCAGTGCTCTGCCATTTCTAGCATAGTCTTTGCTTTCAGCAATAGCTTTCTTTACCTCATAGGTTATAGAAGTCCTAACTCAGAGGTGAATTAATCCCATGCTAGGGGTGAGTCTGTGATTTCTAATTTTCAATGCAGATTAGCATGTCTGTGGTATAAACAATTACTACACAATTTTGTATATTTGAGCTGGGCAAACAGACCCTACCCTTGGTCCATCTATACAAACCATAAGCTAATATGTTATTTCAGTTCTTTATCTTCTAATGCATTGAACTCTTAATATCATCTTGTTATAGACTTGCCTGAATATTATGTCTCTCAACTCTCTTGATAGATGAGATTTCTTTCTTCTTTCTTTCTTTCTTTTTTTTCCCCCTCTGGTGTGGGTGGTCTGGTAAAATAGCTTGATAACTATGTTCAGGGTTGATAGGCAGGGTATGCTTATTTTTAAAATTTGGGGATTAAAAAATGCAAAAGAGAGATATAAATTTGTTGTTCTTGAGCATGTGTGTTGGGGGTAAAGGAGACAATGGCAACGAGGGAGGAAAAAAAGAGGGACCAGAGGAGTATGTAAATGCAATCTGTGACCGAGATTTTGGCAAGATTGTCTTAAGACAGGAATGACTGAGATGGGATTTCAACTCAATTTGAGCATGCCAAGTACAATGTTACCCCAATAAGGTCTACTCTATTTAGGGAAAGATATGTAAGTGATTCGTGTGTGTTGAAAACAGTGTATTTAGGTCATGTCTGAACTCATGTTCAGAGGTGTGAACTCAGAAACAAAAGGCTCCATGGAAAAATAAGTTCCTAGAAGATTTATCCCCCCCCCCCCCCGCTTTTTGAGGTTTATTTATTTGAGAGAGAGAGAGCTCGCACAAGTAGGGGGAGGGGCAAAGGAAAAGGGAGGAAATCTCAAGCAGACTCCTCCCTGAGAGCAGAGCCCAATGCAGGTCTCAGTCTTAACACCCTGAGATGATGACCTGAGCTGAAGTCAAGAGTCAGATGCTTAACCCACAGAGCCACCCAGGCACCTCCCTAGCAACTTTCTTAGAGGTAGAGGGGGCCTTAGGCTTCTCCATGTCATGACCATGGGTGTTTCAGATAAACTTACGTAAAAACTGAGGAGCCTGGGCAATCCCAACCAGCATTTGATTCATGCTCTATTGAGGAGTAATCCAGATTCCACTAAAAACATAGATATGCTTATGAAGACACTCTTGTGGGGTGCCTCCATCCTAGTGAGGGAGACCATTAGGGTCAAACATGATCCATGCCATGTCAAGAACATGCACAACCTGCCCCGGCAATAAACAGAAAGCCCAAATGGAAAACCAGCTCAGCGTTTCCTTGGTGCAGGCGAATTCTACAGCATGCGTTCAGAGGACAGAGCCTGCTCTAGCCTGTAAACTTTAACTTGTGAGAGAGATTACGCCAGAATTAGATGCATTATTAGGGTTCCTGGAGACCATGAAAAATCAGCAATTTCCTAACCTTTCCCGGATCCTTTTGAATAGTTGTTTTTTGATGCATATTTCTTACCCTGTTGGATTCTCACATCAGAATTTTTCTAGAAAGGCAAAGAGAAATCTGAAGTGAACCTTGTTATTTTCAACAATGTAGAATTTTAAAGAGTTTTAAAAGTTCAAATGAGGTTTGCATGGCAATTTATAATTCTAAGTTCTTGATCAGAAACGACGTGGGGATTGCAGCCTAAATGGCCCTCTTTCACTTTTTCTTAGAAGTGATTCTCTTCTTCCATCTATGGGAGAAAATATTCTGCCTTTACCAGTAAGCAGGCAGCTGTCATTTATTTTTTGGCATAATTTAAAGCCCTTTAAATGCTTATTTTTAATTTTAAATAATTTTGGAGGTGTTCATTTGTACATTAAAATTCAGGAAGCTGGCATAGCCCTCGGCTTACCTTCAGGGCAAAACTGTGTGCAAGACATGCTTCTATGAGATAATTTGTTTCCTAATTGGCATCCGTTTGCTGAAATACAATTAAAGTTATTGCTCTAATATTAACATCAACATCTTGATTGCTCTATAAAAATATGAATATTTATAAATTCTTTTCTTCCATGACAGATATCTCTTAGGCACTTTATTTTTTGGTATTGGCAATTTCTTATTTATGGAGAAGTTTTAATTTCTTACAGGACAGTAGTAACATAAAGCAGGGTCTGGGCAGCTTTCTGGGGTCTGAAACATTCCAGTTTGACCACTTACACTCTATGCGGAGTATCATTCCTAAAGACCTGTGTTTGGATTCTTGATCTCGATTGACTTGAAATTCTGAGAACTGGATCACCCCTGCTTACTTTGCCCCATTATGGTGAAGACTGCATGAGGTGGCACCCGGTGGCTCAGTCAGTTAAGTGTCTGCCTTCAGCTCAGGTCATGATCTCAGGGTCTCAGCGTCCTGGGATCCAACCTCACATCGGCTCCCTACTTCCCTGCTCAGTGGGGAGTCTGCTTCTCCATATCCCGCCCCCTGCTCTTATTTTCTTTCATGCTCCCTCTCAAAAAAAATAAATAAAATCTTTAAAAAATATTAAAAAAAAAGAAGACATAGTATTTTACTACTAAGTTCTTAGAGGTACCATCTCCAGGTTTCTTTCCTTTTTTTCTTTTCTTTATTTCTTTTTTCTCTCCTCTGCTCTTCTCTCCCCTTCTCTTCTTCCTTCCTTCCTTAGAATGAACTAAAATATTCATAGTTGCCTAAAGGCAAGCATGGAAGAACATAATTCCATAATTATGCATTCATAATAAAATGATTACTGTTTATCAGTTTAAATGTTTATATTTGTTCATCATAGTCTTTTCACATTTTATTTATTTATTTATCTATTTATTTATCATGTCATCTTTTAAATTGGAAAAGTAATATAAGGTATCTTTCATGTTCGGCATAGCAAATCATTAGAAAGGGTCTATACTAAAAAGCAAAAGCACTCTCTCATCTTTGCTTATTTAATTCTCTCAAGTGTGCAACTGCAGTGGAGTTCCTCAGTTATTCTTCTTTCTTTTTTTTCCCAAATGATTATCTAAAATCATCATGTGGGGCCTTGCAAGACAGACATCCTGACAAGGTAAGAGGTTCTCCTGTGGTCTAGTGCCTTCATCAGAGCCACAGCAAAATGAAGAATCAATCTGTGGCAAGGGTAAGGAGGCTACTGGATGTGGATAGAAGAGTCCAAAGGGAGGGGAGTAGGGCATGGACATGGGGAAAGTCGGGCCAGGATGTGATGAGCAAGGTTTCCACCATATACATGGGAGAGCCTGAAGAGGGGTTAGAGGCTTGTAGAGTATGGATCAAAACATAATGTGTTAATAATCATAGTAGCCTAGTTTCTCACAGTCAGGTATGAGTGTTTCAAATGCAAAAAGTGGGAGAAAACTGTGAGGAAACCTGGTGTTGCATTGAAAGATTAGATATGAACTTGTAGTTTTCAATAGATAGAGATTGGATATAAATATAAATGTGAAACTTATGTCTATGCATATGTATAAATAAATATATTTCTAGCCCTGTCCACTGAAAGAGATTGTGAGCTATGGCACACAATAGCAAGGAGCATACCCAGTATCCAGATCGCAGTTTCTAAATACAATTTTTTACTAAATGGAATCAGGGCTCCCAGAGAAATGGGCTGATTCCAAGGCTGAAGCGGGGGGGAAAAAAAGCCAGAAAATAAAAATGAGGAGGGCATATAAAACCAATACAGACACCAACTTAAAGGGGTTCCCTCTGGCCAAATCTGAATGAATTTCAGCATCACATTCAACAATGAAAGTAATGATTGAATAAAAAGTGGAATAAAAAAGTAGAATAAGGGCGCCTGGGTGGCTCAGTGGGTTAAGCCACTGCCTTCGGCTCAGGTCATGATCTCAGGGTCCTGGGATCGAGTCCCACATCGGGCTCTCTGCTCAGCAGGGAGCCTGCTTCCTCCTCTCTCTCTCTGCCTGCCTCTCTGCCTACTTGTGATCTCTCTCTGTCAAATAAATAAATAAAATCTTTAAAAAAAAAAAAAAAAAAAAAAGTAGAATAAAAAGAATCCACATGATCATAGTGATATAAATATATGAATAAATTAACTGAAAGTTTGATGAGGAATAAGATTTGCATAATCTCATAATATCTCTCCCCCAAATACTTATTATTTATAATGGGAAAATAACTTTATAGCAGAGAAAGCTGGAAACACCCCCTTAATCAAGTGATCAAAATTAACATCACCAGTAATAGAATACCTTGAAATTCAGTGCCACCTGAGAGAATTCAATGAAAACACAACATTATGACTGGGATATTGTTGCCCAAGATGCATCACCTAAATCTAATAATGTGGGGACATTAGACAAACTGCAACTGAGGGAAGGTCTGCATTCTGACTGGCCTATAAGAAATGTGGTTATGGAAATCAAGAGAAGACTGAGGAATGTTCTAGATCAGTAGAAACTAATGGAGGGTGACAACTGTATACATTGTCTGAAAGACTCTGGATTGGACATTTTTGTTATAAAGGATATTTATTGGGAAAAATGGCAGAGCTTTAAGAGGATATTGGTGAAATTGTTTGAAGATTAAATAGTAATAAGAAGCAAAGTTAATATCCTAAATGTTTTGGTTCTTTCTGTTATGTAGGAGAATGTCCTTGTTGTTAGAAAATAATCTTAGTTATTCTGGGGCTTGGGGCAATTTACTCTCAAATAATTCAGGAGAAACTCATTTGTACTATTTTGTGACTTTTCTCTGAATTTCAAAATAAAAGAAAAAAGATCCTGTGTTTCTAGAAATCCCACCTCCTTAGGAAATCAGTTGTGAGTATAGAAGTCCATGTTTATATTTTCTCACACGAATGGGAGAATGTACATGCTATTTTCACTTGGCATTTTTCTCCTGAGGGTGATCTTGGCAATCACAACATATTAACATATGTACCAGGCATTCAAAAGTGCTCATTTTTTTTTTTTTAAATGGGAAATTAACCATCTGGTTCTTTTGAATCGAAATTCTATAGTCATATTCTGATCTCAACAGAAATATTCTACTGCTTGTAGTTTGGGTGTCTTTCTTGGGCTTAGATGTATTTTGATTCTTTACGCATAACTAACCTTGATATAATTGAACTCGTTTAAATTCACCTTTTTCTCGGGTAAATTCAATGTGTGTGTATGTGTGTGAGAGAGAGGGAAGGTGGGAGGGAAGGAGAGAGGGAGGGGAAGGGGTGGGAGAGAGACAGAAATAAAGAGAGAAGGGTAATATACCAAAATGTGAATTGTTACTTTCTTTGACTTTGGGGATCACAAAACTTTAAGATATTTTTATTTTTATCTCTAATTTAACACATTGCTTTAGAAAAGAAATAAAGAACCTTGGATTATTTTTAAAATATGGTATTGATGACAAGATAGCTTTTTTTTTTTTAAGATTTTACTTATTATTTGAGAGAGAGAGAGATCACAAGGAGGCAGAGAGGCAGGCAGAGAGAGAGGAGGAAGCAGGCTCCCCGCTGAGCAGAGAGCCCGATGCGGGGCTCGATCCCAGGACCCTGGAATCATGACCTGAGCTGAAGACAGAGGCTTAACCCACTGAGCCACCCAGGCGCCCCGACAAGATAGCTTCTGAAGGCTGTAGCTGTTTGACTCTCTATGTTGAGCATCCTTTCTCTGTATACAAACTCCTGGTACCTGTTTTGTCACAACACTCTAGGTGCAGTTTGAAAAACCCAGAGCACAGAGTGACCACAATCAGGAAAAACATGATTCTAGGAGAATTAGGTTAATACTTTCCCCTCTTTGGATAAATGAGGTACATTCTGGAATTTAGCATCTGAACCTTAGACAGAAAATATGTGGAACTATGGGTATGGAAGACTTGCCTGTCCATCATACTTCACTTATGCCAGTGCCTATCAATCAGACTTCACCATATCTATCTATCTATCTATCTATCTATCTATCTATCTATCTATCTATCTATCTTCTATTTGCCAGGATCAATCTATCAATGCTTAAGCCTTCTTTGAGTGACCTTGGAGAGCCACCTGGCTCTGTTCAACAGTAGTCCAGAGAAAGAACACCATGCCGGAGCAGCCCTAAACCAGGACTTACAGCACATGGTGTGTGAGTACTTGTCCCCTTACCCATATGGAATGTCTAAAGCCTGAGTTTTGCACTGTGATCCAGACTTTCCCTTCTGTGATTAAGACTCCGTTTGCCCACGGTTATTTGGCTTAGAGATGTATTCTTTCTTGCTAACTTCCCTCCCCCATGTCACTTCTTCACTTCTTGTCAATGTTCCCTGCACTAACCAAGTGAACTACTTATACTCAAATCTGGTATGAGAGCCTACTTTTGGAAGATGGCTAGCTGGGGTGTTGGTGACAGTAGTATCTGTAGCTAGATAAGGGGCTTGGAAGAAGGGTCTCATGTAGGCATTAGAACAAAGTTCACCATGACCTGAGATTGCTCAAAAATACAACATGATAGAATTTCAGGGCCAGATATACCAAAGTCATCTAGCGACTGCCACAACCAAAGTTTTTATGACATGTCCTCTTCAATACCTTCAATAGCTAGGAATTCAGACCCCCCCTTGAGTTTTATTTCTGCTTGTTAGAAAGCCCTTTATGTGGAAAAAGAATTAGAGCGGCGAGTCAGTGTTGCTCTCTCTCTTTCTCTGAGTGTATGTGATAAATGGTGCAGGTAAGATACTGATTGCTGAAAAGTAGAGTAGGACTCTCGCCTCTCTTCTTTATATTGCACAAGTAAAATTTCAACCAAAGATTATGTTAGCATTTTCTGCTACTGTTTGACCTGGAGACAATTTTACCAAGCCCAAATCTAACCTCACTGACCTTAATGTTCAAGTGACCTCTCAGATGCCAGCCCATGGCTATGCCCTTAGCATTGCCATCCTCTGCGGGTAAGCAAGTGTACTAACATAACCAAGAAACCCCCAGCAAGAGCTAACAAAATGGAATTTTCCTTGTCTAACTAGCTTTGGAGACCTGTGGTTTTTCTACCCTGACTGATCACAGCAGAAACAAGGGAGCATGAGGGACCACAGAACTGTGTACACCATGAAGACAGTTGACTCCTGTCAAGCCAGTGAAATGAAGTCTTACCCAAGGCAGCAAAGAAAGCTGCAGGATTCTTTTTCTTTTCCTAAGTAAAGTATCAGGATACCATCATCTGCATAGGCCCAGGAGTACCTGTAGACAGGAATACAATAATGTTTTATTTAAATTGAGAAACAATCCTTGTGAAAGCCTTGGGACATCAACAACACTTTCCAGGCTAGAAATTTGAGGGCAACTTTTAGAAATCATGCCAGTGAGGATGGCATGTGAGTCATGCAAGAGCAGGGAGAGACAGAGCATCAGACAGGTGACGAGAGGTTAGTGGGACAGCGCCAATGGGATATGTCCTCCTGAGCCCTTGTGACTCTTAATCTCGCGGTTCAATGAGGTTTTACGGAGAAGAAAAAAATTGATGAAATTTCATTTTGTGCATTTAATTTCTATAAGAGGGAGAAAAAGAACAAGAGCCCTGCTTATACTTATCTTTAAAATGCAGGAAATTAATTGCATTTAAAAGATGTTCCCTAAAGCCATTTGGGTGTTAGGAGAAGATTCTCCTTCACTATTCACTTCCAGCATAGAACCAGGAAGGAAAATAATCATATAATCTAGTCTGGATCAACAGATGCTGAGCTGTCATCTCTCTCTTCTACTGGCATCATGTCTCTTCTATTACATCTCCTTTGCCTATGGGGATATCAAAGTCTACTGCAGAATACTACATTCAGGTCTGGACACAATATTTGAACGACATCATCGGCAAATGAACCAAGTTCAGCAGAGAGATACCAGAATTATGGCACAATTCCTCACAATGTCCAATGAAGGGATCCTCTTCTATGAATATTTCATTCATATAATATATATATGATATAATATAAAAAATCTTTTAATAATTGATTGGTTACTTTTGCCTCTCCATCATGTCAATAGCATTCTTGAGTGTGGGGATGGCTACATTCCTAGCCAAATAACCTCAACTTTCCTTTCAGATAGTAAGAGTTCAGAAAATGTTGATTAAAATCTTCTTTAGTTGTACATAACATGGAAATCCAGTGAGGGTTACCATTCTACTTCCATCGACGTTTTGTAAAACCATCCATCGTAGTATTTATTTCACTGCACTGAGCTTTTTTTTTTTTTTAATTTGTTGATCTCCCTTACCAGACCATGAGATCTGTCTTATGTCATTTCTGGTGCTACTAACAGCTGTTCATTGTAGTCCTTCAGTTAAAGTTCAATGAATGAATGAATAAATGAAGACCTGTAAGCTCTGATGAAGCCATCAAATGAAGACACTTGGGTAGTTCATTTTTACTACACTATACTTTTTAATTTTAGATAATGATTTTAGGCTAGCAGGTAAAGACTATTTCTTCTATCTATATATCTTTGGTTTTCCTCTCTATTCTATAAGAAAGTGATGTCTTCATAATCATGATTACTACTTTTCTTCTAGCAAGGGAGAAGTCTATATGAGAGACATGGCTGATTCACATACTACAGCTCAACAGATTTCTGGGTCCAGTCAATCCCAGCTGACCCTTAGACTTTGCAAATGACAGAACAGATGAATGAATGACACCTTTGCAGTACAAATTTATTTCCCCAATGCCCCCTTTAGCTGAACCAGTTTTTCTTCTAGTTCCCCCCCCCAAAGATTTTATTTATTTATTTGACAGAGAGATCACAAGTAGGCAGATAGGCGGGGGGTGGGGTGTGGGGTGTGGGTGGGGAAGCAGGCTCCCTGCTGAGCAGAGAGCCCGATGTGGTCCGTTTCAAGGATCCCATTGTTCGTATTTGAAATAGTCCCCAGAAATATGTGGCGTGACAAATATGGGACCTGATTTGGAAGCGTTGCTAATTGCTTATTTTTTAGTAACCTCCAATCACACATTAAGTCCAGGATTTTTAACATTCGCATTTGCCTGCATTTGTGTTAACTATGTTCAGAGATACATCTCACCACTGTGCTGAATCTAAATCCCATAAATCCTATCCTGCGTCAATGGTGGAGTTCTTTAATCTGGACTGCAGCAGTCACTCAATAGCTCTAAGATATGTTAGTTAGGTTATCTGGCCTATTCTTCATGCTTTATCTCCATTTATTATGCACCTACCACGTGCTAGAAATTTTCATACACAGTTTTAGAAAGGCTAAAGAACTTTGTCAAAATCAGAAAGCCAGTCTATACCACAACAGTATTTTTAATCTAGATTTATATAATGTCAAACCTTGTATTTAATCTACCAAACCATGGACTTTGGAGACCATGTATGTATGTATGTGTGTATGTATCATATACATATATATGTTATTGATGATAATATTGATATAAACATATATAATACTGATGTTCAAGCAGATATTTTCTTGTCATTAATTGAGACATTCATGGCTCTATCTGGTAAACCTTTGGTAGTATATCAATACAAGATTGTGTAAACTCATGACAGTTACAAATAGCTAATTTTCATGTTTCTTATTTGAATCAGGTATGCAATTATTTCTGTCCATCCCTGATAAATGCCTTTTGTATTATATTCAGTTCCTAACATTCTTTGGTAATACTTCCTTGGATTAGAAAACATTCCACTATTGGGTATTTACCCAAAGAAAACAAAATCACTAATGCAAGAAGATATGTGCACACCTATATTTATTGCATCATTATTTATAGTAATCAAGATATGGAGGCAACCTAAGTGTCCATAGATAGATGACTGGATAAACAAGATGTGGTGTCTATATAGATATACAGTGAAATATTACTCAGCCATACATAAGAATGGGATCTTGCCATCTGTAGCAACATGGATGAGCTTACAGGGTATTGTGCTAAGTAAGAGAAATCAGATGAAGAAAAATACTAAATGATTTCACTTAAGGATGGAATCCAACAAATGAATAAACAAAAAACAGAAACAGACTCATAAATGCAGGAAACAAACTGGTGGGTGTCAGAGGGGGAGGGTTATAGGGGATAAGCAACGTAGGTGAAGGGGAATAAGTGGTACAATCTTCCAGTTGTAAAATAAATAAGCCATGGGGATGAAAAGTACAATGTAGGGAATATGGTCAATAATATTGTAATAACATATGGTGACAGATGGTAACTACACTTGTCATGATGAACATTGCATAATATATATACAGTTGCCTAATTGCTATGTTGTACACCTGAAACTAATATAACATAGCATGTTAACAAAATTGCAGTAATAAATTTTTTTTTATTAAAGGCAAAGGTGGGGGGCTCCTGGGCGGCTCAGTGGTTTAAAGCCTCTGCCTTCAACTCAGGTCATGATCCCAGGGTCCTGGGATCGAGCCCCACATAGCGTTCTCTGCTCAGGGGGGAGCCTGCTTCCCCCTCTCTGTCTGCCTCTCTGCCTACTTGTGATCTCTGTCAAATAAATAAATTCTTAAAAAAAAAAAAAAAGGTCAAAGGTGGTCCCAAATGATCAATGGATCTCTTTGACATTGGGTCCCAGTATGTGCCTCTCTCTTATGCTATAATGAAAAAACATGGGAATCTTTTCATAATGTATACACATATTGAATTTAAAATGTACATTGTACATTTTACATTGTACATTTTAAATATATTACAATTTATTTGTCAATTGTACTTCAATATACCTGGGGGAGAAAAGAAGTTCTAGAAGTTTGCTCGAGGCTCTTCCAAGATCTTTTTCAATTCTGACCAAGTTTTACCAACAATTCAGTAGAAACAAATGAATCACTGAGAAATTTAGATTTCAGGTCCATTTCCATAATATCACTGCCCATGCATACCAGTCAGGATGTTTATAATTTAGTTAAGGTTAAAAAAAAAAAATGATAGCCAGGGCTCACAGAGATTCAGGGAAATAATCACTTTATTTTTTTATTTTATTTTTTTATTAACATATAATGTATTATTAGCCCCAGGGGTACAGGTCTGTGAATCCCCAGGCTTACACACTTCACAGCACATACCTTCCCACAGCACATACCTTCCCCACCACCCTCTCCCTACCCCCTTCCCCCTGGCAACCCTCAGTTTGTTTCGTGAGATTAAGAATCTCTTATGGTTTGTCTCCTTCCCGATCCCATCTTGTTTCATTTATTCTTTTCCTACCCTCCAGCCCCCCTCCAGTTGCCTCTCAACGTCCTCCTATCAGGGAGATCATATGATAATTGTCTTTCTCTGATTGACTAAAATAATCATTTTTTTTTATAAAGCTACATTTTTATGACTCATTTGGTAAGCAACTTGGCAATATAAGCAAGAGCTTCAAAATATTTCCAGATATTGACCTGATAAATATGCTTCTGTGACTACAAACCAAGAAAAACATTCTGACTACATAAAGGATGTGGGGAAAGGGGGAACATGAAAGAGCAAAGAAGTTTATTGTAACCTGTTTTACTGCAGGACAAAGTAGGGAGAAAACATGAATGTCTCCAACTGGGAATTGGTTACGTAGCCTACGGTGCATCTACTTTATAAAATATGATACAGTCATTAGCATGATAATTTTGGAGACTTTCTAATAACATAGAAAATGTTTATGGTATTATATTAAGTAAATTTGCTTTGCTCTAACTGCACCTGTATCTATAATCCCTTTATACCTAATCTTTCATGTTTTTGTTCCTAAGAAACAGTTTGCAGGATTTGAACTCCCATTTCTAACCCCATGGCTCCCTCCGCAACACGTCTTCATTAAAATCTAACAGCCTCTCGTGCTCTTGGGAGAGAAAAGAATCTAAGTAGAGATGTAAAATTGAAACAGGAGGGATGAGGCCAGCCTGCAGATGAACAATACAACAGTTCCAGTCTCGGATGAAATCCTGTATCTTTTTTTTTTCCTCGTTTGCTTCCTGAAGATCCTTTAAAATCTTATTTCTCAGTGAGTAATTTTGTCTTTATGGTACAAAAGGTAATTCCCATACCTAATATTGTTTCTAAGCACATGTGAGTACCCTGCTGAGTTATATATGAGTTTTTTTATGAATATGACACAAAATGAAAATTCCATTTCTTGAATTGAAAAAAAAATGTAAATTGACTTTCACGCTCAAGTGAGTTGTTTCAGGGACTAGGTGGGGGGGCAGGATAGATTCAGTGCATCATCTCCTCTATATTCATGTGTAATTGATGTAACTTTTAGCAATTGTTCTACATTTCCTAACATCATATTCGAAGAGTAAAGTAACAGACATTATTGATTGTAAACAGATCTTAGGTTGCCCTCATCAAAAGTTGTCTATCTTGGGTAAAGGCATTAGCAGTATCTTTAAAAAGATTGTAAACTGCTGAGCCCTTGAAGTTTTAGTACTTTTGTTGTTCAAGTTAGATTCTTGGATATCTTGCATTATGCCTATTTTGTAGTGAGAAATGGGTAGCTGGCATTCTAACTGTTATTGTTTGTATTTTCTTCGATTTGGGGGCAATTGTTATAAAGCTCTCTAGATGGATAAACAATGCTTTGGTATAGGGCATGAGAAAGTGTTTCTAGTGACCCTGGTTGGCCAGTAACAAGGATGTTGTTTCTGCCAGAGCAAACAAAGTTGTGAATAGACAACATATTCGGGCTGATATATGAGAGGTTTCTAAGGGTTGTGCAAGAAATTTCGCAGAGGAAAGATGACAAATAAGAAAACCCATACACATTGGGGATGTTAAAGATGGTTTGTTCAAATTATAAGTTTAAATTGTGAAATGTCGCATGTTATATAAAGGGATTTTCATGTGCAAAACAAAACTTGTTGGCCATCATTATATTCTACGTGTCATATTAAGTTGCAAAGTTGATTATTTAAGCAAAGGATATTTAGCTCTTAATGCTTGAGTTAGAGGTTCAAACTCAGGTTGTATGGCTGCAAGACTGTCTACTATGTCATCACATAAGAGTAAGGAACCCTTAAAAAATGCATCTGTTGGGGCGCTTGTGGATCAGTTGTGTAAGTGTCCACTCGGGTCAAGATCCCAGAGTCTTGGGATCGAGCCCCATGTCAGGCTCTTTGCTTAGTGGGGAGTCTGCTTGTCCCTCTCCCTCTGCCTCTTCCCCTGCTCATGCCCTCTCTTTATCACTCACTGTCTCCCTTTCAAATAAATAAATAAAATCTTTTAAAAAAATGTAAAAAGGATGTGGGGAAAGGGGGAACATGCACACATGATTAGAGCACCCCTCCACACACATGCACACCCATATACACAGTGTGTCTTTAGTGAAAAATACTAGTTGAGTTTGTCTTAATCTCTTCTATATTCTTTGAATAAAAGTATTTCATTATGCTTACAGACATATCTGTAAAGCTTATTACTGTGTCAGACATATATCAGTTCTTAATAGCTTTGAAATTTGTGAGTGAGTGTCTGTATATGTGATCAATGGTTTACAGTGAGAGTATGTTAAATGTTCTTTAGGTGTGTCCTAAAGAAATTCTTTAGATATATTTATCAACTCAAATAATTTTTATACTTGGAACAAATAACAGTCTTTACTCAATCAGTAGTAAAAGGTGAATTACTCAATTTGATAGCCGCACACTTTCACAAGGGGAGGGTTTAAGGAGTAGAGCTGGAAAGTGAAATTGATATCCTTCGCAGAAATTTAACACTCCTACTTCCTGATGGCTCTGCTCTTAGCAAGAGAATGCTGGCAGGGTTACCAGGACACCAGCCATTCTAGGCTGCTTATTATTACCTTGTTATGCAGGAACCAGAAATGCAGCTTAGTGAAGGAATTCAAGTGCAGACTAATTGTTTTAAGTGTCTTTAATGGCAGCCTTCTGAGATCAATGGTTGCTATATGTAATACTATCCATTCTTCCAGAAAGGAAAATGCAGCATTTATAGGAAACAACGCAAACTTCCATGTAAAAATGAAAACAGTGTGTTTAACTGATGATACAGATCAGAGGTATTCCAGTTGGCACTGTTATGGTCATTAAAATTTTAGGGTGATTCTGATTTCAATACATTGTTCATTCTCTCAATTCTGAGAGAATTCTGAGAGAATGCTGTAGTTTAGAACGGTGAAAGTGTTAGTGTTAGAAAATACTAGATGTTATCTAGCCACTCTCCTTATTTTGAAGATGGTCACAAAAATACCCTGAACTCTCCTAGCATAGCTTTCTCAATGACATCAGGACACATATGACTTTATATTTTGAATGAAGGATTCTATGTAAAAATCTAGACACCTAACTTCTCTAAAGGGTCTCAATTTACATGATAGAATAACTCAACAACAAAACTTGCTCCTAGGGAAATCTGAGCCTCTGGCCATAGACAAATTGAACACTTACCTGCCTTTCTGTATTTTTCACTGATGCTGCAGCTTGTGGGGTTGTTTTTCTGGTTTTGGGTTTGTTATTGTTGTTGTTCATTTTTTTGTATGCATTTGAACTGAAGGAGTTAAAATGTGTATCATTAGTGGTATGATTATTACTGTTGTCATATTTATTTAGCAGAGCATATTTCTAACATGAATAGTTAATAGCTGAATTGACATTTCTGAAAATATCCTTAAGAGAAGATAGCCTTTTATGAAGGAGAGAGAATGGTTCTGTTATATCACAGCAATCAAAATTCCTTGAGAATGTAATGTGATACTCTACTTTTTATGACATTCTTAACACCCTTTCTTGCTGAGGCTTTTGCAGGGAAAGGGGAATAGAGAGAAGACTAAGGTGAAGGGTAGAAGTATAGGGGAATCCCCCAGTGAGCATGAATTAGAGAAAAGAAGGAATCACAAACAGTGGCATGCTCTCCAAGTATGAATGATTAGGATTATTGGATATAAAGTCACTGAATGCACCTAAGTCATTGATCAAAAAAGCAACTCGCCCTTGCAACCTTGTGAATATCAGAAATGGGATTTTAAAAAATGATTGCTGGGTGTATTCTGTGGCCTGACTAACAACAACAACAAAAAACTCATTTAACATAAACTTCGTGAGAATCCTCTAACTTCCAAGAACGGGTGCTAAGGCTGAGCAGAAAAAGACGTCAGGCTTCGAAGCAACTCACTTTGGTGAAGTCAACAACATAAATAAGTAAATATCTGAGAGATATATGCTATAAAAAAGAACCAATCTAAAAACGTATTTTCCCCCTTATGGAAATCAAGGTGGAAAAAAGCTAATGCCTAGTATTTTTTTTTTTTTTTTTTTTATAAAGGGGAAGTCGAGTTCCGTGGAGGTAAGCAAGATGGAAAAGAAGGTCTTTGAATTATGGACATTGTGTAATGAATAGTCCTTCAGGTATCCAGGAGATTAGTAAACATAAAGAGAGGTTATCAGAATGAATATAGCAGTCCCCATGTGGCAAAAGTAGACTTCTACTTCTTGACCTTAGTTTCTTGGCTTGGGTCATCCATTCCCTGCTTCTTCCTCATCCTGAACGTCCAGGTTCTAAACCTCATTGCCACCTTGGTAAGCTTCCATTTCCCATGCTGATTCTAAGTGCACGAATTTGAGCATAAGATTTTCCAGAATGCCCAGCAGAGCACCCAGGTAGTTATTTACTGGGTGCCGCATCTAATTGTACACGGTACAGATTTTGTGTTTGATACAAGTTTTTTCCTGAAAGTGGTAGTCGGTCGTCTTGAGAAATGAGGGCCTTATTATTATTTTTTTTAAGATTTAAAAAAAATTATTATTAATTAGAGCATGGAGAGCAGGAGGCAGAGGGAGAGGGAGACGCAGGCTCCCCACTGAGCAGGGAGCCCGATGTGGGACTCGATCCCAGATCCTAAGATCATGACCTGAGCCGAAGGCAGACACTCAACCACCTGAGCCACCCAGGAGCCCCGAGGGCCTTATTATTATTATTATTATTATTATTATTATTATTTTTAAAAACTCTCAAAGTATTCTATAGGTGAGGACGTCCTTGTTGCCAAGATTCCTCACAATCCACGGGGGAAACTCTATCATCAAGAACCTCCCAGGTCAAAAAATCACACAGAAAGCCACATCCGTATGCTTGGCTGGCGTGAGAACTGTGTTTGGATTTATTAGGATAGGGAATTTATGTCTCCCGAGTGAATCCCTGCTCTCGTTTGGCCGCCTTGTACAGACTGCCAGAGCCGCCCTCACCACAGGTTTGTCTGGTGTGGAGTCTAGTCGCGGACAGACTCCGCATCCTCACCCTCGACGGCTGCCTCTGCCTTACCGCAGGCGGCAGCGTCCAGAGGAAAAACGCAGCAGGTTCCCCTTATCCGCAGTTTCGCTTCCCGGAAGCCAGGGAGCCTCCTCCTGACGAATCGTCGGAAGGTCGATAGCAGCCTGACTCTACCCACAAATCCTGTGTTTTTCACCACGTGAAGGACTCCTCCTGCCGGCGTTTTGAGATCTCCCGACCTCAGACGGGCAGTCGTGAGTACATTACAGCGCCGTGAGATATTTTGAGAGAGACCACGTTCAGGTAACTTTAGTAAAAGTACAGTTGACCCTTGAAAGAGAGGTTAGGAGCGTCGACCTTTGGCGCAGCCCCAAACCTGCCCCGTCCTTCTGACTCCCCACAAACTTAACTACTCCTCACCTGTTGACCGGAAGCCTCCCCGGGAAAGTAAACAGTAATGTAAACAGTTGATAAATACGTATTGTCTTTGTTGTTTTATGCATCATAGTCTTGCATTAAGTAAGCTAGAGAAAAAATGTTAACTAAGAAAATCTTAGGCGGGGTGCCTGGGTTGCTCAGTGGGTTAAGCCGCTGCCTTCGGCTCAGGTCATGATCTCAGGGTCCTGGGATCGAGTCCCGCATCAGGCTCTCTGCTCAGCGGGGAGTCTGCTTCCTCCTCTCTCTCTCTGTCTGCCTCTCTGCCTACTTGTGATCTCTCTCTGTCAAATAAATAAATAAAATCTTAAAAAAAAAAAAAAGAACGAAAGAAAATCTTAAGGGGGTACCTGGGTGGCTCAGTCGTTTAGCCTCTGCTTGCAGCTCAGGTCATGATCCCAGGGTCCTGGTGGGATTGAGCCCCGCACTGGGCTCTCAGCTCTTTGGGGGGAGTCTGCTTCTCTCCCTCTTCCACTCCCCCTACTTGTGTTCCCTCTCTCGAGGTGTCTCCCTCTGTTAAATAAATAAAAGTAAAATTTTACAAAAAAAAAAAAAAGAATATCTTAAGAAAAGTATATTTATAGTACTGTACTGTAAAAGATTCATGTGTAAATGGACCCATGGCAAAATTCAAATCCATGTTGTTCAAGGGCCAACTGTATATCGTTGTAATTGTTCTATTTTGTTATTGTTGTTATCTCTTACTGTTCCTAATGTACAAATTAAACTTTATTCTAGGTATACATGTATAGGAAACAGTATGGAAGGGGGTACTATCCATGGTTTCAGGCATCCGATGGGAGATTTGGAAGGGGTCCCCCATTAATAAGGGAGAATGACTGTACAGCATTGGTCTGAATGCCTTGCTTGAATCCATGTTTGACTGGCACTCCTTATTGTCTTTGTTCATTCCTACTTACAAAACATTGTTTGCGCTCCCTTTTTAACTCCTGCCTCAATATTCAGACTGTTACTTGACATTATTTTCCCAGCTATATCCAACACCGGCTGCCCTCTGAATGTGAGTTTTCTTCTAGCAGGTCTACCGTGTATTTCCTGCCACCATTTAATTGAAGCTTATAAGCAGAAATTGGGCTGCTGCCAAAGATATAACTACCCAGGGATCAAAATGCCTTCCATGTGGAGCCATTAATGTTAGTGAATGTAGACGGATATTTTTATTGACTATTGATCTCTGTTTGAAAGGAAGTATTTTTGCCTTAACCAAGCTAACGAAAGTGGGTTTAGGCCCTGGTTGGAGCTGGACGTGCAAACTCTCACACCTGCAAGGGGGGATGTGATGATTTTTAAGGGGTATTTGTTATCAAGATCCGGTCCCTATTATTTGTGTTAGTTTTTCTTTTTATTTTTCTGTGCATTCATCTGCCCCTATTGGTCCTGATTTTAGATGCTGTTATTTCCTGGAAGATCAGAATATTTGAATTCCTTACGATATTCCTAATCACTGCTCTCAGAACAAGCACGAAAGGCTGGTGTTATGCTCGTTTTCCTAGTGGAACGCAGCGGCTGGTACTTGGGAGAAATACAAAGCCTAGACCACCAAGATTAGGACAGGATGCATGCATGTGACAATCACATAATGAGTTGTGAAATCAGGATTTTTAATGAAACTCCATTGTCTGCTATACAGATTAGAGTATGTCATCCTCCAAGCAGAAACATTTCCAGATTGATTGAGCCATCTTTACTGAAGCAGTATCTCCATTTATTTTGCTGGGGCCTTTGACCCTAAGAATAGTAGCTGATTGTAATTGCATAAATGGCATAATATTTTAGAGACCTATGGAGAACTTGTGTGGAAAGGAAGCCTTTTTTGAGCCTTTTTGAGCACAGCCTGCCATTGTACATAGTTTTTATTCATTTTCCTGATTTCATTAGTAAAGGTATTTGTATGGAAATGGATTAAGGTTTATAGGTTTATTTTATTGTGCTGTAGATTCTGCTGTAATTATACCACTGATGGATTATGTTAAACTGCTTTGTGGGAAGCTTTCTCTGGAAGTGTTTTTGATTTACAAAATATGCTTTTTTTTGTCCCACCTGGAGGTACTGAGAGGGTCTGCCCCTACTTAGCTTGCCCACATCTTCCAACTTATATCATTTTTCTCTTCATTTTTAGGTTTAAAGGGTGCTAACTTAGCTGTGGTAAATACACTTGAAAGACCCTCCAATCCCAAGGGTATAAATGTTCTTAAAAAACAAGCAAAATTGAATAAGAAGGAGAAAAAGAACGAGTAATAAGTTTAGTGAGTCTTACTGTATTTTTTTGTACTTACCTGTGACATTTTGAATATAAAATTTTCTAGGATGTAGAAGTGGTTTATGAATGTGTGAATCACAGAAGGGTGAAAATTCTGCTTAATTTTTTTCTAAGGGAGAAATGATAGAGGACAATTTGAACAAATGTTTTTTTTTACCAAGGAGTTACTTAACTGGACTCTAGGGGTCATCCCTGTGTACTATCAGGTTATAACTTTGTGCCTTCAAATGCAGGGTTTCTTCCCTGACCTTCCTTAGTTTAGAAGACTAAGGCATAAATTTTTATCAGTCCATAAGTTTTTAAAACTAGGACTGGGGCATCTGGGTCGCTCAGTGGGTTAAGCCTCTGCCTTCGGCTCAAGTCATGATCTCAGGGTTCTGGGATGGAGCCCCGCATTGGGCTCCCTGCTCAGCAAGGAGCCTGCTTACCCCTCTCTCTCTGCCTGCCTCTCTGCCTACTTGTGATCTCTGTCTGTCAAATAAATAAATAAAATCTTTAAAAACAAAAAAAAGCCAAAATAACAACAACAACAACAACAAAGACTAGGACCAGACTCTTAGGATATCTGGGCATAAGAGCCTAAGTCTCTGGCCAGTGTTTTATTCAAAAGGAATTGAGCCTAGAGTCTTACTAGTGAGATGAAGTTGAATTCAATAGCAAAGAGCCCTCTCTGACCACTGAATGGAATAGGTCCATTGCCTATCCCATATTTCCATGTAGGTACCACATATGCATCTAACCACTTCAAAAAGAATGAAAGTATCTTGGTTTCTGCACAAAGACCTGCTCTACCTTTATAACCCCCGGATACATCTTCTTGTCAGCTTTGTCCCATCTTAAGGGGATTACCATATCTATACCAAAACCACACGTGTCATCTTTTATCACTCTCTCATTTTATGCAGTCCAAAATCAGATCCTCTCCATTTGCTCTAATTTAAAAATTGTTCTCAAATTGAGCAAATTCCCCAGCTTCAGAATAAACACCCTACTCAGCAACAATGATTTTCCTCCCGGGTTACCGAAATCACATCCTTCCTAGTATGTCTTTGTACCCCCAGGTCCATTCTCCACCTGGAAGCCAAAATGATCTTTTAAAACTGAAAATCAGAACACATCAGTCTGCCATTCGAAGCTGTCTAGTGATATGCCACATTAGTCAAAATTTGTTCCAAATCTTGCCCTGGAGCCTCTTCACCTCCATTATTTTCTTGCCCTGCCTACCTTCCTGACCACATCCTCAACCCTTCTCTCCTTTGCTTATTTTTCCTCAGAAACATCGGATGCTCAACTCATCTGTGTCATAGGAGTTTACATGGTCTTTTCTCTCTACCTGGAATGTTATTTTTCCTCATCTTTCTGTGTCTTGCTTCCCATTCATGTCCCTCTGCAAGTATCTTCTGCTCACAAATATCTTTTATAATCCCCCATCCAAAATGACTGCTTTCCTCTTCCTTGTATCTTATTCCCTATTTTTTACTTCACAACAATGACCTTTATATATTTCATTTCACATTTAGTCATGTCCTTTTTATTCCTATTTCTCATAATAAATTGTAAAATTCCAGGAAGGTGGGGATTTTTGCCTTATCCATTGGTGTTTACTGGTTTGTAGCATAGTGTCTGACACATGATAGGCACTCAGTAAGCGTTTGATGCCTTTATGACCAAACGAACGAATGAAACAAAGAGAGGTTAAGATGGAGTCCTGAGGAATTTGAGGAAAGGTAAATAAAGAGGAAGGGCTGGGAAGATCTGAGAAAAAACGTGGAGAGCTACTAAATATGGTAGACCCTTGACTTCTCTTCCATGAATATGTATTCCAGTGAGAAATTCAGTGCTTCTTAGAAAAACAAACAAGTCATCAAACTGGCATCTGGGAATGGGGTGGGGGGGGAAGCAAAGGAGAAGTGGAATCATTTAGAAGCTGCAGACTGTTCCTTTAGCAAATGACTGAATGCTAAATTTAATTGGATGTGCTCCACTAGAGAAAATAGTCTACTCATTAAAACATCAATACTTGAAGTTCCAAGCAATCTGGCATCTTTTTTGAATTACAATATGTGCAAAAGAAAGACTCCTACAATATTTTATCTCAATAATAGTTTTTATCTATAATTTGTATTGGGTGTGCAATCTGTGGAGATGAGAATTTTCTAGATATTGATCATCTGATTTTCAATCAATATTATAAGCATGTAAATATTTGTAAAACTCATAGATGTTATAGTCTAGTCCCTGAGTTTAAATCCGTTCCAAACACCCAAGTTTTCATATACTTTTTATTTTGATTTTGATTTGGAACTCAAAAGATCAGCTTCGTATAGTGGAAAGAATGTAAGCAGTCCAAAACCCTGGGATTTTGTCCTAGGTTTAAACTTCAGTAACTCCTTGACCATAGGCTAGTTCTTCAAGCTCAGTTTCCCCATATACAGTTCATAGATTATTCCCAGGTCTGTTCTGAAGATCAAATGATACAATATTTATACCTGAATTTTATGAATTTAAAAATATCATTGGGATATGGCAACAACAAATATTAAAGTTAATGCAGAAGTAATCTTAATAACTTTCATTTAATAGATTTTTTATTTATATGCCAGTTTGGCAGTAAGATGTAAACTTCATTCTATAGTCTTCAGCATCCTACACATCAGAGCTCCTGACTATTACAACACATTGAACTTGTTTCATTGGTCTTGCTTTCCTTCTGACATACCAGACATATCCACCTTGAAGATTTTTAATTGTTGTCTCTTTTTCCTGGAAGTTTCTTCCTTCAGATGGCTTGGTCCTTTGCCACATACAGGATACATTTCAAATGATATGTCCCCAGAAAGATCTTACTTGACCACTGCATGTAAAGAACCCCCTTCGTTTTACATGTACCTTCACAAACAGGTACTTCCTAGCAATTTTCCAAGCTGTGTTGACTTAAGAGTGTTACACACTAACTGAATTTAGTATTACTTTATTTATGTATTTATTGATTTCCTCATTGTGCCATGCCTTACTCCCTTTTTACAAAGAAATATGTTTCATGAGAGTGGGAACTGTTGTTCATTAGTCTTAGATCCATGGTTGAATTAGGTCCATGGTTGTAGAAGGAAGGAAGAAAAGAAGGAAAGAAAGAAGGAAGGAATGATGGGAAGAATGAGAGAAAAAAACAACTTTAAATTGGAAAATCTCTGGGAAGAGTTTATGACTTTACTTGGCATATCGTGAATCCCTAAGTGATAGTTGTAATGGTTATGGCTGTTTTTGCCACTGTGGTTAGCATTGCATACATTCAGTCGTCAGGGGACAAGAAATAAATACACACACACACACCCCAAACACAAGCTTTTTGGTTTTTTTTCTGCTCCCTCCCTTTTTAAGTAGACAGTTAGGAATTAGGTCTCTACTGGCTCACCTGCACACATTCCTGTCTGTGCAGAGGGGGCATCCTGCAATTATTTAAAATTTCTGGCTTTTTAAATTAAAAAAAAAAAAAAAAAAGGCACTGCCTTCTTGCCCTATGCTGCCACTAAATAAATAAATAAATAAATAAAATTAAATAACGGGAACCTAAGCTTTTTGCAGGGTGATCAGGTTCATCCGTGAAATGGTTCAGGTCTGTTAGGAATAAAATTTCCCCCAAGGTTGTGAGGAGCTCAGAACCGGGACTCTGAGTGACAGCCAGCCAGAACTCTCAGTTTCCAAAAGGCCAAGGAGGAGAATTAAATTGGGGAAGGAGGTGGAGAGGAGGGAGGCGACGGTGAGTCTCAACAGTGTGTACACACACACACACACACACACACACACATATAGGTGTATATATGTGTATATATATATGTGTGTAATTATATATATTTATAAATATATTTTGGATAGATAGGAAATGAATCTTAAGATTTAGCAAGGGCAGGGGTGCCTGGGTGGCTCAGTAGGTTAAAGCCTCTGCCTTCGGCTCAGGTCATGATCCCAGGGTCCTGGGATCGAGTCCCGCATCGGGCTCTCTGCTCAGTGGGGAGCCTGCTTCCTCCTCTCTCTCTGCCTGCCTCTCTACCTACTTGTGATCTGTGTCTGTCAAATAAATAAATAAAATCTTTAAAAAATAAAAATTAACAAGGGCATCATTGTTCGTAGAAAATTCACTGGGAAGAGTTAATGCCATATTTGGCCCTTAGCTGTTGCTCATTTACCAGTGGAATCATCAGCAGTGTCATGGGAAACATTATCAAATTAATAACCTGAAATTTGAAGAAGAAAATTAATTTCTAAAACCTAGGTTTTCTGAACCGTTAAGTCAAGGTATAACACTTTAACTTTGAAAATTTCAAAATTCTGTTAAGCATTTCATGGCTTATAAATTCCAAATATGTGTTGAGAGTTTTGAGGCATTTTGGTTTAGAGAAAGATCTATTAGTATTTCCCATTAATATTCAGTTATCAGTGAGATTGACCAGTAATTCTCTAGCTGTCAAACATGTGTGTTGAAAGGAGAAATTTTAAAAATTATTTTACTAGACATAAATTCTATATCATTTACCCATGAATAACTCATCGTAAGATTTATGGCAAAACAATTTTAAAATTAATTTGTAGGGACACCTGGGTGGCATAGTTGGTTAAGTGTCTGCCTTCAGCTTAGGTCATGATCCCAGGGTCCTGGAATTCAGTCCCACATCTCACTCCTCGCTAAGCGGGGAGTCTGCTTCTCCCTCTGCTGCTCCCCCTGCTTGTGTACTCTCTCTTTCTCTCTTGCTTACAAATAAGTAAATAAAACCTTAAAAAAAAATAAAAGTAATTTGTAGAAGGATGATAAAATAATAGAAGAAAAACCAAAAATAAGGGTCTAGTTTTAATGTAATAACAATGATAATAATCATTAAAAATAATAATTACCATTACAGTTATTATTATTCATGTTGTTTTGAAAAATTGAAACTGTTGATCAGGGAGAAGTTTGACAGCAAGAATGTTCCTGCTTCTTATGTAATTCTCCATGTTACAGGCATTCATGACAGGCAGAAAATAGCATTAAAAATCAAGAAAAAAATAAATACTTAATTTTCAACATTGCTTTATTCAAAACCCCTCTTTGTCTTTAACAGGTTAGGTTTTCCTGATGACTCAGTATAGGCTGAGCAATTGGAAGAGGTTCAAGATGTATTTTAATAGGGCATGTCTGAGAAGTAGCAATTTACAAATGAAATACTTATTATAAGTATTAGGAGGTTTAATTTGAAAGGAAACTATTCTTAAGAGAATCATCTTGAATCATTATCTTGTAGTGCTAAGTGTACTGTGCTATATATATTTTCAAGCTAAGTAATAACCCAATTAATATTTGAAATTCTTGAAAACCGTTCTGGTGACTGCACTCAAAATGTGGCCCATGCAGGAAGTAATTCGAGTGAAGTCAGAGAAAGACATTCCTTTGTGACATGTTTTTTTCTAAACTTTAGGTGCTTTATATTCTACTGATTTGGTAGTTAATCATTCATTTTCTCTTTTGCCAATTACCTCAGTAATTATTTTTTTCCTTTCATAAGCCTCCTTCTTTTGTCAGCTTCTCCATTCCAGAGATTTCAGATCTTTTCAGAAAATCATCCTTGAATAAAGCCTGTAGGAAGAACCTTAAGTCACTCTTTCACTTGGGCTGATTTTTATTGTGTTTTTCTCATTAGCAGTCTTCCTTGAAGGATTAGAGTGAAAGAACCAGGTGTATTATTTCATATGACCTCATTTGTTGGGATTCTGTATTTGCATAATTACATTTGACTTATAGATAGAACTTTTGTTTATGGTCTTGAGACTTAGAGTTTTTTTTTTTTTTAATTTAATTTTCTTTAGCCCCTATTCAAAAGTTGAAAAGACTAAGACATTACAGAGACAAAATGGACATTTTCTAAATTTCCATTAGAAATAAACAAGGACGTTAAATTACACAAAACGTAACCTAAGCAGTCATTAGAAATCAAATCCAAGGTAAAACCCATTGTTTTGGATTGCAAAACTTTAGTTGGAGGATGATAAGTTTGAGCTTTTCTGTACTTCCTGATATGCATTTCTTGAAGCCTTAACATCTCTTTGTTCTTGGAACCCTCATATAAAACATTGTCAATGCTATATGCCTGCTACTTTTATTTATTTATTTATTTTTGCAGTAAATAAGTTCATAAAAGATTTGGGCACATGTATTTAATTATGGATTCTTTACATATATGAATTTACCTGATGCAATAAAAATAAGGTCTCTGTCAGGCATTGGTGATATATATTTATGCTTGAAATACATTTGGACCATTTTGTAAATGTACACCAGACCGTTTGTAGGTGAATGTATTCACTGGTAGGAGATATACCAAGTGTTTTGTGAGCAGATAACATGAATCCAGCATATTCCCTGCAAATAAGGAACAACCTGTGTTAAAATGGAGTTTAATACATAGGATTATAGGAGTGGGGAAGAGGGACATTTTGGTCAATTTGGAAGGGTTTGCCATCTGTGTAAAGCATTGATAGTATTGATAGTACTTCAATAACTGGAAATAAGAAGGATGGAAAGATAACCAGGCTGAGGGAATGATACTGACAAAGGCACAGGGTATGAAACTAGCCCTCCCTTGAAATGTCAGAAGTGGGAAACGAAGAAGCAATTTTTCCCAGCTAATATCATAAAGTTGGCACATTTTAACACCATTTCTACAGTCTGTTATTTTAATTTGTTCTTGTTCTTTGCTTTGACAACTATGAGTGTTATTACTGTTTTATGATTTAATGTTTGCTTCAATTTCCTAACACACATTTGTAAGTTACTTTCTTCTTATCTCTCAGACTTATCTAGATAGAGTCTCTTTCCTTCTGCTTAGAGAACTTGCTTTACAATTTCTGTTAGTGAAATTCTGATGTGACGCATCATCTGTTTTTGTCTGTTATGCCCTTTTTTCCTATTATTATTCTTTACTCCTTAATAGGAGTTTGTGTATTTATAATTCATAGAATTATTAATCTTTGTGGATCTTTTGTGCTTTCTATTTATTCCACCTATTGCAGCTTTTTAGTCTTTTTGTCTTCTCACCCTCTCGAGATCTCTCATCTGATTTTGAGTGATTGAGAATGGCTTCCATCCGATTTCCCCCTTACGAGTGTGGTGTTAATGCCCACTGAGTGACTGACCTAGAAGTTACGTATATGTCCTTAACTCACCAAATTGTAATGTCAGTCAAGGCCAATATTTTCTCTTTTGAATAACAGAAAAATTCTGTATAATTGACATATTTTACTCCTCCTAAATTATATGGTATTGCTTTTGTGTATATCAATGAACTTAAACCCCACAAAATATTATTTTTGCCATATATTGTCAATGTTTATATACACATTGATTATCTGATCTTTATTCCATTATGGAACTCTATCTGAGATCATTTCCCATCTGACTAACACATACCCTTTAGGGGTTTACCTTTATTGTAGGCCTGGGGATGGAGTCTTCTCTTTTTCTGTGTGTATGTCTTAAATGCCTTTACTTCTCAAGAATAGTGTCACTGGAAATTGAATCATAAGTGGTCTCTTTTTTTTTTTTTTGCTACCTGTGTTTTTTCACATTGAAGATACCATTCCACTTTTTCAGGCTTGCCTTGTTCCTGTGGAGAGGTTAGGTGTCAAACTTCTGCTCCTTTGAAAGTAGTGTTTTATTTTTCTCCTGTTCTTTTAAAAAAAATTATACTTTGTCTGTTTCATATACTGGTTTACTCTGATGTGTCAGGTTATGGATTTATTTTGACTTACTCAGTTTGGAAAATTTTGAGATCTTTGAAACTGAGAATTAATTTTTTTTTTTTTTTTGCTCCGGAAAGTGATCAGCTGTAAACTTTTCAGTATTTCTTCTGTTTTAATTTTTTTTCCCCTCTTTTCCTTCTAGTATTGTCCAACTTTTTTCATTCTGTTTTCCGTGTCTGAGTTTACTGTGTCTTGTCTTTCCATCCTGAAATCCAGATACTTTTGACTTACATACATTCCGTTTCACTAATTATGTTTTCTGCTCTGCCTAACCCATCATCAGACATGTCCAGTGAATTATTAAATTTAATTATTTTTTGATTCCTCAAATTTCTATTTGCTATTTCACCTCTTATATTTTTCTGCTCCTTGCATATATTTTCAGCTTTGTTGCTTTTTTTGTTTAAATATAATTATCTTTTTTTTTTAATGTTGGTTTGATGTTTTCAGTATTTAAACTGCAGTATGAATCTCTCTTTGCTCTGCATTATTTTTCTTCTGGTTTTGCTCATATGGTCTTATTTCCTCTGTGGCTGGTTAAGCCTTGTGTGCTGGTCCTTGCCTTCAGAAAAGTGTGCTGATTTCCTGAGGTCCAGAATAAATACCCTTTTTTACAGAGAGATGAAGTGTTTGATTCAGCTTGGTGCCTGGAAGGCTGCCATTTTGGGGTCTCTAAAATCAGGTTTCTGGCTTGAGGTTCCTCTGCTCCATCTAGGTTAAGGTGTAAACCTAACGAAAGCCACACTATGGGTGACATGTCTCAGAATCATTTTGTTTTCTTTTTATTCAAGCTGGGCTCAACACCCAAGTATTGTTTTCTTGGTTACTTGTTTTTTTTAAGGAGGGAAGGAGAGGCATGTTTATTATGCCCGCACATGCTGAAAGTTCAAGTTAATGCAAGGGAAGGTATTCCGTAGGGCTCCTCCTTTTGATGAGGCTGGTCCTTAGCTTAGTGTTGTTCAGTACCTGTGGCTAAGCACCTCCAAGTCCAGCGTGGGATGCTGGCAGATGTGGCTTTGTGTTTTAATGCTTTACCTTACTCACTGTCTTTTCAGATCTATAAATCTTTTGGGAGACAATTATATTTTTTATTGTGACATTTGTGTTACTTTCATAAGAAGATTATTAAGATAGTCTTACCTACCGCACTGTCATTTTTTCTGACTTCTTGCTCTTCCATGTCTGACCACCATTTCTGTAATTATTTCTGTGTGTTCTCAAATTCTGTGATGTGTCCTTTTACTTGAGGCTCATAGATTCTTTGAAAACAAAACAAAATAATGTGTTCTGTTGAACAGCTATATTTTTAATTTTCTTATCATTTTGTATTAATTTTGTCATAATTTCCTTTCCTCTTTTATCAGTAAAGTGATACTAGTTCTTATAGTTTAATAAGCATTCCTTTCCAATATATTATCTTTCCTTCCATGAGTTAGGGCCTATTTGTGTGGCTTATAATTTTTCACTGGCCAACGACTTAAAATTTTCATATATATATATATGTGTGTGTGTGTTTTAGAGCATTAACATTATTACATGCTATAGTACAAAATCAGAGCAATAGGTAGAAAATAACCTAGGATATTTTGACACAATTCTTACTATCATGTAGGAGTATTTATTTTCACTTTAGCTTAGTAGAGTTTTTATTACAAAGCTGTTCAGCATAATAAAGTGATACATCTCTTCTCTCTAGTTAACGTGGGCTCATTTAGTAATGTTATCTCAACTGCTTTATTGCTGACATTTATTAATGAGTGTGTAATTTTGCATTAACTGGTAGGCTCAAGTTATGAGCTAATACTTTTAGGATAGATCATCTTTATTTCACTTCTAGATCACCGTTCTACCAGAGCAGTTTTCTCAAAGTGTTCAGAAGTCATGAATTCAATAAGGATAATAACAGTAAGGCTTATTCCATTACATAATACATGTAAAACACTTAGACATGTTTCTGGAACATAGCCAGCATGCTGATGTTTGCCATCTCTCATACTCAAAATTTCCAACAAGCTGGGATATAATAATACAGAGTTGGAATGTTATATGCAGTATTTTAGGGAAGCAATGTAGAAAACTAACAACATAAACCAGTTGAAGTTCTCCCTTTTCTCGAATTTTAAGACTCATCAAATTAAGAAAGTTAGACTTTGGGCATTTAGAGCAGAATTATATTTTGTGTGTATGGGAAGTATTTTCTTACTGCAGCATGATTTTATCTGGTTTTCATAGTTTCTCAACACTGGTTCAGCTGATAATCAGGAACTTCCTTTCCTTTCTAAAAAATGTTGTACATAAAATCTATGGTGATAATTAACTGCATCACCACACATTCATATTTCTACTCTAAGTTAAATTGATTCTTTTTTTTCTCATATGTGGTTGTGGTACATCTGTAGTTGTCTCTGTACATGCTATGTGGACAGATTGATCACTTCTAACGCCTCTTTTCTCACAAAGAGTATCTGCTCTGTGATGCTTAGAGAATTTTTTCAGTTTGAAGAAGAAGCGGCACATGGTGGCACAAAGGGAGCCTCTCCCACGTTTTTAGAGCATAGACAGTCACACCTGGAAAGCATCTTAGAAGCCACTTTGTCTTTCAGGTGATGAAATGGAGCCCCGGAGATTGTTCTCCCCTCACAGCAGGTGACAGCACATACCTCGTCACCTCCATTGCTTGGAAGAGTCAGCCCCCGTCTTGACAATTTTAGTTTGGTTATTTCATGGGTCTCATTGGGCTGTCTCATCAGTGATTCACAGGACTCCTATAATCTCCCTAGATCTCAAATTCTGAATCATAATGACTTTCCCACAGTACTTACCCCTTTGAAGAGCTGTTCAAGTTTTTCTAAATTCTTCTTAGATTTTCTGCTACATTTACAGACATTTACTCTTATTTCCATTATTCATGAAGGCATGCAAACAGTTGGAAAATCTCAAAATGTGAGCCCAGTGATTTCTTTATTTTTAATTCCTGAACATATTTGGATTAAATCCACCTTGAAATGCACTCTAGACATTAATTTTCAGTAGTTGTCTTATAAAGGCTTTATTTTGCTTTTGTTCTGCAAACAGGGTACAGATGTGAAATTTGGCTGGAACAATTAGAAAGAGTTTTGGCAACTAGAAACAGAAGTTCACTATTCAAATGGACTTAAATGAAAATGGAATATATTACCTCACAAAGCAGTGAGTCTTGTTGAAGCATGACATACCAGGTGGATATAGGTTAAGCTACAGTAAAAACGAGACTCCAAAATACATGGTTGAACAAGATGGGAGATACTATGCATCAGGATGCAAGTGGACCCTATGTGGAGGGGTATGCAGCACAGTATGTGGCTCCTCTCTATGAAGTCAATCCCCCCCCAAATTCTGTTTGTGGTTTCTCCAGCATCCTGCATGTTGTTATCATCATTCTTCTGTTCATTTCTGGCTTGTTTGACTCTGTGTATGTTCTATCCCATAAGAGAGAGGAAAAAGAAGGAAAAGAAGCCATTTCCTTTTAAAGGAGTAACATGGAAGTTGAAAACTGGTCAGTTGTGTCTCCATTCTGTTTCCAAGGACTCATTCTCAAGGTCATACCTAGCTGTGAAAATGTTTGGTCTGTTAAAATTGAAGTGAATTTTATTACGAAAAGGAAGAAGGGGAACGTGGGTATTGCAGGGGGTAGGGGTGGGGAAGAATTGGTGGCACGAGCCACAGGCAGGTTTCATGGTATATTGATTCAGTAGCTCAGTTGTGTCAACTTTGTCCTTTTGAACTTTTCTACCATCAGCGATGTGTCAGTTTTCCCTTATGCCAGTTCCTCTCACTGTTCCAAGAAAGCCAGAGAAGATCCAATTTCCCAGATACTCGGGGGCAAAAAAGGGCTATTCTTTTACTAGGATTTTATATCTGGTATGATTTAACCTTCCCCAGAAATCCTTCAGACTCACAAGGTCAAATGCCCATTGATGGATCCACAAAAAGACCCAGAGCACTATTATTATTTAAAACAGTCAGTATTAAGTGCTGAGATTGGAGTAGTAGGTTATGACCCTTAAGCCACAGAGGTAAGAGGCAGAAGTGTGAAAAAACCTGGAGTTCTAATGTCAAGGAAGAAGAAGGAGGGTGGTCAGAAGGTAACCATTACTTACTGAACAACTCTGTTGTGAGACCAGTGAAAAGTACAGCTTTCCAGCTTAAGTGATTCCAGGAATCCTATAATCACCTTCACCCCCCAAACCAAACAGATAAAAAGTCTGGATAGTTTAAAGGACTTATGCAAGGTCATATGGGAAACTAATGTTTGAACTGTATAATGCCTTTCTTCCAAAAGCCTCCAAACAAACAAATGTGCATATAAATAAACAAAGCAACCCATTTTCGACATATGTTTATGTTGATAAAGCAACAGCTATATAAGTTTGTACACATGAATGAACAGTTAGAATTCATTGTAACACTTTCTCAGAGGGGCCTTAAAAATAACAAATGTCTACAAGTTGTAATTTTCCACTTCTGGTCTTCAAGAAAAGCAAATGTTCTTCCTCTCTGTGACTTCTATCAGGTCCAGACATTTGAAAGGAAGAGCGATTTAAATCAAGCAGCCTTGATTCTGCAGTTACGTAACAAGTTCTGTGTAGAGGAATGAAACTAGAGGGGGAAGGAAATGGGAGAGAATTCTACGGGAGGACACTGCAGCCATACATTTAATATGGATGCTGGAGAAACATGAGAAGGTCGAATAGATGTTATGGACTGTAGTGTAGAAACTATTTATGAAGTAGATGGGTTTAGGTTCCAGTTTGCCCAGTTTCATCAGAATAGACTGAGGATCAGAATGGAGGTTTCACTGTGGAATGCTCAGAATGACAAAGACAAAGACAGGGAGACATTAAGACAACAGGGAGAAGAAAGGACACTGGCTCTGGGAGATGCACCAAAGCCTTAGACAGTGGTACACAGGGACCTCACTGGACTCCTATAAGCCTACAGATTTCTCTCTGATTTAAACTTTGAGCTTCTCTCTGAAGAGTGAGGGAGACCTTTAGGAGATTTTTAGCAGGGGATGAAAATTAGATCATTAAAAAGATGAATTGGACATGTGCTTGAATTGTAAATAGGTAGGTGGAAAGAATGAAGTCAATGAAATAATTTAAGGAACCATTTCAGTAACCAAGGGGTAATTTTTTGTTTTGTTTTGTTTGATTTTTAATATTTAGAGAACTCTGACAGGCACGGGGCGGGGGGGGGGGGCGGAATTAGAGCACAAAGGAGAACATATTTAAAGGGTGGAAGTAGCAGGTCACAGTATATCTCCAGAGGTCAGAATTTGAAGACGTGTATAGACACAGTTTAACTCAATAGAAGGCAGAACTCTCTCCTACTGAGAGCTTGCAAAAATTGCAGTAAAGACACCTCATTGGGTAGTAACTCCTTCATCGCTGAAAGTTGTCAACCTCAGCTGGAAGGAAGCCTGAAAAGAGAAGTATTATCTTAATTTCTGTATCCAGTGTGATGGACCAGAAAGATAATGAAAATCTTTCATGGCAATCATACAGATATTTCATGACTGTATTCTGGAAGTGTGTCCTTAGATGGAAGAGCTGAATAAACACAGAAAAAATATTTACAAAAACCTATAAGAAAACACCCTGCAAGTTTACTAAACTTGAGAGAGAGAGAGAGGGAGAGAAGGAGATAAGGAGAGAGAATATAAGCTAGATGTAATGTGTGTATTTTAAATCAGTGGTTTTCAATTGAGGACATTTTTTATTCCCTAGGGGTCATTAATTAATGTCTGGAGACATTTTTGCTTTTCACAGCTGGAGAGGTGTTACTAACATCTGAGAGGGAGAGGCAATAGAAATCCCTAGTCCTCACGCCAGAGGAAAAGAAAAGCATTATCTGGCCTAGAATATTAGTAGTACTGGGGTGAGAAACCCTGCTTTAAATGAAAAGGTACACAGCCACTCAGTCAACATTCTTGTTTGGTTTGAAATTGTGTATGCTCTTGGTCATATATTGTGCTGATTTACTGGTCCACGTGCAGGGGGTACAGGAACTAGGTTATTTCCCCAGTGCAAGCTGAAAGTAAAGCATCAGAGATAAAATGTGTCCAAGAGATTAGAATAAGACTGCGTTCTATTCGCCGTGAATGACTTCTTATTCTACTTCATTATTAAAACAGGTTGCTCTTCTCAGAGGCATAACATTACTTACTGTGACATCTCATTTAAAATTGTCCTTGAGAACCGCAGATAATAATATTGTACCTAGTTTCCTAATTTGACTCAGAAGCTAAAAACCAACCGCATTTGTTAAGCATTTTATTTAAAATTGGTTAATGTGTGAAAAAGTCATAAATTAGAGTGACACCTTTCAAAAAGGTCTATTTAAATCCCACCACAATAAAAGTATGCCTTAAGTTCAACAGCAAATGTGTTATTAATAATAAATCTTGTCGACTATTCCTTAAGAAGGACTTTCCGACAGAATATTGTCAGATACCTAGAAATGATTGTGTGGCAAAGGAGAGGCTTTTCCCTGTGGTACAGTCATTAGAAAAGATCTTAGAAATTGCCCAGTTTTTAATGATGAACTAGAGCTCGGAGAAAGGGAGTTTGGTATTAGTGGTTTATTTGTATCTAGAGTCCAGGCGTTCTGACTCTCAGCCTGCTGCCGCCACTGTCAGGACTTCAGGATATCTCAGTTTAAGAGGAGAAGCCATGTTTCAAGGGATTATCTAATGGAGATTCTCCTCAGAATGGCATTTGTAGTCGCTGGAACTGAATGATGCTGAAGAAGAAAAAAAAAAAATGCCATGACCAAGTAAGACTTGGAAATCTTGCGTGCTCAAGAGTATATTTGCTTCATAATTGCACATCTAAATTCACTTTAATCAATAGCATATTTAACTTAAAAGACACTCGACATTGTCTACAGGAAATTGACTATGGAATTATAAGTTCATTGATCAGGCAGGCAGAGAGAGAGCAGGGAGGGGCAGGCAGGCTCTCTGCTAAGCAGAGAGCCTGATGCAGAGCTAGATCCCAGGACCCTGAGATCATGACCTGAGCCAAAGGCAGAGGCTTAACCCACCGAGCCACTCAGGTGCCCCTCTTCAAATATCTTTAAAAAGAACATTCCAAGCCTTCTCTGCAAATCTAATCTTTCCTTTCAGAAACTATTTCATCTTGTTATATTTAGGCCTTTCTGTTATTCTATCAAAATTATGTTAAATTAATTGCACCACAGGATTTTTATCTGATGTCTTTCACATATATATTTTTATATATATTCTGATATACAGATGTGAGTGTCCGTGCACACACACACAAGCACACAAATAGATGGGGATAGAAGAGGCCATGCTATTCATAGGTTATTACATTTGGTCAGGTTCAGTGTATCACTAATAACTATGTGGAGCTCTGAAGAAAGACGATGATCATTGGTATTTTGGACAGAATATCTACTTTGCACCAAGAAGTCTCCAGACATGTACAGATTTTTTACCCCCAAGTCTTGCAACTATCTTAAAAGTTAGCCAGACAAATAGTGAAGAGACAGTTCTTTGAATTTGGATCTTTGCTTTGAATTTCTGACCTTCGAATTTTTATTCTGTCATTAATATTCTTAAACATCAGTGCTCTCACTAATAATAATAACAGTATCAAAGGATTGTCATAAAAATTAAATTAGTGCCTTAAAAATCCTAGTACATGGAAGGGCATCAGCATTTATTGAATATTTGTTTTGTCACTTTTTCATTGTTACTGTTATCTAGAGAATTTAAAACCAAACTTCTGCCTCTCTTTTAAATCCTTTATATTTGAGTTGAACAAATCAATTTTCAGTTGTTTGTATTTTAAGAAGGTTATATTTAATTGCCAGAGTAGCAGGAATTAGAGGAGTGGTTTGGTTGACTTTAATTTTACTAACCTTTTTCTCCTTTGTGTGAAGCAGGCATCTGTTTAAATTTTGTCAAATTTACGGTTCTTTGAAAAGATAGGTGTTCCTAATTCATCCGCCTCTGCATGTGAGCCTATAGCACCTATCACTCTAATCCTGTAGTGCTTTGACAAGCCTATAGTCTAAGAATGAAATGATGGAAGAGAGATAGGATGGATATGCTCTGTGCTGTAAACACAGGGATAAGAAAAAGCAATGTGGCTCTGCCTTAAACTTGATAAATTTCAGTGGCTAGGTTTCAAATTTGTTACTTTTAATTCTTCCCAGATTGATTTAAAGTAACTTTCTTTCTGAGGGGTTTGTTCTGGTGTTTCCCCTCCAGCACCAATGGACTGACCCATGTATTATGACACTACCTTAAATACTATGACACAGCATATGAACCCAGCTCCTGGACCTTCCACTTGACCAGTGCCCCACCCATACGCCATAAAGCAGTTGGTCAATGGTCAATGACTGCTCCCCTTTGCCTCACTTTCTGCTGTTTGTGGAGGTGTGTGAGTGGACGTGTTTGTGAACGAATGTATTTATCATACATTTTAAACCGTGGCTGTTGCTCTTGAACCTGGATTTCTCCTTTTGCCCCTTGGCGCCCTCTCTTTGGATTTAGCTTGTTCTCAGTCAGAATGCTTTCGTGCAAAATGCTAGTACCCGGTGCTAGGTTATGGTTTCATTCTAGTCCCATGCAGCGCAAGGGGATTCTGAAGGATTACCAGTCAGTCCATGAGGTTTCTCTGGTGCAGTGCTCCAGCATGACAATGTGTAGGTGCAAATCAATTATATTTTTAAAGACCTTCCTGAACAATTTAACAACTTTCCCTGGAAGCCCAGTTCAGTATTGAACTCTCTTTCCTGCTATCACAGACCTCCTTATCTCGAGTTTCAGGCTTTTCTGTAACTAATGCCTCTCTGTCACCCTTCAAGGGAATATGGGAGAAATTAAGTAAAACAGGCAGTATCCTATAGTATAATGGATCTCCAAGAGTGGTTCATGGATCACTAGTAGCAGCCATCTGGGAACTTGTTAGAAATGCAAATTTTTGACTCCCACCCCAGACCCACTGAATCAGAAACTCTGGTCTAACACTGTGTCCTTTAGAAAAGCTCATGGGTGATTTTAAGGCCTGCTAAAGTTTTAGAAATACTGGTGTAGTGGTTCAAAGTATAGAGTCTTCATTCACATAAACTGGCCCCACGATTTCTAACTATGTGCTGTGGAAAGACATGGAACAACTCTGTACTACTGTTTTCTTATGCAAAATGCAGCTAATAATGGAGTCGACATTATAGGATGGTGACATGTAAATAATTAATATAGGCAATGCACTCAAAAAATTGCCTGCCACGTAATAGAGTGTTTGATAATGATAATTATAGCAAAGACCAAGAGTAGGCATTGACAACAGATTGCAAACGTTAGGGAGGTGAATGAAATGCCAGTATTCCTGAAATCTGTTCCGATTTTCACAGTACTAGTATTTTCTGTAATTCTGCTCTGTTTACTTTCTGCCTGTAATGAGAGACATGATTTGTTTTTTTTAGTTGTCAGGTAGAACTGCTGTTTCATTTCAAGTGAAAGTTAGAAGGAGAAAGAACTGTGGGTTTTTGCTTTGTTTTGTTTTTTGGTTATTAAATAAATATTACTCTGTCTTAGAAGTGGAAAGTAGAAGTGCAATCACTGAGTGCTGGGTGTGATGGAATCAGAGAGTCTTCTCTTTGGGAGAGCCCTAGAGATCAGCTATTGTAATAACCTGAGAAACACATGAATTTCCTCAGAAGTATACCCAATCAGACTTTTTCATCCAACACATCCTTAGTGAGGGGAGTTTCTCTACCTCACAAAGCAAGGTGTCACTCATCGGACCTTTTAAGTTGTCAGAATAGGAGGAAACATCCATTCCCTTTAGTCTCTGTCCTTTCATATACAATTTGCAGGACAAAGTACAAGTGAATTAACCTCCAAGATCCTCTGATGATCTCCACGAAGGAGATAAACATGTCAATCTTGCAAATGTATCCTACGGATTCAGTGAGAAGACACAGGTAGACAGAGCACTGAGATATTGCTCAGTAAGTGATGTCTTTCTGAAGAGACACTTCTGCAAAATAGTCGGCTAGGATATGAGACCAAAGTCTCTATTTCTGTAAGGTAGATGATTGTGTTGGGCATATGATTTTAATATGGGAGACAAGACATGGAAAGGGTAGTGAGTCGTACTGGAAGGGATTTAGGTTAAAATAAACGTTCATAACGACCAGTGTGTATTTTGTATAGCTGCAGTAGGTATGTTTGCGGACAGCCCTTTCCTTGACAGCTCTCACGCTTTTTATGAGATTATCTTATTTTTGGCAATATTAGAATGTGATTTCCAAGTTTGCCTGCTTATTTAATCTTTCCTGCTCCTTGATAGAGTTCTTCCCACTTGTGTTTGCAAGCGTTTGGATGTCATCTTTTTGTTAATTAACTCCTTTTTTCTTTCTCCTTTTTGTGTACTCTGCAGGCTTCCTTTTTTGTTTTTTCTTCTTCTTCTTCTTTTTTTTTTTTTTTTTTTTGGTTTCCTAGTGACAGCTTCCTTTCAGTTCCTCTTCTCTGTTTGCCTTTCCTGAGAAGGAGCCAGTGTCGAAATGTTAGCTCAGTTGGGTTTCCCATTACCAGCTCTGCAAGTCCCCAGGCCCCTCCTGTATTTAGCAGTCTAGGAGCTATTATAGTCCAGACATCATTTTCAAATTGTCATGTAAATACATTCACAAGGCTCAAGAAAATAGGAAAAATACAAACACCTGTGAAATAATGATTGCTGTTGCCTTACCTCATGCCCACTCCGTGTTAGAGATATCCAGATTCTTTCTTTGGAAGCTGATACAGCTATGCTGTAACTGTGAAATTAATTATCAGCTAGTAGGGTTAAGGACTTAAGGTGTGAAAATTGCTGTTTGACAAAAGCCGCGGCTCCATTATATCTTAAAACTGAAGGAGATAAAGTGAACTAGTCTCAAAACCTTCAGTTTATTACTGTTAACAAATACCCCTGGAGGGTGTCCCATAGGGAAGAATTAGTTGAGTAACAACACCAATAACAAAACAGAAACGAAATAGGCAGCTTCTATATGTAGTACCCTCTTGGACCTTCAGTTTTTTTTTTTTTTTTTTTTTTTTTTTAAAGATTTTACTTATTTATTTGACAGACAGAGATCACAAGTAGGCAGAGAGAGAGGAGGAAGCAGGCTCCCTGCTGAGCAGAAAGCCCGATGCGGGGCTCGATCCCAGGACCCTGGGATCATGACCCGAGCGGAAGGCAGAGGCTTAACCCACTGAGCCACCCAGGCGCCCCGGACCTTCAGTTTTTTAAGCAGATACCTGCGCATTAATTGTGAGGCATTCACTTCTCAGAAAACAAGTTGGGTGAGCTGAGACGGAAATATGTGACCTCCCTCCCAGTGGGACTTTGGGGAATTGGCCTTTCCCAACTGTGGGGTCCTGGTGAAGTTCAACAGACTAATTCATCTTTCCAGCTCAGTGATTGGTACCAGTAGGACATCTGACCAAAGAAACACAAATGAGAAACGACTTGATATTTGATAAAATGATGTTCTATTCTGAATTGAAAGTTGTTAAGATACTTGGCTTACTGGTGTCAACAGTTACCTTTCCCTCTTCCTGGTGAATGTTTCTTCCCAAAGAAAAGCCAGTAGAGAGAGGGAAACAGGACACTTGGAGAGAGAAATACAGAGCCCCTAATAAAGTGGTCAGAGCCTTTGGGCTCCAGCCTTACCTAAGCCAGCTTTGTCTCTTGACTTGAAAGTTTCATGAGTCAATAAATTCATTTTTATTTGAGCTCTCTCAGCTGGGTTTCTGACCCTTGCTACCAAAGACTTCTGACTAATATAGACGCCCTATTAAGAGCTCTCAATTCCAAGCTAAGCTCTTCTTTTTCAAATGCCTAAATATGATAGACCTATAACAGGCATTGGGGTACAAAGATATCTGACACACACCTTGACTTCAATGACCTGTTCCTCTTATTGCAAATATAGGGCATATTACACAAATAGACCCCTGGTGTACTGGAGGGTAAAAATAATGATTAAATAAAGGAAAAGGAAATATGTACTAAGATCTGAGAAAACTGAGTTTAGCAAGTGGAAGCTAAGAAATAAAACTATGACAGTGTTGCTTTACAAACAGATTCAAAAAGCTTCATAAATTAGTTTGAGGAACTCTTCAAGGGGATAAGACGTAGCTGAAATATCAGTTATAATGACTTGGATTAGTGGCAGGCACCATGATAATTATGATGGAAATGATATTTTACATTTTCTGGCTATCCACAGACTTCTTGATACCCATACCCCTCAGTCTGCCGCACCTTCCTCCTCTTGGGAACTCCTGTTGTATTAAAAACTGCTCTTACATGTGCTCTCTTCTCTGAAACCTTCACTGAGTGAATTTTTGATCTTTTGAACCATTTAGCTGTTTACATGATTTTGATGCTCATAGGTGCCTACCCTCGGGTAGTTGATACTCTGTGTGCAGTTTCCTGATTTGCATTGAGTCTCCTCTTGTTTTTTATTTGGGACACATATTTTACTTGGGACTATTCTGTACTTACACCAGTTACTATGCACAGTTACTGCTTTAAAATTTTTAATAGGTTATAATTGTTTTCATATGTAGTGAATAAGCCAGTATATATTTGTCTTTTTGTTGGGTATTCATCTAAGAGATGTATCTCTTAGACCTTAACTAAAGAGGATAAACCTAACTATTCCTCTTGTGATATTTCTTTCTCTCTCTCCATGGAGACCTCATGGAGAATATGACCAATGAACTACAAAAGTTAGTGGTCATGACAAGTCACATCTAGGCTAGACATGATTTTATTTCATGTTTCCTATATACGTAACTCCTTCATTAACCTTATTTGTAGGGTTTTGAAAGGTTCAGTGTATCTTAGCAGAGCTATCAAAGGCATTAAATAGTAAATAATCCAGAAGGATTTTGCCTACTTTTGATGCATATCTTTAAAAAGTACATAGAATAGGAGCACCTGGGTGACTTAGTCGGGTAAGCCTCTGCCTTTGGCTCAGGTCCTGGTCTCAGAGTCCGGGGATCAGGACCCACACTGGGCTCCCTGCTCAGTGCAGAATCTGTTTCTCCTCTCCCTCTGCCCCATCTCCCCCCTGCTCATGCTCATTCCCTCAAGTAAATAAATAAATAAATGAATAAATAAATAAATAAAACCTTTTAAAAAAGTACACAGAATACAAAAGGACACATCCGTGGCACAAGGAGTAGAATATAGAATGAGATCCTACTTGAAGAGTAGGGGAGAGTAAGAACAATAGAATTTGGAACACCTGCTCAAGCTGCTCCTTCCCACAGATATTGCCCCTTGGCTAATAACCCTTGAAAGTTTTAGGTTCTGTATTATCAAGGGATGCCATTTGCCTGATGATAATCATGCATTCTGGGTTAATTTATGCATCTCTTCACTCGTTCAGTACATACTGAGTTCTAACTTCATACGAGGTACTGCTGTAAACATTGAGATAGATTCGTTAACAAGTTAAACATGGTTGCTTATGTCACAGGGCTTAAATTCTAATCAGGAAGAGGATCTATAAATAAGTAAACACATAAATAAGGACAGTAGTCTTTCTTTTGCATGTATAAATATGTGTTGCATTCTGTAAGCAGAATGTGGTGAAGACTATATAGAAAATGGGAGTGGGCTTCTCGGGATAGGATATTTAAGCTGATGTACAAAGGGTGAAGAGGAGTCAGTAATTTCAGCAGCCAGAATAAAAGTGATCTAAGAGACCTAAAAGATCTAAAAGATCTAGATCTTAGATCTAAACGATCTAAGATGCAAGTACACATGCATCACCATTGCAGAGGGGCTTGAAGCTCAAGAATCCAAAAAGAAGCCAGTGTGCCTGCACTGTACTTAGCAAGCAGGCTTGGCATTGGTGAGCTTGGGGACCTCTCCATGAGAGGCAAGATCTTGCATGGCTTTGAAAGCTATAAGCAGAGTTTGATTTCAATGAAATGGTAATTGAAACATTAAACATTTTAAAAGAGTGGCATAAACAGCATTTTCAAAATACTGCTGTGGTAATTCTGTGGAGGATGGCTCATGATAGGAGAAGTGGAAGAGGGGAGATTTGAGTGTTTGGACAAAGGTGAAAATGAATAGTAGTGAATACATGTTTTCAAGGTAGATACATTATGGCTTGAGTTTGGTAATCTATCTGCTCCCTTTCCAAACTGTTTAAGCCTTAGAAAGTTTCTGTATGTTGAAAGGTAAATATACAAGAATAATGATACAACTGTATAACTAACAACATGTATTCCTTTTTAGGTAATGTCTTACATAGATATTAGCTATTGTTCTAACATAATTATCTACATAATTGCTCTTCCATTAATATTGATGATATCTGCTAACTTTTTGAGAAAAGTAAGAATTGCCTTATAATTTTCTGTTTTTCAAGGTAGTAGAGGTTTGCCTCTGACAGAGTTCAGTCCTAAGAGTAGGTCCTGCTTCAACAAGATGCTTTCCATATGATATCCTCTACACCAACACCCCACCCTCAAATTCCAACCTTTCAGTCTTTTTTTCCTAAATTAAAGTATAATGTATTATTTGTTTCAGGGGTACAGGTCTGTGATTTATCAGTCTTACCAAATTCACAGCATTCACCATAGCAAATACCCTCCCCAGTGCCCATCACTTAACCACCCCACCCCTTCCACCCCCTTTCCCTCCAGCAACCCTCAGTTTGTTTCCTGAGATTAAGAGTCTTTCATGGTTTGTCTCCCTCTCTGGTTTTGTCTTGTTTCATTTTCCCCTCCCTTCCCCTATGATGCTCTGTGTTGTTTCTCAAGTTCCTCATATCAGTGAGGTCATATGATAATTGTCTTTCTCTGAATGACTTATTTCAGTTAGCATAATAGCCTCTAGTTCCATCTGCGTCGTGGCAAATGGCAAGATTTTTTTGATGTCTGCATAGTATTCCATTTGTATGTGTATATATATGTGTGTGTGTGTATATCACATCTTCTTTATCCATTCCTCTGTTGATGGACATGTAGGCTCTTCCCATAGTCTGGCTATTGTGGACATTGCTGCTGTAAATATTCAGGTCTACGTGCCCCTTTGGATCACTACATTTGTATCTTTCGGTAAATACCCAGTAGTGCTATTGGTGGATCATAGGGTAGCTCTGTTTTCAACTTTTTAAGGAACCTGCATACTGTTTTCCAGAGTGGCTGCACCAGCTTGCATTCCCATCAACAGTGTAGGAGGGTTCCCCTTCCTCTGCATCCTCGCCAACATCTGTCATTTCCTCGCTTATTAATTTTAGCCATTCTGACTGGTGTGAAGTGGTATCTCACTGTGGTTTTGATTTGTATTTCCATGATGTCGAGGGATGTGGAGCACTTTTTCATGTGTCTGTTGGCCATTTGGATGTCTTCTTCCCTTTTGTCTTTGATCTAGGATTATCCAGGGTCCAGTGACTCCTAATGTCATTGCTGGCAATTAGTAACTGCTGCTTTGGAGAGTTCTGTCCCAGCTTACAGAGACCCTGCCTACACTTCATGCTAATCCCCCAATCCCTTAAGGATTCTGACTCCAGTTCATTTCCTCTGTTTGTCCTTTGTAGCCCAGAGTCCCTCCAATACTACAGAAGCTGAGGCAGGTCAGATCTCAGCACTCACCCCTTCACATGAACATGGGTCAACATTCTTGCCTCACAAACCCCATTGCTTCTGTTTGTCTTTCTTCTGGATGTCACTTTTGGGACTAAGCCTCCTGAAAAGAGTTGGCCAGACCCTGCTTCACTTTGCTCCATCAGTATGTCTAAGAACACTTCCTGGAGTTAGTTTCCTGTTCAGATAAAGATGGTAGTGGACTGACCTTTCTAAGGGAGAGGCTATTCAGTGGAAAGATGATATATAATATAGAGCTTTCACTAAGGTATAATTATAACAACAGACACAAAACTGAATTTAGAGGACCCCGATGTTCACATTTATATCTAGTGTTTTAAGATGGAACATTCTTCTGCTTTCTCTAAATGGTGTAAAGTCTAGCTCTTACTGATGGAATGTCTTATGCCTTGGTCTAGAGTTGAAGAAATAGTCATCATACCAAACCACCTGCAGGGACTTTAAAATCATACTAAGGATTTGGAATTTATCCGTTGATAATAGGAAACCTTTAAAAGACTAAAATAAAAATGAAGTTAGGTCCCTCAAAAAGTGTTCTTCTAACTCTCTCCCTGTTCACTCCCGTGTTTAAGGAGCATTGAATTACATATAATGAAGCATCTAAGAGTATAGCTGATAGCAATTTTATGTTTTTAAAGGAACAGTTCTTGGTATTAGTTATGCACTTTAATGCCCATTAATGTTTGGTTATTTCTTTATACATTTTATTTATGTATTTCAGCCCTTTCAGTTAAATTACTCAAAATCTCTGTTAGTTTCGTTTTGAGTTACATGATCTGTCCAAAGCTGAGAAAGTTGTATTGAAGTCACATTCCATTTTCAAAGAGCTTTTACTTAATTTATTTTGATTCGGTATTTTGTTACATAATGATTTATGGCTCTTAAGTTCATTATGAATTGTAGCTTTTATCAATATGAAATGATGTTTTTCCCTCCTATCTAATGCTGTTCAGCTTTGTTTTCATTTATTCTGAAATAAATGATATCTCAGAATTATTTGGCAGTCATTTTTAACATTCTTGTAACGAGCATATATTTGGATTAGGCAAGTATATAATCTGAAAATGCTTAATGCAGTTGACATGTGCAGAAGCCATTTCCATCTTTTGTTCATGATTAATAGAGATTTCCAGAAATTAGGTGAAAAATTCTGAGATATATACATGTATAAATCACATATATAATCATATATATATGTGTGTGTGTGTATATATATATATATATATATATATATAATATCACATTTTCCTTCATCTCTAGTAAGTACTCTTCTGCAACATATAATTTTAGTGAAGATTGAGCTAACAGAGGTACTGGTGAATTTGTATGGAACAACTATTGCTGCTTCTATGTTACTCAGAGGAGGGTAGACTCTTCTGTAGTAATGGCAAGAAAGGAAGGAAGGAAGCAAGGAAGGAAAGGAGGGTGGGGGGAGGGGAAGGAAGAAAGGAAGCAAGGAAGGAAGGAAAGAAGAAGGAAAGATGGAAGAACCTCAGTGGCCTCACACAGTAAAGGACTGCCGTTGTTGTTACGGCACAGTGTGGCTCCAGACGCTTCTTCCGGATGGTGCCTGGGAGATGCAGGCTCGTCGTCTTTCTCCCCTGAGTGGGCTGCCTCCTGGGCTGTGTGGCTCCCAAGTTGCTGGAGAGCAGTGAGGACTCTAGAATATACAGTGATTCCACCCACCTTTCTTCCTCGATGCCCTCCTTACATGTTTGCTTATTTTGTGGGAGAGCTGCTTTGTCTGTCTGCTATGCTATTAATCCAATTTGATGGCATGTCGGTTCTTTTTTTTTGTCTGTTTGCATACATAAATTCTTCTGTTGCATTTTCAGTTCCCTTACACTTTTTTATTTTTTTCCTCTGCCATCATACAGCTGTCTTTTTTCCTCCTAATGGCACATTGTTATCCCATAGACGAAGTGCTGAAGAGAGAAAAACCGTTTTATAGAGACTGAGGCATTTTAGATTCTTTGGAAAATGTCAGACATTTCCTTAAATTTTCTTCTAGTTTTAATTGTAGTTTTTTAGTTGAATGATCAGATCATCTGAGTCTTCATGATGATGTGCCATTCTTTTTCTCAAGCTCAGAGAGCTTATTTTTTTCCATATCTACTGATTCTGCGGAAATTGAGGAGTGATCTGAACTGACTCAATGGTGTGTACAGGTGTGTGAATCAATCTTGATTCTGATTTCATCAGATGCCTCTTTTGCCCTGCTTCCTTCTCTCACCTCTGACTCTGGTTGAAGATGAAGTTCTCTGTGGCCCCACCTCACTTTGTTCTGATGGCTTCTCACCCCACTCATGAGTCCTGCTGTCTTTCTTTGGGCTTCTTAGAAGCCAATGCCATGTCACAACTCAGATTCCTGAGGTGTGAATACTCTTTAACATAACTTTTAAGGAGATGGGAAATAAGAGTCAGAAGGCTAATGCTTCATTCTTCAATTGCCAATTGTGAGAGTGTTTTTTGTTTTCTTTGAAAGGTTAATAGATTTTAGAGAATGAGATCTGGTTCCATGTACTACTTGACTTAATAAAACACATCTGTGGGGCACCTGGGTGGCTCAGTTGGTTAAGCGTCTCACTCTTGATTTCAGCTCAAGTCATGATCTCTGGGTTGTGAGATCGAGCCTCAAGTCAGGCTCCACACTGGGCAGGGAACCTGCTTGGGATTCTCTCTCTCCCCCTCTCTCTTGCTTCTCTCTCTCCTGCCCTCTCTCTCTCTCCCATCTCTCAAATAAATAAATAAATCTTACACACACACACACACACACACTTGCATTACCTTTTTTTCTTTCCCATTTCCCTTTGTTCCTGTTCCCTGGTATTTTCTCTTAAATAAAGTCCTTTTACAAAATTCCTCCTTTTCTACCTCTGCTGAACCACGTTAAGACACTGGTTATTGTCACTTGATTATTTCTAGACCCTTCCCTCCCTTTTCAGATCTATAGTAAGGGTTGCTGGATTACGAATTATGCCTTTTGCTTTTTTTTCTTTTTTCCTGCTTATCAATTAACCAATTAGAGTAATTTTGCACATTGAAATATAATATTATCCTGAATTTATTTGCTGGTTCTCTAAAATGTTCAGCTAAAAATATATCAAAGGTAAAATCCCTAGTTGTAATTTTTGCCAGAACTATCTACGTCTGCAATCTATTTGATGATTTTCTATTTCCCAGTGTGATGTGATGAACTATCATCCGTCTCCCTCTGTACCATGCCCTATTATTTTTGGTAATTAGTAGTTTGTATTTTGATACAGAAAAAGAGGTAGTGAGTGATAAAGTCAATCCAGGAGAAATAGTATACTATATAGTATATAGTATATATAGTATACTATAGTCATATCAAAACTAGAAAGATTCAATTAGAAAAAGTTCTGATTGGTACAAACCTGAGTACAAACCTGACTCATGGGAAGAGGGAGAGAGAGAGAGAGAAAGTGTGTAGGGGGGGAGAGGGAAAGGGAAAGGCAGCTAATGTATCTGCTTTCTTTTCAGAGGAGAGGGTTTGCATATAATGACAAACTGGGAGAAATTATTGGCCATCAAGTCACATTCCAAAGTGAGCTATAGAGATGTTACACAGAGCTTGCAAGGACCTGGTTAGAAAGAATTTTACACAGTCTGCCTTAACTTTTGATTGTGTTATCAGTTTAACACGTTACATGTTTTCACAGCACGTTGGAAAGTTGAGGTACGGATACTGGGGATTGCTGTTCAGGTGCTGCACTAAACTTTTAGAACATGTAGTTCCGTTCTTCAGTAGTTTCTAACTCATAAGGAAATAATATTACCTTGCATTTTCCAGTTTGCTAAAGCAAATGAACCACATTGTTGACTTTCTGAGGTCTCCCTTTGAATGGAAAAAGCAATAAAAATGAAATACTGGTAATAATCACAGTTGCTGGAAGGTTCTCTCCACAGTGTATATAGAGAATAGGCACCCATAAATGGAAACCCATATGATCAGATCTTCAAACAGGTCACTAATTAGCTTCTATAATTAACAGCTTACTACAGTAGGGGGACCCAGGTAATTATCTGGTATATTCTGAAGGTGAGTCACCTCATTTTAAGTACCCATCATCCTAGAAATACAATTGCAGAATAAAAACTTTTGCATGTTTAAAGGAGTCCTAAAGCTCCCCAGCAGTTCTAGCTACAGCCTAGTGTGAAGCACCTTTTCTTGTCTGGATCAGCAAAGAGAATCGGGCCTGAAGACCTTACCATTTTGATCATGTTGTCAAGGAACAGCTTCTTCTTCTTCTTCTTCTTCTTTTTTTTTTTTTAAGACACTCATATTTCTTGATGCAAGAGGCTGAAACTATTTGAATGTTAGAATACAGTCCTTTTCTTTTTGAAGTTGTCTCATATGTTTTTCTACTTCTTAAACTACTCAGCAGGCATAGTATTTATCCCTTGTAATTTGCTACTTTCTATTCAGAAGAGGTGTGTATGAACTGAAGAGAGTCCTCAATGAGAAATTATAAGGAAAAAGAACTATCGTGTTCATGTCTTGCAATCTGTAGATTTATTAAAAGGCATGGGATTTTTTTTTGGATATGGTGTTATCTATGGTAGCACCATTTTCTTGATGTGGTGCTACCTGTATAGGGAAAAATATATACACATACGCAAACACACGCACAGATTCGTGATCTTACTGTTACAGGCAATTGAATTTCCTGAGTTACCGTTGCAAGATTAAAACTATTAGCTATATCAATTAAAAAAATCTTAACCTAGTATGAAAGTGCATTAAGTATTTTACCTATATTAACTCTAATCCTTATGAAAATTTTGTCATGATTCCTAGCCTCATTTTTACACATTGGTAGTTTGAAAGATTCATATATTCACAGTAGTCAAAATTCTGACCTATTCTGTTAAACTTTAAAATACTGCCTATATTGCTCTGTATTACTTTATATATTTCTGGAGCTGGTTTGCCGATAATATGATGGGCATTTCCCTTAGGTACATTCATGTGGGTCTATCAGGACACTGTTATGAAACAAACTGAAGATAATCACATTTGGTTATTGACTACACTAGGAGTGGGAAAACCATGGGCCACGGGCCTTCATGTTCAGTGAGCTCCTTGTTTTTGTAGACAAAATTTCATCAGAACATGTTCACACCCAGTTGTTTGCATATTGGCTGTGTTTGCTCTCACAATGACAAGAGTTGAGTAGTTGTGACGGAATATATCAATTAGAATTTAGCCTTTCTTATAGGCTTAAGGACAATAAGCCTAAAACATTTACTCTCTGTTGCTTTATAGATAGTTTGCTAACCACTGGACTAGAACGTTACTGTTCTAGTTCTAGCAAAGCAATGCATATACATTTCATTATCATTGAGTCACAGGGACCCCAAAAGAACATTAATTTTCTTTTTATTAGGTGAAATCTTCCATGATCCCTGAGCTGCTGTTTTTCAGCTTTACTCTTAAAACACAAAGTGACAATTATATTTTCTTAGTGTTTCCCATTTTGCAATGTATTTCTCAAGTTGAAACCAAATCTGTTAATAGCACTGTGTGCATATCTTTGTCTTATCACAAATTGTCTTCAAATAGTGCCTCATTTATACAACACATTTAATCTATTACAAAGTCTTGTAAATTCTGCGTCTGAAAATTCAGCATCTCTCTTTTCACATTTTCATCCTTTTATAACTTTATACCTTGAATATTATGGTAGTCTCTTCCTAGTCACTTCTTTCTCCCGTTCCTCAAAATAGGCAGTTTTTAATTTCTCTGTTCCATCTTTCATGAAAATAACAGCAATAATAATAGTAATAGTAATAATAGCAAGAACAACAAAAATACTAACACGGCACTTAACAGTCTCCCAGCCACTGTTTATATATATAAACATATTTGATGGGGTGCCTGGGTGGCTCAGTGGGTTAAGCCTCTACCTTCAGCTCAGGTCATGATCTCAGGGTCCTGGGATGGAGTCCCGCGTCAGAGTCTCTGTTCAGCAGGGAACCTGCTTCCCTTCTCTCTCTCTGCCTGCCTCTCTGCCTACCTGTGATCTCTGTCAAATAAACAAATAAAATCTTTAAACATATTTGATATTCACTAGAGCTCCGTGAGTTTTTATTATCATAATGAGCCTGAGGAAACTGAGGCAAAGAGAGGCTACATAACTTGCACCATAATCAGCATTTGAGGGTGCCTGGATGGCTCAGTTTGTTAGGTGTCTGCCTTCAGCTCAGGTCACGGTCCTTGAGTCCCAGGGTTGAGCCACACATCGGGCTCCCTACTCAGTGGAGAGTCTGCTGCTCCTTCTCTGTCTGCCCCTCACCCTGCTCAGAGTCTGCTTCTCCCTCTGTTCCTTACCTTGCTTATTCTTTCTCTCAAATAAATAAAATCTTAAAAAACAAACAAACAAACAAGAATAAGCATTTGAGCTAACATTAAAATCTTTATCTTTCTCAACAATCATCCTCATGTCCTTTGTCTGCTTTTAAGCATGTCATCTCTTACTTTTAATTTTTTATTTTTTATAAACATATATTTTTATCCCCAGGGGTACAGGTCTGTGAATCACCAGGTTTACACACTTCACAGTACTCACCAAAGCACATACCTACCCAATGTCCATAATCCCACCCCCTTCTCCCAAACCCCCTCCCCCCAGCAACCCTCAGTTTGTTTTGTGAGATTAAGAGTCACTTATGGTTTGTCTCCCTCCCAATCCCATCTTGTTTCATTGGTTCTTCTTCTACCCACTTAAGCCCCCATGTTGCATCACCACTTCCTCATATCAGGGAGATCATATGATAGTTGTCTTTCGCTGCTTGACTTATTTCGCTAAGCATGATACGCTCTAGTTCCATCCATGTTGTCGCGAATGGCAAGATTTCATTTCTTTTGATGGCTGCATAGTATTCCATTGTGTATATATACCACATCTTCTTGATCCATTCATCTGTTGATGGACATCTAGGTTCTTTCCATAGTTTGGCTATTGTGGACATTGCTGCTATAAACATTCGGGTGCATGTGCCCCTTTGGATCACTACGTTTGTATCTTTAGGGTAAATACCCAATAGTGCAATTGCTGGGTCATAGGGCAGTTCTATTTTCAACATTTTGAGTAACCTCCATGTTAAGCATGTCATCTCTTTACACAGACTCTTAGATTGATCGCCCGGTCTGAGAATGGCTGTTTTTGATTTAGGCCCTAGGAATGTCCCCAGCCCATCTGCCCATCTTCTAAGGCATGATTTCCAGTCTTAGGGCCTTCATCCATTTGTGGTCCATGAGGGCAGTAGGAGTGTCTGATGGCAGGCTTCATAGAGCCTCTAGTAGCCCAAGTCGTTCAGAGGGCCTCTTTCCTTCACTGGGGACTCTAGGCATAGGGCTGGTTGTGACTTCCTGTCTCATTCTAAAAAGGAAATGTACCTGATCTTTAACACATCTTGCCAACTGAATCTTATCTGCAACTCTAACGTTATCCTTTATTTCTTCTGATCTATGCCTTGTTCATATCAGTGCTCAGTATACTTCCTGGATTTCAGTTTTCTAAATACTGATTTTGTGGCTCATTTGATTTTCTCTTTCTAGGTTGCCTTGTTTTTGTTTCTCAACCTTCTTTATGTTTAGAACTGATTTTACAGTTGGCAGAGGGAAATGTGCTGGAAAGGTTGGAAGTGTGTGCTCAGCTGTCATAAGGTCATTCATAGGTCTGCCTTATTCATGGCCCTCCGTGACTGGGTAGTCCTGAGTAAGGAACTTGTCAGCTTTGAGCCTCAGTTTCTTCTACCAGGAAACAGAGATCCTAACAGTAACTACCTACTATAAAATGCAATTATGGGCACTTAATGGGAGAATCCATGGAAAATGCTTATATGGCCTGGCATATAGTAAGCACTCAATTTTGGTATAAATGCATACAATCTTTTGAATAAATAAAAAAAGATACCCCTCTAGGGTAAAGACTGGCACACTTTTTCTGTAAAGATCCACATAGTAAATATATTAGGTTTTGGGGGCTGGGAATCAAAATGGAGGATATTATATAGACATTTATATAACATTTAGAAATTTAAATCATTTTTAGCTCATGGGCCATACAAAAATAAATAGTGGGGTAGATTTGACCCACAGGCTATAATTTACCAACCTCTGTTCAAGGGGAGAAATAATAAATAGAGCTAACACTTCTTATATTCTTATTCTGGATTGTTAAGTTTTTCCTTCCTTTTCTTTTTTCTAACTAAACTAAAAACTCTTTGGGTCAAATTCTTGTTTTGCCAAAATTGTTTTTCTGTTGTTTTCATTGTTATTTATCTTTCCAAAAGGTAAACTGCAGTATAGAGTAATTTTATGTGTGTGTGTATGTGTGTGTGTGTGTATACTATAGATAGCTATATGTGTATATAGATATCTATACTATATATATACAATATACACATACATATGTATATACATATACTATATGTGTGTATATATATACTTTATAGAGTGATATATATATATATATATATATATATATAAAATGCTCTATAGTGAGATGTATATGTGTGTGCTTGTGTGTGTGTGTGTGTGTGTGTGTGTACACACAGACATACAGACATGGAAGAGAATTTATATTCTAGGTACCAAAAAAAGTTTCCTTATAACAATAATGATTAATCACATTACCAAATCCATTCCTTAGTTCTTGTTGCTTAAATTCTCCTATTTGTGTTTATATTACTGGAGGCCCATATTTCTGGTTTTTTAAATGTGATTTGCTGTGACAAGGGCTCAAACCTGCATTTACAACCACCATTGCTCATAGATTCGATTGTATAAAAAATTAAATCACAATTACCCGAAGGGAAAAAGGTTGATGAAAACACTAGGAACTAAAGTCTGGTAATTCTGTTTACTCCATCTTCCTTGCACAGTCCAACAATCTCTTTTATGTCATTCTTTTAGGAGTTTCATAAGATTCTGGTATAAAAACTATCAGGTATATTTTCAGTGCTGTTTGCTCTTCATCTAGGTATGAAGGGGCTCTTCTTTCCTGACTTTTTAATATTTTATATTTCTCACAAGTGAATTAGTAGTCACCAATATTGATCAGTAATGAATTTGATTATATTTACACCCAAGTGCAACGTCCATGATTTCCTAACTTTTGGAAAAGATTCTGTGGAGACTCACATTTAAATGTAATGGCCTTTGAGGGAAAGTCTCTTGAGGGTATCTGTGTGCTGGTGCAGGTCACAGAGCAACAGCACTTTTTTTTTTTTTTTTAAGATTTTATTTATTTATTTCACAGGCAGAGATCACAAGTAGGCAGAGGGGCAGACAGGGAGAGAGAGGAGGAAGCAGGCTCCCTACAGAGCAGAGAGCCCAATGAGGGCTCCATCCCAGGACCCTGGGATCATGACCTGAGCCGAAGGCAGAGGTTTTAACCCACTGAGCCCCCCAGGTGCCCCACAATAGCGCTTTTTTAGACCAAGGGGACAAGGCTTTAAAATAATACTAGTAATAAAATGGCTCAAGTTTTGACTATGGCACTGAAATGAAGATTGGTAAATCAAGTGCATTTCTTCCTGGAAGAAAGTAAAGAATTGCAGACATTTTTCTGGCTTTTGTTCCCTTTCTCTTTGATGGGAAATTAGAAAGAAATATACTACTCAGGGTGTCGAACCCTGAGATGGACACTTCTGGTACATTATTCTGTCATCAGCACAATTAGATTTCTCAGTATATAGATGGAGGAGTGTTTGAGAGTGGCTACATTACTCCCTGAAAGTAACATAGCTACTCTGTGGCAGATCTTTTGATTCTAGCCCACATGTATCTGGTTCCAATACCCACATAGAGATCTAAATATATTTTTTATTGTAAAGTAACTTTAAAATTAGCAGTCCAGCTCTGTGCTTTGAGCACAATGCAATAACATATGTTACTATTTTATAAATAATTATTTCTGTTATTCCACTAAATAAATACTTTAGTTTTTGAGGTTATCTGCGGTCTGGTAGGTTATAAACTGTTGATAACATGAGCCATGGGAAAGAAACATGTCTTTTGTAAGAGCAGATATGCTTTTTACTGCTTTTCCAGTTGGTCCCTGTTCTTTAAAGTCAGTCTTGATAGATAACTGGCAGCATTCCTGTATCATGGGTGAGTCTGTCTGGGAGAGCAGCTCAATCCCTAAGTATTTTTCTTGGCTTTACATCAGACTCAGTTTTTCATTCTTCACGTGCTCTCTTTCTGACTCTGTTCCGTTGCATGCCTTCAACTAGATACACTGCATATTCCCAATGAAATAATGTCATGGTCCCCCAAATCCACTTCCCCAAATGGGGCATCTGAATTCTGCTCCAAAATGTGCCATAGCTAGAGGAACCATCTTAGTGGGAAAGGAAGAATAGCCTCGCATGCTCATCCTGTCTTCATTTAAAATTTTTATTTGGTTCATCCTGAAGCTTTGCATTACTTCTGAATTGATAAAATATTACATTACCTATTATTTATCTTGATGAACGATTTTTGGTTTTTGTTTTCTTTTGTTTTGTTTTTTGGCATCCCCTTAAAATCTGTACCTGCAGTGAATGCCTCATCCTCTTTACCCTAATCTCATAATCAATCTGTCATCCAGGTGGGATGATTTTTTTTCCTCCAAATAAATATCTCATAAAATCACCTGCTTCTTTTACTGGCACCCAAAGTAGTCATTTCATGGTATATGTTGGACACCACACTCCCTTAGGGATGAAGATAAAACTTAAGATGGACTTCCAGGCTTTCTCTAGTCCGGTTCCACCTATGTATGCAACCTTGTCGTGGCAGGTGGCATTTTTTGAAAGATAACTGGTACAACTTGCCCTGTCCCACATAATACTCTTACAGTGTGGTATTTACACATTCATAGAGTCATGCAATATATGCCTCCTTCCCTGGAACTAGAATAGCTTTGTGACCAGACCAGAAGAGTAATGTCACAGTAATGCTGGGTCATAAAAATTGCCAAGCACTTCCACTTTTTTTTCTTGAACACCGCTGTGATACCCAGTTGTCATGCTAGGAGGAAGTTAAGTAGATATGGAGAAACTACATGAATGTGTTCCAGCTGGCAGCCCCCTCTGACCTCTTGACTGACAGCCAGTGATGCCTGTTGGATATATATATGATGCTTCCTGCCTTCTTGAATCATATCTTTAAGCCCTCTCTGCTTCAGCCACATGGAGCAGAGAGGCTGTCTTTACTGAGGCCTAACTAAATTGCAGGTTCATCATCAAAATATGTATTGTTGTTTTAAGCCATTGAGTTTCATGTGGTCTGTTACACTGCAGTAGGTCCCATATTCTTTCCTCTTCTTCTGTTCTGTTTACGCAACTGTTCTTTAGATCTTCATGCCTTCCCTGTTCTCTCTTGGTCATACTGTTTTCTCTGCCTAGGATGTTCTGTTTCACTTCATTTTAATTTTATCAGTTAATTCTCATTTATTCTTTATGTCTTCATTCAAACACCCTTCCTTCAAAAGACTTTGGGCTTCTAGCCTAGCACTTAGCGCTCCTTTCCTGTCCTCATCACAGTTAATAAGTTTTTTTTTATTGGTATAATAATTTGATTATGATCTCTCTCACAAACTAGACTAAAAGCCCCATGAGGGCAAATCTCCTTGCTTATATTAGTGTATCCCAAAACCTGCTCTAGGGTATGGTACATTCTAAATTCTCTATGAGTATTTGTCAAATTGATGATGGAATAATTTAGTAGTAATTCAAAACCATTTACCTAGTTTATGAGCTGCCTCATGCAGTGTTTTAGGGACTAGAGATTTTGCTGTGAACCAGGAAGACCAGCCTTTGGCCTTTATGGGATTTACAGTGTAGTAGGACAGAGAGAGAGAAAGAAAGAGAGAGAGATTTTAATAGATATAATATAGTATATTTAAATATATTTATATTATAATTAAAATTAATATATATCTAAATAAATATATCATTAAAATTAAAATATATAATTAACATATTTAGCTTGGGATCTGAGGAAACATTAAAACCTGTGAAAGGGAAAAGCAAATGACAAACCCCTAAAGTAGGAGCTGACTCAATATTTAAAAACAAGATAACTGGCCCAGAATAGCCAAAGAGCGAAGGTGACCGAGAAAGATGAGGTCAAAACTATTGATGAACTCCACATTATTGGCAGTTTTGTAGCTTGTTTTTTTTTTCCTAAGTGTGATGGGATACTGATTAGTTTTGAATCCAGCATCTTGATGTTATGTGTTCATGTTTTTAAAGGTTACTTTGTGGGAAATACACCTTTTTGAGTGGGAAGAATGGAAGCAAACAAACTAGAGGTTATGATTGCGGTCTAGACCAGAGACAGTGGTGGCTTGTATTAGAGATTTTATGAAACTGTTGAAAAGTGGGCAGAGGCTGGATCATTTTAGAAAATAAAACCAATGATTGGAAAGGAAGAAGTATAACTCACTGTTTGTGGATGACATGATTTTATACATGAAAAACCCTTAAAGACTCTACCAAAAAAACTGTTAGAGTAATAAACAAGTTCAGTAGAGTTGCTAGGTATAAAATCAATATAAAAAACCTGTTGTATTTCTATACCCTGAGAATGAACTTTAAGAGAAATTAAGAAAACAATCCCATTTATAATTGCATCAAAAAGAATAAAATACCTATGAATAAATTTAAGGAGGTGAAAGACGCTGAGAACTATAGGATATTGATGAGCGAAATTGAAGAAGATGTGAATAAAATAGATATTCCATGCTCATAAATTGGAAGAATTAATATTGTTTAAAAGTCCATACCACCCAAAGCAATCTACAGATTCAGTGAAATCCCTATCAAAATTGCAATGGCATTTTTCATATAAATAGAACAAATGCTCCTAAAATTTGTATGGAACCATGAAAGACTCCAAAATAGCCAAAGCAACCTTGAGAAAGGAAAACAAAGCTGAAGGCATCACATTCCCTAATTTCAAACTATACTACAAAGATGTACTAATCAAAATAGTATGATATGGGCATAAAAGCAGACACATAGACAAATGGGACAAAATAGAGACCCCAGAAATAAACCCATGCATATATGGCAAATTAATTTAAAACAAAGAAGAAAAGAATATACAGTGGAGAAAGGACAGTCTATTCAATAAATGGTATGGGACAAATTGAATAGTAATGTGCAAAAGAATGAAAATATACTCCTGTGTTACATTATACCCCAAAATTAACTCAAAGTGGATTAAAAACTTGAAAACTTGAATATAAATCCTCAAACCACAGAACTTCTAGGAAAAAACCACATAGTTGATAAGCGACTTGACAATAATCTAGGCAACAGTCTTTTAGAATTGACTGCCAAAGCAAAGATAACAAAAGAAAAAATAAATAAGTGGGACTACATTAAACTAAAGAGCTTTTACAAAACAAAGAAAACCACCCACAAAATGAAGCAGCAACCTACTGAATGGGAGAAAATATTTGCAAATCACATGTCTGAAAAAGGGTTAATATCCAAACTACATAAAGACCTCGTACAAGGCTATAGCAAAAAGAAAGAATAAATCTGATTAAAACTGAGCAAAGGACCTGAATAGATACTTTTCTAAAGACCTACAGATGGCCAGTTGACACATGAAAAGATGTTCAACATCACTAATTACCAGGAAAATGCAAATTGTAACTACAATGAGGTAATGCCCCACACCTGTTAGAATGGCTATTATCAAAAAGACATGAAATAACAAGTGTTGGTGAGGGTGTGGAGAAGAGCGGATCCTCATGGCAATTGGTGAAAATGTAGATTGCTGCAGCCACTTTGGAAAACAGTATGGAGGTTCCTTGAAGGATTAAAAATAGAAATATCGTATGATTCAACAATTCCATTACTAGGTATTCCTCTAAAGAAAACAAAAACATTAATTCAAAAAGATATATGCACCCCTATATTCACAGCCTCATTATCAATAATAGCCAAGATACGGAAACATCTTACGTGTCCATTGATGCATGAATGGATAAAGAAGATGTGGTATATACACACAACGGAATACTACTCAGCCATAAAAAAGATTAAGCTCTTGCCATTTGCAGCTACATGGGTGGACCTTGAGGGAATTATGCTAAGTAAAATAAGACAGGGAAAGACAAATACTATATGATTTCACTTAGATGTAAAATTTGAAAAGCAAAACAATGGACTAAACAAAACTAAACCATACTCATAGTTACAAAGAATAGAGTGATGATTGCAAGAGGGGAGGTTTGTTGGGCATGAGCAAAACTGGTGAATGGGGTCAAGAGGCACCAACTTCCAATTATAAAATAAATACATTTTCATCATAAGAAAAAAATTGTAACTTTGTGTGGTGAGGATGATAATTACATTTATTATGGTGATCATTTCCCAACATATATGACTATGAAATCATTACATTGTACCCCTAAAAGTAATTTAATGTTCTATGTCAATTTTGCCTCAATAGTAAAAAAACAAGATGAAACAAATGGATCTTGCTGAACAAGTGAATGAATGTCCTCTATTGTTTTGACATTTCCATACCTCTTCCTTTTATCCTTCCAGTGCTTTTTCTTTTGCATTTCTATTCACTCTCACTTTTCTCTCATTATTCTGCAGTCCCCTAGAACTCTAGCCAAATATGCAGGTCCCCTGTAGCTTTTTATATGCATTGGTGCTTAATGACAAAATTAAAGTCATCGGAGTTGAGAATGAATCACCATTTGCAGGGGTCTAAGTCCTTTAAATCTGCAGTTCTTTTCCTTGTTGTAATAAAGAAGAAATCCTCCTTGGGTACTTCTGTTAATATGTATGATTGCATTCTTCCTTCTCACCCATATGAGACTAAATGCAATCTCTTCCCCTAATACACAAGTGCCTATGCAGCTTTACAGGTGAATTAATTGTTCGTTTCATTTGATTTTCTTCAAATGAGCTCCAGTTTATTTCTCCTCAATTTGTCTTTGGCAGATTTATTTTGAGTCTTTTATTTCAGCTCCTAAAGTATTTATCCTCTGGGTCTATTCTCTTTCCTGTACGATGGGAGACTAATTATTCTTCTCCTAATGAATGTTCTAAATGTATTCCATATGGTGGCATATGTGTGTTCAGACCAAAGATGCTTTGGGATAAAATAAGTAAATTCCTCTCATGGGGTTTCCTTACAAACTTCACTTTGTAACAGTGATAAGTTCAAATATTCATAGACTCTAGGTTGCTATAGAGATCATCTTCTTCCCCCGACCTTCCTCATTTTGCAGGTAGGAGCAGAAGCCTAGGAACTACTTAGCTGGATTATGAGAGAGCGGAAGGATGGGGATCAAGAAGCTTGAGCTCTATTCCCAACTCTACCACTGACATTTTAAAATGTCTTTTGTATTACAGTCCCTTGATTTCCAGATGAGAAAACTGGTTCAGAGAGAGAAGGGGGCTATGCATTCCTAAGGGGAGTCTTGTCTAGTCCTCCCATTCCAACTCTGCCTTCTTTTCTTCAAAGTAATTATCTTTGTTTGTAAATAATGTGATTCAAGTAATTATACTAATGAAAGTCTGAATCCCTTTTGCTCAAACACCATGTGTTTTTGTTCACCTTACTTCATAGATAGTAGGCACTAAATAAATACTTGTTGAGTGAGTGAATGAATCCATTATATATTGTGAAATACCTATCAATTATATAGCATAATAGCAAGCATTTTATGTATGTAAATTACCTTAATTTTTATAGGAAGCCCATATACTTGAAAAGTATAGTTGTCAAAGACCAAGACAAGTGAGAAGCTCAGAAAGTTTAAATAAACTGGCGCTGGCCAGCTTCCAGAACTATAACATGAGTGTAAGTCATTGTGTTTCAAAATCTGAAGTCTTTCCAAAATACCAAAACAGTAGATAAAATTCTTTTCTGTGTACCAGCCACTGTTGTTAATGGCTGTACATGTTTTATGTCCTTAAGTTTTCTAAGTGACTCTCTAAGTTGAAGTGCATTTTTATCCTATCAAGAAACCAAAACTTGAGATTTATGAGTCTTTTTGTTGAAGTCAAACAGCTAGTAAGTAGGTGAGGACTTGAATCCTTACCTGTTGTTTATCTGAAACTCATATTTGAGTGGTGTGTAATTTTATTTCCTAAATCTGGCAATCTTGTCCATGAGAGATCCTTTCTCCATAATGTTTTTAGGATCTCATAGGCTTGTGTATATAGAAATTGGACAAGAGGTATTTTGTTATTTAGTTTGTATAGATAGCCTTCTATCAGGTTCCATGAGTCATCAAAGAAAGGATGTAGTAGGCTATTAATTTTTTCTAAGATTTTATTTATTTATTTGAGAGAGTATGTGTGTGTGCACGTGCGTGTGCATGCAAGTGCGCGCGCGCACACACACACACACACACAGAGTGGGGGAGGGGCAGAGGGAGAGAGAGAGAAGCAGGCTCCTGGCTGAGTAGGGAGCCCAACATGGGGCTCAGTCCCAGGACTCTGAGATCCTGACCTAAGCTGAAGGCAGATGCTTAACCGACTGAGACATCCAGGTGCCCCTATGCTCTTCATTTTTATATGCTTAATTATATGTCAGTGATTTTTTTTCCCTCCTTAGGTATTCACTATTGATACACATGGATGGACTTTGTAGTGGGGATGGTGGGAGGGAGACGATGACATAGGAGATACTAATTTTTATTTTTAAAAGTGCCACTAATTTCCTCTTGTTCAATACCCATTTTAGGCTCTATGTTTCAATAAAATCATGTAACTTTTCCTGCTGTGAATTATGTGATTTGGAGGGGAAAATGCAATTAGTTTTATTTTTAGGACTTTAACTTGATAAGAGACATGTTAACCATATCATGTAAGTTTCTGTCCAGTTGTTGCACAGTGATTATATATGTGCAGTATTTAAATGTGCATATTGATGCAATTTGGGTACCATAAATTTACAGTAAAAGGAAAATGGAACATAAGAGAAAGAAGCACCACTTATTGTGGGCTTACTGAATGCCAGGCAATGCATTCATCATTTTGAGTTATTTGTTCTCCTATCATAGCCATAAGGGCCATATGATAACCTTTATGTTGTAGATCAAGAAAATGAACTCATGAGAACTGAAGTAGCTTGCCCAAGGTTCTGTATACAGTAAGCACTAAAATAGAGTTTAAATCTGTCTTTACCTGCATCTAAAGTCACTTACTGATTTATTTGGATAAAAAAGCTCATAGCTAACTTGAAATGCTTAAACTTCTGTATAGCAAACCTTCTATATTTAAGTGGAAAATGTTTCAGAAAGAAAATAGCAGCTATATTCCTGCCACCCAAAATTAACAACTGTTAAAATATTTGCTTATACGCTTCCTGTGTTTTTGTTGCTGCAAATGTTGCTTTTAAGGAAAAAATATTTCTACTTATTTTTATAAAATGAAAAATATATAGTACAAAAAATCCAAGAAATGCAATATCCTGCCAAAAGAAAATTTAAACAATCACATGAAATCCTAACATTAATCATTAGGTGCCCATAATTCCAGACATCCTTTTTGTTTATATAGAAATGGAAAGAGGAGAGGGAAAGGGGAAAGAAAGGGAAGAATTATGTAGGAAAGAGAGAAATAGTAAGGGAAAAGTATATATAATTAGTTTTACAAAAATGGAATTGGGGCAGCTGGGTGGCTCAGGTGTCTTGATTTTGGCTTAGGTCATGATCTAGTGGTTGTGAGATCAGGCCCCACCTCAGGTCCATGCTCAGTGGGGAGCCTGCTTGATATTGTCTTTCCCACTCCCTCCCCCGCTGCACTCATGCATGTATGCTCCCTCTCTAAAATAAATAAGTCCAAAAAAATGAAATCCTATTAAAATGCTTTCTATTAAAAAATACTGAATATTGCTTGGCTATGACATAAGTAAAATGCACAGAAGTCAGTCTGGAAAGATTAACAGAATTCAGTGAAGTGTTTCTCTACCACAAGTGAGATTATTTACTGAAACACACTCTTAACCTAAAATAATAGAGATATTATAGAAGGAGTATTGAACACTACTTATTTTTAATGATGTGTTTTAATTTTAAACAACACAATAGCTATTTTGAAAGATGAAGACAGGAGAGCTTTTTCTTTTTACCCACTTTACAATTTGTATGTCTGCGTGTGCATGTGCGTGTGTGTGTGTTTATAAACCTGGCAGATACAATTAGTTTCAGTGTTATTATCATGTTTACCACTGGGCTTTTTATCATGGATTTTTCATATTCAGATTGTTTATTTTGATTCTCCTTTTAATTGATGGGGCTTTGTCAAGTGATTTTTTGAAGTTCTCAGAATTCTCTGCTGATTCTATTTTTTAATGATTGAGGTGTTTGCTTGTTCCCTATAAAGGGAACTATAAAGTATGAAGGTATTTAGGCTAAGTTTCATCTTCTTGAATGTCACTCTTATTCCCTCAAATATCTAAGTATATTTTGTCGATATGCCACTTGTTATTTTTCTAGAAGTGAATATAGCTGTGCAAATGACTGAAATCAGTGTAGTTTTTTCCTTCATGTAGGGTGTTTTTGTTTTGTTTTGTTTTGTTTTAGGAGGGGAGGTGCAGAGGGAGAGAGAGAATCCTAAGCAGGCTCTCTGCTGGTGGGGGCTCGATCTCAGGACCCTGAGATCATGACCTGAGCTGAAATCAAGAGTCAGATGCCTAACCAACTGAGACACCCAGATGAATTCTTTTATTCTCAGAGTCAGGTGATTTATGTAGGATATATATGATTCTAAACTTTTGGTATCCTAAAATACTTTGTGTTGTTTTGTTCTGTGTGTTCAAGTAGTCTTCCTTTTCAACCATATGTCTTGCATTGTATGGTTTAATAAATTGTCTGCTCTGTATATAGATATTTTACTTTGAGGATACTCATTACCTCATGTTGAGTCACAACATCTTCCAAATCTATTAACTTATCTTTAATTGTTTTACTCTGCTGTTTTCATCTATATTCACTATGATTAGCCCACCTCTAATTCAGGTTTAGAGTATATTCTGTTCTTTTCATATTTTAAAATTTATTAGTTGCATAATGAAAACAACATGTGATCTCTAGTGTGTTTCCTTCAACCTACAGTTTTCCTTTTTGATTATTTGGTGGCTATAACACTATGGAATTCAAGTTCTTAGTAAGTTATTCTATGATATAAAGCAATTTTAAGGAATTGTGAGTAAGTTATTACTTATTAATCTGTGGATTAACTCCAGATTGTGCTCTTTTATTTTTATTTGAATGGCAAATTCCTCCCTTTCCTCCTATATTTTGTTTTCAGGTTTAGAAGTAGATTTGTCATATACTTCATTTTCACCTTAATTAGTTTTGAGTAACTGTAGTCACAGAGTGACTAACATCATTTGTTTTGACATCATTTGTTTTGATAGAATGGAAAGAGTCAGGTGACCCACACTCTATCTGAGAACAGTTTTTTTGGTTTGGAGGTACTCTTGAGGGCTTTTTATGTGCTGCTGCATCAGCTTTTCTATACCTAAGCTAAATGGATGGGGTGAGAGTGGGCAAGTGGTTTTGGAGGAGTATAGACAAGTACAGACATTGCTAAAGTGCATGAATTTTATTCTTTTCTGAAAGTGTTGATGATGCAAGAGCATATATTAGACCAAAGTCAACTTCAATATATGAGATTGGGAATGTACAGTTTTTACCCATTGTGGTCATTTCTCTCTTCAGTATGTCCACTTTCCCCATGGCACTCTTTTTGCCTTAATCATGGTGTCTCTGACTTCTCGATTAGCAGAAGAAACAGGAAGATAAGACTACATACTAATTCTTGTGAGAATTCCTGGGATACTGTCAATTCACTGCTTTGTTTTATAGGTAATATCCAAATTCTGCACTTCATTCAGGTTCTTTTCTAGCTTTCCCCATGTACCAGTTGCTGGAAGTTATTGTATGAGGTTCTCTCTCTCTCTCTCTTTCTTTGTTGCTGGTAAAGTTTCCCCAAGCATTAATGATGATAATGAAGGTGTTCAGAACACAACTCCCCCAAATGCAAAATGTGGCACTTTGAGATGAACTAAAACATTACTTTGAGCTGAAGTTGATCAAGGCCCAAAAGACTCCAGAAAGCCTTTTATTTCGCCCTTAACTGCTTAAAGAACGTAGATAAAGGGCCTGGTGCAGGAAGAGAATTACCACTGGAAATGACTACAAAGAATATGAGCTAGTTGTGATAAATTGGGGGTGAGCTTGGCAGTGCCTGGAAATCAAATTCCTCTTTGTCCTACTCTCTGCATAGCATGTGGCATGGCGAACATTTGTGTTCCAAATATTTGCTCTTTCCATCTTCCTATCAATTTCTTTCTCCCTTTCAAAGTCTTAGACCCCTACTCCCTTGTCCTTAGCTCAGGTTGGCATTTAAGTCCCAAATGCCTGACTGCCTGGGGGTCTTATATTCTTACAGGACTCCCATATATGTGTAATTAATTTTTTTTCTGTTCATCTGTCTTCTATCAGTTTAATTAATAGACCAACCAGAAGAATCTAGAAAAGTAGAGGAAAATTGTTTTTCTTTTTTGCAATGGTGATGATATGACATTAGGGGAGGGGCGCCTAGGTGGCTCAATTGTTGAGTGTCTGCCTTCGGCTCAGGTCATGATCCCAGAGTCCTGGGATGGAGCCGAGCATCTGGTTCCTTGCTTAACAGGAAGCCTTCTTCTCCCTCTCCCACTCCCACTTCTTGTGTTCCCTCTCGCTGTGTCTCTCTCTGCCACATAAGTAAATAAAATCTTAAAAAAAAAAAGAAGACATTAGGGGATAAAATTCTTTGAGTTTTAATACTTACTTAAAATGTAAATTTTAAAACATGTTATGTCTCTCAACTCAAGATGACAATTCTTGTGTCCCATCTCTGAACCCCTAACTTAGCCAAAAAGTCTATTTCATTAGCTTCTTAATCAAATTCTGTTGTTAATACATATTTGTTCATCTGTTGTCACCAGTAAATTGTGAGCTCTTTGAAGATAGAGTATGTGTCTTCTCTTTATCTTTTATTCATAGCATCTAGTCCATTGCTCATTGTGTATAATATAAATGAATAGATGTCTGATCTATGTTCACAATGGGACTTATTTTTTAATAGATAGGCTTTCTAAAAATAATACAGAGATTTTTCAAGAAGTTATCTACTGATAAAAATACTCAAGCTGAAGACTGTGCATCTGGAACAGTGATGTGAGATTTTCTATGTAGTTGAAATTGGACATCATTGTCTCCAGTTAGGATTTAATCAAGAAGCACTTACTTAGAAATTAAAAAAAAAAAAAAAAAGAAAGAAAGAAAGAAAGGAAAAGAAAAAAAAAGTTACTTAGAAATTAAAAAAAGAAAGAAAAGAAAAGAAAAGTTTCCCACAGAATTTCCAGCTAGATATTTTTATGTGATGAATTCTTTTAAATATTATAGAATGCTCTGGTACGGGATGGTGATTCATCTGGAAGAATGATTTTGTTAAATTTCTTCCACACCATCTTTTTCTTCCTGGACTTTTCCTTGTGATTTTAATATAAGAATAAGAACAACAACAATAATAATGCCATTGATAGGGCGATAGCCAAGAAACAAGAAAATAAATACTCTAGCCTTATTAAAAAAGGCATTTCTCTTTTGAATCTGAAACGGTGGCATTGTCTGTGACTGTTTTGAAGGCAATGTGAGAGTTCATTCAGATGCATTTTTAAGCTTATAGTTATTAACTTTCTAAACTTGAAAGCATCCCTGGTGGTCTCTTCAATAGCTGTGTCCTCTACCTGACTTTCAGTCTTTGCTTGCAAACAATCATGGGAGTGCAGACCATTTTAAAGTAAAATCAGTTTGGCAGAAAGGTTTGTTTCCCCTTCTTTTGTTGCCTTGATACACTACTAGTTGCAAATGCTTAATTTAAACTTGAAAGAAAATTCCTGATGTCCTTGCTTTACGTTTCTAGAGATCCAATAGTGTACCAGGTCCTGAGGTAATAATCTATTCATAGATTTATAGGAACAGTGAACAACATAGTAGGATAAACTTAGACGAGGTCAAGAGTTTAAAAAAGAAAAAAAACACAGTCTGAGAATTCTGAGAACATGCATGAACCTTTCTTCACTTTTTATGTGACTAACAACTAAGCATTTAATAAGAATAATTATTATTTTTGAGGGGCGCCTGGGTGGCTCAGTGGGTTTAGCCGCTGCCTTTGGCTCAGGTCATGATCTCAGGGTCCTGGGATCGAGTCCCGCATCGGGCTCTCTGCTCAGCAGGGAGCCTGCTTCCTTCTCTCTCTCTCTCTGCCTGCCTCTCAGTGTACTTGTAATTTCTCTCTGTCAAATAAATAAATAAAATCTTAAAAAAAAAAAGAATAATTATTATTTTTGAGTGTGCCAAGTCTGAGTCTGGTTGATACTCTAAATACTATGGCACAGCATGTGTGTATTGCTTTTTCTATTTTTCTGAGATGGAAAATTGAAGCTCAGAGTTGACACAACCAGATTGTAAAATGTGGAACTAGAATTTGAACTGAGCTCTTTCTGATCCTATCACCATTATGAAACAGTATTCCTGTGCTTAGGCTGAGCTGACTGCAAAATTTAAGAATATAAGAAGAAAATGTCTAGCAATTACATGAAGACAAGAACAAATGAAAAGTTCAAGAGGAATTCCACAGCAGGAGTGGAATGTTTTGATAATGCAATTTGTAGGGAGAAAAAAAATTATAAGAAGGTAAGGGAGATCTAGGGTTAGGAGTTTCAATTTTTTTTTTTCAGGTTTATTGAGATCTATTCACTATATAACCTTTTGTAATTTTAAAGTTTGCAATGTGATAGTTTAATACAGGTATGTGTTGCAAAATGACTATTAAATTAAGGTGTAGTGGGGAAAGATGTATCACCCCCCAAATGTGTCTTTGATATAAGATTTATCTTGAACTGATCATTATTTTTTTAAAGATTATTTATTTATTTATTGGAGAGGGAGAGAAAGCAGGCACAGGGATGGGGGTAGAGTGAGAGGGAGAGAGACTCCTTACTGAGTGTGGAACCTGATGTGGGGCTTGATCTCACGACTCTTGAGATCACAACCTGAGTCAAAACTAATAAGAGTCGGACACTTAACTCACTGTACCACCCAGGTGCCCCTTGAGTTGATTATTTTTAAGAAATCACAGGCACAGGAGTAGTTCTGAAAACCCAGTAGAAATTACCCTTTCAATGAGACATTACATTCTCCATTTGGAGAGCTACCCTTCTCTTTGTACCAGGAAGAGAAGGATGACTAAATCTTTGGAAACACTAATGGAAAAGACAAGGACTTAAATCTGCATACAGTAATATCTTTGTTTACTGTGCTTTACATGATAATTCCCATAACTGTCTTCCCAACCCCCAGCATTTTCTTTTGTTTTTAGCTGGAGGTGGTGCTTAAAAGGATGGCTTGGGCGATTACATGGAGTTACTCAGTTTTCCTGGGGATATGCCATTATACAGGAGGTCTACATGTTATTGAACTTACGTTTGTTTTTCTTCTTTTGATTTTTTTTTTTGTTGTTGTTGTTGTTGTTGTTACAGGGCTTTGTCAGTCAAGAACCAGGCAGAGTAGAGGGCAAATTATTTTTCGTTAGTTAACACCTCCATCACCTTCATAATTAGTGTGTGTGTGTGTGTGTTGGAAACATTTAAAATCTCTTAGCAACTTTCAAGTGAATAATACAGTATTGTTAACTATAATCCTCATGCTATATGTTCGATCTCAGAACTCAGCCAATTTATCATTGGAATTTTGTACCCTCTAACTAACATCTCCCCATTTCCCCAACTCCACAGCCCCTGCTGACCATGATTCTAGTCTATTCTGATTTTGGCTTATAATTAGATGGTCTCTTTTGAGAGGATGACATTTGAACAGAGAATTGAAAGATGTGAGTCAGTTAGTGCAGGTATATGGAGGAAGAGCATTAGAGACAAAATTAGTATTTGGTGCAAAGAAATCAAGGCTGGAGCAGGTGTGGCGAAGTCATGAAACAATAAAGAGCCAAGTGGAACTGGAGCCATGTGGTTGCAGGTAGGAAAGGACCTTGGTCAGAAACGAGTTAGATAGCAGAGGCCAGATCACATATTATAAACTGTAAAACAGAATAGATGTTAGGTGCTAAGTCCTCGTAGAGCTTGTGCTGAACGAAGGGCCTTTGGATTATATTTTACAATAAACACAGTTCTGACCAGCACAACACAGTAAAGGATAGTATTCAACTAGTGGTTAGCGATCCCTAATTCAATTCAGCAGCTTACATTTGTAGAAAAAGATTCTGGGACCATATAAGTTTAGTGTCACAGCTAGCAGTTGTCAATATTTTGTTTTCTAAATCCCCATCCCTTTTCCCCTTCCTCAGCAAAATGTGTTGTGACTTGGTAAAGTTTTAGAAAAGGGGTTTGAACATAAGCTAGGAGAAACCCAGTCTCCAAGGAAAGCTTGGAATGACTTAGAAATCTTGAGATTTGCATAATCTGAAAGAATAGGTATGCTTTTGAAAGCTGGTTTGTGGGGTGCCTCGGTGGCTCAGTGGGTTAAAGCCTCTGCCTTCGGCTCAGGTCATGTTCCCAGGGTTGTGGGATCGAGCCCCACATCGGGCTCTCTGCTCTGCAGGGAGCCTGCTTCCTCCTCTCTCTCTCTCTCTGTCTGCCTCTCTGCCTACTTGTGATCTCCCTCTCTCTCTCTCTGTCAAATAAATAAATAAAATCTTAAAAAAAAAAAAAACCTGGTTTGTTAAATTCAGAGAGATATCCCTAAATCCTCATAGTAAAGTATTGATTGTACCACCAGTTGAATTTTCATCAAAGGAACGTAGTGAAATGACTTTTGGATCAAATTAATCCTTTCCTTTTTCCGTCTAGTTCTGTGGAAACTGTCATTTTAGATGATGAGGATTCTTCTTCACTCCTACTATGCATTTATATCTTTCATTCTGTAGAACAGATTGGGGTGTGGCAAATTCCCCTTCTACCCTCAAAACTACTTCTCGCTGGATTGATGATTGACACAGGATAGAGTAACAAGAAAAAAAAAAACAAGTAAAATTTACTTACAGGTGCATGGAGGTTCAGCAATAAAGTTGAGACCCAAAAATATGACCAAGGCATACAGTTTTTTAAAAATATATTTTAGACAAAGAAACATAAATATGTGAACAATTGACAGGATAGAGAAAACTTATGTTTGTGAGCTTCCGTTAGTATGGAATTCTGAACAGAAGTTTGTTGGGGTAGTAAAGTAATAAAGTTTGTTTATGTAGTCCTCTTCAGCCCTGAATTCCCATCACTGGTCCTAAGGATGCTTTTGTCAGTCTCCTAGTGAAGGAGGGGCACCCTTCACATGAATTTCCTGCATTCAGGGAGACAAAGGGTCAAGAGGCCCTTTTATCAGTTGCTTTTCCAGTAGCTCTAAGTCAAAGTAATCATCATGACATTGTAGCATATTTTAGGATGGTCTTCCCTGGGCCCCCATAAAGCCTTAGAAATGGAAAAAGAGTCTTTCTGTCAGTGCCTGCATCATGTAATATTGAAGTTGTTATCTGTGAAACATTATGGTGAGATGTAAAGAGTGTGCCAGATAGTTGATTGTCCCATGTTCTAGGACCCGGTGAGTTTATATGTCTTTTTTTCCCTCTGCTCACAAAGAATAAAATAAAATAAAATAAAATAAAATAAAATAGCAATATGAAAGCTGCTGACCATAGTATCTGATTTTAATAACTCCCTAATTATTTCCATATCCTCTCTAACAATTATAGTAAAGGTGCATTGTAGGCCTCAGTAAATCACAATTTCCCTTACATGTTTCTCTATGCATATAATGTGTGAAGCAGAATATCTAATGCATAACGTCTGAGGCATGGCTTCTTCAGTGGTTGGATGGATGAGTGAATGGATAGATGTGTGGACAGACACATGAATGCATTAGTAAGTCAGTAGGTTGAATTGCTTTTGAGAGTTGAACGATCTAATCTTGATGGACACCTAATGTATAATCAATGACAGTATCTAAAATCACCTCCAGCTCTGAAAATATGTGGTCTATAAATTTCATGTATTTTGTACATTTTGTTTATTTTGGTCACATCACGTGTTAAAGAAATACTGCTTCTTTATATGTAAAAGTTAGGTATGTTAGCAACTGTGTACTTAAGATTATATGATTATGGGGCTCTTCTGATTCACAAAATGTTGAATTAGGTTAAATAAATTCCTCTTAGGGGTACAATGATATATAATACTGCTATGTTTTTATTAGAGTCTTATGTGTTTTTTTAAATTAGTTTTTTGTTTATTATTATTATTATTTTTTAAGTGCTCTTTGCACCCAGCATGGGGCTTGAACTCAGGATCAAGATTAAGAGTTGTATGCTCCACCAACTGAGCCAGCCAGGCAACCCTGAAGTCCTATGTCTTCACCAAAAAACAGTATTAGGATTGATAGGAACAATTGAGAACAATAATGAGAAGTCCTTATTTTATAATTGAGGGCACTGAGGCCTGGAATGATCAAAACAATCTTAGTTTGATCTTGTTCATTGTTACCTAAGGTTCTATTAAATTTACTGATTTTTGTTAAACGAAATCAGGAGAGAGTCTTGAAGTCAATGGGACTGAGGTCAAACATTACATTTGGGTGAATGAAAGCCTAAGATAGTGAAATTTCCTAAAGCTATACACCCTTTGTTGTTACTATATACTCTTCTAAAGAGCTTCAACCAAAAATCCTAAAATCTTCACAGATTTTGCTATACCTGATATGTTAAATTTAAAAATTAATCCAGTGCCCTCAAATCTATGTTTCTTGTTTTACAAAATAGTTTATTGATTAGCCAAGGTCTAAACAAAGCTTCCTGCATGACTCATTGATCAAAATAAGATCCAAGAGCTCATTAACTTGGTTGTAAGATATTTTCATTTGTTCATAAGCTTCTTTTTTTTCCCCCCACTAAACTTTCACAATAATAAAAGCAAAGGAGCCTACTTACTTTTATGTTTCACCAAGCATTTATCAGTCACCATTATGTTCTTTTCCAAAGGAGATTTTAGAGAAAATGTACATTCCAAACTATCTTATTTGGAGGATGAAATCTCCTAGACATCAAACTATTTAATAGATTATTGTAGTTTTACTAAGAGAAAATACAGTCACTTAATGTCTCTATTTTGATGTCATTGATTACTAATATGATGGAACCATAACAAAAAACACCGTATCAGTAAGGGAGTGAGGATCTTTTGGGAAACCTTCTTTGGTTGTTTGGTTGTTTCTGATGGTGAAGGTACTCATTGGGAGAAGTTTTCAAATTTTATCAATAAAATTTGAATCAACTGGTGGTTAATACCTTGTCTGGTATTTATTCACAGCTTAGATGCACAGAACCTGAGTTCAGTTTGGGTAAATGGTCCCGTATTTGTATTCATGGGTTTGAATGTATATTTACAATATGTTGTCTTTTGCTAGGGTGGCTATATAATTTATCATCCAGACCAGACTACTTTTGAGAGTGGAACATAGTCCTATTAATAATTATGCTGGACCAAGCAACTGGTATACAAGAGGGACTTAGGATCACCTTGCATTTCGTTGAATAAATGACAGGTCGTGCCATAACTGCCCTCTCCCATACATGAGCCCTTTTTCTCACCGAAGAGTATTTTGAACATTATTATTCCAGGATGACTTTCTGTACAAACTCTTTTCCTCCAGACTTTCTAATTCTATGCATCTCAGGTTCCATTTTGCAATGAAGTTCCCTGGTCCCCTAAGTCTCATTGATTAATCTTCCTGAGCAGTACTTAGAGTTTGCACTGCACATCATCATTGGCTCTAAAATTGTTTGCTCTTGTTTCATATATATGTAAGTTTTATCTTCCCAAATATGCCACAGGGTTCTCAGAAGCAGGGAGGAATGCCTTATACTAGTTCCTCTCCAGGAGACTTTTAACATTTGAATCGGCACTTAACACCACAATCATAGATCAAAGCATTAAACTGGACATGCTAAAAATTTTCTCCCTCTGCATACCTCCACCTGTCTCATTGCACTCCAGCTGCACAGGCCTGCTTACCGTTTCTTTCAGTATGCCAGGCATGTTGAATCTGGAGTACCCATTCAGTTAGCCCATCATGTATTTTCCTTCATTTATTTATAGGCTGGGTTTCGTGCTTCAGGTGCCTGGTGCTAAGTTAATTCTTTAGAAAAGAGTTGCTTGGAACTTTCTGTATTATGTCCTCTTTCCATCCCATTAGCCTTATTCCCTGAGCTGCCTTCCTTGCTTTATTACTCTCCATTACTACAACTGTATTTCTCTTCCTTGTACTTCTTTTCTAACATCAAATACACAAAAAGATATCACCATTCTCCCCAATAATAAGTATGCTTCATATCTTGTTCATCTATTATCAACATCTAGACGTGTGCTGGGAACATAGGGATTCCTCAATAAATGTATCTGTTGGAAGACTATAGCGGAGAAGAAAAATATATCCAAATAAACAGTAACGGTGGGGAGGAAGGAAAGTGTGGAGCAGTTATTTGAGAAAGAACATGAATCATGTCTTTTAGAATGTGGAATCTCTGCTTTCATACTGGAACTCAGATCTGTCTTTTGACCTCATTTCCTATAAAGTTCCTACTAGCTACACTATGCTAAATGATCACCAAGGCTAACATAAATTCTGAGAAATACTCCATTTCTAGAAATTCTTCAGTATATCTCCCTCATGAGGAGTTGAATGGAAACTAAGTGCTGTTTTGAAATTTGTTCTCAGTCGAAAAACCAAAAACCAAAAATAAGCAAGTATGAACATCATGCAGATAGATAGATAGATAGATAGATAGATAGATTTTTTTTTTTCTGTTGAAATATTAGCTTTGGAAAGAAAGGGTATGGAAGCAACACAACTATGTTAGGTACCTTGCATATCACCCTTCCTTATGAGACAAATTTAGCTTCTATTACTTTGAGATAGCCATGCCTGGACCAATGAAAATGGTAGGCTACAAACAAAGTGTTTTAATGGATTTTCACTTTTGTGCTATCAATGTAGATATAATTTAACAGCATCCTGTAAGATCCTTTTCTAAAGATGTAGCAGTGCAGGTAAAATTTGGCCATCAACCCACCCTATTTTTATAAAAAAAACTACCCTTGCTATTTTGAGAATGACTCTTTCCCATCTATGTTTATATGGTCAGAGTAGAAGCTGCCACCTTTAAATGTGATCGTGGGAGTGAAACCATGACTCGGGCTCAGATCATTTTCATAGGTCAAGGTGTGTACATCTGATCAAACCCAGACCAATGAGAGCCTTTCTCCTGGTTTTGTTAAATTTGAGCTGGAAGAAAAAGCCCTTTCCTCCTTGGCCACAGAAGTCTGGAAATGAATAAGACTGGAATTACCCTTTATATGTAGAGAGGTGGTATTCACTTTTTTCTCTAAAATCAAAGATAGCAAACCAAACTAAAAAAAACGAAACCAACAAAACCACAAAAAATCCACCCATACAAAACACCACCAAAAGTGTGAAATGGAGTTTGATTATACTTGAGTGCCTGATTCCAATTGCCTAACATAAATTCTAAAACCACCCTTTCCCTTTGCCTTAATTAAATGATTCAAGAAATTCTTTTCCAGCACTGTGTGCATGTTTGATTTTCAGTTGCTCATTTTTGGGCTCTTAAACTCAAATTTAAGTTGTTAACATTTTTGGGGGGGTGGGGGAGATCTTTTCTCCCGTGATGCCTCTTTTGAAATCCCAGATCAAGTTACTCGCTCCCTCTTCTCTACCATTTATTCAGTTTCATGTTCGTACTTCTATAATTTCACATCTCTGTGCAGTGCATTTTTTTGCATTTGTGTTTCCACTGCTGTATTCTATGTTTTGTGAAGAGAGAAGTTCTGTGTTTAACCACCATTGCTAGAATCCAGCATTTTAATCTCAAATATTAGTTTCTCAGTACGTGACATCATAAAATGACCTTAGAAATTGGGCTCTTTTTGTCTAGCTAAGAAAGTAAGGGAAGTCCACTTATGTCACTCCTGATATTTGACAGAAATGATAATTCAAGAGCACATAAATGCTATATTGCATATTTGACGGTTGCTAAGAGAGTAGACTTAAAAGTTCTCATCACAAGAAAAAAATTGTGTAACTATGTATAGTGACATGTTAACTAGATTTACTGTGGGGGTAATTTCGCATTATATCTAAATATTGAATCATTAAGTTGTGCACCTCAAATTAATATGTTATATGTCAGTTACACCTCAAATTAAATGTATCTGTGTAGTAGAGAGAGAGAGGAGACAGAAGGGAAGAAAACAAACTTAAAAAGGGAATATACAATATGATCCCAGTTTTGAAAAAGAAACAAGGTATAGTACTGTTGTAAGTGGACAGCATATAGGTTAATGTTTTTTTTTATTGTATTTATTCTCAAATTAATATGTATTGCTTGTATAATTTTAGAAGTTTGAAAGTAAAACCTCTCTCTGTCATGGGATCATCGTAAAAAGACCTCAACTTCTAGCTAGTGACCGACCCATTATTCTAAATGGAGAGAAAAACCTCTTTTGTCTGCTCTTATGCAAAGTGTTGACTTTCCACAGCTTTTGCATTGTCTGAAATTTGAATAGACTCCATGCTTCCAGGCTGGGGGAAATAAACAAGTAAATAAACTTCAACAAAATGACATGGATGCTAGAGGCAAATGCTTTCCTGTCATATGACACCCAACTTTTTGGTCTATTCCAAATCTTTTACTTTTGCAACCTCAGCTATACTCTCTTTCTCTAGGTCTTTCTGTTCATCAGAATTACTCTTTTTCTTTCTCTTCTCTTGTTTTGGGTTTATTATAATCTCTTAATTAAATAACAAAATTAATTTGCATTTGAAAAAGAAAGGTATGCCATAGTATGTATCAAAATGTTCCACATCTAATTATTGTTCCACTTAACTCTGCTTCTCATGCTGCGTAATAAATTAAATATGAGTAATGTATTTACTTATAGTTTATTTTACATTTTTCTTTCTATTAAAAGTTGAGGATAAGAATAATAAGAAAGGCTTACAGGGATTAGCAGGGCTCATTCTAATGGGTCATTTGTAATATAAATGTTCATGCAAAATTACACATTTTTATAAATATAAGCATATTATAAATTTTTATAAACTTCTATCATTTCATCATCTAGATGGGTCTCAGGGAGGGACATTTAAAATATATTTTTGTGAAAATTATGTTTAAATTATAAAAAGCATTCAGGGGAAAAATAGAATACTACTTCTGTTATTTTAATTATGCCAGTAGAAGATTCAAGTGGAGTGTACATTGAACAGGCTTAGTACAATGTATTTATCTTGTCTCTCAGGTAGAGATAGTTCTACCTAAAGTTTATTAGAGAAGAATTACCCATGGTTAATTCAAGCTGAATTTCAGAAAAAATAAGGTCTCTAGATGCACACATTTTCTGACACTGGAAATGGATTTACATTTGTTTGTAAATGGAATTACATTAGTTTGAATTTATATTTTTTTCTTTGTCTAAAGTTCAACCTTGCAGCTATTTTAACTATTCAGAAAAATATATTAACAAGACCAAATATTTAATCTCTATACTAGAAAAACTTTATTACACATGAGAAGTCAAAATTTTCCCCTTGTTTTCAATTTCCATATAACTTATCTTAGGCTGTTATGAAAGTTAAGCATACAGTTCTCTAATTAGCATAAATTCTATGATGTTGACCCTGAACTGGATCCTAAAGACACTTTGTTAGTTCTCCATCATAAAGACAAATTTCATAATCTCTAACTTAGCATTCCAGGGTTATTTTCTGACTCTACATTCTCATTTCTCATTCATGACTTCACATTGTATAGCTCAAACATATTGAACTCATTACATTTCCCTAAATTTATCTTAATTTGTGTATGTGTGTGTGTGTGTGTGTGCACATGCACATGAGCACAGCATATTTTTCTTATCGTTCAAAAACTGGGACACATTATTTTTAAAGGTTAAAGGTATATAGGTTTCTGTAAGGTGGACAAGAGCCTGACTTTAGGTACCTAATACCCTAAATTTAATCTTAGCCCTGTCACTGATCAGCTATAGACTATGGACAGGTTGCAAAATTTCTTAGTATCTTAGTTTCTCCATGAGTAAAATGATAATACTGTAGCATCTAATTGGGAAAGCAGCTGTATGTCTATACAGATATGTTCTCTTCACACAATTTCAGGTATAGGGGATGTTTGTTTAAAGACTGCCAAAAAGAAATAAAGTGGAATTAATATGATTTTCTTTCTTATTTCTCTGGTCTGATGATGCATGTGTTAATCCTAAAAATAAAACTGTCGGTTATTTTGCCAGCAAAAATGGGTTTATTTAAGAATAGGGACTTACAAGCTATGACAAAACTATAGACAAGTCCTGAAAGCAAAGGAGAGAAAGCTCTTTTATAGAAGAGAGGGGCAAGTTGGGAAGGCTTTTATAAACAAGAAGTCTATTGGAGTAAACTGGGAGTTTGAAGTATGGTTGGCTTCTCATTGGCTGAATTGTGACACTCTCTCATTGGCTAGGCTGTTCTGAGGCAGGAGAAAATCTTTTTCCCGCTTGGGTAGTAAAGTGGCTAAAATAGTATGGACTTGCAAGGTACCTCTCTTACTGTTGGGTTCCAAAATTGATGAGTGATGGAATGAGAGAAAAAGGCCTCCTATTTTAAACAAGGTTTCCTTTTGTTAATTTTCACATATGGATTGGAAAAAGAAAATGATAATTTTTGTGAGAAGTGGTGCGTGTGTGTGTATCTTCAGTATGGACTTAAATTGAGAAAACAGCACTGAGATTTTTGCTGTATTTCCAGTAGTCACCAGGAATACTTCTTACTGCTTACACACTAGACTAAAGATGACACATCATCAGATTCACCTGGCGACTTGAAAAAATACAATGTCCATGTTCCCCACTCCTCTGAACCCCATAAGGTGATGATTCTGAAGGTCTAGAGTAAATCTGCAGTGTCAGGCAATTCTAATTCACAGTCAAGTTGGGATGGTCCCCATAATTATCTCCTCTCCTTCCTTCTCCTCTTTTTAATCTTTCTGGTATCTCTTATTATATTCAATTATTGTATTTTATCCTGTCTGAAAAGCTAAGTGAAGGCTTCCCAACTTTGCCACTGTTGCTATGCATTCATTGACTTTTTTTTAAAAATAAAAGTGTGTTTGTTTGTTTGTTTGTTTTTTAAAGATTTTTTAATTTACTCATTTGAGAGTCAGAGAGAGAAAGCATGAGCAGGGTGAGGGGTAGAGGGAGAAGCAGGCTCCCCATTGAACAGGGACCTGAGATCATGACCTGGGCCAAAGGCACATGCTTAATATACTGAGGCACCCAGGTGTCCTCGTTCACTTATTCTTGCCACAAATCCTGAATGAGTGACTTTTGTGACACTGTTCTGCCTGCTAGGGGCATTGTTTCCTGTTTGATCTAAAGGTAGTACTGCTGAGTAACAGAGATTCAGACTGCCTGAGTCTTAATCCTGAGTGAATCTGATGTGCCAGTTGTTTTCTTATGGTGGGCAGCAGTTGTACAATGAGTCTTTCAGTTTCTGGAATATTCCAAATGGTTCAGATATGCTTCAACCTCTGCCAGACTTGCTTTGCTCTTGGTTTTCTTGGGCCATTTACATTCTTAATTTCCACATACAGACTTAACTATCACTTTCTGAAGAAACTTTCTTTGATCACCTTACAACTCTTATTTCTCTACTTTTTTCTTAAGCATCCAATTTTTGCCCTTCATAGAACTTATAGTCTTTTCACTTGTTTACTTTTTATATGTTGTTTCCTTGACTGCTGAGATTGGTATTAATAAAACAATAACATGTTTGTGAACTTACCAAGAGACAATACAATAAAGATCTCATGTTAAACCTCACAAAGAATCTGGGAACCATATGAAATATTCCAGAAACTGAAAGGCCACTGTTCACCTGCTGTCTGCCATGAGAAAGCAAATGGCTCTCTCAAGGGGGTTATTGCCCAAGGCTTGAAGGTTGCTGATGCACCTGCATCCCCTGAAGCCAGTCTCTGCCCTTGGGCATGACAGCTGTCCCCTAAAGTGGTGGCCAATATTCCTGCTAAAGGCACATCAGGTTTGGCTGCTTAAGCTGTGACAAGCATGGCTAAAGCCGCCCACCCGTGGCACGGTCTTTCAGGCAATTACTCGTCTAGAACTTCTTCCTCATTTTGACCCTGTGTCTCCTTTTATGTAAAAATTTCACATGCTGCCATGAGTCCTAAGCTATGCCTCTTTTTATTTGAAGTGTCTTATAGAAGTTCTATTGAATCACTTCTTTTAGACTAATTTTTAGACACATGTACATGTTGTTGCCACATAGTTAAGAGTTGAGCTCCAGAGTCCTCTTATAGTTTACACTTTCACTTCACATTTTAATTGCTATAAGACCTTATATATGTATATGTATATTTTAAATGTTGCATTAAAAAATTAAATACAAACTTCATGGCTTGAAACAACAGCCATTTTATTAGCTCACAACTTCTGTCATTCAGAAGTCTGGACACAGTAGGACTAGAATCTCGGGCCAGGGTTTCAACAAAGCTAAAATCCAGAACTCAGCTGGACTCTCATCTGGAGCTCAAGGTTGTCCAGGTTGTCCAAGGTTGTCCAAGGTCACACGATGATGGCAGAATTCAGTTCTTTGCGCATTTCCTTGCCGGCCATCAGCCACAGGCTGCTCTCACCAGCTAGGCCCTCCTTTCTGTGTGGTGCCCTCAGTGTTCAAGCTAGCAACAGAGACTCTCCCTCACGTTGAGTCCTTCTCGCTCTGCGAATGCTTTCAGGAAGAGCCCAGTGCTGTTGAAGGGCTCACATCATTAAGTCATGCCCACAATAAAGTTTTCCTTTCTTAAATTCAAATGTGCTGGATAACATAACCTAACCCCAAAGTGACTCTCCCATCAAATTCAGCGTGCCCAGCCACACTCTAAGGGAGCAGCAGAAACATTGGGGGCTATCTTAGAATTATACCTACCACACTTGTCAGGACTTCAAGCCATAGATTCCTTCTCTGCAAATCAAGGATGATAATAGGCCTTGTCTTTGAATTGCTGTAAAGAATAAATGAGATAATTGATGTAAAGTATTTGCTCTAGGCACTAGCATGTGAAAGCTCTTTTAAAATATCGATGCTGTTACTTCTCCTACATGTACCACCAGAAGCCCCGCTGCTGCATTCCTTAGGTATAAGTCTGCGTGGTCTGGGGCAGGTGGCATATCCTCTATATTCACGTTTTCTGCTTTTTCTTCACTCTAAGATGATTATTTGACAAAGAGACTAAAGACCCTCTTGGCTCCCTGGAAGAGTTTCTTCCTCATGTTTCACTCGGGTATGATTCCCAGAGTGACTACAGTGAGGCTTCTGTGTATATCCATTTTTCTCCAGCACACACACACACACACACACACACACACCCCAGATGAACTCTTCAGAGAGAGATAAGTGATCATTTAATATGTGTTGTATAATCTGATAAAACTGCATTTATACCCTGGCTCTATTAGGATATTTAACTTCAGGAAGCCTCTACTTCCTTACCTAAAATATAGTTACATTAATGATGCCTGCTGTACAGACTGGTGTTAGCATCGAATTCCTCTCTTCTGACTTCCAGATAAATTATAGCTATTGTTCGTAATACAAATGTAGCACAATTTATCATACCACTTATGAAAACTACTCATGTTGAAATTTTCAGCCTCGAACACCTAAAAAAAAAAAAGTTTAATGTGCTATTTTATTTCATTTTTCTAAACGGGAGACAAAAGACAAACATGACTAATTGTTCGTTCTTGCTTCTATTCTCTCCAATTTATTCTTGGTGAAACTGTAAGCCCTTTTCATCATAGGACACGAGGAGTGCTGTACAGGTATGGATTTTGATGGATGTGACATCTGTAGGTGTTCCAGTTACCTTTTCTTACCCTGAGCATTCGGGTTGATTGAGTCAAGAGTGGCACTGGGCTGTTACTTCGATTCGTATCATCTACTCTTTCTCCTCCTGAACCCCCCTACTCCAGATGTGGTGTCCCTACAAAGAACAAGCAAAGTGACACCGTTCCAACCAACAGTATCAGTAAATGCTTTTCATAAAATGGGAACTAAAAAAGGGGGGGGGGATCTATCTCTTGCCTTAATACCCTAAAGAGCTTGAAGTGGATTTGGTGACATTTGATGTTTCACTTACTGGCATATTATCTCCAAGGTTGAGCTGTTTTTATTATGTTTAAGGATAATATTGCCATTTCCCTTTCCCTTCCTTTCTTTTTGAATGACATAGTGTTATTTTCCAGAATTCCAAGTGCATTCCAAGTAAAGCCATGCTCCACTGAAGGGTGACTTTTGTTGTTTGATATACCATTTTGATTGCACACTTAAAGCATTTAATGTTCCATTTTTGACTATATAGAAATAGAGTTTATTCACTAAAGAAATACTGATGGAACACCATTTTTGCCAAGCACAAAGTTGTACACTGAAGATATAGCTAGGTGGCATAGAGTTGTGTTAAAAGAATAGTCAGGACTCAGACTGTCTGGAATTGGCATTTACTAGCAGAGGGGCCGTGGGCAAATTATCTAGTATCTTTTTGCTTCAGTTTATTTATCTGTATAAAGTTGATAATAATAATACCTATGTCATAAGGTTGTAATGAAGAGTATCCAAGTGAATATTTGTAGAATATTTTTTAAATATTTTATTTATTTATTTATTTGAGAGCAAGAGAAAGAGAGAGTATGAATGGAAGGAGAGACGGAGGGACAAGCAGACACCCTGCTGAGTATAGAGTCCCAAGCAAGACTTGATCCCAAGGCCATGAGATCATCAAAGTCAGATGCTGAACTGACTGAACCACCCAGACATCCCTTGTAAAATATTTTAAAACACTGCCTAGCACATAAGAAGTTTTATGTAAATTTTTAAAAAATATTTTATTTATTTGACAGACAGAAATCACAACAAGGCAGAGAGGCAGGCAGAGAGAGAGGGGGAGCAGGCTCCCCTTGGAGCAGAGAGCCCGATGCGGGGCTTGATTCCAGGACCCTGGATCATGACCTGAGCCGAAGGCAGAGGCTTTAATCCACTGAGCCACCCAGGTGCCCCCTATGTAAATTTTAAAAGCCATAATAAAACTGGAACATTTACGTTCATGTAGATCACAGTCTTGAGGGAGGAAGGGAACACTAAATGACTCTACTTTGTTGTTGTTAATAATTAAATCTTCATAGAAGAAACATAGTGTAACACTTAATAAATTGGGACAGAGAGGTATGAAGAGAGTAAGGAAGCCTTCAAGGAAAAATGGTGCTTGATTTACATTTTGAAGACTGAGTAGGAATAGATCAAGACTAGGGGAGAGAGATTTCCAGGCACTGAGTTCTACGCCGAACAACACAGCCAAATGATGAGAGCCACGAGGCTATGGAGGAGGGAGTCATGGGCAACAAGGATTGTGAGGATGTGTGTTGATTGTTTTGCTGTTGGTGGTGCTGTTTGTCCGTTTCGCTCCCTTGATGGCAGCAGAGCATCCCTGAAGTACTAGGACCAGAAGTAGTTGAAATTACAGAGATTAGGCATACTATGTTAGGAAAGTCATATCAGGAATCATGAGGAAGAAGGAGGCTAAAGGTAGGGGAACTGGCCAGGAGCCTAAAGCAATAGGCATGGTCCTGATGAGTCAACAGCAGTGGGGTCAGGGTACTTTACTGATGAGAGGTGTGTAGCAGGGAGGAAATACATATGGGCCACTGGGTGAAGAAACACAAGGAAATTGATTTAGTAGCCCCTAGTTGTTCTTGGTGTAGTTCATCTTCCATTCACATTACATATCAAAGAGAAAATAAAAAAGTCATTATTTTTTGGCAGTATTGATGGCAAGTGTTACATCAGCAGAAGTTCATGGATCAGTGGTATGCAACATTAGACTAAGGGCACTTGCCTTTGTAATTAGAGAATTAGAGAAGAGTGGAGTTATAAAGCTTCTAATCCACACTCCCATGGATCAGAGAGATTAAGGATTTACATGAGATTTAGGTATTTGTTAGCTTCAGCACAACTAAAAGTGCATGAACTCTGTAATTAGTTAGACCTGTTTGAGTGAGTCAGTAGATCTGTTATCCTGGGAAGGTCACAGTTTTATTTCTTTTTTCTCATCTGTAAAATTTACTTGGTTAATCGGCATTTGTCTGCTTGATGACCACACAAAAGAACAGACACAATAGCAAAGAAGGATGCTACTGATGGACCCAAGATCATGGTTCATACTTATTTAGTAAGGCTCATCTAGCCAACTTCAGAAAGTTCAAGTTGCCAGTGAGAGACCAGTGCTAAGCATTATTCCTCAAGGTGCCAACCAGCTACCCCATATCAGTTTGGGTCCCTTTTACCATGGAAGAGACAGTGGTTTGTTCACGCAGGAATAGATACTTCTTCTGGATATGGGTTTGCCTTTTCTGCCCACAGGAATTACTTATATAGTAATTTTACCCTTATGTATATGCCTAAGTGAAACTCTTACACATGTATATGAAAAGACATGAGCATGCGCCCCATTGTCCATACAAAATATTAGAAATGAGACCTTACTGCCTACCATTAGAAGAGTAGATGAACCTATATGCTGTAATACAGTAATATAGTTGAAGGTAATATACCAGTCAGAATGAAAGTACTGTCAGAACAGCCAGCAATATGGATGAATGTTATAAAAAATTATTAAGTGAAAAGCATTACCTTCATGATAAATCCAGTTTTTATGAAATTAAAAATAATAGGATATAAATATATGTATAACAAAATACCTATAAACTGTAGTTAGTATTATGTAACTATATAGCTAAATTACAATACATATATATGTACACTCAAACATCTTTGGGAATAAAACTACATGAAAAAAGCAAGGAAATGACAAATACATGATTGAAAATTAAAAAATTTCTGGGAAGAGTCTTGAAGATAAGATGATGGATCATTTGGGTAGATATAGGCTACATTCAGAGTCAGAGCTTTATTTTGGATGGTAGGTTCATGGTATTCATAACATGATTCTAATCAACTAAATAGCTAAGTAACTATAAAAATAAATGAATGAGGGTCATGCCTAAATTGATGGTGTCATCTCAAGAATTATGATAAATATATTATCATCACAAGTTAAATTCAGTTCCATGCAGTGAAGTCCAATGTGTGTATGTGTACATGAGTGTGTGTATGTGTGTGTATGCATGTGTGTTTATGCTTACAGAGAATTAAAGTCAAAAGTGAATCAGAAAAGTTGTTTCCTTAGATTATATTTATGTATATATATGTGTGTGTGTGTATATATATATGTGTGTGTATATATATATATATATATATATATATACTTTTGCTATTTATATATTTGGATGGTTCTCAAATGTGTACACATTGTTTAGCAAGTCTCTTCTCAAAAGGTAGAACCCAGTTCCCTTAGAGCATGTGTTGGACTTTGTGTCTTTTTTCTTATGAATGAAATGTGGTAGCAGTGTTGGCAGCTGACTTCTAAAACATGATATAAAATGCATAACAGCTTTTGACTTTCTCTTTTGCATCACTTGGTGGGAGAGAAGTCAGCTTCCATGCCATGAGACAGAGTTGCAATATTTAGTAAATAAAAATACAGGACAGCAAATAAAAATACAGGAATTCAGTTACATTTAATTTCAGATAAAGCATGTATTTTTTTTTAATTTAGTATAAGTATATCCCTTGCAATGTTGGGGATATACTTACAATACATCTTTTTTCTTATTTACCAGAAATCCAAATTTACCTAACCATCCTCTTCTTTATTTTAGGAAACTCATAACAATCAAGAGGTCCGTAGGGCAAGGATTGGGCTTCTCTGCCAAAAGCCATCAGAGAGAGCTATCTTGAGGCTGATCCTCCATCCCCGGTCAAGCCTTCAGATGACTGCAGTTCTGGCTGATAGTTTGACATAAATGTCACGAGAGACCCTTAGCCAGAATCAGTCAGCCAGGCTGCTTTTGAAATACTAAACCAGAGGCTCAGTAAAATAATAAATGCATGGTTGGTTTTTTTTTGTTTTTTTAAGATTTTACTTATTTATTTGACACACAGAGAGAGCACAAGCAGGGGGAGCAGCAAGCAGAGGGAGAGGGAGAAGCGGGCTCACCACTGAGCAGGGTGCCTGACACAGGGCTCGACCCCAGGATCCCGGGATCATGACCCAAGTAAAAGGCAGCTGCTTAACTGACTGAGCCACTCAGGTGTGCCAAAGGCATGTTGTTTTATACTGCTAAATTTTGAGGTAAATTGTTCCACAGTAATCTGTAACTCCTAAAACAAATAGCTCATCAATCATGGTTTGTAGAATTATAATCCAAAGAGGAGGGAATTGACATAGATCACTTGTTTCAAGATATATCTCTCAATATTTGATTGTTTTATTTGTTTTAAACCCCACATCACTAGGCCTTACATGGTGATTAATTCATGGAATTCTGACTTTTTTTTAGAATAGTCAGTTTTCAGGGTTTCCTAAAACTGTCTTGTCCTGAAAAAAATCAGTCCTTTTTATCTTCACGCAGTCACGTTTATTTTCCTAATTCTGATTGAAGTCTCAAGAGGCTAGAAAGAAAGGGTGTGTATTTTGATGGAAAGTAAAAGCTGTCATTTTATAAATGAGAGTGCTTCTGTTTCTTAAAGTGAGAAAAATATCTTCCTTTCCCTACTCCCAGTAGGATTATGTGGGTCAATTAGTTTTCTCTGCTTCATCATAAGCAAGTTTTGTGACCACTTTTTCTCTTCGTTGATTACTTGGCAGTTTCTTTTTATTCTATAATATGCCACATTCCATCATTTACCTCTGAATCCTACATAAATATTTGTCTCTAATGATTCACCTTTTTCTCATTTCCACGTTTAACATCTGTGTATCTACTGCACCGAAAATCCACCACCGTTATTTTGTGCTTTGTACTCTCCCCTCCCCCACCCCTTCCCCCTGCTGGCCCCGAGACTCCAAAATGAAATGCACTATGATTGTTGCTCATGTGGGAGAGTGAGAGCAAGATGATATGGGTCCTGATGTTTACGAGTCTTTGGTTACAACTTGCAAAGAGTCCTGTCCTCCCCTTTCCACAGTTTACCAGCTTAAACTCCCCCCAAGAGATTTCTTTGCCATAATAATTTGTCTTTAATAAGATGGCAGCATAATGCAGGGCTACTTAGAGGTAAATAGAACAGCAAATGTGACTTCTCATATTCACCATGCAGAATTCAACATGGAGCATGTGGTGGAAAATGCATCAACTTTGCCCCTGAAGAATACACGGCTGTTAATTAACTGCAGGACATTTCCTCCTACAGTATTTTATTCTTGATTCTTTCACTTCTTGGTATAGTGGAAAGTGTACTGCTATCGCAATTGGAAGACCTGGCATCATTCCTGGTTTGGCACGTTTAACTCTCTGGCTATTGAGAATCAATTCAAATATCCTCTTGGCTCTAGCAACTAAGTTGACCCTATATTCAACTTCTACTTCCCTTTCCGTAATCACTATTCCATTTTCATTTTCTGTGGTTTTGACTTTTAATTTCTAGCTCAGTATTCTATTATTTAATGAATGTCTTCTTATTTTAAGCCAATTCAAATCCTTTGTTGCTCACATATTGAAAATATGAAAAAAATGGGAATGTCTGCTGTCCTTATAATTGGAGGCTCTAACATAGGGCAGGATCTAGAAAATTTATATGAATTTTAGTGTAAAATGTTGGTTTTCACAATTATATAAAGTAAACATCTTTTTGTAGTTTTCATTTACTTGGTTGTTCAGTGTCTCTTCTGTGAAAAATGTTTCTTTTGGTGGACATTAACATATGATACATAAATCATTACACTTCTTGCCCACCCCCATATACCTGCCTCTACCACAGGTCTCCTTGTGTCTGAGATTTTCATCCTTTTCTTTTTAGACCTCTCACCAGCTCCCTAGCCCATATACCGTTGTCCATGATTCCATAAACACTCCTACCTCAGACCCTTCCTTTAACATAAGGTGCGTGAATGAGGCGCAGCTTTTGAACTCTGCCTATTGAAAAAAATTTCCCTTTGATACTTTATGTCAAGGTGATGCCTGATTATAAATAACTCCAACATGTCGACATCAGTTTTTGGCTTGCATACCACATCCTGAACTAATCTATCCCAAAAATGTATAGAAGTTGTTTCCTTCCTTTGGTGGTCATATAGGATCCTCTCTTTTGGTCATAGGTTTGAATTGAGAGATGGATGCTGGAGGGACTTTTGAGATGGGAATTTGGGCTCCTGGCTCATTCAACTTTCCCATGCGCTATGGTCCTGCTCAGGCTTGACCCTGGCTATACTGTTTTCATCTTGGTTAAGTTACTGCTGCACCTGCTCGATTTTATTGCTTCCTAGGTGTCACAGAACACAACTCATGATGGGCAGTTACCGACATATGGTTACTTAGTGTCCTGTGATCATGTATTCTGTCTCTGTCGAAACCTGTTCATGGGCTAGGAGCTGTTAGAAAGGTTTTATGATTTCCTACTGCAGGTGGTGTGGCCTCACTCCAGAACTGTGGTTTTTCTCACTGGGACCTGCCAGAACCTCCACCCTGCCCCTTCTCCTGCCCTGGTATCTCCAGCACTGCAGGTTCTGCTGTGTCATATGGCTCAAGCATTAGCTTGCTTCCACCATAGCCTGGACCTCCTGGAGAACCACTGCATGGTCTAGGCCTCACTCAAAACTCAGAGTTCGGAGCTTTGAGGCTAAAGCAGTAGTTCAAGGGTGGAATATATTATCTCCAGAATCGGAAGAAACTTCCCAGATACTGCAGTTCGTTCTTTATGGTAGGGGATATGGTAGGGGAAATAAGATGCTCTTATTTTTCAGAGACATTTCCATATTCCCCAGATCACCAGACCCTTAAAAACTGTATTGATGTCGCAAACCCCAAGTGTGCATATGTTACAAGTATAAAAACTGCCTCAAGTACAGGAATTGAGCAAGGGATTTTAATTTATTTTATTTTACTTTAAGCAACTGCCCTCAACCTCCTGCTCATCCATTCCCACTTTCTTTTTGATTTTACATTAAGAGGCACTCTTGTTGGCTGCCCATCTGTTTGGTTCCTATGTGTGCTGTGTTTTATGAAACATCTTCACAACTCTGTGCGGGTCGAGACTTCTTGGCTGCTACTCACACCTTATCAGTTTTTATGTAGTTATGGACCCCTGGGATCTGGAATAAGCAATGCCAGCTGGCCACTATTGCTTTGGTACCCCCATGTCCACATTGCTATTAATGAGGTAGTTGTGTGGTATACTCTTTTACTCAGTCCTGCCTTGCAGGAGAGGAGCACTACTAACCTTTTTCTTGATGTTTGTTGTCCGTCACCAGAGCATTGCAGCCTAGTGAATGGTGTCATCTCGGTCACCCCTCTGTCTTTACGTACTGTCTCCACTGCAGCATGTTTACTTACCTGAACCTTTTAATCCTTTCCTTTCCCATCTGAAATGGCATTTTGACATTTATGCTTTGCTTGGAATGGGTCATCACTTTCCCCTGCTTCTAGGAGCTATTCTGTCAGCATGTTTCAGCATTTCCCAAGATTTTGCCAGAGAGTTAGATCCCACCCATCAATCTGCCTTATTGTTCTGGTCCCCTAGATCAAGGACCCTCAAAATCCAAGCTACAAACTCACCCTACTTTCTATACTTTTCAAAAACCTGAATTATTGATCTGGTCAGTGTATTCTTATCTACTGGAACACTCCCCCAAGTCACCACGGAGATGAGTGATCTGTGTCCCTATGTACCACCCAGAAATGCATCCTTATTGCCAGCCTGAAAAGTTGATGTCATGTCAAAACCTATATTTCCACCCACTTACTCAGACTTCTCCTGGCATATCCTCTGGGAGTTAGATCTGGAGACAGAAGATTGCAGTATATCAGCAATCAAGGCAGACATTTGGAAATCTCATGCTTTGATGGTGGAGATCAAGAGCTCGGTTGAGGTAGGGGCACCTGGGTGGCTCAGTGGATTAAGCCTCTGCCTTCGGCTCAGGTCATTGTCTCCAGGTCCTGGGATTGAGCCCCGCATCGGGCTCTCTGCTCAGCGGGGAGCCTGTTTCCCCCTTTCTCTCTGCCTGCCTCTCTGCCTACTTGTGATCTCTCTCTCTCTGTGTCAAATAAGTAAATAAAATATTTTTTAAAAAAGAGCTTGATTGAGGTTGTAGTGCCTCATACGGGGTGGGGAAGCAGGACTGGTCATAGAAAGTCCACATGATGACATAGGTCTGATTCTTATAACAGCAAAGAGTAGAAGGGAGAGCCTCTGATGGAGATGCAGAAAAGTGATAGACGTAGGCTTTCTTATTGTGTTTCTGATTTTAAAAGAAAAGGCTTCTAAGGTTTCTACACCTAGGCTTATGAGCCATGTGTTTTGTATTTATTTTTCTAAGAAACTCATCTTGCATAGAAGTACAGAAGTTTGTGCCTTTAAAAAAAAACATAATACTGAAAAATGTTATCATGAGTAACTACTGGTTATTATGGAATGCTTTTCTCTTAATTTTATTTTTTTGGTGTTCCAAGATCCATTATTTATGTACCACACCCCGTGTTCCATGCAATACATGCCCTCCTTAATACCCACCACCGGGCTCACCAATCCACCCATCCCCCCAAAACCCTCAGTTTGTCAGAGTCCACAGTCTCATGCTTCATCTCCCCCTCCAGTTTCCCCCAGTTCACTTTTCCTTTCCTTCTCCTAATGTCCTCTGTGTTATTCCTTATGCTCCACCAGTAAGTGAAACATATGATAATTTACTCTCTCCCTTTGACTTATTTCACTCAGCATAATCTCCTCCATTCCCGTCCATGTTGGTACAAAAGTTGGGTATTCATCCTTTCTGATGGAGATAATACTCCATTGTATATATGGACCATATCTTCTTCATTAAAGTTAGTTGAGGCTTTCTTCATTCGCTAGTACATGATCAATGATTATAAGTAGTATAATTGTATCAGAGTAAGGGGTGGGGGATACACGTACTTTTGAGATATGGAACTCCATAACTGCATTGGTTTATCCCACTTATCTGTGAAGTTCAGATTTCCCTGTTCCTTCTGAGATTCTGACTTCTTAATATATAGTGATGCAGAGTGATAGGATAAAATTTCCTTCTTTCCTGATGAATCGATCCATCTCTATAATTCTATTTTTGTTTTATGTATTTTGAAGCTACGTTAAATCCAGGCATATTTAAAACTACTATAACTTCTTGATGACTTGAACTTTATATTCATTCTCTCTACCCCTATTATAAGCTTTGTTTTAAAGCATATTTTATGTTACATAATGTAGTACACAAGCTCCTCACCTGGATGTTCACTTCTCTGTGTTTCTCTGTTGCTTATTTTGAACACTTGAATGATCCTGTGCTTTAGGTGTGTCTCTTACGAAACAGCATATATATGGGTTTTTAAAATCCACAGACCTCTGGCTTCCAGTCTGGTATGTAAGGAGCTTGGAAGACACCATCTCATTTCAACAAGTAAAAAGCTGAGCAAACTGAAAGGGAAAAAAAAAAAAAATCAACAACTCTTCTCAAATCCTTAAGAGAAATGAGGTTATAAGGCAAACTGCTGTCCCCAAAATTGGAGAGAAAGATAGGTAAGTGTAGAGAAGCAGTATAGAGTATAGAGAATCAAAGCAGAAACCTTCATTGGAGCCAGTTCCAGAGAAGAAAAACTGGAACTATAATTGAAGAATTTCTGGAGGCTCAGCATAGGAAGTCTAAGAGATGAGAACTCCAGGGGACCCAGTCCTTAGCCTCCTGCCACCCTTTTGTGAGCTTTACCTTTTGGAGCTCTATCAGGTTCTTACAGTGAATATCAGGAAAATCCCCTCATTTCTCTGTCAGGGAAAAGGATCATTCTGTTCTTATTAACAAGGTCTACCTTCAGGAGATACTATTTAACCAGAGCCTAAACTGCTGGAGTTTTATCAGACCTTAACTGACCTGAGGAAAGAGAAATATCCAACCTCAGCCATTCTAAACCTCTGCCTCACCTACAGGATGGGACAAAACTGAGAAGCATGAGGGAATTCAGATCTGAGGCACAGGCTCCCTAAAAGACTAAGACCTAAACACAGGATGATAGCGTGCTTCCCCTCTCCCTTCACCTTGCCAGCACATCACTCAAGTCTTTTTTTACAGTAGTTCCTTTTACCCAGTACATCATGAACAGCTCTCAAGAAATAATTAAAAGACCCTAAAGTAAAAACCAACCAACCAACCAACCATGGTCTTTAGAGACAGAGGAAACATCAGAGCCAGACTCAGAGATGGCAGGGATATTGGAGTTATCCAGGAATTTAAAACAACTGTAATGAAGATGCTAAAGGCTCTAGTGGATGAAGGAGACGCCCTGCAGTAACAGATGGGCAGTGCAAGATGGGGTTCAATCTCATGACCTTGAAGTCAAGAGTTGTGGGCTCTTCTGAACCAAGCCAGCCAGGCACGCTGAGAAATGGGAATTCTAAGAAAGAACCAGAAAGAAATGCCAGTGATAAAATAAAAGTGAAGAATGCCTTTGATGGGCTTGTTACTAGACTGGACATGGTTGGCGTAGACTATGAGTGTGAGGATAGCTCTTTAAAATCCTCCCAAACTGGGGCACCTGTGTGACTCAGTCAGTGAAGCGTTTGCCTTCAGCTCAGGTCGTGATCTCCGGGTGCTGGGATCAAGCCCTGTATTAGGTTTCCTATTCAGTGGGGAGACTTCTTCTTTCTCGCTCCCTCTTCCCCTCCCCACTGCCTTTTTTTTTTTCTCTCTCTCTCTCTCAAGTAAATACATAAATTTTTTTTGAAAAATTAAAAACAACAAAAGACCTCCCAAACTGAAAAGCAAGCAAAAAACTGGGGTGGGGAAGTAATCAATAGCTGTGGGATAACTACAAAAGTATAACGTACATGAAATGGAAATACCAGAAGGTGAACAGTGAGAATAAGGAACAGAAGAATTGGGGTACCTGGGTGGCTTAGTGGGTTAAAGCCTCTCCATTCAGCTCAGGTCATGATCCCAGGGTCCTAGGATCAAGCCCCATATCAGGCTCTCTGCTCAGCGGGGAGCCTGCTTCCTCCTCTCTGCCTGCCTCTCTACCTGCTTGTGATCTCTGTCAAATAAATAAATAAAATCTTAAAAAAAAAAAAAGGAACAGAAGAATTATCGGAAACAATGATGACTGAGAATTTTCCCAAATTAATATCAGGCATCAAACCACACATTTAGGAAGCTTGGAGGACACCAAGCTCCCTATCTATCTATTATCTATTATCTATCTATCTATCTATCTATTGAGAAAGGAAGAAAGAGAGATCAACATATGTTTATGTTTTTTAAGCATGAGAATGGGAAGAAGAGGAGGGTTCCAGAAAATAGCAGTAAGACAGAAGGACTATGAGCCAAAAAAGGATTGTAGTATCTTGGAAATTAAGTGATGAAACTTATTTTTTTTCCCTTGAAATACTGGTTGGATAATGATGATCTTTCAAGTAAGGTGATAATTGATAAAAGAGCAATGATTGCAAAATGATGGTGCACAAGTAAGTAGCCTTTGAGTAAACCAAGATCAGAATATACATAAGAGTGACTAGACATAGTCATTTCAATGACCCACTCAAAAAATCCCCAGCCCAGCAGTTAAAAAATGAAGGCAAATAATTTGTGGGAAGAAGTTCTCTTACGAAAATCTTCAGAGCCTTTCATATGCAGTTTAATCAACCTTAGCCATATTTCTCTGGTCATTTGTTACTAATGCACAGATGCGAGCTTAGAAAGTGTTACATTATAGTGACAAGGAACAAAAAAGGTGCCGCTTGTTCAGACTTTGTTTAAACATTTGTTGTACCCTAGAAGCATATAAAGTTTCTTTAAACATTTTTTTTTTTTTTTAATGTAAGAAGAATCAGGTGGGGATTGGAAGTTGGAATATGGGAGACAATTTAGGTAATTGTTTCAAATATCTATCAGGAAGAGTCAGGTGCTCAGCATTCAGTATCCCTAAAAGAATCTCTCTCTCTCTTCAAATACCTTGTGTCTTCCAAAGAAGACAAGAAGGAACAGAGGGGCTGATAATGTTTAGATGTTTTACAGTGGCAAACTGGATAAACTTAACGGGCATATCCATTATTCCTATTTATTTAAAAAAATAATAAAAGAACTAAAAAACATGCCTTGTTAAGTTGTTTGCTCTGGGAAAATACAATGACAAGTTCTTCTCCTGGTACTGATTTCAGATGGGCACCAAGTGCATAATTCCTGCTCAGTGAATGGTTTAATGCATCCATAGTATTTCTCTGTTCAGAAAATCTGACAGCGGAATAAGCACTATTACAATATTCCAAAATGAAAATGAGAGTGAATGTCAGAAATAATGATAGGAGAGGGTTTCACAGACTGCAGGTCCAACTTTAATGAGAGAAAAACTGCATTTCTAATAATTCCTCATTATTTATTTCAAAGTACCGTGGGCAGAGCTTTGTGTATAATGAAAGATGGATATAAGGATCTCTTTGAGTATTTCTTAGAAGATAAAAGGAAACAAATAAATACATAAAATGTGTTTTCTTCTATAACATGAAAAGAATCATGAAAATCAGACTTCCCAGAATTCTACTTCTGGCTCTATACTAAATCCAACAACCCCTTTTTCTGGTCCCAGCACTCTTACAAGAGCCTTTTATGAACAATACATTTACAACTGTCAGAGATTTTCCTTCAGAGCTATCTTTTAGATCACAACCTTAGGTTGCTGGGAAAGAACAGAAATGTCAGAGGTTAAAGAGGTGAAAACAGTAAAATGATAAGAAATTAGAATAGATGAGAGCCCTCAGCCCCATGGTAATACCAAGCATACAGGTCATATGGTTGAGAAACAATGAATAAACTAGACTTGTACATTTCAGTAGCATCAAAAATCATACTGTATTTATTTTCTCTAAAATGATGTCAACAAAAATAATATTAATAATATAATGAAAGTAAAGACATAGATAGTTGGTCCTATGAAGGAGGAATGAAATGGAGAGAACCAGGAGTTGGGTAGAATAGATTTCTGTCATGCTTCTGTTTGTTTTACTCTCTACAGTTTTTGCCATCAGTGATAGAATCAGTGCTTTTATTCATTACATTGTTGTTACATTTACTGTTTATTTTAACTTTATAATTTTTTATTTCTTCCTTAGTCAAGATAAAGTAATACATAGTAAAGGTATATTAGGATATAGAAAATGGCATACTGACATTTGTCCAAATGCCATGTAAAATAGTCTTGTACCTTTAGTGGTAAATTTTGTGGGAAACTCTAAGCTGGATTAGTTCATCATTTCCCCCCCACTTAGTTATTATATAATTAAAATTTACTATGGATGAGATTTTTTTTTAATAAGGTGCCGAGAAAATAAGGGCTGGTGGGATATTATTTTGGTTCTTGTGGCCCCCAAAACCCACTAGGGAAGAAGGACTCCTTCTCAGATTAGACAGAATCACTTCTATGATTCCTTCCAATAGTAAGATTCCATGATATTCCCTATCTACGAAACAAGTTGGAAGCCAAACTTAAAAAATACACAGAGTTCTTGACTTCTCAGATATCCGTGGAAGGACTTAACATTCATCTGATATTCACGAAGTTGAAAGAGCAATTTAAAGGGGGGGGGGGGAGAGGCTTCTTCCCAGAACATATTATAAATCTATTAGATATATCGAAATAAAAGGTCAGTGAGTCAAGTGAGCCAGGCAGTTTATATCCAAGAACAATATTTGTAGTTATAAATGTAATGAAATCTTGCTTCAAGAATTAATTTCCCCAATGTATAGTTGGCTGAATAATTGGTTCAGTGAAGGCAGACAAGTGTTCATATTTCTCCAAAGCAATATTGGCCACTGCTTATCTGAAGGAACCTACTTTTTGTGGGAGAGCACATGCTGTGTTCCTGTTAAGCAAATGGGGCTTGTGATCGTTGTCTGCAAGTGGCCAGGATATGGCTGACACACTGTCACTCAGCATCAACTTAGAATTTGATACCCAATGTTCTTGTCATCATACACTCTGTACACGGGTCCCAACATCAACAATGCTTCAGTTCTGATGTCACTGTCTACTTTCTCTAGCTAAAAGGAGATTCTGATATTTAGTTGCTGGCACACACTGAAACAACTTTAGAAATTTTCTTTCCATGTACAGAAAAATTACCTTTGAGAAATACTTTCTTTAAATTTGTTTCTTGTATTTATTTATTTATTTATTTATTTTAGTACAGGAATCAGCTTTTGTATTTGGGCTCTAATTTACCTGCTTTGAAACCACAGATTTGTATTAATTTCAAATGTCCTTACAATGACAAAGCCAAATGAAGTGCTTCCCTCAAGAAAATTTGTAGTATAAGAGCTAGATGGTGTTGTCAGCAGCATAAAGGAAAACTTTCTGTCTCATTTATTAATTCCCCCTTGCCAACCCTCAAGAGAATTGTCCCCATAACAAAAGAATCACCCTTGTTGCCCCTTATAACAAACAGTGTGTTCCCCATAGTATTCATGGTACAAAGAATTAGCAGGGGGGTCCTCTGACTGCTTATGGATCACCACACAGTCCCTTCTGAAAGGAAGGTAAGTTTCTTGTCAGAAAATGTGGGAACATTTGCCTTGACTATTTTTAGCAAGCAGTGACTCTGAAGAGTTGGAGATAAATATTTGATACTAGTCTAACACTGTATCTAAGAGTCCTGTTTGATGGAGTGAGAAAATCAGTTAAGAAGAAGAAAAAGAGCAATACTAAACAATGGAGACTCGATCACGCTGTTCTTTTGTTACATGTAGGAATCATTCTGGGCATTAAAAAAAAAAAAAAAAAAAAGGACAAAGGATTGAGTAAAACCTGTACTGTAAAGAGTAAAAGAATCAGCTTTGGGGTCAAATGAACTTAGGTTTGAATTGCATTAGTCATTTGAGTCTAGTTAGGGTCCTTAACCTAACTACCTAAACTTTCCAATCTGAAAAAAGAAAAAAGAAAATAATTTTTATTTGGCATGTTTTGGTTGATAAATGCTTAACACAGTGCTAATATTATTTTCTGTACATTTTTGAAAATAATCTTTGTTATCTGTATTATCATCATCTATGGCATATGGAGATAAGATACTCATTCCTGAGGCACAAAGAAGCCATACGTCAATGGGGAAAGCCGAGGGATAGTGCTTGCAAATGTGAAGATTAGAGTTAATGGAGAGTCATAGTCTTGATGATTTCTTTACCTTCCATAACTCCTGACACCTCTCAAGTGCATGTCTTTTCTTGAAGTTAGAAGACCTAAACTTTTTATCTCTGAGGAACCTGTTTACTACCTTATTCAGGATATCCCAAAAGCAATTTGAAACAAACAAAGGATCACAACTGCATGGGCATTTTTTGCTCTTGGGCAATTAATCATAATTTGAAAAGGTTAGTCGGTGTTGGTGCTAGCTATTTAATCTCTGCTCTTCCCTTACTATCTTGACACTTTTATCTACTTATTAATAATAATTATCTCCCACAATGAGTGTAATTTCATTTTAGGAAGCATCATCTGTTAACCTTTTCACAAGCTTTCTGTCTTGAATACTGTTGACCCTGTCCTCACCTCTCAGAAACAAATGAAATCCTCAAACTTAAAGTTTAAACCCTAACCTAATCAATGTCTGTAATTTCTAAGCTTTTTTAAAGAAATAAATCAATTTCTCCTATAAAAGTCTCATGTAGATGCCCAGTACATGAAACAGATGAAAATAAACGTGGTTTGTTTGAAGTGTGATGAGTTTAGCATCCTACTCTTATACCCTTTACTGGATAAGTAATCTATTATTTTAGCTGATCTAATACTAATTCCTCCTTATATTTTTTAACAAAATCACCAATGTTTCATATCAAAATGATCAGTACCTCAGCCCGTGCATCCCTGTTGAATTTATCAGTCTTATTATCCCTTCCCTCCCGTCATTAAAACAACTTAGACCTGACCGTCATTTTACACCATCACTCTTGCCTTTGCAATGACAGCAAAACATAAAACATATTCATTGAGATTTGGCATTCAGATAGTAGGGAAGAGATGATTGTACTTCTGGGGATCTAAAGTTTTAATTTAGGCTTAGAGTAGCTTAACAGGATGGAGAGAGGTTTCCCTATAATAAAGTTAGCAAAAGAGGGTACTGTTCAATCAGGAGTCTTAACGGCTTATTTTACCTCTTGATTCACATGTGCCCCAAGCTAGACTTAACCTTAGAGTTACCAGTATTTTGAGCCAAGAACCATCCCCCCCACATTGTTGTAGTATTGGATTATTGTTAATTAATTAATTAATTATCCTTTGGCAATACCTGAAAGAGCCCTTCACCCCCTTTTCTTCATCCTCCAGCACAGGCATAAATCCTATTTTGTTCTAAAGCAACAATTTTCTATAATGACATGCATTCAATAAAAACTAGCAAGATTTTTTAAAGAACAAAAGATCCATACATAATATTTTCCAGAAAAAGAAGCTATTTGTCTTCCTAAAATGTTTGTTGTTCATGAGCCAAAAATGTATACAATTAACTAGCAATGATGGAGATTAATGCATATACAAATATAAGGGAACATCATTACCATTCATTTCTTGAGATTACAAAACATGAATCATTTTAAAATTCACTTTGAGGATAATTTCTTAGCAAATGTCAGGCAACCCGTTGTGGTATTTTCAAATTAGTCTAGATATAGAGAGTGGAACAAACTACACATATAAATACACACACACACACACACACACGCACACCCCTCATAAAATGTGTCCTTCTGAACTGTTGGAGTTCATAAAGACTGTTTTTTATTAATTTATTAATTTTTCTTAAAAATAACCACAAGCACACTAATTAAGGAGAAATCTGAATATTGCTGCATCTCTAATAGTTCCAAGTGATCACAAGATGGTAATTTAGATCATTCACATTTGAGAAGTTATGAGAAGGTTAGGAAGTTGGGTATCTTAATATGCTTTAATAGGGAGTAATTTGGTATTTTCATCATTGTCTGGATCCTAAGAGCCCAAGGTATATTAATTCATTTATTGTTGCATATGTGTTAGTCTCATGCTTATTATGTTCCAGGTTCTGTATCGGGTACTGAGTGATGTGAAAGCCAAGACAAAATCAGATGAGGTTTCTGATCCCAAGGGCCTTACCATAATATTCGGCATTCAGTACACATTATTTGCATCAATACTTGAAAGTATTCTTCTTCTTGAAAAGCTCAAAATATGGAGAGAAATAACAACTGCCATAAAATTGCAATGCTATATGGTTCATTCATATAATATTTTCTTTTTCTTTTTTTTTTTTAAAGATTATATTATTTATTTGACAGAGAGAGACAGAGCAAGAGAGGGAACACGAGCAGAGGGAGTGGGAGAGGGAGAAGCAGGCTCCCTGCTGAGCAAGGAGCCTGATCTGGGGTTCCATCCCAGGACAGTGGGATCATGACCTGAAATGAAGGCAGCCGCTTAATGATGAAGCCACCCAGGTGCCCCTCATATAATATTTTTAAACATCTGTTATATGCCAGGCATTGTATTAGATGTTAGAGCTACAGTGAGTAGCAAAACCATTCCTGATCTTACGGTTAAGTGGAGAAAATTAAACATGAGTAACTTCAGTGCTAGATAGAAGAAATTCCAATGTACCTTTGCGGGGTCATGTGTAGCGTGTTCTATGAACATGCCTAACCAAGGTGTGCGGTTCTGGGAAGGAGAAGCCGCAAACAAATTGAGGAATAGATTAAAGCTAACAGGCAAAGAGTTAGCTGAAGAGCAAGAGTGACCAAGGTATAGGAAATGGGGTCCCTCGGCAGTGTATTCATGATGCAAAATATAGAATAGAATACCAAAAATAGAAAAGTGTGGAAGGAGAATATAGGAACAGGTATTTGGACTTTATTGACCAGGCAAAGGGGAATACTTAAAGACTTTAAGCCAGGGGAGCTATGATCAGCTTTGTAGTTCAGATTGATCCATTAGCTGCTATATGAAAAGTGGTTTGATATTGAAACTCTTCACAATGCTTGTAATACACAGACAAAGAGATACGTTCTGGAATTACAAGCAAGTATTAGAGCAGTGGTTCTAATCCATGTGTTCAGACATCCTCCAGTCTTGTACCCTTTATAACATTCTCAAGGTATTCCTGGAATATGCATAGTAGATGAAAGAAACTGTGGTACATCAGTATTATAAAGCAAAAAGGAATTCATTTCTTGTTCAAATCCAAATGTTTAACAAACTGTCCCATGATTATCAATAGCATAAATGCAGAGTCAAGATTAGAACCATATGAGTAAATGTTTGAGTAAATAGATCTTTGAATGCCAGCAAGTATAAAACTGTTAATTCTGTGTAATAATTAATATTATTGAGGTGCTCTGAAGATTATTATTATCATTTAATCCTCTCATCAACCCCTGTGAGAAAGGGACTAGTAAATTGGTGAAATTTACCACAGAAGGGACCACAGAAAATTGGTGAAATTTAGTAAACTGAAATAAGAAAGATTAAATAAGTTGACCAGTCATACAGCTAATGAACAGAAAGGCCCAGATTCAAAATGAGGCTGGTTAACTTCACATTTATTTTATTTTTCCTTTAGAAGGCAGCAACAAGTTTACCTTTGTAGAAGCCAGGGAAAGAAGCTTCTGGTATGTCACAGTTCCTAAATTTTTGCCATTAATTTTTATCCTGGATCTCTTAAATGTGAAACTATATTGGGACAGCTTTTTACCATCTCTCTCTGCAAAGAAAGGATGCAGAGGAGGTGAGCCCCACATATGAAGATGTGGAAAAGGAAACTGGCCCTCTATCCCAACCCAGTCTGGGGATAAAATGTTTGAAGAGTGGGAAGGTATGTATTGTTCCATTGTCTTCTGTCATCTCCTGGCTGCAGCTTTCACACTAGCTTTGGCAAATATGTCCCTTTATCTAACAGTGAACAACTAAATTGAAAACCCAGATATGGGGAAAATATGTAAATTATTACTATAACTTTATGATGATCTTATCAACAAAATTGAAGTTAAATTCTTGACTTATTATATGTTTTATTATGTCTTTGCCCAAGGGAAGGCAATTTGACTTCCTTGACATTGCTTTCTTTTTCCTCTTCTTTCAAAGCTATGATTAAGAACTAATTTATTTAGATCTGGCTGTGATTAGTTGAATGATTCTGCTTCTTGTTGTAATTAATTTTCAGACACTTTAATTGATAGTACCTGTACTATATTTAATGCATTTCAAGGTACTAGAATAAAAATGTTGCTTGTTGAAGTATTCACATATCCACTCCACTAAATAGAATACTGATTTATTCTATATCAACATTTTGTATTTGTTTCTTTATGACTTGTATGGAGGAGAATACTTAAAGTCAATTGTATATTTATTTCAATATAAATTAGGGGAAAAGATGCAAAATTATTTCTCAAAATAATACAGTGGTCCTTGATCTGGCAGCCAGGGATTGCTAAAATATTCATAGATGAGCTGTGGTGAAGTCATTGAAATTACATATGCATATACACTCATACACACACACCACACACATGTGGAGATTGTAGGGAATTTTTCATATAGATACATGACGTCAACATTTTTTAGTGTCCAGTGTAGTTCAGAAACCCTATACTGAATCATCTTTTAAACTTTTAAAAATATATACTTAGAAAATCAATTTCTAAATCAGAATTCCTAGGATTTATATTTTGAGGCTTATCTAGGATTTAAACCTAAGGTGCATACTGGCGTACAGTATACAATAGGGATTGTGCTAGACATATTAATTAGTTATGTCTTTTAGCCCTCATAATACCTTTGTGAGGTTGTATTGTCATGATTATTTTGAAGATAAAGAAACTGAGAAGCTAGGTTGAAATGTAGGTACTGATTATTAATTACAGTTTTATCCATGCTCAAACATCTAAGAAATTTATAACTTTAAGAAATATAAGGGGAAACTTTTTCATTTTATATTCCTGAATTTTTAAAATTATTTTTTTAATTAATATCTATTTGACTTCTCTATTTTCCAAAAGAGATTTGTATAATAAACAAAATATCTAACTTCAGTTTCAAATCTATTGTTCTGTTTTATTCTTGAATATATTATTATTAGAAATGATGAGCCTCTCCTTGAATTTCCTGGTCTTTTATTTCTTTTCTCTGAGGGAATAAATTGTTACCAACTCATCACTCACTGAATTGTATTAAATACCACACTGCATACTTTTGACATTCATGATAATAATCAAGCAACCTGTTCCTCCTAATATTTCACTGAAGAATCTTCTGTATTATAATGTTATACCAAATATTGTATATTTTAAAGTATATTTAAATCATTCTATTTTCTTGCTGAAAGTATTCTGACAGAAATGCATGGGGGAAAGAGCATTGCAATTTAAATGTCACATTTATCTCTGGCAGAAAATTCCACACATAGGCAGGTGTAGTCTCAGTGAGGTTTCTCTGTCAGTTATCAGCAATCTGTTAGTTCACCTTACAACTTTCAGGAAGACTTTCATAGGCATAGAAACTCATGGCTTAAGAATTTAGGCAATGACAGACTGACTTTTTCTAACTTACTTGATGAAACTTTTTTTTTTTAATTTGATATTTCAGTTCCAGATAACTTGCTCCACATGTTAGTGAAAAGATAGAAGCTTCTAGAGAAAGGTAGTATACCTTTTACAGTTTTTTCTTTGAATCATGACAATGCATAAGAAGGGATATAAATGTTTAGCCTACGACTGCTCAATGATACTGAGTTCCCCATGCCTCTGGCCTCTCACAGGCAAGAAGCCTCCATTTCCCTGCCACTCTGAGGTGAAGGATGGCCATCTTAACTTCTTTGCCCGATGAAATGTGAATAGTTCCCCTATATTGGCATGAGTTGATCTGGAGGGGCAATGCTGAGCCATAGTTTGGGGAGGAGTTACCCACGACTGACCTTTCGTGGAGAGGAAATAAAGCTTTGTTGTGTTATGTCTCCAAGATTTTGGGTTAGTTGTCACCTCATAACAACCTAGCCTACCTGGAGTGATACTTGCTTCACAGAAGAATAATTCCAATGTGATGCTTTGCCATCACACACAATAGGGGTTTTGAAATGCTTCAAATTTTAGTTTAAAAAAAATTCTCTTCTTATAATTTTAAATTAATATATAAACATCCTTTCCCCCCCCTACATTTTACCTACACCTTTTCCAACATTGTATTGATGTCTTTGTATTAAATGTGCAGAATAACAATATATATCTTGAAAAAGATGAACAACTAAAAAATATATCAAAGCTTTAAGTGATAAAGCGTCTAATTTGCATGGCCCCTCCACCTAAGAATGGCACTCCACAGAAAATTGGTGATGGGAATCTTGAATCCAGGTCCATCTGATTCCAAATTTTATGTTCTTTTCAGTAAAATCTAAACCTTTTCCTAGCTAATGAAACCTAGCTCCCAAAGTTGTCATGAGGATTAAGTGGGATATCTTGTGCAAAGCAACCAGCTCAGAGCCTAGCACCAAGAACTACTCAATAAATGTTAATTTAGCTTCACAAATGCTCAAGATGCCTTTTAAATTTTAATCAGGTGCCCTTACATATTAAAATTGTCAAACAGCAATCATTATGGTCCTCAGTGATTAGTGTCTTTCCACAATAGATCATAATGCTCTTTCCAGACCTTTAAAATGAAATTACAACTTAATCCTGCATCCTTTTGTTTCAGCTTCTAAAATCTGACCCTATTCTTGGGTTGGCATTATGAAGTAACTAAAATTTCCAGTGGAGCTCCTTACATAAGATTGCCTATTTTCTAGTTGGAGCTACCACTTTTGGCATTATACTGATCAGTTATGGAATAGTCTAGTCCCAATTCCATTTTCATTAGCAAATTTTCACTCTAAATAACCTTTAGAAAACACACACACACACGCATGCTGGTGCACATACCCACAGAGTCTGAATTTTCCACATAATTGAATTTAGATGTATACACCCTTTTATTGATGTATATTTTTGTTATTGATTTTATCTTTAGGATGTATTATCTTTAGGATGTATTTCCAGTATGTTGTAAGAATGGCATTTTATTTTTGTTACATTTCTAGGCAAAAGGCCAATAGTTTACAGTAGATATTGGTTTAGGAAATAATGTATTTAAGGAAAATGATCAAGGAAAGGGGCATGGTGGGTGATGTCTTAGGGAAAAATAGCTGGAATTGAGGCAGCATTCTATCATGGGTGATATTGACCCGGTTTCCACTGCTAAGCTGTTTGGTGTACCAAAAGCTTATGAATACATCATCTTTAAAAAAGCATCTTCACTTATTTTGCCTATTTAGGACTTAGCTGAATATTTAACACTAAGTTTCTACTTACAAATTAGGGAATGCTTTTATAAACACCAAGAATGTTAGAATTTAAAGTGTCTTACAGATCATTTTAATATGCCCTTTCGGTGTACACACAAGTAGAACCTAAATTTCATAAAGACACCATTTACTAGTAAGTTTACTAGTTTCCAGTCTTTGAGTAGGAAGAAACTTACCGATTTCTGGGCACAACTTGGTTTTATGATACCAAGTCCTGCCTATGTGTTAAATCTTTACTTTGTTTGGAACGAGGTGAGACATAAATAAGTGACTCATCTAAAACAAACAAACAAACAAACAGAGTGCCTGGATGGCTCGGTTGGGTAAGCTCCAAGCTCAGACTCTTGGTTTGGCCTTAGGTCATGATTTTAGGATCTCAGGATTCAGTGGAGTTGCACTCGGTGCTCAGCCCAGCTGGGAGTGTGCTTGTCCCTTTCCCTTCTGTGGTGTACACTCTTTCTGCCTCTTTCAAATGAATAAATAAAATCTTTAAAAAACAACAACAACAACAAAAAAACAAGCAAACTAACTCTATCGCCTTGGAAAATGCTCATAAGCTATGTCATCCCTTCCGCAGCTGGGTTGTTACGAAATCCAATGTAAAAGCATTATGGAGGATGAAGGATTTTTAAATAAAAGCCAGTCTTGGCTTCCCAACTGACCCAACAGAGTTTAATATTGCAGAATTTAACTTGTTGAAATGTGGGCCATGAGGATAAACATCTGCTTTAAGAGTATAGATTGATGCTGAATTGCCTGGAACTTAATCCCAGCGGCTTGATTTACCAGCTTTAAATTGACCTTGGACATGTTACTTAATCTCTCTGCTCTGTTCTTCACCTGTAAAATAGGACAGTAATGCTTTTCAATTCGTAAACAAATTAAAAAAATAAGGTAATGCATGGAAAATAATTGAGAATCTGGCATGCAGTATATAATGTGCTGTGAACATGAGCTAACACACTTATTGTTGTCTTACTATCTTTATTTTCAAGATTTCTTGGAACCTTAAGCCATTACAAGTTGTACATGCCTTCTGTCGGAAAGACACATAAAGTCTTCCTGTATTTAGTTGATGCCATGGGTTTGATTTATTGCTGCTGCCGCTACTGACCATCCTGTGTGATGGTAGCATCTCCTTAGCTTTGTTGCCATGTCCATGATTCAGACTCTGAATCTTAGACCCTAACTGGGTGCTGCTAACAATTTCTTCCAGTTTAACGTCATATATATTAGACTTTTGGTAATTAGGCCACAAAGTCACTTTTTAATTTAATCTCCAGGGATTTTGTTGGCTCCCACATTCTAAACAGCTTGGATCAGGGTGTTCTCTGTGATGAGAACACAGTATTTCAGATGTAAAGAACACCCTTTTCTTTCTTTGCTCTCATGCCTTGGGCAGCATCCGGCCATATATGATCATTAGGAAATCTGAATGCAGCTTTCAACTCAATTCCAGATTTAACTAATTTTAATTCTATGTAGTTAATAGTAGCTAGTGATTTATCACTGAGCAGAAATCCACTTAATTATGTCAGTCTGATATTGTATTTTGATAGATCCCTTTGTTTGATTGTTAAGAGTGCTGGCAAATTATTTAATAATCAGGCACAAAATTGATTAATAAGATTTGACTGTTAACAATTAGATTTTACTATTTTGGCTTGACACTTACTGAAAGTTTGTCTGCTTTGAGGCTGATATTTTGAATGATACATGCTAATTGATTTGCATCCATCATTCGTCTTCATTTGCTTGTAGGAACTGTATTTGTAACCATTGGGTAGTCTGTGGTATGCATTTAAGAAGTACTTTGGAAACCAATCTGTCCCCAAATCTTTGCTTTATTGCTACAGATTTTTAAGCAGTTCCACACTATAGACACAAAGAATGACTTGGGATTCAAATTAAAACAAGTTTAAATAGACTGCAAAGCTTTCCTCAGCAGACTGACTTCTACATTAAATACCCAAATTAATGCACATCACCATTCAGGCAGAGAATACACCATTTTCTAGACTCTAAGCTATAATGTCTACTCTTAAAAAAGCATAAAGTTTACATAAAATATTTAAGTTTCCTGCATACCATATTACTGAATCTCATGTCTGTTTTATACCTCAAAGTAAAAAGTTATTTCCCTTATTATCTATTAGTAATTTCGACCAATATCCAGAAGCTTGTACTTAAATGGTTCTTAAAAGACAAAACCAATATTGTCTTTAAAATATTCATTCATTCATTCATCTTTGATTTGTTTATTCATTCGCATCACTCCTACCCATTTATTCATGATCTCTTTTGCATTCATTCTCTTTTTCATGGCAATAATCTATATTTTCTAGTCAAGTGGTTTTGTCCAACCTTATTTCTGGGTGTGGGACCTGATGAGCTTAAGCCAGTCACAGTAATCCTGGCCCCAGTTATAAGCATAAGGTTGAATTTGTTAAAGGCCACAATTCATGGTGATGATATGACAAGTGTTAATGTCTGTATACCAAACGCCATTGCACACATCTTCAGGTGGTAGAAGTTCCCAGAAATAAACAAGGAAATAGAACAGAAATACAATAAACAAAAATGATTAGCATAATAACATTTAATGTTAATAAATTGTGGCATTGATCATTTTATCTTCTATTAACATGCCTCTTGTCACATGTTGTATAGCAAACAACGCAAAACTTCAGTGGTATAATAAACTTGTTGCTCAGATGTTGGGATGGTTAGCTAGGCAGCTGTCCTGTTCTTTTCTTGCTTCGTTCAGACATCTGGAGTTTGGCTAGCTGCTAGCCAATTAGGAAGGCGTTAGTGGAATAATCAAAGCAACTTACCTCTGATCCATGCGTATCTCATCTTCCTCCTGGGATCATTGGGCTAAGCTGGGAATTTCCTTTTGAGTACTGTGAGAGGGAAAGAGTGAGCAACCCTGGTAGTCCTTCCAGTCCTCCCCTTGTGTAATGCTTGCTGAGTTTCAAATAGCCCAAAGCAATATATAACTCAAATTGAGGTCAAAGAGGGAGGATATTACAAAGTTATAAGGCAAAGGGTATAAATCCATGAAGTATGTAAGCATTGGGACCATTATTATAATCTATAGAATACAGTTGACCCTTGAACAATGCAGAGGTTAGAGGCACCAACTGCCAGTGCAGTTAAAAGTCTGTGTCTAATTTTGGACTCCCGAATTTAACTACTAATAGCCTACTGTTGACTGGAAGCTTTACCTAAGCAGTTGACTAACACATATTTTGTATGTTATATGTATTATAAACTACATTCTTAAAATAATACTTACCTTTTTCTTAATTTGAGGGGGATGTCTAGGCTATGCAGTTTGTTTACAGGTGTTCCCAAATGGGCAGTTTTCTAATAAAAATTGATTATTTTCCAATAAAGAAAATTTCTGGTATATTTATTGAAAAAGCATCCATGTATAAGTGGACCCAATACAGTTCAAACCCATATTGTTCAATGGTCAGCTGTATTTTATTTAAAAGATGCTGTATTAAAGGGGCGCCTGGGTGGCTCAGTGGGTTAAAGCCTCTGCCTTCGGCTCGGGTCGTGATCCTGGGGTCGTGGGATCAAGCCCCGCATCGGGCTGATCGGGCTGTCCGCTCCGCGGATAGCCTGCTTCCTCCTCTCTCTCTTTCTACCTGCCTCTCTGCCTACTTGTGATCTCTGTCTGTCAAATAAATAAATAAATCTTTAAAAAAAAAAAAAGATGCTGTATTAAAACAATTCTGTTGCTACAATGACCTAAATGTTGTCATGTTTTTATTTCTCAACCATAATCCTCTGTTTTGTATTTTCTACTATTTCATAGTTACTATTTTGTGCCCTTTAAATAAGCTACCCTCTGTGTTTATTTTCCTTATCCTTGGGACTACCTAAATACATTACTTGTAGGGAGAATGATAATTACTTTGCCTGGAATGCTGCTTCTCCTGTAGGAAAACCACAGTGGAATAGAGAAGAGAACCATAGGAAAAGAAGTCAGGATTGTGGATTTCTATTTTTGAAATCTTGTAGCTTCCATTAACAATTTATGAGCTTAGGAATGTACTCACATACTTGCATCAAATTACTTCCAATGTGCAGTGCAAGCTTGGATATCATTAGGGAGATCCTATATGATAGCATATTTGGGATTTCAAGGCTAGGATTTAGCTTAATGGGTGATAAATAAATGGAAATTTTCCCCCCAACTTTCCTTCACTAGATAGCTATAAACATACAAGTAACTTTTCCTAGCAGGCATGCAGGGCTCATGCCTAAGAATTTAGCTCAATGGAAAGAAAAAATGCTGTTCTACTTTTCTTTTACTTTAGGAACTATTACCAAGATAGGATTGTGAGCAATCCTTTCCATTTAAATCTCTAACTCTGCCTGTTTGGATTTTTAGTTGTATCTTTTACTACATGATGCCAAAGTGCTTTGCTCTCTAGCATCTGCCAACAAAGGTATGTAGTCACAGGTACATATAAGGTCTGACTGCCTCTTCTATTTGGAAATTGTGTCTTGCCATCTGCTTTTATGTGTACTTGGTGGCCAGTTAGGAATCCATGTGCCCTCCAGCCACAAGTTCTACATAGAGCCTCTAATAAGATGAACTTTGCTCTAGGATTTCTCTGTTGTGGATGAAGTATTTTCTACTGGCCAAGGTCATCCTTCCTGCTCCGGGTGCTAATTTGTGCTGCTCTTAATCCACTCATATTATTGATAGCAGAGTCCTTGGTATGTGTTATATTGAAATATTACTAATGTATGAACTGTAACATTAAATTTCTAATCTAATCAATCAAATAGCATACATATGCAGTAGATGCTTGGCTAGTAAAAAGATTAATTGCCATGTGCAATGAAAACTAACTCTCTATAAGGTGAAATATTGCATGTCTCCCACAGAAAGATGGAAGCCTGAACACTGTGTTAAGCTAATGACTACTTCTGCCATTCAACCATATGGATTGCCTTTAAGACAAACCGAAATGAAGATTAAAGGCATGTAAAATCAACTCTCTATTAAAGCAGTTAGGGCTTTTCTCCAGATTCTACAGGAAAATTATGCAATCTGTTGCAAAACCAAGCACTTGTCTCCCAGATGGTGCCCAGAATCTATCTGAGCAAACACTTCTTTCCTGCTCTGTGTAACAAACCAGGCATATTTTTGATTCTCTGTGCTTGATTATGCATCTGAAGACATTTACACGGGAAGGACCTTGTAGAGTTGCTGTGGATTTGCATTGTAAAACTCCACAATGTTGTAATACACACTTTGAGAGCAAACCTGAAGTTACAAAGTAAAAAATGATGCTTTTTAAAAAAAAATATACTATTTATTTCCCTGATATGCTGGCTCTCTCTCTCTCTCTCTTTTTTTTTTTCTCCCATAACTATTCTGCATTTGCCTAATCAAAGAGTAAGGCCATGAGTCTTTGATTGTTGATAATCTTTTGTTAATTAATGTGGACCTGATTGCTTTGGGGGAGGCCTATTGTGAATTAAATTATTGGTGGTAGGATACATGTTTTTAATTATAACTGAGAGTATTTTGAAGAAAAAAAAGTCATTCTTATTAAATGGATGCCTGGAAGGGTTTCAATTTCTTTATGCAGGTAGAGTAAATATGTTGTTTTACATATTTAGGGAATCGTGATTGTTGGTGAATTCTACTGAGGATAAAGGTCAGACTGCATTATTGGCCACGTCTGGGTTCCTTGTCTTCATGCCTGTCAGTGTTTCTGTTCTTCCTTAGCTTGACTAACTCCATGTATCCTCAGACTCCTGTCAGAGGTTCTTAGTGCAGGAAAACGTTTCTCATCACTTAGAACTGAGTTAGGTGTCTGTTAATTTGTTTCCATGTGGGATAGTGTTCAGTACTCAAAAAGTAGCTATGAAGCAATGAAAGACAAGGGGGAGTTGCTTAGTGAAAAAAGCCATCTGAAAAGGCTACATATGTTACTATTACAAGTATATGGTGTTCTGAAAAAAGCAGATCTAGAAATAGTTAAAAGATCAGTGGCTTCCAGGGATTCAGAAGAGGGGAGTGAGTGAATTGGTAGAATACAGAGGACTCAGCATTGTGAAACTATTCTGTACAGAGTATCAGTAGCCTGTGATCTTGAAACTGCACTAATTTTTTTTTTTTAAACTTAATGGTGGATATTTGCCATTATGCAGTTGTTAAAACCCCTAGAAATGTACAATGCAAAAAGTGAATCATAACGTAAACCATGGGCTATAATAATAGGAAAAATTTATCAATATTAGTTCATTAACTCTAGCAAGTATACTACCCTAATTTGGGATGTAAATATGAGGGAAACTGTAGACTCGTAGAGTGGGTCTAGATTTGAGCATGTAGAGTTCTCTGTATTACCCGTTCAATGATTCTGTAAATCTAATACTGTGCTAAAAAAAGTCTATTAATTATTAAAATAATACATTAAAAATGTTGACACTGAAACTGTGTAGCAGTTTCAAATAATATAAGATTTAGTCACAATTTCTCTTTTCTACTTCCTTAATCCTTCCCCAAACAAACAGATTCTCTGCAGATTTATGGAATCAGCAATTAAAATGAGAAATCAACATTTTTACACATGTTTAAAAGGTGATGAGGTTGTACTGAGAGGAGAAGTATATCAGTGCTCAAAAATGATATTAATGTGTTTTTCTTAACTATACTGAGAGGAAATAATTGTCATCTAAATGGATTTTAATATCATAGTTTTCTGTGTCACCATAATTCATTATATACATATATTTATTTTTTATTTGCATAATATAATGACATATAAACTGTGATCCTGAACAAGGGGCTCATAATCAAGGTGAGTAACAGCACATAAATAGGTATAACTTACTGTGTTGTCTCATGTCTATAATTATATCAGTATGTTAATCTCATAAGTAATTTAAAATATTTTCCTCTGAACTAAAACAGTGTTTGGTATATCATGGGGTGGAAAGGAGACTTTCTGTATTTTTAATTTAAAAAAATTTTTTTTGAATTAAATTTTATTTTTTTTCAGTGTTCCGAAATTCACTGTGTATTCACTCCACCCAGTGCTCCATGCAATACAATGCCCTCCTTAATTCCCATCATCAGGCTCACCGGCGCCCCACCCCCTTCTCCTCCCAAACCCTCAGTTTATTTCTCAGAGTTCACAATCTTTCATGGTTTATTTCTCCCAACTCACTTTTCCTCTCCAACTCCCAATGTCCTCTGTGTTATTCCTTATGCTCCACAAGTAAGTGAAACCATCTGATAATTGACTCTATCTGCTTGACTTATTTCACTCAGCATAATCTCTTCCAGTCCTGTCCATGTTGATACAAAAGTTGGGTATTCATCCTTTCTGATGGAGGCATAATACTCCGTTGTAAATATGGACCATATCTTCTTTATCCATTTGTCTGTTGAAGGGCATCTTGGCTCTTTCCACAGTTTGGCAGCTCTGGCCATTGCTGCTATGAAGATTGGGGTACAGATGGTCCTTCCTTCACTACATCTGTATTTTTGGGGCAGATAGCCAGTAGTGCAATTGCAGGGTCACAGAGTAGCTCTGTTTTTAATTTCGTAAGGAATCTCCACACTGTTTTCCAAAAGTGGCTGTACCAACTTGCATTCCCACCAACCGTGTAAGAGGGTTCCCCTTTCTCCACATCCTCTCCAACACTTGTTGTTTACTATCTTGTTGATTTTGGTCATTCTAACTGGTGTAAGTTGATATCTCAGTGTAGTTTTGATTTGAATCTCCCTGATGGCTAATGATGATGAACATTTTTTCATGTATCTGCTAGCCATTTGTATGTCTTCTTTGGAGAAGTATCTGTTCATGTCTTCTGCCCATTTTTTGACATGATTATTTTGTGTGTGTGTGTTGAGTTTGAGGAGTTCTTTATAGATTTTGGATATCAGCCCTTTGTCTATAATGTCATTTGCGAATATGTTCTCCCATTCTGTGGGTTGCCTCTTTGTTTTGTTGACTATTTCCTTTGCTGTGCAGAAGCTTTTGATCTTGATGAAGTCCTAAAAGTTCATTTTTACTTTTGTTCCTTTGCCTTTGGGGACATGACTTGAAAGAAGTTGCTGTGGCCGGTGTCTAAGAGATTACTGCCTATGTTCTGCTCTAGGATTTTGATAGATTCCTGCCTAACATTTAGGTGTTATATCCATTTCGAGTTTATCTTTGTGTATGGTGTAAGAGAATGGTCAAGTTTCATTCTTATACACATAGCTGTCCAATTTTCCCAGCACTATTTATTGAAGAGATTGTCTTTTTTTCCACTGTATATTTTATCCTGCTTTGTCAAAGATTATTTGACCATAGAGTTGAGGATCCATATCTGGGCTGTCTACTCTATTCCACTGGTCTTTATGTCTTTGTGTGTGTGTGTGTGCCAGTACTATGCTGTCTTGGTGATCACAGCTTTGTCTTAAAGCTTGAAATCAGATAATGTGATGCTCCGAATTTTGTTTTTCTTCTTCAACCTTTCCTTAGCAATTCGGGGTCTCTTCTGGTTCCACACAAATTTTAGGATTATTTGTTCTAGCTCTTTGAAAAATACTGCTGGAATTTTGATTGGGATGGCATTGAAAGTATAGATTACTCTGGGCAGTATAGACATTTTAACAATGTTTATTATTCCAATCCATGAGCATGAACTGCTCTTCCATCTTTTTGTATCTTCTTCAATTTCTTTCATGAGTGTTCTGTAGTTCCTTGAGTACAGATCCTTTACCTCTTTGATTAGGTTTACTCACAGGTACCTTATGGTTCTTTGTGCTAAAATAAATGGAATTGATTTTCTAATTTCCTTTTATATATTTTCATTGTTAGTGTATAAGAAAGTAACTGATTTCTGTACATTGACTTTGTATCCTGCCACATTACTGAATTGCTGTATGAATTCTAGTAGTTTGGGGGTGGAGTCTTGGGTTTTTCATATAAAGTATCATGTCATCTATGAAGAGAAAGTTTGACTTCTTCTTTGCCGATTTGAATACCTTTTATTTCTTATTGTGATTGCTGTTCTAGGACTTCTAGTACTATGTTGAACAACGGTGGAGAGAGTGGACATCCTTGTCGTGTTCCTGATCTCAAAGGGAAGGAAGGCTGTCAGCTCTTCCCCATTGAGGATGATATTAGCTGTGGGTTTTTCATAGATTTTATGAAGTTGAGGAATGTCTTCTCTATCCCTATACTTTGAAGGGTTTTAATCAGGAACAGATGCTGTATCTTATCAAATGCTTTTTCTGCATCAATTGAGAGGATCATGTGGTTCTTCTCTTTTCTCTTACTGATTTGTTCTGTCACATTGATTGATTTGTGAATGTTGAACCACCCTTGCATCCCATGGATAAATACCAGCTGGTCATGGTGTATAATTTTCTAAATGTATTGTTGGATCCTGTTAGCTAGGATCTTGTTGAAACCTTAGCATCCATATTCATCAGGGATATTGGTCTGAAATTTTTCTTTTTGATGGGGTCTTTGCCTGGTTTGGGGATCAGGGTAATGATGGCTTCATAAAAAGAGTCTGGAAGTTTTCCTTCTGCTTCTATTTTTTGAAACAGCTGCAGTAAAATAGTTATTATTTCTTCTATGAATGTTTGATAGAATTCTTCAGGGACTCTCCAGGTCCTGGGCTCTTGTTTTTGGGGAGGTTTTTGATCACTGCTTCAGTCTCATTACTAGGTACTGGTCTATTCAGGCTGTCAATTTATTCCTGATTCAGTATTGGAAGTGTATAGGTTTCCATGAATGCATCCATTTCATCTAGATCGCTTAATTTATTGGCATATAATAATTGATAATAATTTCTGTTGATTGTTTCTACTTACTTGGCGTTAGTCGTGATATTTCCCCTTTCATTCATAATTTTATTAATTTGGGTCCTCTATCTTTTCTTTTGGATTAATTTGGCCAGTGGTTTATCAGTCTAATTGATTCTTTCAAAAAAACCAGGTTCTAGGTTCGTTGATATGTTCTACTATATCTCTAGTTTTTATCTCATTGATCTCTGCTCTAATCTTAATTATTTCCCTTCCTGTGTATGGCATTGGCTTAATTTGTTGTTGATTCTCCAGTTCTTTAAGGTGTAAAGACAGCTGGTGTATTCTGGATTTTTCAGTTTTTTAGAATGAGGCTTGGATGGCTATGCATTTCCCCTTTAGGACTGCCTTTGCTGTATCCCATAGGTTTTGTACAATGTGTCTTCATTCTCATTGGTTTCCATGAATTGTTTAAGTTCTGCTTTCATTTCCTGGTTGATCCAAACATTTTTAAGCGGAGTGGTCTTTAGCTTCCAAGTGTTTAAATTTCTTCCAAACATTTTGTTGCGGTTGAGTTCCAGTTTCAAAGAATTGTGGTCTGAGAATATGCAGGGAATAAGCTCAATCTTTTGGTATCAGTTGAGACCTGATTTGTGACCCAGTATGTGGTCTGTTCAGGAGAGAGTTCTGTATGATCTTGAGAAGAATGAGTATTCTGTTGTTTTAGGGTGGAATGTTCTGTATATATCTATGAGGTCCATCTGGTCCAATGTGTCATTCGATGCTCTTGTTTCTTTATTGATTTTCTGCTTGGATGATCTATTACTGAGAGTGGCATGTAAAGATCCCCTACTATTAATGTATTCATATCAATATGACTCTTTATCTTAACAGTTGGCTTATATAGTTGGCTTTTCCTATATTGGGGGCATAAATATTTAAAATTGTTAGATCTTCTTGGTGAATAGACCTTTTAAGAATGATGTAGTATCCTTCTTTATCTCTGACTACAATCTTTAGTTTAAAATCTAATTTATCTGACATGAGAATTGCTACTCCAGCTTTCTTTTGAGGCCCATTGGCATGAAAAATGCTTCTCCATCCCTTCCCTTTCAGTATGGAGGTATCTTGAGGTTCCATATGGGTCCCTTGTAGATAGCATATGGACAGGTCTTATCATTTTATCCAGTCTACGACCCTGTGCTGTTTTATGGGAGCATTTAAGCTGTTCACATTGAAACTGATTATTGAAAGATCCGTTTTTATTGATGTCATGTTGCCTGTGAAGTCCTTGTTTCTGTAGATTGTCTCTGTAAATTTCTGTTCTATGTCACTTTTGGGTTCTTTCTTCTTTTATAGAACCCCTCTTAATATTTCTGGTAGTTCTGGTTGGGTGGTCACATACTCTTTTAAACCTTGCTGGTCTTGGAAGGTCTTTATCTTTCCATCCATTTTGAATGTCAGCCTTGCTAGATAAAGTATTCTTGGCTGCATGTTCTTCTCATTTAGTACCCTGAATATGTCTTGCCATTCCATTCTGACTTGCTAGGTTTCTGTGGACAGGTCTGATGTTATTCTGATGGACCTTCCTCAGTACATAAGGAATCTCTTCTCCCTAGCTGTCCTTAGGAGCTCTTCTCTAAAATTATGATTCATCAGTATCACAACCAAGTGTCTTGAGGTCTTTATAGATTTGTTGACCTGGGGGGGGTGATCTTTCTGCCTCTAGGACATGAGCACTTGTTCCATTCCCCAGATTGGGTAAATTTTCATCCAGAATTTGTTCAACTGTATCTTCTAGTCTTCTCTCTTTCTCCACCCCCTCAGGGATCACAAGAATTCTGACATTGGAATGTTTCATGGTATCATTTATTTCCCTAATTCTGCTTTCATGGTTTCTAAGCTGTTTCTTCCTTGCCTCCTCCTGATCCCTCTTCTCTCTCAGTTTGTCCTCTAGATCACTAATTATAGCTTCTGCCTGGGTTACCCTACTGTTAGAGTATTTAGATTAGATTGGATTTCATTGATAGCATTTTTAACTTCTTCCTGGGTGGCTTTCACTTCTGCTGTTAGAGATTCTATGTTGTCACTTTAGTTTTCTCCAACCTAGCTATTGCCTAGATAATTGTTACCCTGAATTCCCTTTCCAACATACTGTTTATGTCCATATCCAATAGTTCTGATGGAGAGGGCACGGTCTCAGAACTTCTCCTCTGTTGGGTGTTCATCCTCCTAGTCATTTTGGTGAGAGGTGGTTGAGGGGATGCATAGCTGAATATATCATCCACAGTCCTCTGTGCTTTAAAAAAATGAAATAAGAGACATTAGTGTGAACTAAGGCTTCGGCAAGATAATTGGCCATGAAAGGTTGTATCCTGTACTTCTCAGGCTGATTTTGTCATTGTTTTTATGTGTTTGGAGATATAGTTACAGAATAAGTTTGAGGATAACTGACATTAGCCAAGTCATAAAGCTTAAAAATGTTCTTATGTCTTAGTATAACAAGTATATCTATATCATATGTTCAGAAGAAAGGATGTAAGGGCGAATGTCTACAAGAAACAGAAAAGGGAGTTTTAGGCAAAGAGTGCTTTAAATGTCCCATGAAGAAGAATGGATTTCAGTTTATAAGCAAGAACTAAGGCATCAGAAATTTTTGAACATAAAATGTATGTGACAAATGATTCACTTGGGATCCTTGACCCTAAGAATACTATGAGTTGTGGCTTCTCTAATGAAGAAGGGAAAAGGATCTAACCCTTTGGCAGAATATCCCATTAAAAGTCTACTGTAGTTAATCATTTGAGAGAGACTGATATAATTACAGTAGATGACAGTAGAGATAAAGAAAATAAAAGATGTACCTCTAAGACATCTTAACTAAAATCAAATAGATTTAGCTATTGATAGAGCCCTTACCTTGTCCAAAAGTGGATCTGTATCCTTCATTTGGGTAGATTTGGTGATTTTGCATCCTGTCAACTAGATGACTTCCCTAGACGATGTTGTGTTTGGAGCAGCATTGATCAATGATGCACATATTTCGACTAGGCACTCTTGGAGAGCAATATTCCTTTTCTGCCAGTGGACATAGAATTTAAATTTCAGGAGCCACTAGGATCATACGTGTTCAGTTTTTGAAAAATCATATGATAGAAGAATTTACAACTGAGGAACTTAAGAATTCATAGGTTAGGAAACCAAGGTCTCTGAGAAGAATGTTATATGAGTGAACTTTTGAGTTTACTGTTATGGTTACTTAGTATTATACTGCTTATTATTTTGCTTTGGTAAGGATATCTGAAATTTTATACATCTAAATACATAGGGCTGCTTATCCTTAATCTAAATTCTATTTACTTTACCTATGTAATACAAATTCTTGAGATTTGACACTAATTGAAATATTTTGTTACTGTCATATCTTACATATCATCTAGAGACTTATTTCAGAATTTAAGCATAATTCATTCCTTAATAATTGTAGTAGTTTTTTGGATGGATCATAATTAGATAAACTTCTGTTTTATTTTTTCTTTATTTGTAGAGTAGAATATCCTGTAGTATGGCATAAATACATAAACACATAAACACAGATTCACATCTCCTGAGACAGAGGAAACCATTTCATATTTGCTATGAGTTCATCAAATTTAGGGTGTTGTAATTTCTGAATATCAAGGTTTACTTTGGGTCTTTACTATGATATGGTTCAAATATCTGGATTTGGTTGGAAGAAAATGATTCTTTAATCAAGGTTTTTAAGTAATCTTTAATTCTTAAAGAAAGCTTATATGTTAAGACAAGCAATTTTTAAGTAGTATTTTGATTGCATTTTGGAAGAATTAAAATGTATTCAACAATTTTTCTGTAAATGCTTGGTAAGCCTTAACTGTAAAAGCCTAGATAGTATATATTTTAGCCCTAAAAGGCCATATGGTCTCTCCTGCAATTATTCAACTCTGCCTTTATCAAAGGAAAACAGCTATAGATGATATAGTAAAGCCAATTAAAAAGACAGGTGAGGTGGCAGGGCTTGGCCTACAGACCTTAGTTTTCTGAACCCCTGATTGAATGGTATATAGCACAGTAAATGAAATGATAGAGTATACAACACTAACATTTAGTTTTATACACAGACTTCAGGCTAAATAACCTTCTTATTCAACTTTTAGTCAATAAGGTGTCTGCTCTTCACTCTCTTTCCATTGCTGATTATGAATATTTTATTAAAACCACCAAAATGGGGGCACCTGGGTGGCTCAGTGGGTTAAGCCTCTGCCTTCAGCTCTGGTCATGATCTCAGGGTCCTGGGATTGATCCCTGCATCAGGCTCTCTGCTCAGCGGGGAGCCTGCTTCCCTCTCTCTCTCTGCCTACCTCTCTGCCTACTTGTGATCTCTCTCTCTCTGTGTGTCAAATAAATAAATAAAATCTTAAAAAAAAACCACGCACACCAAAATGATGTGGCTTAAGTATCAAATAATGTACATCAATTAAATAAATTGGCCAAAGGAAAACAATGGTAAAAAAAAAATATTCTTGGTGTACATTTGATTCATAAGAGGTGTTTAATAATAAAATCTAAAATTTGTCTCTCTTTTGTCTCCCAACGCAAGGGAAATCTAGTGAATTATAAAGATTTTTTTGCATTATAATGATTTTGTTTCAAAAAATATTTTTACATGATTTGATATTTTGAAATTAGGTATTTTGGGGGGTTTTTACTAAAAAAACTTTCTCAAATAAAGAGAAAATGTGATGTGCTACAAGATTGATGTGTCTGGAGAGTATGGAACAGCAGGTCACATAGGAATTTTCTTTTTAATGCTTTCTTAAAGTAAGACATTGTAATACCAAATGAGAATTTTATGAGTGTTTCAATAATGAAATAGCAAACTATAAGTTAATATCCATGAAATTATACTTTATTGATGCTGTTCTTGTTTGTGGGTGGTGGCTCTGTGATAATTGGTGGTATCCAGAAATGCTGCTAACTGATGGTCTGGTTTGAGCTAAGGACAGAGTAGAATTTTGAGAATATAAGGTAGTGAGGGATCTGAATATAAGTTCATGAGGAATCTGACCAGCCTTTCATGTTTGATGGCTGACAGCTGTTAACCCTCATCCTTCCTTCTTTCCCGTTTACCCTACATCTGGACAAACTGATAAAAATGCCTGAGTATTTCTTTCTTTGTCCCTGGCAGGGGATTCAGGCAAGGCAAGACTTTGCCTCCATGCAGAAGTCTCACTTTGGCTTCACCCCCTAACCACAGTACACACCTGGGGCCAGCCTCCCTTCCTTGCTCTTTGAAGCCATTTTGGACCTGCTGCAGACCTCTCAATAACCTAAGTAATACTTCTTTTCATACACACTTGGTGCGGGTGTGTTGGGGAGGGGAATGTTTTCAGTGTTGACCTCTAAATCTAACTTTAGGTGGGAGTCCGTGTTTTTGCAGTGTGTCTGTAACAGAAGTGCTTACAACAAGTGATACCTATTAAATTGTGAAAATCTGCGTTTCTGCCTTGTTCCAGTATGAGCCTGACCACCACCAACATCAGCCTCAGCACTGTGAACTCTTCTACATAGGTTATGGCATAATTAGAGCTTTGCATCAGGAAAATGCTTCTAACACCTCTCTAGATGCAGAGAAGAGGTGGTAGGGTCTTGAGCAGAAGTTAGGACATTCGGCCAGGCAAAAGAAAAAGAAGGGTAAAGAAGAATAAGAAGTTAAGAGAATTTGGCAAGTGACTAGATGTGTGTTTGCAGTACCGCAGATGGAATGATAGAGGCAGAGAACAGCAACAAAGAAAATAATCAGTGACCACACCAAGGTTTCAAAGTTTGGTGATTAGTCTTATTTTTTTTTTTTTTTTTTTTTTTTTTTTTGTGGAAATGCTGAATTTGATCTTCTGATGGGTTAGGCAGTTAAAAAATAACTAGAAGAGAACTGGAGCTGGAACTGTCTAGCACAGGACTGGACATGAGAATGAGGAGTCATCTTCACAATGGTAGAAGAAATTATATTACTGGATAAAGTCCTAAAGGTGAAAGCTTAGAAGAGAAGGGAATGGTGGGGTATTTTACATATTATAATTATATGTCAGGAAAGATACTGAAGTAATGAGAAAGAGCTTTGAACTAACTTAGTAGCAAAATAAATAGTTCCTTCAGAAGTACTTATCATCTATACCCATATAGGTGATCCATACCAGATTGCATCCTGTCAAAAAACTAATTGTTTAAAAATACTCAAGAGTTTGAGGTACTGGTGTAAAATGCCATTGATGACAATTATATTTTACTTACTGAGTTGATTCAATTAAGAAACAATAAATTCTGAATGTTGCTGATAGGATTTGTAAAATTATCAGGCTATTCAGCCATTCTGGTCAAAGTGGCTAAGGGAAGGAAAGAAATTTATAATTTCATGGTTGAATGACATAATGAGTACTATTAACTTAATTGGCCATTATTAAAGTAACACTCTGTGCTGCAAACAATAGTGATTCTTTGGTGCATGGGGCTTTTCAATTCTACCTCAAATATTTTCAGAAATCATATATGTCACAAATCTTTAAGTTAACAATTTATGCATGATTTTCTGTTACCTGGATTTTTAAAGATATCGCCCTTGGAATATTGCTCTAAAAAGACATATAACTAAATGGTATCGAGATGACTGCATAAAAATGAAGTATTAAAAATGAGTTTGAGATACATTTTACTTAGCCTTGAATACTAAATAAAGAGAAATGAGTTGGTTTGATGTTCCTGTCTGACTCATATAAATATCTCTGAAAAGAAGAAAATATGCCCTCTCTAGGGGAGACAGTTAGGTGAGGCAGATTGTCATGGAAAATGACAACTTGGTGATTCTTGCCTGACTTAAACTCTTCAGGTACTGAACCTAGTAATGAATGGTGGAAATTTTAGAAATGAATGAGAAAAGAAGCAGAGTAAATTATGTATGTATTTCCATGTCCTCTTTAACATATATAAATTGAACACATTCCATGTGTCCTGTAATTCCCATTAATACAATGATGAAAGACTAAAAATAGGATCTCTGTAAGGCTAATAAACATCTTATTTGCTTCCTATCAAGAAAGGAGTCATGAGGGCACCTGGGTGGCTCAGTGGGTTAAGCCTCTGCCTTCAGCTCAGGTCATGGTCTCAGGGTTCTGGGGATGAAGGCCCACATCAGGCTCTCTGCTTAGCGGGGAGCCTGCTTCCTCCTCTCTCTCTGCCTACCTCTCTGCCGACTTGTGATCTCTCTCTGTCAAATAAATAAGTGAAATCCTTTAAAAAAATTACAAAAAAAAAGAAAGGAGTCATGATACAGATGAAGTTCCTTTAGTATTGCATTGTCTAGTAATAGAGCTGATCTACTTGTTTCTCTGTGCTTTGGGGAACGGAAAAGACAGAATGACATGTGGAGACCATGGGTGACCTTTTAGCCTAAGTTCTACAGTGATGAGAGAATGCTCATTTCACAAATAAACAGCTGTAAATGTCTTCTTATTCTGAGGTCAGTTCCATTATAATTTGACTGTAAGGCCCTCAGAAACTTGGGATTCATATACTTGAATTAATATGGTCCAGTTTGTTGTCAAAATCAGAGCTGCAGATCTGAGGTCATCTCCATCATAGATAGATAAAGACCCCCAACTTTCTTCATTTGCTTTGGAAACAACATATAATTCTACTGTTTACAAAGATAAAAGATAACTAAATGATTGTTCTTTTTTTTTTTTTTTTGTAAGATTTTATTTATTTATTTGACAGACAGATCACAAGTAGGCAGAGAGGCAGGCAGAGAGAGAGGAGGAAGCAGGCTCCCCACCAGGCAGAGAGCCCGACGTGGGGCTTGATCCCAGGACGCTGGGATCACGACCTGAGCCGAAGGCAGAGGCTTTAACCCACTGAGCCACCCAGGCGCCCCTAAATGATTGTTCTTAAAACCTATTTTTCTCTTCTTTCCACCCTTTATTTAAGCTTTTTCCCATTCCCTTTAATTCTGCTGACCAATTCAGAGGTATTGTAGACCCATCACCCTTGACCCTGTATATTTTATCAAAGCGGCATTGCAACAGTGTCTACTGATTTCATAGATAAAATGCAAAGCCCCTTAAAGCAAAAATATAAGAATAATTTAATGAGATCTATGAAGAGTTTATATTTCTAACATTTTACAAATTTGTTACATATCGTAGGATGAATTTTCCTAGGGTAATATATTGCATATTATTTTTCCATAGCAAGACACATTAATTGCCTGGGAATTGAAGTACAACTGTGTAAAAGATGTAGCTTTTATTGCCCAGCCAAACAAACAATTACAGAGACTATTTACTGAAGGCCATGTTCATGAATAGTATGGCAGGAATTTATCTAAAAGCGTTAGACTGTTTAACAATATTTTTTATTTTGTTTGTGTTTAAATATTTAAATTGAATTTCTTTAGTGTTCTAGTTCTTTGAATTTTGTTGAATATATGTAAAAATGTAATTGGTTTCTTTGTTTTAAAGTTTAAAATTTTTCATCTGCCTTCTGTCTTAATAGAAAAAAGAGACTCTTTCCATACTGATTGCACTACAGCTTTTAAAGAGAAAAAAAAATGACTAAAACTATTTCTTTACATTTTTAGCTTTCTGAAATTTTCTTCTTTTGAGATATGTAGCTGAAATCATAAATTCCTATAAGTATTTGGAATACTCACTCACAGTGATCAGTTGGTCTGCTTAATATGGTCACCCCAAGTGAATAACTTTGACTTCAAAAAGTAATTGCTTCATAAAGCTCTATATTTTTCTTAATTATGGGAGCAACTAATTCATACTTTTATATTCCCCCTTTATGAATAAACCTAAAAATTAGTGATTTTTCCTCTTTATAATAAATTTTATTCAATTTTTTAACATGTCTTTGTTAAAAAAGTGGAAGTTGACAAGTAATTGCTAAAAAGCAGAACGATAAATGCAAATTTAAGAATCAAAACAGAATTCCTTGGGTTAATGCTGTTTGTATGCTAATGCATCCCTCATAGCTTGTAATGTGAATTAGGTACTTGGGAAATATCAGAAAAAAAGCTTAATGGCTATTTTCAAAAACTGTGGGTCTAAACAAAGATGTTTCAGTATATATAGTTTTTCAAAAAAAAGCAGAAAAACTGAGAATTTCCCTTTAAATGGTTTATTTGGCTATATTCATGAAATCTTAATTTCCAAATGCCATCCTAACTCTTACAAATGGTGCAGTTTTTCTTGTTAAACTATCACATGAAACTGTATTTTAGGCTTAGGCTCTGGTTGTTGGAAGTTTCTTTCTTTACTTTTTTAGAAACCAAGAGGAATTACATGGATAGAAAACTTACATGCCAACATCTTTGATATCCAAAGATGCTTATGTAAGAGGTATACCTGGAAAGGATGGCTCAAACTTTCTTTGAGCCATCCATACATTTTGTTCATCCTATATATCCCAAACAAGCATGCACATTTCCCTTATTGAATGGTAAAAAGAACACTGTGAAACTTTGTAATTAATATTTATAACTAATATTGAAAAAGATACCAACCTGCCATGCTTAAGTTGAATTTCTACCCCTGGTCCAAAAAGCGTAAATGGGACAAAGACCATGATGATTGGTTCAGTGTAGGGAAATGTGCCAAATTCTGTAGTCAGAGAATAGGGATCTATTGCCAAAAGGAATATGGATTTGCTATGCAGCCAAGGATAGAATGGCGTCATTTAATTGATCACTGTTTCCTGACTGATTTCTGATATTGCTCATTTTATTAAAAGTTTGCTTTACTTAACTCAGAAGAATGTTAAATTAATTTCTAAGTGTTTCCAAATAGCTGTGGTGCTAAAAAGCAAAGACCATTTTAAAAAATATTTTGTTTTGTTACCATATAATGTATTATTTGCTTTAGAGGTTCAGATCTGTGAATCATCATTCTTAAACAATTCATAGCACTCACCATAGCATATACCCTCCCCAGTGTCCATTACCCAGTCACCTTATCACTCCCCTCCCCATCCCCAGCAACTCTGTTTGTTTAGTGAGATTAAGATTTTCTTATGGTTTGTCTCCCTCCATAGTTCCATCTTGTTTCATTTTGTTCCCTCCCTACCCCCATGACCTCCCACCCTGCCTCTCAAATTCCTCATATCAGAGAGATCATATGATCATTGTCTTTCTCTGATTGACTTACTTCATTTAGCATAATACCCTCTAGTTCCATCCATGTCATTGCAAATGACAGGATTTCGGGTTTTTTGATGTGTGTGTGTGTGTGTGTGTGTGTGTACTACATCTTTATCTTCTTTATCTGTTGATGAACATCTAGGTTCTTTCCATAGTTTTTATATTTATTTAAAAAAATTTTTTTTAAAGAATTTGTTTGTTTATTGTCAGAGAAAGAGCACACACAAGCAGGGAAAGTGGCAGGCAGAGAGAGAAACAGGCCCCCTGTTGAGCAAAGTCCCTTTTGAGCAAACAACCCCATGTGATACTCAATCCCAGGGCTCTGGGATCTTGACCGGAGCCAAAGACAGATGCTTAACCCCTTTAGCCACCCAGGCATCCCCATTTTTAGGCTTAAATGTTCCTAAGATAAGACAATAATCAGAGTGGACAGAGAGTTCAAAAAGGTACAATACTTTACATGGCCCGAAATTCTGTCCTCACCGTCTGACTCATGTATAATCCATAGGCTATGTTTTAAGGCTTGGAATTTATGCCAGAACATGTTTTTTATGGCTTGCCTAAAACAATTATTTCAAACATTATACTATTTGGCAGTAAAGGCAAACAAACAACAAAAAATAGCATATCTAGGGGCACCCGCAGATAGTTGGTTAGGTGAATGACTCTTGATTTTGGCTCAGGTCATAAGCTCACAGTCCAGGGTAAAGCCATATATCCAGCTCTGTGCTCAGCGGGAGCCTGCTAGAGAGTCTCTCTCCCTTTCCTTTGGCCCTACCCCCCACTTGCCACGGGCGTGGGCATTTTCTCTTTCTCTCTCTCTCTCTTTCTCTCTTTTTAAACGTTTGATTTATTTGACAAAGAGAGATCACAAGTAGGCAGAGCAGCAGGCAGAGGGAGAGGGAGAATCAGGCTCCCAGCTGTAGGGAGCCAGATGCCAGGCTGAATCCTAGGACCCTGGGATCATGACCTGAGCCGAAGGCAGATGCTTAACTGACTGAGCCACCCGGGCACCCATTCTCTCTCTCTCTTAAATAAATAAACAAATCTTTAAAAAAAATGTCATATCTATAAAATATATATGACAAAAATTCAATCCTCCCTGAAGTCATGATAAACCCAATGATGTTACTGAGTCGGGGAGATAGGAAGACCCAACAAATAAGCTACATTTTTCCAGATGTTAAAGACCTGAAAACAGGTTATAGGAACAGCATAGCCTGCTCTGAATTAGCTTTATTAGCCAGATTGCTAAAGCTAAAGAAAAAGAAAAGTAGAATGCCTAAGCAAACCCAGGGGATTTTCCAACGAGAGGATTGTGAAGGATGTTTGCTGGTACAGATCACTACATGGGATAAACCCAGTTTTATGTTTCTATTTACATATTAATTGTAATTCAACTATGGCATAATTAAAGAGGCTCACTACATGGTTGTATAAAAAAATAAAAACACCAGTTGCATAAACAATAAGTATTGGGCTTTTGAGGATTTACACAAAGTTTACTTAAAATGCTGTCACAGATCTTGTCTCTTGGTTTTATTCATGCAGTTTCCATTTTAATGATTGATTTATTATTTCTTATAAATTGAAATGAAGCTACTTTTGGCAGCAATATTCTTTCAGATTCCATTATAATTTCACATGGAAAAATTTTCTTGAAGACTTTAAACATCACAATTAATGATTTTTATTTTTTTTTTCCAAACAAGGGAGTAGAATAAATGGAATCTATCACAAAAGGTTGAAAATTGTTTGTTTTATGCCTGGAGATTAGAGTAGTATCATGCTAAATTGATCTGTTATATTCTAGAGGGGCTCAAGCAGATAAAATTAAAATATTTAGGTTTTCAAACACCGAAGCAACTGTAAAAAAGAATTAGGAGTAAACCATTACATAAATATAATACTAAACAAATATCAAGCTATTTGTAAACAATATAACTTATGAAACATAGGAAAGATGATAGAAACCTCTGTATAATACATTATGAGCTTAGGGGCAAAGGAGATATGAGGTGATTATTTTCTAGGCAAATTTGTGAAGTCTGAAGCTGTTGATCAGAGGAAGAAGAGAAAAAAAAGACCTTTGCCTCTTCTTTGGCTTCATTTGTTTTTTCTTTCTCTTCTCATCGTTCTCTTTTAGATTTTCTTTTGTCTCATCTTTCTCTTCAGTTATTTTTATATCTTCCCCTTTCCATCAGTTGTACCTGATTTTTCCAAATTCTCTAATCAGCATGGAATATCTCCCGTGGTATCCCTTCCAATAATTACTGGCTATGGCGAGTATTGCAGGGATGTGGGGGGAGAGCAGCCCCAGGGATGGGCTGTAACTGTGATATATTTAGTCTGAAGAAATATGAGATGCGATGATGTGGTCATGCTGCCATTTCTGTCCCACTTTGTTAAGTAAATAACTACTGTATTCCCTCAGTAGAATTGCCTCTCTAACAGGAGATCTTAGAACAGTTTATGCTTTGGACCCTATAAGCAGTGTGGTGAAGTCTGAGGACCTCTATTCAGAATACGTTATAAATACACAAAATACTTAGGATTATGAAGGAAACAAATTATGTCAAATACATTGATCAAGGTATTAAAAATATAAATTTTTAATATAATAATACTTGGGCTTTTTCATTAAAATATTAAATAACCTGCCCAGCTGTGTTATAATAGCAATCATAATTTCAAAGTAGTGATGACATTAATGATATTTATTAGATATCTACAAAAATATAATTTAATAGGAAAAAATACAGATATGAAACATCTGTGGGTTTTTATTGGTGACAAAGTCACAAGTAACTGTTCGATTATGCTGTGGCTTGATAATATTTTCAATCCAAATTCCTATTTGAAAGTAATGCGAACTCTGTTAAAAGCTAATGAAACTAAAGATGTGCTTGTGTTTTATTTGCCATTTAAATTCAGAATAAATAACCTCAATTCCATCCAGAGGTCCCATATTAATAACATCTACTATAGATACAAATCCATATTTCATCGCTTAGCCGATATCGTCAATTTCTCTAAACCAGAAGTTTACAAATTATTGGACCAGCAATTCAACTGGGAGCTTTATTTTAAATTTTCTTTTAAAAAATCAGCTTCTGGGTCCTACGCTTGAATAGAGCTCTGGACAGCAGGGTTCTAGATAACTATAGTGCTAAGCTATAGTGCAGCACCTTTTAAAGAGAAGTGTTCTCCCAGAATCTTCTGTGAACCTAGGTCAAGAAAATTTTCTCAATCTACTTCATAATACTTCCCAAAACAATAGATATGGCAACAACAGCAGAAACACTTAAACGACCAGATACATATTGCAATATCTCTCACGCAAATAACTTGCAGCAAATTGCCAGATAATTAGTATGTGTGTTTGTGTGATATTCCTTAAATTATCAGCTGTGTAGAAAAATAGAATCTAAACAATATAATCCACAGGATTGGATTTATTTCTCTAATACTAACTCTCTATATTATAGACACATAGTTTAATTATTCAGAAGTTCCATTTGGAGATGAAAAAAGAGATGGCACACACACAGAACCTGTTTAAGTGCCTTGCAGAATAAGCACTCACATAACAGCTGTGCTTATTATTATTGCTGTCATTGTTATTTAATATCTGCTGTAGGATTGTATTTTCTCTTTCTTTCTTTTTTCTTTTTTTTTTTTTGGTGCTCATCCCAATTGCAGTAGTGGAGTATGTCTTTGTTACCATAATAAGCACTGGTCTTTTTCTATGTATTTTGTCTATTTCATAATTCTATTTGAGGAAGTTATCAATATTCCCAATAATAAGAGGTGTTTATATTGTAGGTGTTTATATTGTGTTTATATTGAGGATGAAAATCCTGAATTTCCTCCTTCTACCAACAGTGAGGATTTGTTCAATCAGATGTAGGGGGGATTAGAAGAGACTCATGTAATATGAAGACTGTGATTTCTATATAGTAAGTTGGAGGGGGGGTTATTGAAGATATTCAAGAGATAAAATAGAACTCCAAATACCCTTCAGAGACCAATTCGCTATGACATAAATATAGACACAATAATGTCTCTGACTTATCCCCAGATGGGTGTGAGTATGTGTGTGTGGAGGCACCTCTCCTGTTGTTATTGTTGCTTTCCAGTATTAGTTTCCTCTGGCAAGATACGGTTAGAGTCAAATCAGAAATTCATGACTAAAGCAATTCAGAGATGCTGTAAATTCTAATCAAGTGAAACAACGAGACACTCCTGAGTGGGAAAAGTGAACACTGTTTCAAAATATTGGAGGATTCTGGAAATTAAGTAGAAACAGATGGACAAGATAGGAGAATCAAAACTGAAATAATGATTCCTAAGGCAATGAGTTAGCTATTTTTTTCCTCCCATATTTCCTGACTTAGACTCTCAGTCAACCTAAACCACCAAATGGGTGCAGAGAGATAATATTCCTCTCAGACAGAAAATAACCAGAGAACTAGGAAGGGGGTCCCCTGTACAGTGGAGCTTTATTGATTCTCCTGGCCCTACCCAAGTTGTACTTCAGTTACAAGACTGGATCTCTATGTTGGCAGGGGAATGTGATGGTAAAGACAGTGGTCATGTATGCTTTTTATCTTGCCACTTTGCCTAGTGCAGACCCAGTCATGGGGAGTGTAGAACAGTGCAGGGAGGCTAAAGCCCCCATTTTCTAGCAAGAGCGGTGAGGAAAATTAGAAGCCTGGGGAGCCCTCATGGTCCGAGTAAGAACTAGCGTGAGTGTGAGACACTCCTGGTGGCTGCAGTGTTAGGATGCCCCCCTCACTTTTTAGGTTTTGCTCTTAGGAATTTCACCAAATGTCATGATAATAATGACAAGGGAAATTCCTTGTGGCTCTCACAGGAGGAGGTGAGGAAGGATGCTTGTGAAATATCCCCAGAGCATTATCTACCCACACTCTGGGGTAAGTGAATTTGCCAGAGGCTTACCCCACTTTAGAGTACAGTGTTTCTCCACTTCCATCTCCCTTAACCTTCTTGTCTAACCGAAGTTGAGGGAATGCTAAGAAACATTTGTGAAAGTCACTGCCTAGAAACCTGGGATCAATAAAACCTGAGATTTAATCATAAGATTATAGATGATCCTCCTCCTCTTTTCCTAATTACCATACCAGTGAACTCCAATTTATTAATTGCAAATTATAGTTAAAAGATCTGCAGGGTATCTACCATAACCGATGAGGAGTTTTTAGGGGAGTCCATAGACAGCAAGAAAGACATTGTCGTGTGATAGAGTCCTACTTGGGCCCTGTGCTCAGCATAGAATCTGCTTCACATTCTCTCTCCCTCTTTCTTGGTCTCTGTTTTTTCAAATAAATAAATAATATCTAAAAAAAAAAAAAAAAAAAAAAGAAAGAAAGAAAAAGAAAAGAAAAGAAACAAGTTTTTATCTTCTGAGCCAGGAGGCCCGCACTCACAGTATTTTCCATCTTGAGTAAAGAAAAAGAATTATAAAATATTTTGTCTGGGTGATCCCCAAGAAGCATTTAACCTAATGCTCTCATTATAGATGTAGCTACTTTGGGTTAGAGATTCTTGTGCTTTCTTTTGATATTATCAAAACTGACTGGGATTTTCATATAAAAAGGATGTTCAGGGTTCTCTGCAATACTAAAGGAAGCTAAAGCTGGGCCATAGCACTACTGAAAAATCTTTCATTTACAATGATCCTTGGGAATTTAAGGCATACCAAATTTCTAGTACTCTACCTATAATCTAGGAGTCTAAAATGATATTCATATCTAGAAAATAGAAGGCAAATAGAATCTGGTAAATTTCCATCAGCCTGACAGTGTTATTCTCTTCTCATCATCACCGTTCTTTGACAGTGCCATCAAAGTTAAAAAGCAAGTTGAATCTCTGTTAAAATGGGTCCTCAAAAAAGTCTACAGGTTTGAAAGTTCAGGAGTCATCATTGCCAGTTTTCAGTTGAGAAAGCTGAAATTCTGAGAGCTGAAAGTAACTTACTTAATGGCCTTACTTAAGTTGGGTCATGTGACTCCAACTGTAATTGTTTGCAAAGGCATTCAAGTGAAGCTTCACGAATTAATGAGTTAATACAGGCACACTTTGTTTTATTGCACTTTATTGTGTTTCACAAATACTGTGTTTTTCACCAGTTGAAGGTTTTCAGCAACCCTGACTTGAACAAGTCTTGTCGGTGCCATCTTTTCCAACAGCATTTGCTCACTTTTGTGTTTCTGTGTCAAGTTTTCATAATTCTTCCAATATTTCAGGTTTTTTTTTTTTCATTATTACTGTATTTGAAATGCTGAAATCTCATGATCAAGTTTTAACAGAAGAGGTGTTGCTTCTTATGGATGAGTGAATAAAGTAGCTTATTGAGTGGTATGTAATGCTGGTGATGATGCTGTTAAGTTTGTTAAAATGACAACAAAGGATTTAGAGTATTTCATAAACTTAGTTGATAAAGCAGCAGCAGCGTTTGAAGAGGATTGACTCCCAGCTTTGAAGGAAGTTCTCTTGTGGGTAAAATGTACTCAAATAGCATCACATGCTACAGAGGAATTATTGATAAAGAAAGAATCAATATGACAAACTTCACTGTTGTCTTGTAAGAAACTGGCATGGCCACTCCAACCTTCAGCAATCCCCACCCTGACCAGTCAGCAGCCTTTAGCATCAAGATAAGACCCTCCATCAGCGAAAAGATTAAAACTCAGATGATGGTTAACATTTTTTAGCAATAATGTATTTTTAAATTGAGGTATGTACATTTTTTCTAGATGTGATGTTATTGCATACTTAATAGACTACTATAGAGTATAAACGTAATTTTAAATGCACTGGGAGGCCAAGAAATTCACTTGACTCCCCCTTGTAGTATTTGCTTTATTGAGGTAGACTGAAAGGAACCTGCAGTCAGTCCAAGGTATGCCTGTAAATAAATCAGTACACACATGTGTTGATCTAAAATGCTTAAAATGTAAAGTCAAATATTTAAAACATACCTTAAATAACTTGTATATTTGAGCATAATATTATGCTCTTTCTATAATAGATTGTTTCCCTTAAACTATCATAATAATTTCTGATGAAAGAGGAAAGAATAAAGTCCTTTGAAAGTCAAACAAGTCATAAGCTAAAAAAAATACAAAAACTGTTTTTCAGCTATAACCATCTAAAAGGTATTGTACAAGAAGTATATTTTACACTGAGGCAATCTCCTTAGGAAATGCTACAATAAACCCAATTTTCTTGTAGTAGAATTTTCACTGTTTTAAATCTCATTTTCTTTTATTTTTCCAGATTTTTTTGTAATACAGCTCAGGAGATTGGTGACAAAAACAACATAATGAATTTTCAGGCTGCATAATTTATGACTTCATACTCATAGCAACAGTTTTAACCTCCACTCATATTTACATTTGCCCTCTATTTCCCAGATTCAAATGGTCTTTCTAAGGAGATTGGTTTCATGCAGAGACAGGATAGTAATCAGAAATTTCTACCTTACTCACTATAAATCAGAGTGATTTCTGTCCACATTTGTGGCCACCATTGAAACAAAATGCACCTCTGACTAGGGGATGCCTAAGGGCTATTAACTGCTAAGAGTTTTGATTTCCAATAAAGATACTTCTTCAATTTGCTTTATGCTTCCAAAAAGAGGGGTGTGGTTTCCTGGCATATTAGAACAATTTAGCTAACAGCCAAAGTCCTTGCCAGTTCATAAAAATGTGTGTAAGTACCATAATTATAACAATATTTGTGATGCAGAAGACGAAAATAGGAAAGATGAAAACAGAAGCATGTATTTTATTGATCTCTTAAAAAGTGAATCGCAGACAGAAGCACCTTTTAAATTCAGACTCTTCTGCAGAAGTAAATGAGAAGAAGATACTTTCTTCCATCACCTTAAGTAGATTGGAGCATGTGAGAGGATTACAGCATAAATGCTATCAACAATGGCAAAAGATGAATAAATTACTTGAACGTTTGAGTCAGAAGAAACTGACATTCAAAAGAATGGCCAGACAGTCCATTATCCATTTAACCACGTAACTGACTCAGACGCAATTGCTGGCCCAGATGCTTTTGCTAGAAAACTGTCTGCAACAGCTAGGCATCTGGATGTAGCAATTGCTAGAATGAGGATAAGATAATTTTCAAGAACTCTAAAAAAACAAACAAACAAAAAAACCACCCAGGAATTTTTGCTTTTCCAAAGAAAACATTTGGGCAAGTTACCAAAAGCAGCTCAGGCTACATCACCTGGAGTGCAATGAGAAACAAATCATGCATTGTTCTGCCTTAAGTAAAAAAAAAAAATCAGACTTGCTCAACAGAATTGGACACACTTGAAGTTACTCAATATTACTTAGTAAAGTGCTGAATATGCTGATGAGGCTGTCCCTTTGCTATTTTTGTTATTAGAAATTGTCCCGACCCTTTTTAATTTCCTCTGATTTTGATTCTTGTTTTGATTCAGAATGCTCTGGCTTTTTGGATATGTAGTGTTATAGACAAAGAGGTAAAAAGAAAAATTAGATCATGTAATGAAAAGAAAGAAGAAAAATTTGAGGATATGTTACTATTAGCCCACATCATGATGGAATAGCTAATTAATTCTGGGATAATATCATTCACAGCAGCCAGCTGGAGTTTTATTAATGATCAGTCAAAACAAAGGGCACATTTTCCAACAGGTTATTCCAGTATTATATAGGCATAGCTGTTCCAGCAGGTAGAATTAAGTGACAGCTATATCACCACTTGCCCTGTGAGTTCTCAGTATGATATGCACAGCCTTAACCTCCTTACCTCTTTTTGCTTTAATATCGAAGACCACTTTGTTGATTCCAGGCAAATTCAATAGGGAATTTATCAGAAGACAGAGTGGACAGTGCTCCATGTTGACACAAGAAGTAATCTGAGTCAAAGAAGGAGTGGCGCCATGGCTGAATTAAAAAGTAGGAATGAAAGTCACAAAGAAGGTGCTGAATTGTCATTTATGTATTTGTTCTGCAGATGTGTATTTTCTATGATCGGTCAGATGTAATAAAGAACATGACAGAATCTGTTCTGTCAAGATGATCATTTGACTCGTGATTGACATGGGATGATTTCTCAGCCCACATACTCCTTGGCTCTAATTCTGCCTTATTGAATCAACTTCTGTGAAGCTTGGTCTTTCTGAATTCTCATATAATTAAACTCTCCAGGTTGCCTTAGTTAATCTGAAGTTTGAGAACCAGTGATCTTTTGGGATTATGATAACTAAACTGACAGTCCCAATATAATATCGTGACATAGCACCTCTTTTCTTTGTTACCAACTCTGTGTAAATTTTGAAAATTATATTAATGAATTCCGTTTTATTTTTCTTAATCTAAAGTTTATTTTCTTCTAAAATAGTTTATGTATGTAAATATTCTTAAAGGTTATTTTATTTAAAACCAGCTTAAAGTAAACATTCTAGGAAATAGAATAACATATGACATTGAAATGATATTATATCAGTTACATTTTAGAACATTCCCATACCTCTAGAAAGTTTGCTCTTTTACCTTCCAGGAAATTCCCACTCTCTTTCCAGGTTCGGGGCTTTAACAACAGGGCACAGATATTGGGTACAAAGGATTTATTTAACATTACCATGAGGAAGGCAAAATGAAGTTTCTTAGAGTTAAGAGTTGTGAATCTTGGGGCACCTGGGTGGCTCAGTGGGTTAAAGGCTCTGTCTTTGGCTCAGGTTGTGATCCCAGGGTCCTGGGACCAAGCCCCACATTGGGCTCTCTGCTCCGTGGGGAGCCTGCTTCCCCTTCTCTCTCTGCCTGCCTCTCTGCCTATTTGTGATCTCTGTCTGCCAAATAAATAAATAAAATCTTAAAAAAAAAAAAAGAGTTGTGAATCTAAAATCACAATACACTGACTTCCTAATCTTACTACATTGTAGTTACATGATATATGTTTAATTTTATGAAGTAACTACTCTCCTGATTTTTATCACAGTAAGTTGTTTTTACCTATTTTTGTACTTCATATATTTATTATCTTCTGTCTGGCTTCTTTTACTTATGATGGCTTTTCTATATTAATCCATGATATTGTAGCAATAATTCACTGAGATTGTTATGTTTTTTAATTTGCTGAGATTATTGCTTTTTTCTGAGATTACTGTATTTTATAGGTATTCCGTCTTTTCCTGATCTGTTTTCCCATTGATGGACACTTGGTTCTTTTCCAATTTTATGCTGTTAGGAATAAAGTTGTTATGACCATTTTTTGCAAACATATGTTTTCTTTTTTTTTTTTTTCCAGTGATTACCTAAAAAGGGAATTGTGGGGGTCACTGTGCAGATGCATGTTTAATTTTATGAGACCTTATCTTTAGTTATCAAAAATGGTTGTATGATTTTATATTCACACTAAAACTGTTGAGAATTCCATTGCTCCATAAGCAAACAATCCTAGATATTACTAGTCTTTTCATTGTTGATTTTGTAGCCCTTTTTATGGATGTAAAATAGTGTATAACTGGGATTTTAATACGTACTTATCAGATGAATAGTAATTTAAATGCTTTTTATGTGCTTATTAGTTATTTATTTCTTCTTTTCTGACATTTCTTTTCATATTGTTTCTTATGTTTTCTTTGTGAGTTATTCTTCTACTGATTTATCGTTCTTCCTACAACTAAAAATAAGTACTTTGGCAGATACATGTATTCAAATGTTTTATCCCAAACTCTGGCCTGTCTTTTAATTTAATCAACAGCGTTTGGGGCAAGCAGAAGTTGTATGTGTGTGAGTGTGTTTGTTTATAAATGCAAACTAATTCCTCTCCTTTTTAAAATGATAGTGCTTGTTAGGCCTAGTGTAGGTCTAGTTTAAGTTTGTCAATCCGAACATCATAAATATTTTCGCCTGTGTTTCTTACACTTTTATTACTTTGACTGATGTATTTATAACAGTGATCCCTCTTGAATTAATGTTTATATATGGTATGATACAGAAATTAAAAAGTTAATTTTTATTATTTATGTGCCAAGCATTTATGGAGCATTTTGCAAAATATGCTAAACGTTCTTCTAAATGCTTTCCAGATATTACTTTAATTCCTACAGGAAACTTGTGAGGATTTTTTAAAATAAGCTTCATTTTTTAAAAGCTGTTTTAGGTTCACAGCAAAATTGAGCAGAAGATGTGGAAATTTCCCATATACCTCCTTTCCTGTCCCAATCACCTCTACCACTATCAGCATCCACACCAGAGAAATATATTTTTTTTCCTCAGTGAGTCTACACTGCTACATCATTATCACCCAATGCCCATAGTTTATATTAGGGTTCACTCTTGGTGTTGCATGAGTTGCATAAGTTTAGACAAATGTATAATGCCATACATCCACCATTATAGTGTTATACAGAATAGTTTTACTGCCCTAGAAATCTCCGTTCTGCTGATACACCCGTCCCTTCTCCCTATCTCCTCGAAACCACTATCTTTTTTACTGTCCCTATGGGTTTACATTTTCCAGAATATCATATATTTGGAATCATACAGTATGTAGCCTTTTCAGATTAACTTCTTTCACTTACTAATATGAATTCAAGGCTCTACCATGTCTTTTCATGGCTTGAAGCTTGTTTATTTTTAGCACTGAGTAATAATCCATTGTCTAGATGTACCACAGTCTGCTGAAAGACATCTTGGTTGCTTTCAAGTGTTGCCAGTTGTGAATACAGCTTCTATAAATATCTGTACTCTGCTTTTGATGCGATTGTAAGTTTTCTCTTCATTTCGGTAAATATCAAGGAGTGTGATTGCTGAGTCATTTGGTAAGAGTGTGTTTATTTCTATAAGAAACTGGCAAAGTATCTTGCAAAGTAGTTGTACTATTTTACATTCCCACCCCATTGAGTATGGGTTCCTGTTGCCCTATATCTTCAGCAGAATTTGGTTTTGTCAGTTTTTTGGTCTTTCTTATAGTCATTAGTAGTATCTCATTGTTGTTTTAATTTGCAGTTCCTTTATGATATATGATGTTGAGCATCTTTTCAGATGCATATTGACTATCCATATACCTTTTTTTTTTTTGGTAAGGTGTCTGTTCAGATCTTTTGTCCATTTTTTAATTGGGTTATTGAATTTTGATTTCTGTTGAGTTTTAAAATTTATTCATGCATTTTTGATAAAAGTCTTTAGTCAAAGTTACTTTTTCCATACTTGTTCCATTTTTTCCAGACCCAATTTTTGAAAAGATATTCAGAGATCAGATCTAAATCTATATCGTACCTAGATGAGATTGTTCTAAGATTTTTATGCAAAGGGTATAGACCCCAGAATAACAGAAGCTTGACCAAGAAGAATAAAGTGGCAGGAATCACTCTACAAAATACTATGGCCTACTGTATCACCACAGTAATTTAGAGAGTGTTGTATTGGCAGAAGGATGAGTACACAGATAAATAGGATAGATTAGAGAACCCAGAAATGGAATGATACAGATATGTCCAACTGATTTTTGACAAAAAGTAATAAAGAGGAAGTCTTTCTGATCTAGGGCTGGTCAAAGAGTTATTAGACTTGACATCAACAGCACAGTCCATAAAAGAAAAAATGGTAAATAGGGCCCATTGAAATTAAAAACCCTAGCTCTGCATAAGTCCGTGTGAGGACAAACTGGTACACATCCTTACCCTAGAATACTCCTCAGCAGTAGAACAAAGGGACTGCTGGTACATGCAACACCTTATATGAATTGGGCACTTAACTGTACTAGTTGATTTTCATAATTTTAGAGGAGGCTGGGTATTATACATAATCACAGAATGTCTCTGTCATGTTTTCCCCTACTTAGTCCAGGGATACAGTCTTCATTTCTAAGCTATGACTACTGTAGAGTTTGAGTTGAAAGTTTGTTATCATCATACCCTTTTAAATAGCTGTGATTCAAACTTCAAAATGATTTTCTATGCTGTCAATAGCCAACATGGCTATTGGTCAGATTTTCAATCTTCTATTGTTTTTTTGTGAGTCTTCTTGGAGCCTGCATGTACATCACCAGTTCAGGGTCAGCCGAAGTTTTATGGGAGATTTATATGCCTATTTAGTGGATATATGCACTTTCTGTGGTTATGTCCTTAATTTCCAGACATTCTGGTATCCTCAACTCCATTCTCTGACACCTCAGTCCAATAAGGTTATGGCCGTTTCTGCTTGAGGTACAGCTGCCCCACACAATGCAAACCAGAAGCTTTGTGGGAAAGACTCTTTAAACATAAGTCTTACCCATGACATACTTTTTATCAAAAGATTCCCTTTAGTTTTTCTCTGTTTTTGTCTCCAAGGCAAGTAAATGCATTCTTACCAAGAGGAAGATTGTTCCCATCTGAGCTACCCCACCACTTCACTAGAACTGGGATTCCACCTGGGTGCTTTAGAAGTTAATGATTTTCCTTAAAGAAATTCACCATACTAGTCCTGTCCCCCACCCCCACCCATTTTCTGATGTTTTGACTTCATAAGGACTGCCCCTCCCAAGATAAGTCAATTCCCAGAGATAACTCAGGAGGGAAAGCATACCTTTCAAATGCAAAACAAAAAACACAGAGCCCTACTGACAACCACTTCCTCTGTGGAGCTCTTAGTCTCTGGGCCATTATTCCCCTGCCCTAATCTCCCTAGGCCAGGGATCAGACTACTAAAAATAGCTCCGATACTTAGTTACACGGGAAAACAATTCCAACTATCCAGTCCTAAATCTGATTGACTTGCTCCTCCCATTCCTTTCCATGAAAACCACGATAAAGTCTCATGTTCACACTTCCCCTTTACTTTCCTTCCTCATGGCTGACCTTGGTGCTTCCATGTGGGTCTATGTGGCATGCCCTACCTTCTGTCAGTTGAGAAGCAGCCCAAAGTGTTTATTTGGGATCTTAAGGATTGCAATATGGGAGACCCAGAGTCAACAGAAATGAAAAGTGTGCTCTGAGAGCAGAAGGTACAGGTTTATAAAGGTAAAAACCACAAGATTTATAATTAAATTGTTTTTGAAAGAATTATGATTGGTACTGACAGAGTTCAAATAACTGATACATGATTGACTCTTTGGCTATCGAGCATTCTGTTGTCTCTGTTTCATCAAAAAGGACACGTTCTAGGAGATGGTTGGGTTGCAACTATAAAAGTCAAAAGTTTGTGGTGCTCTAAGAATTGAAACAGGAAATACGCATAGGTACTATTTCCTCAAGGTCCTTTTGACTCTATCGTGAGTGACTCTCTTAGTGATGCTTACTCCCTTCTAAATCTTTTTTCACCCTTCTTTTTCTAGGGATCTGTGAATATAAAATGTTTCATGACAGTCATTTCAGTGTCTGCTTGTCTTACCATACCTGATTAAAACACATCTCTGAAATGCCAAAAACACTCATTTTATAGATCAGGAATTTCCTGAGATATTTCTTTTTTTTTACACAAATATAGGAAACTTGTGGTGAACACATGCCATTAGGAGGGAAGTGATGTCTCATCTAAATCTTGAAGATGGAGTAGGAGTTATTCTGGCAAATTTCCAGAGAGGGATAGTAACAAGTGTAACAAAAGTGAAGTGAGAGAACATGAAGACCCACAACATGGCTGTAGTAAATTTGTCAAGGCTGAGGGCTAGAGAAGATGGCCCTGAAGTAAATCCCAGGATGGCCTTAGAAGCATTACTAAGGAGTTGGGCTTTAACTTGGTTGTCCATGGGGGAAATCATTGAAGGACTTAAATTGAGAAGTGGCATAATTAGAATGCATCTAGATCTTCTGAGTATATATTCTTTTCCCTTTTTAAAACATCATATTGGCTCTCTTTTAGAATTACTGGTCAATATTGTTCCCTTGCTGTCCTAAACGTGAACGAAAGTGGAGATACTGCACATGGCTGTGATCACAGCTTAATCAGTTTGCAAGTTTTCAGATGACACAGCACAAAATATTGTATTGGATTTTTTTTTAAAGGCTAGGCATGAAGGAAATTAAAAATGAGTTAAATAAAATTGATTGAGCTTAGGAAATCCACTATGTAGAAATATGTGCTTTTAAATAATAGGTAGGGGACAAATAATCTATAACCAGTCAAGTGGAATCTGAATGCCAATAAATAAGAGCCAGGGAGATCATGGTAAAGACTTATGTTTGATGGTCAGATCAGAAAGGACAAATACCTAAGACATTGACTTTAAAGCAGAGAAAACAGAACAGTATTTGGAAGATGAGAAGTAAAAATGGACATTTTATATTTTTAGTGAGCAGCACATTGACCAAAGCTGAAAGTGTTTTGTTTTTCATGGGTAGAGGTGAATGTCATGGAGGTAAATGGAGAGTTTAACTACAACAGGTTCATCAATGCAAAGTAACATAACTATATGGAAGACTTCTGAATTAAATTGGCACATCCAGCACAATTATGTAATACGGAAATAAAATCTAAGTGGATCATCTCAGAAAAGAGCGAGGAATCCTGATGCTCATAAGTCCAAGATTCTGTTTTATTCTTCTTCCTCACTGTCCTTAATTCTGTTTATTATGTAGCAGCCAATTTCTTAACTCTTGCCTTTGAGTCAGTTTAGTTTCTTAGAAATTGCTTTAGGTAATATTAGTGTGTTAATGAAATCAAAATATTCTATAGGACAGTGATGTTTTCTGTTTTAGTTACCAGTATAAGCTCAGTGCTTGGCATAGATTATGTTTTCAGTATATTCCTGGTTGTACAAATGAATGGGTGATATAAGGAAGGAATCTTTACTAAACATGCAAGTAAGGAAGTAGTGAACTATTACTTAGCATTTGCTGTGTATGGGACATCTTGGTTATTGATTAGTGATTACATGAACTATATGATATTTACAAACATCCTAAGTCCTGTGTTTTCATTCATCCATTTTCCCCTTGACCAAAATTATCCATGTCACCCAGATTCAGGGGCAAAAGAACAATAGTATAGGATGTGGATAGAAAGGGGTGTAAATTAATTATGTGATCTGGTGTGAGTTATTTCATCTCTTCTAAATTCAGTATGCTCAACTATCAAAAGGAAATAGTTATGGCAACTATTTTGCAAGTTAACAAAACCACTTGAGTAATGCCTGTAAAGATCTTGACACCATGGTACTGATAATGAAATAATGACAAAGACAATACTAATAATCAAGTTAATATGTGTAGTGACTGAGGAATTCATAATTTATACTCTTGTTACTGGTTTTCAATCAGAAAAGTTGGGATTAGTATTAGTCTTTCTTCTCCAGAAAGCCACAGTCCTCTGTAGTCACCTAACTGATAAAATTCAGAGCTATAGCTGATTAGCATTATTGGATATGTAGGGAGTAATAGCTAATAGGGATATACTGCACCAGAAAACCCCAAATGCAATTTTCAGTGAAGCTTGAAGAATCTCTACTTTATTCCTTTAACTGTTAAGAACTTTAATTGGGTCACCCTTCTGTTGATCTATGTCTTTGCATACATGTATTCATTTCTCCAGGCCAACATGGACCATCTGAGAAGACTTAGTTACTTTATTCATCTTGAGTTTAGAATAGTTTTGGTGCCTTCTTTATTTGAGAAACTCGTGCTTAGATCACTGGTCTTTAAATAATCCTCAACTGTTGTATTTAACAGTTGTTAAACAGTTGTTTATAAGAGGATTTCCCAACCATATCCTTAAAGTAAATGTTACATATCAGGTTTCCAATTTCTTAGACTTCCAAAATGGCAATAAAACAATAGCATCTCAGAAAAGCCCGAGTTTTAGAAACCTGATTATTGAAAAGCAAATTGAGGGGCAGAAGTCATTCCTGTGACACTTGAGATGCATACAGGAGTTAAATACTTTTTTTAAGGTTTTTTTTTTTTAAATTTATTTATTTCACAGACATAGATCACAAGTAGGCAGAGAAGCAGGCAGAAAGAGAGGAGGAAGCAGGCAAAACAGCAATCCTAACAGTACGTAGCATATCCTTAACAAGCAGAGAGCCTGATGCGGGGCTCAATCCTAGGACCCTGGGATCATGACCTGAGTCAAAGGCAGAGGCTTAATCCACTAAGCCACCCAGGTGCCCCAAGAGTTAAATACTTAATAAATGTTAACCAACAGATTTTTGGAATCAATGCTTAGTTAAGAAAAAAATACCATCGTCCCAAATGTAATTTCTCTTTTACCTATTTTAAATTGTGTGTTTTAAATAAGGACATGCTACGGACTGTTAGGATTGCTGTTTTGCTGTGTGGGGTGATGGTGAAAATTGATGACAGACATGGAGATAAGTCTCTGGATGGAGTTTTCTCTTCCATTTAGAATGATTTATTAATATACATTTTTAGGGATGTTATTTTATTTCACTTTTTATGTAAGTATAATTAACATACAGTATTATATTAGTTTCAGATGTATATTATCATCAACAATTCTGTGTATTTCTCAGTGTTTATCAAGATAAGGACGCTCTTAATCTCCTTTATTGCATTCACCCATCCTCTCCACCCACTGGCACCCCTGGTTTGTTCTCCATTATTTAAAAGTCTAGGTTTTTGTTTTTTGTTTTTGGTGTCTTTTTCTTTCCTTCTTTGACCATTAGTTTTGTTCCTTAAATTCCACATATGAGTGAAATCATACAGTATTTATCTTTCTTTGGCTGTCTTCTTTTGCTTAGCATAATACTCTGGCTCCATCCACATCATTGCAAATGGCAAGATTACATTCTTTTTGATAGCTGAGTAATATTCCATTGTGTATACCACATCTTCTTTATCCACTTATCTATCAATGGACTCTTAGGTTACTTCTGTATCTTGGCTATTGAAAATAATGCTGCAATAAACATGAGGGCATATATTTTTTTGAATTAGTGTTTTTGTTTTCTTTGGGTAAATACCCACTAATGGAATTACTGGATTCTCTGGCAATTCTACTTTTTAAATTTTTTGAGCAATCTCTGTACTGTTTGACATGGTCGGCTGCACCAGTTTGCATTTCCACCAACGGTGTACAAGGGTTCCTTTTTCTCCACATCGGATTTATTAATCGTAAAATGGTTTATTGATCACTTTCTACAGGAAAGATTCTGTCTTGGTCAGTGAAAGGTGGAATGAGGAGAAAAAGAGTAAAAAAATGGTGTCATTTTCTTAAAGGTCTCACAAGGATGGATAAAGAAACAACAATAACAGAAAGGGAATAGAGCATTTCAATTCAGTGAGATGAAATTTTTCTAGCAAACTGAAGCTGTATACAGCATCAGCTCTCAAATGAGAGAACGGGGCTACCCCACATCTTCTTTGCTGTGCAGTTTTGGGTCAGTTATTTAACTCTTCTATGCCTTTGTCTCTTCAGTTGCAAAATTTGGATAATAAAAGGACCTGCTTTATAAAATTGCTAAGAAAAATGAGAAAATCTAGGAGTGCCTGGGTGGCTCAGTTAGTTGAATATCTGCCTTTGGCTAAGGTATCAGGGTCTTGGGATTGAGCCCCTTATCTGCTTGCACTGTTTAGAGGGGAGTCTGCTTCTCCCTCTCCCTCTCCCTTACCCCCTTGTGCTCTCTCTCCCTCAAATAAATAAAATCTTTTTAAGAAATTAGAAAACCTACATACACCTACTTACTATGGTATCTGGTACCTGGAATACTTTATAATTATTAGCTTTGATTATTGTTTAAATAACAGATGGGCTCCAATCTCGCCAGAGTAATAGTGAGTGTGGTGGAATGAGACAGGCATGAAAGGGAAGCCTCAAAGGGTTGATCTTGCCCAGTGTGCCTCCAGTAATTTTTAACCAGCAACTTATGACATAGATGTTCAGATACGGTTTTCTTCAGATTTTTTTCTTTTTTTTTTTTTTTTTTACTCTTGTAGCTACATTTTCTGAGCACTTTAGTCTCTAACATGAATGCATTTGATCCAAATGCTCCTATTAACTTTCTACAGTGATAAAAAGAATTTGCCTGTATTCCGTGTTGAAAAATAAAAGTTGCATCCAAAGAGCTGAAAGCTTCATCTGACATTGATTCTCAGGTTGGCTCTGTTCCTGTGTTTGGGCAGGCATTAATTTAATCAGAGCTAGAATCTGCCTGCAGCAAGGACTCAGCAGCTTTGGAAATTGAGCTTTCTGCTACCCTCACTTTTGAATACATCGCTTAGAATTTGTGGTATTAGAATGACTTTATTGCAAAGACATGAATTATTTATTGTGTGTAGGTTTATGTTTATCCACATTTGCACCTATTTCCATTTGAGTGGCAGAATGGTACTCTGATTATTAAATGAGAGAATTCTAAATATATTACATGAGAGTATTTTATATTACATGAGATAACCTAGTAGTTTATTATGTATAAACTGGATTAGTCTAAGGAATGTTATTTACTTTATCTGAGCCTCGATTTCTTTAATCTCTAAAATAGAGATAACAATTATAGATCATTGAGGACTGAATTATATTTTATACATGTGCCATGTCCCATCTGTACTGTGGTTCTTTTTTGATAAGTGATGGATATAGTCTAATTCATGGATTTTTACGTACAAAGAGACCACATTTCAGAGATGGAAAGTGAATTGAGTGAGGAATTGCAGTTATCCCGTGGCAGAGTGGGGATTAAAACTCTAGTCTTTTACTGCCCTCATCAATATTCTCTTTATGTGAGCATGAGGACCACTGAAATTGGGGATAGTAAGTGAAGCCGTGGGAAAAGTACTGAAACAGGATGTGTAGGAAGGAAAAATTAAAAAAAAAAAAAAGGACAACTATTTCTGTCTCCCACAGAATATTACTGGGAATGGTTCATAGCTTATGATTCCCTTTATTTATATCTATTTTATGTTGACATTTGCATAATTCTTATTCTATAGAGAAGCAAAGGCATAACAAGGAACCATATTCTCTACTTCTGGGTTATAATCTAGTTCCTGCACAGCAAAGTTAGAAAGTTCTCAATGAAACAACTTAAAGGCTGTCAAGATAATTTGTAATTTATTTGTTGTTACTATCATTTTGGAAGAAAAAGCTGTAGTAGTAGTAGGCAGAAGGGTGTTTCTGAACCTAAATGTCCATACTCTAATCTCTAAGACCTGTGAACATGTTAGGTTATGTGGCCAAGGGTAATGAGGTTGCAGATGGAATTAAGGCTGCTAATCAGGTGGCCTTAAAATAGATTATCTTAAGATTGGTCAGGTGAGCCCCATGTAATTGCAAGCACTCTTTAAAATGGAAGAGGGGTGGGACGCCTGGGTGACTCAGTTGGTTGGACGACTGCCTTCGGCTCAGGTCATGATCCTGGAGTCCTGGGATCGAGTCCCGCATCGGACTCCCAGCTCCATGGGAAGTCTGCTTCTCTCTCTGACCTTCTCCTCGTTCATGCTCTCTCTCACGGTCTCTCTCTCAAGTAAATAAATAAAATCTTTAAAAAAAATAAAATGGAAGAGGGACGAATAAAGTTTGTGAAGACGATCCCTCTTTCTGCCTCTACAGAAATCTAAACTAATTAAGGTTGTGACAGATTTTTGGTTGTGTTTGTTTAGTGGGGAGATGCAAAGTAAGAGTTTTAAGCAGGAACAAGTATGATGAGCAGAGGGTAGGTGTTGCCAGTTCTCTGACAGCTGCTGGTAGGAGTGGAGATGTATCTCCTCCCAGGAGAGCAGCAAGGCTTTTGTGCAGATGGCTCACAGGGAAATAGGCTGTAAGCACTGAGCGTCAGAAGATTCTTGTGTTTTATTTTTTTATTTTTATTTTTTTTAAAGATTTTTAATTTATTTATTTGACAGAGAGACATCACAAGTAGTCAGAGAGGCAGGCAGAGAGAGAGAGGAGGAAGCAGACTCCCTGCTGAGCAGAGAGCCCGATGCGGGGCTCGATCCCAGGACCCTGAGATCATGACCTGAGCCGAAGGCAGAGGCTTAACCCACTGAGCCACCCAGGCGCCCGATTCTTGTGTTTTAAATGTGTCCCTCAATTATCCCAGTTTCTAACTTCAAGTCTAGAACAGCAAGTACTTTGATGGTAATTACTCGAGAAGAAGCACTTAAGTCTTGTCCCATGCTTGCCAGCTGGATAAAACCAAGGCAGCATCCTTGTTAATGGGGTTTATGTGTATGTGTATATAGGTTTGTGTGTGCACATGCACATACGCTATTTAATAGTTTACTTATATGCTTGTTTATTGCTTGCCTTTGTACACAAAAATGAAAATATGATGACAGCAATTTTTGTGGGTTTTCTGTGTATATATAATGCTGCACACTCCTCAACACATTACCTAACCAATAGTAAGCACTATATACTTGACAAATGAGTAAATGAATGGTCTCTGATTTATACTTTAATCATCAGTAAAATGTAGATGTTAAATGAGTTGCACAAATTAATCATGAAATTAGAATTACAGTAAATATCAAGTGATAGATACAGTGTCTCATGGTATTCAATATTGATCAATAGCATTTTATTTGTGGTGGTGGTATTATCTTAAAATAAAAGAAATAGCTAGAAGCAGGCTTCTAGTATAGATAAAAGAAAGGGTGGAATACTTTTATGGGGAAAGGGAATGGAGCATACAGAAGGGGATTTGATTTTGGAGGAAGGGATGCTGATAGATTGGGAATGTAGCTTATATACACAATAATGCTGTTGTGTCCACCAGAACTTCCTGTGAGGGTAGAGATGTTCCGTGTCTGTGGTGTCTCACATGGTAGCTGCTATCCATGTGTGTCTATGGAACACTTGAAAAGACAGTAGTAAAACCAAGAAACTGAATTTTAGAATCTTTTGTTTAGTTAATTTCTATTTAAACTGAATCATCTGTGGATGGTGGCTACACTATGACAGAGTAGGTCTTGAGCAGTGGTTCCCAAAAGTGCATGGGCTTAGGGAAGACTCACTTGAGGCTCTTATTAAAATGCACATTTTCAGAAGAATAAATGAAACAAGATGGGATTGGGAGGGAGACAAACCATAAGTGACTCTTAATCTCACAAAACAAACTGAGGGTTGCTGGGGGTGAGGGGTGGGGAGAACGGGGGTGGGGTTATGGACATTGGGGAGGGTATGTGCTTTGGTGAGTGCTGTGAAGTGTGTAAACCTGGCAATTCACAGACCTGTACCCCTGGGGATAAAAATATATGTTTATAAAAAATTAAAAATTAAAAAAAAATCATGCTTGAATATAAAAAAAAATGCACATTTTCATGCTTTACCTCTGAAGATGATTTGCATTAGACCTAAGGGTGAGGCCCAGGACTCAGCATTTTAAGGAAGCAATTTTATGTTATATAGATTATCTGCGGATCACCCTTTTGATCCCACCTCTGTGCAAATCCCTGATCTCTCTTCCTGTCATTTCTGCCTTTACCTGACCTTAAATTCTACGTCATATTCAATGCTACCAGTGGCTTTGTCCCATCCACCCAGAAACAAAATCCCATATAGGAAGTAGAATTGCTGCTTACATTCCCTTTGATGTCATTATTAAATGTGTTCTGATTTACATTTCTGTTATATTCATTTCTGAATTAAATCCTTCTTAGACTTTAAAAGATTCAAATCTTTACTGCAAATGGGTTGAAGAATTCTGATAGTTATAGCATTATATCTAAATTTAGTAAAGCCCATTGTTTGAACTTTGACACAGAGGTTCCAAAACACTTCTGAAGAAGATAACATTTTAGAAACAAAATTTTTTATTTTTATTTTTTCTTTTTCTGCATCAGTTGAGAGGACCATGTGGTTCTTGTCTCTTCCATTATTTATGTGTTCTATCATACTGATTGATTGGGAAATGTTGAACCATCCTTGTATCTGAGGGACAAATCCCACCTGGTCATAGTGGATAATCTTTTTTTTTTTTTTTAAGATTTTATTTATTTATTTGACAGACAGAGATGACAAGTAGGCAGAGAAGCAGGCATAGAGAGAGGAGGAAGCAGGCTCGCTGCTGAGCAAAGAGCCCTATGTGGGGCTCGATCCCAGGATCCTGAGATCATGACCTGAGCCGAAGGCAGAGACTTTAAACCACTGAGCCACCCAGGCACCCCGGATAATCTTTTTAATATACTGTTGGATCCTGTTAGCTAGGATCTTGTTGAGAATTTGGGCATCCATATTCATCAGGGATATTGTTCGGAAATTATCCTTTTGGTTGGTGTCTTTGCCTGGTTTTGGGATCAAGGTAATGCTGGCCTCATAGAATGAGTCTGGAAGTTTTCCTTCTCTTTCTCTTTTTAAAACAGCTGTAGGAGAACACTTATTATTTCTTCTTTGAATGTTTGGTAGAATTCCCAAGGGAATCCATCAAGTCCTGGACTCTTTGTTTTTTAGGACGTTTTTGATCACTGCTTCAATCTCATGACTGGTTATTGGTCTATTCAAGGTTGTCACTTTCTTCCTGTTTCCCTTTTGGTAGTTTATAGGTTTCCATGAATGCATCCATTTCGTCTAGGTTGTTCAACTTATTGGCATGTAGCTGTTGATGATCTGATGATCATTTCTGTTTTCTTGGTGTTAGTTGTGATCTCACCCCATTTGTTCATAATTTTATTAATTTGGGTCCTCTCTCTTTTCTTTTGGACAAGTCTTGCCAGTGATTTATCAATCTTATTTATTCTTTCAAAGAATCGGCTTCTAGTTTCGTTGATGTGTTCTACTGTATTTCTGGTTTTTCTAATTCATTGATCTCTGCTCTAATCTTAATTATGTCCCTTCTTGTGTGTGGGTAAGGCTTAAGTTGTTGTTGATTTTCCAGTTCTTTAAGGTGTCAAGATAGTTTGTGTCTTGTGTATTTTTCAGTTTTTTTGAGTGAGGCTTGGATGGCTATGAATTTTCCCCTTAGGACTGCCTTTGCCGTATCCTATTAGTTTATGGACTGATGTGTTTTTGTTCTCATTGTTTTCCATGAATTTTTTTAAGTTCTTCTTTGATTTCCTGGTTGACCCAAACATTCTTGAGCAGGATGGTCTTTAGCTTCCAAGTGTTTGAATTTCTTCCAAACTCTTTCTGTCACTAAGTTCCAGTTTCGAAGCCCTGTGGTCTGAGAATATGCAGGGAATAAGCTCAATCTTTGGGTATCGGTTGAGACCTGATTTGTGACCCAGTATTTAGTCTGTTCAGGAGAGAGTTCTTTGTGATCTTGAGAAGAATGAGTATTCTGTTGTTTTAGGGTGGAATGTTCTGTATATATCTATGAGGTCCATATGGTCCAGTGTGTCATTAAAAGCTTTGTTTCTTTGTTGATTTTTGCTTAGATGATATGTCTCTTGCTGAGAGTAAGCAGAGTGTTGAGGTCTCCTACTATTAATGTATTATTATCGATGTGTGTCTTTATTTTGGTTAATAGTTGGCTTATGTCATTGGCTGCTCCCATGTTGGGGTGTAGATATTTATAATTGCTAGATCTTCTTGTTGAATAGACCCTTTAAGAATGATATAGTATTCTTCTGTTTCTTCAACTACAGTTGTTAACTTAAAATCTAATTTGTCTGATGTGAGCATTGTGTCCCCAGCTTTCTTTTGAGGTCTTTTCACATGAAAAATGTTTCTCTATTCCTTCACTTTCAGGCTGGATATATCTTTAGGTTTAGAATGAGTCTCTTGTAGATAGCATGTGGATGGGTCCTGTCTTTTTATCCAGTCTGCAACCCTTTGCCGTTTTATGGGACCATTTAGGCTATTCATGTTGAGAGTGATTATTGGATGATAATGATTTTATTGTCATCATGTTGCTTGTGAATTCCTTGTTTCTATAGATTTTCTTTGTAAATTTATGTTCTGTATCACTCTTGGGATCTTTCTCCTTTTATAGAAACCTCCCCCACTTAATATTTCTTGCAGAGCTGATTTAGTAGGCACATATTCTTTCAGTTTTTGCCAATCTTAGAAGCTCTTTATCTCTCCATCCATTCTAAATGAAAGCCTTGCTGCTTGAAGTGTTGTTGGATGCATGTTCTTCTCATTTAGTACCCTAAATATGTCTTGCCAGTCCTTTCTGGCTTGCCAGGTCTCTATGGGCAGGTGTGATGTTATTCTGATGTTCCTCCCTCTGTATATAAGGAATCTCTGTCCCCAACAGCCTTTAAGATGGTTTCCTTGGTTCTAAGATTTGCAGGTTTTACTACTATATGTCAGGTGTTGGTCTTTTCTCCTTGACCTTGGGAGGGGTCCTTTCTGCCTCTAGAGTGTGAATGCTTGTTTCATTTCCCAGGTTAGGAAAGTTCTCACCTATGATTTGTTCAACTATTATCTTCTAGTTCTCTCTCTCTTTCTCGCTCTCTCTAGCTCGCCCTTTCCACCCCCTCAGGGAGCTCAGTAATTCTGACATTGGAACTTTTCATGGCAATTTATTTCTCTAATTCTGTTTTCATAGATTTTAAGCTGTTTGTTCGAGGCCTCTTCCTGTTCCAGCTTTTTTATCAGTTTGTCTTCTAGATCACTAATTCGTTCTTCTGCCTCATTTACCCTGGTTGTTAGAGTATCTAGATTAGATTGGATCTCATTGATAGCATTTTTAGGTTCTGCCAGATCAGCTCTCATTTCTGCCTTTAGAGAATCTATGTTGCCATTAATAGTTTTCTCCATCCTAGTATTGTCTGCATAACTGTTACCCTGAAGTCTGACATCTTGTTTATATACACTACCAATGTACACATATCCAATTGTTCTGTGGCAGAGGTCACAGTCTCTGAATTTTTCCTGTGTTTGGGTGTTCCTCCTCTTATTCATTCTGTTGAGGGGTAGTTGAGGGAATGTACAGAGTTCAAATTACTCACCATAACCCAAGTAAGGTACTCCTGTTTTATAGGAAACTTAGAGTTGTCAGCCTCTTGTTCTTCCAGGCTGTCTTCTGGGGGAAGGGCCTGCCGTGCTGTTACTTAGGTAACCCTTTTTGGGCAGAGGTGCCCTGCTCTGTGTGGCAGGGGATGGGCTCAGTGAAAACTGGTTTTGGTGGGCTTTTGTTCTCTGGGGTCTTTCTCTGTTGGCTTTCCACATCCCCACACCCAACGAGTCAGAGCAGAAATGACTGTGCCCAAACTTCTGTCTCTGAACAGAGAGATCGCAGTCTGATCTCCAGAGAGCCTTCCAGGACATACTAACTCCGTTTTTGTCTGTGCTGCTAAAAACCACAATGTGCTGGGTTGTGCATCCACAGCAGCACTCACAGCCCTTGCTTCCACATCCAGGCATGTCTCTGCCCTTCATCCTTCTAAAACTGGCAGATGCCCCCAGTTCACACATGTACCCCTGCAGCTCCAGGTTTGTCTGGGGGGGGGGATGCCCTAAAGTCCTTTCCCTGCTGCTGCCTGTCTGCAAGTCTGTGCCCGATCCTCAGCATGGGACGCTTTCGTGCCCCTGTGTTATTTCACCTTCTTGGTGCCAATGCTTATGATGGGTCCTTCCCCCTTCATTTATATTCTGATATCTGCCTGCAGAATCATGGCTCCCTGCTTCATACCTTGAAACCGGCCACCAGAGATATTCTGTTGGTATAGATCCTGATATATCTTCTTACATCTCAGGCTGATTTCATGGGTTTTTAAAGTGGTCTGGTAGATATCCAGCTCAATTCCGGGGACTGGGTGAAATAGGGTGTCCTACACCTCTGCCATCTTTCCCTGCCTCCCACTTTTATTTTACAGATAATAAACTTGAAAACCGAAAGAGTCAAAGCCAAACTGCTAATTATTACTGTTTTCTTTTTTCCAACACATTTAATCTTTGGAGGCCAGAGGCAAAATGGTCATGATCAGATTAATAATGAACACTCGTTTTCCTGACAAGGGTTCTGTGTCTGCAACTTCATGAGTATGGGGATTGTTTCTGTGTCTTCCTGACATAGTTTCAACACCTACGATATGTAGATACAGCAGTTACTGCACTTTGACTGGAAGGAAGAATGATGTCCGTAAACCTGAAAGTGGCTTACATAGTCAAGATAGCTAATTATTCACAAATTAAGGAGTCTGGAGAGAAGCAGTTGCAGCATTAGGTCAACAGCTCGATAATGCCATCAAGATTCCAAAATTTTCTGTTTGTCTCTGTGATGCTCTGCATTTTGATTGTTCTTATTCAGTCATGTAAGCTCCTGGTGACAAGACAGTTGTCACATACCCATACACATGTCCTCCAAAGACAGAAAGAAAGAAGTGGAATACTTGGAGCTATGTCTTCATCAGGGAAGAAAATCTTTCACACAAACTCTCAGCAGACATTTGTATGTTTCATTGCCCAGGATTTTAATGCCTAATGGTTCTTAACTGCATAAAATGGTTGTAAAGAAGGGCTCAAAATTTCAGTCTCTAAGGTGCAAATCGATTTCTGCCAGAAAGGAGGGAAGATGAAGGAAAATGGCTCTCATCGGGGCAAACAATATCTACCAAAAGAGAATGTATACTTCTTACATATAGATTAAAATTTTATAGTAATCTAGGGGATGGTCATTAAGAATTTCCATCTTGGAAATTAGTATAAAAGACTTTTCTACCCAGTGGTCGTCATCTTGGAAATTCTTCTTGTCAGAGTGTGGGAGAAATAAAACAATCATCAGATAAGAGAAATGAGCAGTAAGGCAGAGGAGGAGTCCTATAGTTAAATAAAACAAGGGTCTAACAGTTTTACCAGAAAAAAATTGGGGGAGGCAGTATAGAATAAATTCTTTATAGCTCTCAGTCTTATATTGAGCTGCCATTGAATAAGATAAACAGTCTATTACGGTGTGATGCAGAGAAACACAGTGTGAATCAAAGCCGGAAATGTTATTGCTTTCTAAGGCAGTGGTTTGACTAGACTGAGAGTACTATATCTGGTATTTGTCACTATTTCTTAGATGGGGTATAATTTCTCTTGAGGGACTATTGCACCGAGTCACTTAATGATACCAAGCTTCCGAGATTTAAGATGTAAAGGAAGAATGTTAAAAGTTGTGCATTTGTTTACTGGGAGGTAAAAGGGAATCTAAATTCCTATTTAGCCTTTGCAGTTTCCATCACTGGCAAAGACTATTGCCTTCTCTCATTTTTTCTCTTTATTCACTGCCAGTCCATATTCTGCTGCTGCTTGCCCTGCTCACCATTTAACTGCAGCACTTTATGTGAGGACCCAAATAAAGCAAGGGATCAGTGCAGTTCTGAGAATCATTTATCAAAGGGAGATTTAAATGCATGTTTCTTACTTGCCTAGAGGAAAAATGCAATAAATGCATTCTGAGGCAGGTTTCATGTTCTTAATAACTGCATATTTATTATGACTTAAGCAGGAAATTGCATATTTGCAGGTTGAAAACCACAGTTAGATAGAATCATCAGCTTCGTCCACAGGCAAAATTACAACCAGGGCTATATGTGTACAGTTTCCCTGTAAAATTAGTAGAATAAAGCAGACACAGGTTAATTCCTTGGTGACTCTGACAACTTGGAAAAGGTATGTAAGTACTCTGAGCTCCCAGTTTCCTCATTTGTAAAATCAGGATAATCATTGTACCCATCAGTTTACCTTATAAGAATATTGAATAAGATAAGTATTGTAACATTTTGAGTGAAGGTCTAATATACAGAAAGTTGTTCATATGAATTAGCTCTGATGCTGACAATGATAATGCCAACAAAATCCAAGCCAGTAGTCAGGAGATACTCAAACTGCAGTTTTCATATAAGAAAAATGAGAAATTCATGAATATACAAATAAAAGAGTGAAATACATTAAAAATGAATTCTGAGATGCATAGGTATTGATAACTTGACTTTGGAAGATGAAAAAATCAACAGAATTGGTCTGCATTTTAGCGGGATCTACTTCCCCACATGGAAAATGCCATGCTAGTCATACCTTAACCATATGGCATTAGCAGTTAAGAGGATGAGCTATTTATTGACTCACAAATCCTGTGGCTCATGACAGTATCAGTGTTTAGTAGCCCAGTATTTAGTAGCCCTACGGACAATTGTTTAAATTCTTGGTGATTAAGACTTTGTATGCAAATTACGGACAATTATATTAGTTCTTCCATAGGGTTACTTTGAGGATTTCATGAATTTATTGTGTAAAACACTCAGAATAGTATATGATACGTAGTAAAAATTCAGAAAACAAAAAAAGTAACCATTGTTAGTGGTGGGAAGAAAGAAAATTCTTGTCAGTTATAAAAGGAGAAATGACTTAGATCCCCTTATCACATACATAGTTTGAAACCAACATTCAACTGAAATCAGTAGTGAATAGAACATGATCTTATTCTGCATACATTAGGAATTAGTGACAAGAATAATAATGGCTAAAATAAAATGAAGGCTTTTTATTTTCCCTCTGGTGGGGTCTAGTCCAGAACATTTCAGGAAAGAGAGAGCTCAAAGGGAAGAGAAAAGAACTTAGTCCTTCTCAAGCTTGGGATAGAGCATCAACTGTCATTTGATACCTTTACTGAGACTTGACACTACATTTTAAGTGTAAGAATTGTTTGGAAAGCCTGACTTCCTCATTGATTATTTTACATATTTCAGAAATATATGTTATCTTCCTGAAGTGTTGGATACCTATTTATGGTTCTTTTTCCCAGAAATTCAAGTTGTGCTTTCACTTGTAAGTGTATTTGTTGTTTTATCTTCTGAGATTCTTCAAGAGCAGGAATGATCACACTGTAGTAACTGAAGTGTGATGTATCTGAAAAATAAATAACCAGTGTCATTATTTTACCACATTTAAATATACTAGTTTGCTTTGGTGTGGAGATATCATAGTCCTTTATTAGACTCCCACTGCCTCATATGGTATCCTCTAGCCACATAGGACTATTAAATACTTTTTTAAAGATTTTATTTATTTATTTGACAGACAGAGGTTGCAATTAGGCAGAGAGAGAGAGAGAGGGAGAAGCAGGCTCCCTGCTGAGCAGAGAGCCAGATGTGGGGCTTGACCCCAGTATCCTGGGATCATGACCTGAGCTGAAGACAGAGGCTTTAAGCCACCCACGTGCCCCAGGACTATTAAATAATTTTTGTTTATTTATTTATTATTTGTTTAATAAAACATTTTATTTATTTATTTGACAGATCACAAGTTGGCACAAAGGCAGGCAGAGAGAGAGGAGGAAGCAGGTTCCCTGCTTGAGCAGAGAGCCCAATGCGGGGCTCAGTCCTCGGACCCTGATACCATGACCTGAGCCAAAGGCAGAGGCTTTAACACACTGAGCCACACAGGTGCACCTATTAAATATTTTTTAAAGATTTTATTTATTTAAAAGAGAGTGAATGCACAAGAGCAGGGGGAGGGGCAGAGAGAGAGGGAGAACAGGCTTCCCCCTGAGCAGGGAGCCCAATGCCGGGCTCAGTTCTAGGACCCTGGGATCGTGAGCCAAAGGTAACCACTTAACCAACTAAGTCACCCAGGTGCCCCAGGTTTATTAAATTTCTAATTAAGTTAAGTTAAAATTTAGTTATTCTTATGTTTAAGTCACATTATAGTCACATGTGGCTTATGGCTGTCACACTGGAGAGTCCAGGTATTGAGCATTTATATAATTGCAGGAAGTTTTATTGATCACTGCTACTGTAGACTACTTAGGACCCTCCTACCCCCATACACATGCCGCTTCCCAAGTCTACCATATCTTTACACTGTCTCAATTAGTCTTTAAAATATTTTTGTTCATATTTAATGTGAGAAAAATTTACACAGAGAAGTGAACTTAATAGCCCTTTCATCTCCTAATTTCATATTTGGAACTCTTTAGAAAGGATGGATTTTGACATTCTTTATTTTTAGAGGATTTGTTGGTCTCCTTGCACTTATACCCTATAGGGTCTTCAGTTCTTGGCCTGTCTTCCGTGAAATGATAGGAGCCACATATCTAGTGGAAATCAGTTTTCTGTTGTTACTTGGCCCCTACTGTAATTATGTTCTTTATGCTCTCTACACATTGTATGATTAGCATGCACCTCTATAGGCAGAAATACCTTTTACCTACAAATCATGGTCACTTCAAAGCTTCACACCTCACTCTTAGATGGCTCCCTGTTTTTCTTAGAGTAAGACTGGTGATACTTAACATATATTGAGTGCTTTGCTTTGTGGCAGATGCTGTTCTATTTGATTCTACAGATGACCTCTTTGAATTCTTAAAACAATCTTGTAAGGTATTGTCACCTCCCCTGACCCTGACACATGCTAAAGAAACTGTGACAGGAAGAGATGAGAGAACTTTCTCAAGATCACACAGTCAATACAGTGACAGAGCTGGTATTGGAAACTGAGTAGACTGGTTCCAAAGAGTAAGCAGTGAGACTTGTGGGTTCAGATTGCCTCACTTAGTGATTAGCATATGTAAGTCCTTGCACTTCAGTCCATGAGGTATCAGCCTCAGAAGAGATGGAAATTAGGTTTGCAGCTACCTTGTTGGGGGCCGGTGCGTGGAGGGGAGGGGAGGTTGTGGTGACTAAACTAATACAAATTTCAAATCTTGGTGTCTTCTTCCTTGTATCAACCTTTGTTGTTTAGCCCATTTGGGTTTTAAGTTATATAGGAATATAACATGCCATATACATACTGTTATATTGTTAAATGTCTTGCTCTCTTCAAGGCACTAACAAGTTTCAAAACTTACAAATTACAGGTGCACCCCATATAATGGAATGCCAAGTAATGGAAACCCAGTTGACCATACTCTCAAATGACTGGGATTTTCTTAAACACTGCTGCATTTTGCATAAATAGAAATTGTATGACAAACTTTATTGCACAAAGCCCATTTCCTTTTAAATGTTATTCTCTTAAGAATGCAGCAGCCTGGCATCAGACAGGCAAGAATAAAGGTTCCATTAAATACTGTGCCCAAAGTTTCATAGCTGTGGCATAACAAGCTTTGGAATTTATAGAACAATTATTGAATTATAGAACAATCGAAGCTTTATATAACTGCCACAAATGCCAGCTTCAGCACCACAGGTGGGATTTTAGGAAATGCTAGAACTACTATTGCACACACTTTTAAAAATGTTTTGTTGTTGAAGAAAAATGGAAAGATGGTGGGGTAGTAGGAGGACCCAAGCCTTGTCTTGTTCCTTGAACATGGCTAGATAAATATCAAATCATTCTAAAAACTCAAGAAATTGATGTGAAGACTGACGGAACAAACTGCGCTACTAGAGGGAGAGAATAAGCCATATTGTGGAAGGTAGGAGGTGCAGAGATATGATTTGGGGGAGAAAAGAATTATGGGTCCTGAGGAGGAGAGGGAGCCCTGAGGATAAGAGAGGCAAGAGAGAGAGAGAGAGAGGAACGCACAGGAGATTGCACAAGGAAAACACTTCCCGAAAGCCATTGATTGGGGAAATGAGGGGTGATTACTGTGCATTTTTATAACCAGCGGAGCTCAAAGTTTTAGAGGCCCGCACCATGGCTGGTGTTAAGCCCAGTGGGTGCTGCAGTCCTTCTGTGGAGGAGGGCAGAAGTCCAGGAACAGACAGCATGATCTGAGGATCATGATCTGAGAATTCCCTGGGATACACTGAGAGAGATAGTTTCCCCTTCTTAGAGCATATCTGGGAGAGGTGGCATTGCTTCTCTGAGGATAGAAGAGCCAGCTGGCGCCGTTACACTTTGCCTCCTTCTGTATAGGTACAGAGATAGCTGCTTAGGGTAGCTAATCTGGACACCTGTTCTTTGCTGTGCTTTACTCTGAACTCCAAGTTCCTGCATGTTGGTGTAACTGCCCTTTATGAAACAAGTTTGCACCAGCACCATCTAAGTGAGACCCTCCCACAGAGGACCAGAATGGGTCTCTGCCACACTGGGTCCCTAAATTTTGGAGTTTTACAACTCATCCAGGCTGCCTGGAATAGAACGCAGGTGCACTGGGCTGTGGGATGGGCAGATGGCTTGGACATAGATAGAGTGAATGCAGGGATCAGAGAGACACCTAGGACACACAAAGAGAAGTTGTTTGTTCTTCTGAGAGGGTTTCCCAAATAATGGCAGGTGCAAACTCCCCTTCTCTGGGGATGAGAGAGAGGACTGCTGTCACTTCCCTACCCTACCCCTCAACATAACTTCAGTAACCAACACAGTACCAACAACGGAGGCCTAAACCCATTACACCAAGCCCTGCCCACCCCTCCCCACCGCACACTGCAGATGCTTCTTTTTAAGGCAGGTTGCCTGAGAACAAGAGCAGTAGGCCCCTCCTCTAGTAGATGAGGATATACCCCCCTTAACACACCAATTCTACTGACCGTAGAGTGCTGCAGCTTCAGCTCTAGTGCAGATAGCATCAAGTTTCTTTTAACAAGCAGAGCAGAGCACACCTAGTTAAAGCTCACTAGACTCTGGCCAAGGTCCAGACACTCCTCACTGCAGGCAAGGAGGAAACTCTGCAGAGGACTGACCTGAGGGAAAGAGCAGCCAAAACACAACAGCAGAGTGCACACAGCATACACCAGAGACACTTCCTGAAGCACCAGGCCCTAGACAGTAATTAGCATCTTCTTAACAAACTATTACTCTTGGGAGGAGGAAACATAACCAGTTTTTCTAACACAGAGAAGAAGACAGAGACCCAGACAAAAACGCCAAGATGGAGGAATTCATCCCCCGCCCCCCGACAAAAAACAACAACAACAACAACAACAACAACAAAAACAAAAGAAACAAGGAAAGGTCACAGCCAGGGATCTAATTGAAACAGATATAAGTAATATAACTGATCTAGAATTTAAAACAGCAATCATAAGGATACTACCTGGGCTTGAGGAAAGCATAGAAGACACCAGGGAGTTCCTTATGACAGAGATAAAAGACGTAAAAACTAGTCAGGCTGAAATAAAAAAAATAACCAAGATGTGAAACCGACTGGATGTAATGACCACAAAGCAGCATAAGAACGAGTAGGTGATTAGAAGATAAAATCATGGAAAGAATGAAGCTGAAAAGAAGAAGGAAAGAAAGATATTAGATCACAAATGTAGACTTAGGTTACTCAGTGATTTCTTAAAGCATAACATTATCATCATAGGAGTCCCAGAAGAAGGAGGGAGAAAGAGGCAGGTTTTTTTTTGAGGAGACTATAACTGAAAACTTCCCTAATCTGGGGAAGGAAACAGACATCCAAATCCAGGAGACACAGAGGAACTCCTATAAAAATCAACAAAAATAGGCCAACACCAAGAGGTATTTGTGGCAAAATTTGCAAAATACAGAGATAAGGAAAAAATTTTAAAAACAGCAAGAGAAAGAAGTCCGTAATTTATGAGAACACAGGATTAGCAAAAGACCTTTCCACAGCAACTTGACAGGTCAGAAGACCTGATATATTCTATATGCTGATTGGGAAAAATCTGCAGCCAAAAATATACTATCCAGCAAGGCTATCAATCAGAACAGAAGGAGGGATAAAGTATGTCCCAAGCAAAGGAATTTGTGACCACTAAACCACTCACAAGAAAACTCTTTGAGTGGGAAAGGAAAAAACAAAATGACAAAGACTAGAAAGAAACAGAGAAAATCTCCAGAAATAATGATGTAACAAGTAATATCATTGCACTAAATTCATATCTATCAATAATCATGCTCAATGTAAACAGACTTAATACTCCAATCAAAAGACATAAAGTGTCAGAATGGAATGGCTAAAACAAAACAAAAACAACAACAACAACAAAAATAAGACCCATCTATATGTTGCCTGCAAGAGACTCTAAAGACACCTGCAGTTGAAAGTGAGGGGATGAAGAACCATTTATTATGTTAATAGACATCAAAAGAAAGCTGAAGTAGCCATACTTATATCAGAAAACCTGGATTTTAAGCCAAAGACTGTCAGAAGAGATGAAGAAGGGTGCTATAGCGTAATAATGGGGTCTATCCAATAATATGTTACAATTGTAAATATTTATGGCCCCAATTTGGGAACACCCAAATATATAAAACAACTAATAACAAACATAAACTCATTGATAGTAATACGATAATAGTAGGGGACTTTATCACCACACTCACAGCAATGGACAGATCATCTAAGCAGAAGATCAACAAGAAACAATGGCTTTGAATGACACTCAGGACATTTTATCCTAAAGCAGAAGACTAGACATTGTTTTCGAGTCCACATAGGACATTGTTTAGAATAGATCAGATACTTGGTCACAAATCAGGTCTTAACCACTAAAAAAAGACTGAGATCCCTCCACACTTATTTTCTGACCACAATGCTATGAAACTTGAAGTCAACCACAATAAAAAAAAAATTGGAAAGACCACAAATAGAGGTTAAAGAAGGTCCTTCTAAAGAATGAAAGGGTTAACCAGGAAACTGAAGAAATTAAACAAACAAACAGACAAAAAAACAAAAATATGATGGTCCAGAACCTTTGGGGTGCAGCAAAGGCAGTCCTAAGAGGGAAGTATATGGCAATAAGGCCTACCTCAAAAAGCAAGAAGAGGGGCACCTGGGTGGCTCAGTGGGTTAAAACCTCTGCCTTTGGCTCAGGTCATGATCTCAGGGTCCTAGGATCGAGCCCCGCATCAGGTTCTTTGCTCAGCGGGGAGCCTGCTTCCTCCTCTTTCTCTGCCTTGCCTCTCTCTCTGCCTACCTGTGATCTTATCAAATAAATAAATAAAATCTTTAAAAAAAAAAAAAAAGCAAGAAGAGTCTCACATACACAATCCAACCAATCCAACCTTACACCTATAGAAGCTAGAAGAAGAATAACAAATGAAGCCCAAAGCTAGCAGAAAAGGGGAAATAATAAAGTTTAGAACAGAAATAAATTATATAGAAACAAAGAACAGTAGAACAGATCAATGAAACTAGGAAAGAATTAATTTGAAAGAGTTAATAATACTGATTTTTTAAAAACCCTAACCAGACTTATCGAAATGAGAAAGGACCTAAATAAATAAAATCATGAATGAGAGAGGAGAGACCACAACCAACACACACACACACACACACACACACACACACACACACACACACATATATGTGAGAATATTATGAAAAACTTGCCAGCAAATTGGGAGAAATGGATAAATTCCTAGAAACATATAAACTACCAGAAATGAAACAGAAAAAATAGAAAATTCGAAAAACAATAACCACAAAGAAATTGAATCAGTAATCAAAAATCTCCCAGTAAACAAAAGTCCAGGGCCAAATGGCTTCTCAGAGGAATTCTGTCAAACATTTAAAGAAGAGTTAATACCTATTCTTCTCAAACTCAAACTCAAAAAAAAAAAAAAAGAGATGGAAGGAAAATTTCCAGACTCATTCTATGAGGCCAGAATTACCTTAATTCCAAAACCAGACAAAGACCCAAAAAAGAGAGAATTACAGACCAATATTCCTGATAAAGATCAATACAAAAATTCTCAACAAAATACTAGTAAATCAAATTCAACAGTACACTAAAAGAACCGTTTGCCACAATCAAGTGGGATTTATTCCTGGGCTGCAGGGTGGTTCAATATTCACAAATCAATCAATGTGGTACACCACATTAATAAAGGAAAGGATGAGAACCATACGATCCTTTCACGAGTTGCAAAAAAAAAAAAAAAAAAAAAAAAACATTTGACAAAATACAGCATTCATTCTTGATAAAAACCCTCAACAAAGTAGGGATAGAGGAAATATACCTGAACATCATATAGGCCATATTAAGAGGATGCACAGCTAGTATAATTCTGAATGGAGAAAAACAGAGCTTTTCTTCTATGGTTGCTAACAATACAGGGAAGTCTACTCCAACCACTGTTATTTAACATCATGCTAAAAGTCCTAGCCTCAGCCATCAGACAACAAAAAAATGGAAGACATTGAAATCACCAAGGAAGAAGTCAAACTTTAACTATTTGCAGATGACATGATACCCTGTGTAGAAAATAAGACTCCCCCAAAATAATTGCTAGAAGTGATAGACAAATTCAGTGAAGTTACAGGATACAAAATCAATGACAGAATTCTGTTTCCTTTCTATACACAGTAATGAAGCAGCAGAAAGAAAAATCAAAGAATTGATCTCATTTATAATTGTACCAAAAACCATAAGATAGCTGGGAATAAACCTAACCAAAGAGGTAAAAGATCTGTACTCTGAAACTATAGAACACTTATGAAAGAAATTGAAGATAACACAAAGAAATGGGAAGACATTCCATGCTTATGGATTGGAAAAACAAGTATTATTAAAAATGTCTATACTACCCAAAGCAATCTATGCATTTAATACAATCCCTATGGAAATACCACCACCATTTTTTACAGAGCTAGAAGAAAAATCCAAAAATTTGTATGGAACCATAAAAGACCCCTAATAGCCAAAGCAATTTTGAAAAAGAAAAACAAAACCATTATATTATAAACTGAAGTCATCAAGACAGTATGGTACTGGCACAAAAACAGACACATAGATCATTGGAACAGACCCTTGATTGTATCACCAACAAATCTTCAACGGAGTAGGAAAGAATACCAATTGAAAAAAGACAGTATCTTCAACAAACAGTGTTGGGAAAACTGGACCACACCATACACAAAAATAAATCCCAAATGGATGAAAGCCCTAAATGTAAGACAGGAAACCATCAAAATCCAAGAGGAGAACACAGGCAACTTCTTTGACCTTGGCTACAGCAACTTCAAGGCAAGGGAAACAAAAGCAAAAATGAACTATTGGGACTTCATCAAGGTCGACAACTTCTGCACAGCAAAGGAAACAATCAGGAAAAATAAAAGGCATCCTATGGAATGGGTGAAGCAGCAGGTAGATAGTTGAGCAAGATACTGAATTCTCCTTTATTGACCTGTTGTAAATGACATACCTGATAAAGGATTGGTGTCCAAAATATATAAAGAACATACCAAATTCAACACCCCCCAAAATAAATAATCCCATTAAGAAGTGGGCAGAAGACATAGATAGATATTTTACCAAGGAAGTCATCCAGTGGCTAGCAGACACATGCAAAGATGTTCAATATCACTCACCATCAGGGAAATAGAAATAAAAACCATAATGAGATATTACTTCACACCTGTCAGAATGTCTAAAGTTAACAACACAGGAAAGAATGCATGTTGATAAAGAAGTGGAAAAAGGGAAACCATCTTACAGTGTTGGTGAGAATGCAAACTGGTGCATCCAGTTTGGAAAACAGTACAGAGGTTCCTCAAAAAGTTAAAAATAGATATTAGTATTTATCCAAAGGATACAAAAATACTGATTTAAAGGGACACATGCACCCTGATCTTTATAGCAAGAATATCAACAACAGTCAAGTTGTGGAAGATAGTCCAAATGTCACCTGATGAATGGATAAAGAAATTGTGGCATGAGCGCAAATACACACACTTATACATGTACACAGACACAAAACACACACACACACACACACACACACAGGAATATTACCATCAAAAAGAATGAAATTTTGCCATTTGGAACAATGTGGATGGAGATAGAATATATTCTTCTAAGCAAAATAAGTCAGAGAAAGACAAATACCATATTATTTCATTCTTATGAAATGAGGCGAATATGGGGGGTGGAGAGAGAGGCAAGCCATAAAACAGAGTCTTAACTACGGATAACAAACTAAGGGTTGCTTTGGGGAGGTCAGCCAGGGGATGGGCTATTTGGATGATGGGTATAAGGAAAGCACTTGTGATGAGCACTGGGTGAGGTATGGAAGTAATGAATCCTTAAATACTGAAGTTAATATTACACCGTATGTTAACTATGTAGAAATTAAATGAAAACTCTTGAAAAATTTGTTTCTGTTTCTTTTTTTGTTTCCTTTTTTTTTTTGTTTGTTTGGTTGGTTGATTTGATTTTTTTATTTTGGTTTGGTTGTTTGGTTAGTTGATTTTTCTACTTTTGAGCAATGTTCTTTCTCTTTATATTCTATTCCTGTGTAACATTTAAACCTATCTAAGCATCTGCACATCTAAAAAGTGCTTAAAACTTGCCAGTTGCTTTAACTGTTCACGCCACTCACTCCTTATAGTAATCCTCATTTGAGAGATGGGAAAAGAGAGGCACAGTGTGGCTGTTCCTCATGGTGAAGCAGCAGGTAGATAGTTGAGCAAGATACTGAATTCTCCTTTATTGACCTGCAAACACGTGCTTTCAATACAATTCTCTTCTGGTGTCTCCCATGGGTCTCCTTTGCCCGTTCCCCTTCTTTTCTGGAGTTGGTATGATGTAGTAAAAAGAATACCATGAATCTTGGCATTAGGGTGGTTTAGTTGAGTGTTAGGATTCTGGAAAAGTAATTCTTATCTTCTGGGCTCCCCCACCCATTTTAATTTAAGTTAATCACCCTAATTTTTTAAGAAAATTGTTAGTAAAATAAGACACTCAGTGGATAGGCAAAATGTCCAGTTCTTAGTTTCCTACCCTCCTTCTCTACAAGGGTGGTCCCCTCATGAAATTTTTTTTCTCCTTTGATAAATAGCATTCTGTTTCTGCTTCATTCTTCCTTTTTCTCTTCTCTCCAGTTACTACAAATGCTTCTCCTGTCTCTTTTACTATCTCTTACTAATGGAATTTAGGAAAAAATAAGTCCTAAAATGTCTACTTCAGATCAGGTGCTAGCCCTGTCATTTAATTGAATCAAATAGAATTATGCAGCATTTTAACCTTGAGTCTGCTTCTTCATCTATAAAATTCAGTAGGTATTCTCAAAGATCCTTCCCAGCATTTCCATTTTATAATGTTGATGATATTTCTTTCAGACACTCCAGGCATTTATAAAAATTTATTCTATAGATTCTATCCTAATGTTACCACATTTCCTGACTTGGGTACCTAACGTTAATTTTCTAATCTTTTATCTACGAGTGGCAAGTCATTAAACATTTGAAATGGAATTAAACATCTTGCTCCATCACATTTCAGTTCTCCATCTGGCTTTTGCAATTGGAATTTACTGGCAAGCACAATTTTAAGCTTTGGGGGGCTGTGTGTGAGCAAGAAATACTGATGCCATCAGCCCACATGTCTGTACAACCCTGAACTTTGTGGTCTCTATCATTTTCTGAAGAACAGATGGTAAAGAAAATAATCCTGAAATGCTCCCGTCATTGTGGAGGAAGGGGAGGAAAAGAAAGAGAGAGAGTGATTGATTGATTTAGAACCGTGCAATGCATTTGTGCCTTTTATAGCCTGGGGGGGGGGAAGATTTCATAACAAGATAGATAATCTTTGCCTTTTGAGAGAAGCACAGTGACTTCTTATAAAAGAGTGCTTGAAGACTCAGAAATGATTAGGAAATAGCTTACTTAAAGTTCAGGGGTATGAAGGAGGGAACTAGAGGTACACAGTGGGAGACATTAAAGCAAGCCCATTCGTTGGGTATTTCGGTTACCCACAAATTTATGCTCCAGCGACATTGACTCTCTTTCATAACTGAAGTCAACTGTAGGAAGGACCTTCTAGACTGGATAGTACATACAACAAGATAGGCCACAAGTGAGTCCTTGAGTTCCAAAAATTCAAAGTATAAAATAGAAAAGGACATGGTCAAATTTCCTAGTTACTTGATGGGAAACAGTCCAACAATTGTGATTAGTGGCAGAAAGTTGGACTTTTGGGACCACTCTGCCTGTGTAATTGACTAACCCCAAATAGGTGGTTTAAAACCACAATTTTGAATTCTTGCTCGTGAGTTTATAAGTTGCCTAGTGGTTCATAGGCAACTAGTCTGGACGTGGTTGGGTAGGGGCTGTGCTTCAAACTGTGGGGACAGCTGGGCCTGCCCCCACCCCAACCATGGTCTGCATATTTTACATCCTCCATGGAATATCAGGTTAGCCAAAGCATCTTCCTATTCTAGCAATGGCAGAAGGCCAAGACAAGAAGAGAGAGAGAGAGAGAGACAAAAAGAAGATGTAATTAGTAAGGCCCCTTGTGGTCTGGGCTTATAAATGGCACATAGTCGTGCCTACCCATATGTTATCAACCATAGTAGCCATATAATTTTCTAATGATCCACTGCTATAAAACAAGGTAAGCCAAAACTCTCTGGTTTAAAGCAACTAGTTTATTTTTCTGTAGAATTCTGTTGGCTAAGTATTTGGAAAAGGCACAGTAGAAGTGGTTCTGCTCTGTCCTGTGATATCTGGTCCTCACCCGAGTTGTTGAAAGAGATAATGCCTTAAATAGTTGGGCTGGAGAATCCCCTTTCAAAATGATTTCTTCACTCATACGTCTGGTCTGGGTTTGGACAGCTGGAGAACAGAATCAGCTGGGACTGTTGAACAGAGTGCCTAAACTTGGCTTTCTTAGATGGTGACTTGGGATTCTTAAACAGGTGTTTTAAACAATGAGGCAGGAGTTGTATGACTTCTACTGCCATAGCCTCAGAAGCTACCTAGTGTATCTTATGTTATTTCTGTTAGCTACAAAATAGTCACGAAGGCTCCTTCAGATTTCAGGGGAAAGAAATCAGCCCCACCCCTTGATGATCAAACATTTATTATTATTTTTTTTAATTTGAGTATGCACAGTGTTACATTAGTGTATAGTATACAACACGGAGTGATTCAGTTGCTCTATATGTTGGACTCATGTTCACCACAAGTGTAGCTACCATCTGTCACCACACATTGCTATTCCAGTATCATGGACTACATTGCCCATGCTGTGCCTCTGATTCTAGTGAAGCCTGCATCTCCCACTCCCTTTACCCATTTTTCCCTCCTCCAGTCCTTTTCCCACTGGCAACTGTCTGCTTGTTCTCCATATTTGTAAGTCTGATTTTGCTTTTTGTTTTATTCTGTTTTTTAGATGCCGTCTGTGAGTGACATTATATGGTCTTTGTCTTTCTCAGTTTTAGTTATTTCACTTAGCATAATACCTTCTAGGTACATCCATGTTGTCACAAATGGCAAGACCTCATCTTTTTAATGGCTATATAATATTCCTGTGTTATGGGGTGTGTGTGTGTGTGCACTACATCTTCCCTATCTATTCGTCCATCAGTGGATGCCTAGTGGGTCAAAGATTTGTGTCTCTTTTAAACCATGATGAATAGCAAAGTCCAAACTTAAGTTGCAGAAAACTATACTTTTCCTCTGGTAAGAGGAATTATAGAATCATGTGGTATGAACCAAGGGCACAGGGAGATGAGAAGAACCAGGGCTAATAGGTGGAATATGATAGCTAATAATTAGCTAATAAGCTAATAGGAATAGGTGGAAACTGATGGACAGACATGGGATGGTATCCAGTTTTTCATATAGAGTGGGAATGAAAAAGAAAATATGGTCCTCAAGGAAGGGGATACTTCAAGGTCAGTTCATGGTTTTAAGATTAAAGCAATAAAAACTGGTATCCCAGTTCATGCAAGTGTAGTGCTAGAGAGAACACCTGAGAAGGAAGAAGCCTACTTGTGAGATTAAGCTCAGATGGTATAACTGGTGCCATCAAGTACCAAATCCAAAAGAGTGAGATTGAAGCAAGGTCCAATTTCCCCAACAGAGTGAAATTTACACTTTCTCTCTGACCTACTATAGCTGAACTCAGGATCTGGAGTTTCTAGATCAATCCATGGAACTTGTTAATGCTAACAAGGAAGATATGGAAGAACAGAGGCCAATACTCTAATAAATAAACATGTCCAGAAATATTTGAATAGTTGAGATACCAAAAGGAGATTTCTTCATTGAATTTCAGTATTACTCATTAGAATGCCTGGCACTAGAATGGTTTACCAGATATTTTTCACAGTATTTCAGATACTGGAGTCTGCTAGGACCTGTTTTATTGTCCAAAGTTATTTACTCCATCTTCCTTATCCATAAAAAATAAAAGATGAAAATATTCAATGATATTTTCATCACTTTTGAAAAAATATCAATTATTGACTTAAGTATCTATATATTTTCCCCTCAAATTAATAAATTTCCTTGACAAATGGAGTACTCCAAATCAGATTTAGTAGTCGTAATAAGAAAATTGGACTATTGAGGGAAGGTAGGGACTCTAAACCTACAGAAATAGAAGCCAAAAATGCCAAGATTTTATGAATACACACTAAAGTAAAAGTTTTTTTTTAAGGCTCCCTTGCCAAAGCTCAAGGATATAAAAGTGGGTTATAACTATTTCATTCAGGAGTCTTCTTTTATTTCCTGACACAGGTAGGTCAGACATTGACAGAGATTAGCTGTGCAATCAATGTTTTTGGTTGGAATTTCCAAAACAAACAGAATGAATAGTTAATGTGTATAAAGGTACATCTGTTTAATAATAATAACCTTTGTTCTAAATTATTTATTTAAATATCTTGGGTATCCTTGAAGGTTTTTGGAGATATATGTGTATATCCATAAGTATATCTGCATTTTTTTGTAAGATGATTGGGAGGGTTCCTCCTATCCATTAGGAGTCTTAAATTGATCACCAGGGACCTTGAGGAAGAATTTGCCCTAATGCCAACGTCTTGGTTCTCTGAAGCACAGAGAACTGAAACGGATCATTGTTTTTTTCTTCCTCCCTGGGATTTTAATTTTTCCCTGGTATTCTTTTGATTTAAATGCTGCTAAATACTGAAGGTGCAGTTCAAATACCCATTACTCCTAGAAGTGATTTTTGATCTCCAAAGATTGAAATGATGTAGTGCCTTTATTTTGAACAACTACAGAATTTTCATTGTGCTTGTTCATGACCCTTGGCACTTTTCAGCTTCAACTGAGTTTATTCATCAGCTTTCCCTATGACATATAATTAAACTTTCTGTTTCCCATAGAACTCATTCCATGAGCTTATACATGGGAAGTGATTAATTAATTATTGAAAAATAATTTTAATTCATATACCCATCACATCTTCTGATGAACAAACCATAATATGCATTCGCCTGCTGATATCTTCAATTCATACATATAAATATGAATATATACTTAAGATCTGAACAATTAATATATGTGAAGTAGTCTCAATTAAAGCAAATAAATAGTAGGTAAGATATTAAGCCAGGGTCTGTCTCTTAACATATTGCCATAGTATTTTAAAATTTCCTTGGAGACCCATGAGTCCGATGCCCTCGTTCTGTGCTGTTTCTTGATATACAAAAAAAATGTGACTGAGGAGAACAGACATTAACATACAGCAATAACTTGCTATCTTCGAGCTGCAGTATTTTGTTCCTCAATATCAGTTGTGTAATTGATAAAAATACAAAATAAAAGCATAAAAATAATAAAATCCAAAATAAAGCATCATCAAATTACCATCTCCTCATGACATTCAGTGTAATATTTGTGTTCCTTAGTATGACAGATATGACTGCCAAGCCTTCAGTCACAATTTCTGCTCAGCAGTTGCCTCTTATTCTTCCACAGTTCCCTTTTCTGATTTTATGTTTTATTCTCCTCACCTTTTACAAGTCAGATCTAGTAACATCTTTTTTGAAGGCTTCTATGGACACTTCTACACCTTAGTCTTTTACAAAGGCTTTCGATTTCAAGGTCCCAGAGTACCAATGACATCGTAGTGTTACGGAAAGTGTTAAAGTAATAGTTTAATCAATATAGCATTGATATCTGATAGATACACAATATTGATAACTATTTCTTTTTAATCATTACCAAGTACATACTCTGTTACTAACTTATGAAAGTATCTTTGGGGCATCTGGGTGGCTCATTTGATTAAGCATCTGCCTTTGGCTCAGCTTATGATCTCAGGGTCCTGGGGTCGAGCCCCAAATCAGGCTGTCTGCTCGGCAAGGAGTCTGCCTCTCTCTCTCTCTTTAAAATAAATAAATGCAATCTTTTTAAAAAGAATCCTCTAATTGTTCATCTGTTACCACTGTAGACCTTAATTTTTATCAAAGATAAAGCTGTCTTTAGCAAGTTTGCAAAATATGAGTAAAACTGATGATTAGTCACAAGGTAATACTTACAATGTTGTTTTATTTGTTTTGAAAATTCTCATATGTTTTTGGATGAGATTTTATATTTGAAGAAGCTTCTATACACAAACTGTATCTTGTTTCAGGTATAACACTTTGTATAATTTAAGGAACTTCTGATTATAAATCTTTTACCTTGATAAATAATGTATATTGGTTGCAATTGCAGGCATAGTCTTTTCTCCGGGGAGAGCAACAACTAATTTATTTAAGACAAAATATAAGTAGAAGGATATTGTTATTGCTTCTAGCATCCTTTTAAGAATTTTTTTTTTTTTGCAATATGGTAAATGCTTCTTACATTTCTGAACCAGGTGTTGAGAATTTTATTCCCATGGAATCTGGGAGTCTGTTTATAGTGTATGTACACCAGTGTTCAAAATACTGCAATTCAGTTGCTTTGGAGAGGATGGAGCATGATGATTAAGGATAAGGGCCTGGAGTAAGACAGCCTGGCTTTTAATCACAGCTCTCTGCTGAATGTTTGACCTTGGTGAGGTTACTTAATTTATGCTACACTATGCCTGTGTATAAAATAATAATAATGCTAGTATCTGTCTTATAGCATCTTTATGGGTATTGAAGAAGCTTTTGTGGCTCTATACCACACACCACAATGCTTCTCACACAGTAGGCACTCAGTAGGCCATGATCATTATTTTTATTATATAATGATAATAATGGACTACCTATCATGCTTCTGAGACAGAGCCATATATCATCTGATCATTAGGAACCTGATAACTCCCAGACCACTGCCCCTTTCTATTTGACCCTTTTTAAAATTTCTTCTACCCCATTCCATTTACTTGGAATCCTTGCTTCTCTCAAGTCAGTGACATATGGGGCTATTTAAAATTTACAAGTATCTAGGGGTGCCTGGGTGGCTCAGTTGGTTAAGCTTTCAACTCTTGAACTCAGCTCACATCTTAAATCTCAGGGTCATGAGTTCTAGCCCCATACTGGGCTCCACACAGGGCTTGGAGCCTACTTAAAAAATACACACACTTACGTTTGCGTATCTAAAAGACTTTGGACTTCATATTCTTTTCAGGTGCCTTTATCCCTGAGATTTTATAATGTAGAACAGGGAATGTAGATGCCCATAAACAAAGGCAAGATTTTTGTGGGGTTTTTTTTTTTGAATTGTATTTTCTTATTTATAGCAGGAAAGACTTCCATGTAGAGACATTGAGACTTAAATAGTTATAAGCATGTGCATACCATTTTAGAAGAAGCCCAGATTTCTTCATGCATTTGCCTACAAGCTGTTTGTTTTCTTCTCTCTTCCAGCTGGAAGTCACTCATCATCCCTTTCATAAGGAATTGTCAGCACAAACAATGCAGATTACAAAATAAGAAAATCCAAAACAAGAGCACGTGTACAAACCTCCCAGGTAAATAGGTTTCAAAACTAAATCTTGTCCGTTGTAGCTTTCTGTACCCAGAGAGTGATTTTTACCTGTGGTTCTGAAGCATTCTGAATCTGTGTCATGTGAAAGACCGTTTGTGGCAGAGCGGAACTCACTGGCATCATTTCTGGTCCCTTGAGACTACCTCATGAATTTATCATTCAAAGCATTCACGGAGGGGAATATTATACCTGAACTAAGTTCCTTGACCACTAGAGCATATGAGCTGACATACAAAATGAGGAAATACAAAAATGAAAATGAAAGACTGAGTGAAAGAGTCTGTCATAAAGTCTTAAGTTTCTGGAGGATGCATGGAGCTCTAAAAATAAGATTATGGCTCTAGTCTCAAGAAGACTGTGCTAAATATGAGAATGAAACCAAGCAACAAGAATACCCAGAGAGGTATTGGATGAGGCTAGCTAGGCCTATAGGATGCACAGTAGAAGCTAATGTGATCCAGCTAGTATGCTAAAATCCAGTCAGTGATGACAGCTGATATGTATAGAACAGTTACTGTGTGCCAGGAGCCTTTTCAATTTATCCCAATAACACCCCAACAAGGAAGTTACAACTTGTATTTCTTCCTTGTAGATAGGGAAACTCATGCCCAACTCATGCTTAAGTAAGTGCCCAAGTTCACACAAATTCTACAGAATGGAGCCAAGCCATCTGTCCAGCTGTGTTGTCTCTAGAAGCTGCACTGTTAATAGCTATACATTCTTTTTCACTGGGAGGAAAAAGAGAAAGTAGAGAGGAGAAAAGTGAGCCTGAGTTTATGTTCTCCATTTATGTAGCAGTTACATGTGAGGAGATATATATATCTCAAAAAGTATGATATATATATATACATATATATATATATGTATATATATATAAAATCACAAAAAGCAACATAACTCTCACCAACCAAATAGAGAACTTAAATTATGGAATAAGATTTTGTCAACACGTAATTATATAAAAGCTGAGAATAGTTATGGAAGCATGAGAAGAAGCTGGGCCACTGTCATGCTGAGCGGTAGGCCATGGAAGGATGGTGCAAAAGGGATAATCTGTTCTTTGCTTCTCACTTTTCTAGACCAGGTATTGGGAAAGAGGCCTTCAAAATTATGATCAGTATATATGACCAAGTGTATATTTCTCACTTTAAGAACAACTGTTTCTTCAGACAGAATTCCATAGCTAGGGCAATTTCCCATACCATATACATTCATTCATAGCATCTTTACTCGTTTCACTTACTGTAGGTATCATTCCTTTCTGTAACTCTCTCATTAATTGCCTCCCAGATTAGACTTCTATTCTGTAAGGGTGGGGACTACTTCAGTTGCTTTTAGCTCAACATTAAGTCTCCTGTATATTGATGCAGTAAGTATCCCTTCCATAGGTTAGAAGGACAGGTTTGATTTTCTGATTTCCAAGTGAAGAGCTTATTACAAAGAATACTAGCACACTCTGCCTTATTTTCAATGATGAGGAAAGATGGCTGATGGGAAGGAGAAAGACAGGCAAACCAGAAGAAAACTGACAGAAGAATGAAAAGAACAAAAAACAGAAACCCAACAGGAATGTTGGACTGAAGCCTTGAGCCATCGACTTAAAGGAATGAATGGCAGTGTGGGATTCAGTCTGCCCTTTTATCAATTCCACATCTACCTGCTTGTCTCTCACAAATAGTGGTAAGGCTGATGTCCAGTCCTGCTATTTTGACAGTGATAACAGCTATTCAGCACATTGTCCATAAAATGTTTAAATTTGACTGTTAATTGATACTTACCTGGGTATATATAAGCTTACAGATACTATATATAGACTATCATACATATGAATGATTCTGAAACATAGCTCTTAGGAACTGGAGTTCTTATAACCCCAGTTCCATGGTGTGAAGACAGTGTAGTCCTTGTGCTCATGCCTTCTGGGCCTCTGTCAAGTGGGGATAACAAGTTAGTAGGGTAGAGGTGAGAATTTAATTATCTTGTGTGTCTGTAGCACTAAAAGTGAGCATGTGATGAGAGCTCAATAAGTGGTATAAGCTTCTCAAGTTACAGTGCTGATTGCTCTTCTGCTTTAAGATTGTTTTTGATATTATCGCTTTGGTTGTTAGTGTTTAGTAGACCCACAACATCAGCTTTGAAATCAAGAAAATCAAAATTTAAATCTTTTAATCTCTTTCTGAGCTTGAATCTTAACATCTGTGAAATAAGAATGTTGACCTTACAAGATTGTTCTGAGAAATAAATGAGCTTTTGTATACGAACTAATTAGCCTGGTGCCTGTCACAGTGGAAACACACACACATTTTTATGTTTATATTTGTTTTTATATTCATAAAAATATTGCATTAATGACAGTATATAGGTAGTATGTAAAATGAAGTGTATTATTTTAAATAATATATTTTTGCTAGATTCTTGGGCTTTTCTTTCCTCTGCAGTATTTTGGTTGTTCATTCTGCTTGTTTTTACGGGTGCCTAATGGGCATAATAACTATACAGGAAAACAAACAGACCTCGGAAACTACCCTTGATGTATATTTTATATTTGAGAATAGACATAAAAAAGAAAACTATTTTATTGTCTTCTGTCTGTCTGCTTCTGTCTCTATAGAGTCAAATACTGTTATTTTACAAAACCAAACATATCATTGAATGTCCAAAACAAATAGTTTTTCTTGAACATTAATTGGGAACATTGCTGGCAAGAAAATTCCAACATCAAAATGGCCTACAGTCAGAGACATTTCTTTATTTGTTTCCCTGTTCAGCTGTTCAAAATATGGCCTGTGTGATGCATTTGTATGGAGTTATGAAAAGTTTTTTTACAATGAGCTACTGGCTCTTTAGGCAGAGGGATGTGGCCAATAAACAATATTCTATTGGCAGAGTATAAGTCAGTTCATATGACATGAACACCTACTATGAATTAAGCACAGTGTTAACCCTTTAAACACCAAGTTTATGTGATTTGTGCTTATAAGGGATTTTCAGTACAGTGGAAGGGACTGGTACGGATAGAGACAAAAAAGACAGGGAGCTCAAGAATAAATAAATCGGTATTATACAATAAAAAAACATAATATTTCTTGGGGATAGGCAGTCTATTTCCAGAAGTTGACTTCTCAGCTGGACTTTGAATATATCGTTACTGTGTTGTAGGTGTACAAAGTGGAAGAAGGACATGGAATGGATGAGACATATCATGTACAAAAATTCAAGACCTACATGAAATGGCATGCTAGATTTAAACAACTATAAATATTATCAGCTGCTCAATTTAGAGTGTTAGGGTAAGAAGAGAAATAGAAGGAATTAAGACTAAGATAAAAATTAGAAACTTGAAACATCTTTGTTTAAGATATGGTGACTTCAAGTCAAGGATAATATTTAAGCAAAAAAACCCCAACATTTGCATATGGATTTATTGTAGTTGTTGTTTCTTACAAAAAGTTATATATGTGTTTTTTTAAAACAATTTTATTGAGTTTCACATAAATAGAAAAAGCAACCCAAAAATTCATTTGGAGACCCAAAGGAATCTTGATAGCCAAAGCAACCTTAATCAAGAAGAACAAAGATAGATATACCACACTTTCTGACTTCAGATTATATTATAAAGCTACAGTAATCAAAACATCATGGTACTGGCATAAAAACAGATAGATAGACCCAATGGAACAGAATACAAAATCTAGAATAAACCTATGCATTTATAGTCAACTGATCCTCAACAAGTAAAACACACAATGCAGAACGGATAGTCTTTTCAACAAATGGTGTTAGAAAGACTAGATATCTATATGCAAAAAAAAATGAGATTGGACCTGTCTCAACATCTCATACTACTTAAAGTGGATTAAAGGATTAAGCATAAGACCTGAAACTATAAAACTTCTAAGTGGAGAGAGGTGGGAAACACAGGGAGAATCTTAATATTGGTTTTGGCTATAGTTTCTTGGATATAACACCGAAAGCACAAGCACCAAAAGCAAAAAGAGACAAGTACAGTTACAGTAAAGTAAAAAGCTACTGCAGAGAAAGAAAAGAACACAATGAAAAGACAGCCTGTGGAATGGGAACAAATATTTGTAAACCTCATATCCAATAAGGGGTTAATATCCAAACAATATAAGGAATTCATCCAACTCAATACCAAAAATACAAATAATTTGATTAAAAATGGGCAAAGTACTTAGACACTTTCAAAACAAGAAAAGAAGTTTAAAAATGGCTAATGGTACAGGAAAAAGTGCTGAATATTTCTAATCATCAGGGAAATGAAAATAAAAACCACAGTGAGATAGCACTTCACATCTGTTCGGGTGACTGTTATCAAAAAGACAAAAAAAATACTAGTGGTGAGGAGGATGTAGAGAAGAGGATCTCTCGTACACTGCTCATGGGAATGTAGATGAATAGAGCCACTAAAGAAAACCATATGGAGATCCCTCAAAAAATGAAAAATAGAACTACATAGTATATGATCGAGTAATCCCACTTCTCAGTGCATATCCAAATGGAACTGAAATCAAGATGTAAAGAGGTGTTTGTACTCCCACATTGATCGAAACATTCTTCATAACAGCCAAGATGTGGAAATAACCTAAATGTCCTTTACCAGATGAGGGATAAAGAAAATGTGGTATTCTATATACAATGGAATGTTATTCAGCCTTAAAAAGGAGGGCAGTTCTGTATTTGTGATAGCATGGATGGAGCTAGAGGGCATTAAGACGAAGTGAAAAAGTCAGAGAAAGACAAATATTGTATGATTCCTCTTGTATGTAGAGTGTTTAAAAAAACAAGCTCATAGAAACAGAGAACAGATTGATGTTGCCTAGGGCTTCGAGAGGGGAGATGGGGTAATATTGGCCCAAGGGTACAATCTTTTATTTGGGCAAGATTAAGTTCTAGAGATCTCATGTACAGCATATACAGCATGTAACAATAGTTAAGAATACTGTGTTGAAATCTGCCAAGAGGATAGATCTTAAACATCACACACCCCACCCCCCACACACAATCACACAAACACAGAAAACTATGGATATGTTAATTGATTTGATTATAGAGTTCCTTACATAATTGATATGTAAGTCATGCAGTTTTATTGGTGTTCAGATTTTTAGTCTTTGTTTTGTTCTTTTGCTTGTTTTCATTGAGCTGGGAATTAAAACTGCAGTTTTTTGACAGATTTCTTCCTGGTTTCATGCATAGCTCTTTATCAAAAAAACCATCCTTAGTTTCTTTCTAAACTTTGTCTAATAGGGAAAATACAGATCTCCCAAGTAAAAGCAGATACATAGCACTGGTTAAAAACAAAGGCTTTGGAGTTAGGCTAATATGGATTTTGTCACACACAGGTTAATTCACCTACTCAACCTTCTAAAAGGGGAAGGGGTGTCTTAGTCCATTTAAGCTGCTAAGGAAAACTACCATAGACTGAATGTTACTGAATGTTATGAACAACAGACCTTATTTTTTTTTTTTTTTCTTTCTCCCACAGTTCTGAAAGTTGGGAAATCCAAGGTTAAGGTGTCAGCAGATTTGGCCTCTGGTGAGAGCCTCCTTCCCGGTTTGTAGAAAGCCATCGTTTTACTGTGCTCCTTCTGCATGGTGGAAGAAGTAAGGAAGTTCTCTGAGGTATCTTTTGCATGAGCACTTGTCCCATTTTTGAGTGCTCTGACCTCTTCACTTAATAACTTCCCCAAACCCCCACCTTTAAACTACATCATTTGGGGGTTAGGTTTCAACATCTGAGTTTGGGGGGTGGGAGCACAAGCGTTCAGTCTATTATAATGGTAATAATTATCTCCTCTTTCTCCATGTCTAGATCTTTCTCATCACTCAGGTCTCATTTTCTCCGAGAAAACTACCTAAGCTCTGTACATAATTCCTCTCTGCCTCTTACCCTGAGTGGGCTTCATGGGCATGAGACCACACCTCACATTTAGAAGGGATTCAGTATTCTGTTCTTGGGATTCAGTGTTCTGCATTTGCAACTTGAAATTCCTATAAATGAAACCCAGTGGGACAACAGAGCATATAGCAGGCTTGGAACTTCAGCTCACATATAGTATTGCCTCACAGCAGTGTGATGGGATGAGTTCCTGGCTGTCTGCCTCCCTGCCATGTGTTCCCGGGGCCCACCCAACCTCCTCTTCTCTCCTACCCATGATTGCATTCATTCTTTGCTCTGGCTAGGATGTGGGCATGGACACAGCATGTCTGGGTTGGGCACGCTACCTTATGACTTCTTGGGTTAGGACATGATAGTAACCATTCTCACACTAGGCTCCAGCACAAGAGTGTGTCTGGCAGGTGGTTGACCAAAAACTGCATCTCATCAGGGAGACGTCTTTTGCCTGTCCCCAGTCCAGTTACCACATGTGTCTTGGCATGGAGGTTTCAAGATCTATAATGGGTAGTCATCTGTTGTTGGTTGCAGTGGAAGAAGCCTGCAGGAAAGGGATAAACCAGACCCCACTTCTCAGTATCCTGTTCCTGGCCAAGGCACAGTATGTCAGTTCACTAGCTGGTGGATGGACACTCAGGCATCTGTGGCAATCCTTCATGTGGCAGGGCCCATCAATACCTCTAAGAGTCTGCCCTCACCCTCAAGTAGCCCTGTGTCCGGGAGCACTGTCTCAGCCCGTTTTATTCCTGCATGATTCTCTCTTCCTCCTTCCCATTTTCCTGAATCTGATGTGTGTTTCTCCTCTCTGGTGAGCATGAGATACCCTCCAGAGATAAGCCATGAGATAAGAATTGAGTAATTTTAGCACATGGAGTCAAATGAAGTATAAAAAAGTAGCAAGTAACAGGTATCAATCCAATATTACAAATTAAGGTTCCATTGAAGAAGACTCTACATCTGCTTCGTGAAATACCTAATACTGCTTAATCATCAGAATGGTTGGTATAGAATAGGCATTTAAGAAATATGTATTGAATGGAAGAATGAATGAATGACCAAACAAATGAACATAGGTTTGTGTAAGGATTAAATGACAAAATGTATGTTAAAAAAATTAGCATAGTCCCTGGCACGTGGGGCTCAAACTGGTGGTTGTGGACATAATAGTGATGATGATAATGAAAGTGATGATGATGATGGTACTCCTCCACCTGATACAGCCTCTTTTCTATAAAATTACTTTTCTTAAAGTACAAATTAATCATTATTTTAAAGTATGACTTATTCTTTCCTTCTCTCATGCTCTGTGGCATTTCCCCTGTATTCTTCTACTGATGGAAATGATATTCATCATTTCCTCTCATCCTATAATTAATTCTTAACATTTGTTTCCTCAACTTATAGTTCAAAAATTAGCTAAAGTATTACATACTTTAGGAGATCTGTCTGGACATTTCTGACTAGCTCACACCCACCTGTCTGTCCCTTATCCTGTACCACTCCTTAGTACATATCAGTGTTGTGATTTATGTCTTTGTGATTTTTGTGTAGTTCTAATTATCTCTCATATTCGCTGTATGTTCTGCATGGATAGGACGTACTTTTTTTTTTTTTTTTAACAATAAGCATTAATTTCTCATAGCTCTGGAGATTACTGGGAAGTCCAAGACCAAGGTACAGGCAGATTTGGGTTCTGATGTAGATCAGCTTCCTTGTTCAGAGATGGCTGTTTGGGGTCTCTTTTATAAGGGGACTAACCTCTTCATCAGGGCTTACGATGTGATCAAAAAGGTTTCCTCCCCTAAAACCATCACATTGGGGGTGAGGATTTCAATTTCTGAATTTTGGGATATAGGGCCTACATTTTTCTTATGTGATATCCCAACACAGTTCAGATCCTGACACGTAGTTGCCACTAACACACATTTATTGCCTGAATTTTTTACTTGAAGATGTTAATAAAAATAAAATGGTTGCAGCAAATGAAGATGGTGGGAGAGTAATGGAAAGAAGCATTATTCCAAGTACGAGAAACATTTCTTGTCTCTTCATTCCCAGTAGATTCTCTTTATTGCTTCTTATTCAACCCCTTTTTGAATTCTTGTTATGCCTATTCAAGTCTGCGTGTGCATTTACTTGTTTGTTCTTCATGTAGTTCCTTTCTCCCAAAGAGCCCCCCTCGTAGCTCTGACAAATCTAGAGAGGATATTTATTCTTTGAGCTTGCAGAGCTCTGCAATATAGCCTCAGGTAAAGTAGTTCAAAGAGCCCAGAAGGAAAGTAAAAAGAGCCAACCGAACACCTAACATGATGCCATCTTTCCCCTTCGCGTTTCCCTTTTCTGCTTTTCTGGTTCCTGCTAAGTTGCCTGAGTGAGAATTCACCCTCAAAAACTTGAAAAGACTTAGCCAAATTTCTGTATATTTGGATGATATTCTAGAACAGGTGCCCTCAGGTTTATAGGTCTTAAAAGTTTTTACAATATGAATGGAGCCTTCTTAAAGATAAAAAGTGCAAAATCATGACTTCACATGTCTACGAAATACAGTATTTATTTAGAATGAGTAAAGAAATTACATCAGACTATAACCAAGAAGGATTACAAATATAACACAATGCAAAAGTATAGCACATTTTAGGGGTGCCTGGGTGGCTCAGTGGGTTAAAGCCTCTGCCTTCGGCTTAGGTCATGATCCCAGGGTCCTGGGATCGAGCCCTGCATCGGGCTCTCTGCTCTATACGGAGCCTGCTTCCTCCTTTCTCTCTGCCTGCCTCTCTGCCTACTTGTAATCTCTGCCTGTCAAATAAATAAATAAAATCTTAAAAAAAAAAAAAGAATAGCATATTTTAAAAATTAATTCCTTGAAACACTTCCATAATACTTTTGTTTCCTAAATTATTTGGTAGCATAATCTTATGAAAGTTTTTGATTATTTTCTCTTATAGAGTAAATAGAAAGTTACTTTCAATCTTCCTTAAAGGAAGTTTGATGGATTTTTATTTTTCTTGCATTGCCAGATACATTCTTGATGGAATAAAAAGTGTAGTGTGATTAGGCTACAAGGAGAAAAATATCTTTTTTTTTAAGTTACATGTGTGGGTTAGAAAAATGTTCTGTTGACAAGCTTAAAATTTCAGATATTTTATTTCTCTCTTGTATCACATAGTTCTGGTGCTGGGAACCAAAGCACATATTTTTATCATGATACCACACCCATCAGGGCAGTGCTATGGTCATTGGGAGGGTAGGTAAACCTTTGGAAAATCCCTCCATTGAGACAACTAGCAAGAGCTATCATACACAAAGCAACTGAACCACATAAATATATTCTGTTAAATCCACATAGTACCTACCAGCAGAGTCTACAGGTATCTGATTCCTAAAAATGTCCACAGGGCACCTCAATTCTAACCCAGGGGAGAAGTGAGACAAAGGACGCTTTGAGAAGGAAAGAAATGATGGTCTTGACTAAGGTTAAAGTGTCTTACTTCGCAAACTTTATAAAAACATGACCATGAGACTACAGTGCTGGGCTCACTATAGAGAATAGGCACCTGCAGATGAGAAGCTCTGAAATCGATCTTCATTCCCTTTTTGGTAAACATATCTCTGCTTCCTACACAGACTTCTCTTGGCAAACATCATTTAGTTGTCCTGACCTTTTCTCCAAGGCATTGAGATAATACTTTATCAGGGACATAGGAGGGGTTCAGTATGGTTGTCATGTTGCCCTTCAAAGGAGAGTTATTGAATCAAGGTACTGACTTAGATCCTGAATGTACTGGATTCTCAACCATTCTGGAGGGAAAATACAAAGAATAATTATTTTCATGCCACTCACTGAAAACTCTTGTTGACACTCTACTGTGCACCAGACGCTGCATCAAGTGCTTACATGCAGCACTTCACTAGCTGTTTATAACGTCCCTGTGAGGGTATCCATATGTAGTTTCACTGTATACGCAAGAATGCTGAAATAGACAAATTAAGTCAACTGTCTCAAGAACAAGCTGGTGGAACTGGTAGTTTAACTATGGAGATCTGATTTTAGTACTGACATTCTTAGCCATTCTATTCTACTGCTTCATGGTTTTCCACCCATTCCTCAATACATGGAAAAGGAATCTACTTACCTCCCTATGTTGTAGAGAAGATAACCTAAGGTTTGGAATGAAACCAAGTCTAATTTGAGTCTTCTTAAAATAGTATTAGTTGAATGAGGCAGTTGCTTTTTTGTTGTTTTTTTTTTTGCTTCTCATCTGTAGAATGACTATTTTCAAGTACCTACTTTATGACACTTTTTTGAAGAATGATTGGGATAGTACATGAGACAACTTTCAGCTCATTGGTCAAGTTATGTGTTTGAACTTTAGATTCTTTACATGATAGCTATTTGGCCTTAAGCAACTCTATTTCTTTTACCTGCACAATGGGATTGCATCATTTACTTCCACTAGTGAGAAGATAAAATGAATAATAGAGGTCAAAGTGATACATCAGTTCTGACTTGCATAATGCAAAATGTGTGCTAGAAAGATTTTCCAATGTCTTCTGTAGAAACCATAACTTTTTTTTCATATTTTCAATTGATAGCAGTTATGGCTATTCAGTTCATGAGCATAAGATGTTTGAAAAATCAAATAAGATTTGAGCCTATGTCCATCTATGAGGAGGGTGAGAGATAGGAGGTTTGGGTTTGTCTAATCAATCAAAACTGAATTCCTGATGGCACAAGTTGTTTTTGATTTTGACATTCTGTTCCAATAGCAGGTGACCTTGGGACCTAGGTAAACCAGGAGGTCACTTCCATTAGAGTTTTTGTCACAAAGAATCTGCCTAGAGTTCAGAAGAAAAATTTTAGAGAGGAGACAACAGAAGACATAAAGCACAGTTGTTTATGTACTAAATGTAACTGCATTTCAGACATCTTCTCCAGATTATGTTTCTTTTTTATAATGAGGATGACATTTTCTTTGGTGTTCTTTAAAAATGTGGGCCATAAACACTGAGGAAGAAAAGAGGCAATTCAGCAGTACACTCAAGTGCATTTTATTCATCAATTTTACATGTCTTTCCTGGACCTTATTCATTCAGTTCACCTGTCTTCCCTGGACCACAATTTACTATGAAAGCAGTGTCTCTCCCTCCACTTTAATTTGGACCAAGCCCAAGTAAAACCATGAAAAAGGAAGATATAAAGAAACGTGGACATGGTTTATTACACGGAGACTTGAAGCAAAATGACCTCTCAGATGTTTCCAGCTGAGGACATGACATTTTCAGAAGAGTCAAAAAAAATTACCAAGTCACCTTTTCCATTTTTCCACCCATTTACTGTTGGTATATTCATGAGTGGTTATAAGAAAAAGGCAGGATAAAGTCACACTAGGGAATAGTAATTCACTTTGGGTGATTATCAGAGAGGACTAATGGGGAAGTTTCCAAAATGCCAGTGTACACAAGATATTGTTGTGGTAAGATTAATGAGCCAGGGGGAGACATACCCTTCAAGTAGCTGACAGTTGCCAAGTGCTCTGACATTTTACCATGTGGCCACAGTCTCTTAAACCCCTTCCTATGCTGTACTCCACTGTAAGATCAGAAAGGCAAATGAGGACAAGAGCAGAAGTTCATTCTTCTTATGAATTCACGTTTTTCCTACTCTAGCTTGTGGATCTCTAATTGCTGCTGCCAGTATCACTTGGCCTTCTTGCTGATCTGTAGTCAGCCAAGCTCCCTCGTCAAGAATTTCAGCTCTGTGAAAGGTTTCAAAACCACAGAGGCTCTGTATGTTTAATCACCTTTCTTGGGTTTAATATGGCTTCTGGGTTTCTCCCTCCTGTCCTCAAATGTTTAACCTGAATTAGCTTTTGTTTCTGTTTGCTGAAATTTACCTGTCTGTCCTTTGATTATTCACTCATGTATCATCTTTCCCTGCCATCCAAGCCTAGCCTTAAACCACAATTCTGTCAGTTAGCTCTTCCTCCCTGTGGTCACCTAGACAGACATACACTTGTGCCTTTTTTTTTTTTTTTAAGACATGTGATTAATAAGAGAGTAGAAGGACACCCACAAAACTGTAATGCGAGGAAGTCAATATTTCAGAATGCTCTGAAGTTTTCACAGTCATTATCCTCAGACTAACCTCTATACTAATAAATGGAAATTTCTTTTGATTCACATTCTTTTTTTTTTTTCCCCGTGCTTTGTTCTGACCACACAGTTCTCTCACCGACTACGGTATTCTAATAACCCTTAAAATGACTCTGTCTCCAGGAGTAAGCGTGCAGCATAGCACAGGACAAGGTGCTTTCATATCCAGATGGCCAGTTTGCATGACTGTTGAACATTGCAGCCCAGGTTCCAGTTCACTTAGCACTCATCCCACCTGAGTGGCTCTCACTTCCCTCCCTTTAGATCATTTTTCCCTAGATCTTGGGTTCTAACTTTTAGGATCTTGAAGCTGGTGATTGGGTAGATCAGCAACTGGATTATTGCTATGACCTGAGGTCCATGTCCCTTTCTCCTCCAGTTCCAGTGATGGGATCCCTGTCACTTCTCTCCCTTCCTCATGCTAGTATCACCCTCTGCTCTTTTGGTCATTTCCAGCCCTCTGAGGTTTACACTCCCCCGAGCATTTCGCCCTTAGTATATGGGTGAAATGGAGCCATCCTGGAGCCATCCCTGTCCATGAAATGTCACTGCATGATTCGGTATCATGACCCTTTCCTATATGTCTCATTCCACTGCTTGTATAACGTGCAGACTTGTCTGTAAACGTAGCTCTAGTTCATGTTTGTCATTAGAGAAAAAGTCCTTTTTGATGCACATGAGCATGTCTGGAATGGGGAAGTAAATACCTCTAAGGATCAGTTCTGGGGATCCTCCAACTGTTCTTTGTTGGTCCCCTGTGCCCCAGACCTTCATAGATTACCACGAGGTATGTCTTCACCTGTAGGTTCTGTTTTGCTCTATGGCTCCATGAATGCCAGGACTGGAACAAGAGTAATAATAATTGACATTTTTTTAATGTTACCCACGTCGGCCCTGATGCTAATGCTTTACAAACATTGTATCTTTTAATTCATCATAGATGAGAAAACTGAGGCTCAGAGGTTGATTTACCCAAGGTGTCAAGGCGATTAAGTGACAGAGCCAGCTTTCAAAACCAAATCTTTGTAATTCTTAAGGTCCTTGCTCTTAACCTTAATGTCAAAGCTGTATTAGAAAGGCTTGCCCTACTGCATTGAGGTCTTTAAGTAGAGACCTACTTATTTGAACCAAAGCGTAAAGGGCATAGAGGGGGAAAATCACTGTTGAATACCCATCACCTAAAGCAGTGCCTGGAACATTGCATATGTTCCATACATATTTATTGAAAAATGAAATCTGTGGTAGTTTATGATTAGAATAGAACTGGAATCAAATCTGGGAAACTTCAAATCTGCCAGTTTTCTTTTAATCCCTTAACAATCAAGTGTGGTCTCTGGACCAGTTGGCATGGCTTCTCTGGGGGAAAGGAAAAAAAAAAAAAAAAAGAAAGTGTGTTAAAATTGCAGACCCTTAGGCCTCACCCCAGAGGCAGAGAACCAACATCTGTGTTTTTTACAAGTTCCCTGTAATGATTTGTAGGCAAATTAGGTTGGAACAGGACTGGCCCAATTTTAGTGTGAGTTCATTGATGCAGAATGACTCTGAACATTCCCTCACTCACAGATGAGATTTCTGTTATTTTTCACTCTGGTGCTGGAGCAACCTCTCTAAGATAAAGACATTGCTTTCCACGACCAGTGCCCACTTACAGTCCTTTATAAATAAAAGTGTGAAATTAGAAAGGAAGGAGAGTTGTCTTCCTCTGATGGAAAATTAGAGTTCTGTACTTTGTGAGGTTTAGCTTAAGAACTAACCTGCAGTCTTCTGCTCCTGGCAGTATCGGAGAGATGTATCATGACAAATGCTGAATGTGCATCAGCAGGTGATTTGGCTGCCAAAGGTGTACTCCCTCTCCTCTGCCCCATCAGTAACACAGTGGCATCATCATATATAAGTGAGTGATTATGGTGTGTTGGGAAAAGAAAGAATTGATGTAAAGAAACCTAGGAAGTTTTTTTTTTTTAATTATTTGGAAACTTATAAAATCTTTATGAAATCTTTCTCTGAGGCTGAGGTACTTAAAAAAAAATAATGAAAAATAGAAAGCCATATAACAAATATTGTAATCTAATATTCTACTGTCCACCCAGCCCCTTTCCTTGGAATCCTTACTTATATTACCTGAGAGTTTTAGAGAACAGTGGTAAGGATGTGCGGTTATGGAAAGGGGTAATCTTTTCATTTACTTCCTTTTTTTTTTTTTAAGATTTTATTTATTTATTTATTTGACAGAGAGAAATCACAAGTAGATGGAGAGGCAGGCAGAGAGAGAGATAGGGAAGCAGGCTCCTGCTGAGCAGAGAGCCCGATGCGGGACTTGATCCCAGGACCCTAAGATCATGACCTGAGCCGAAGGCAGCGGCTTAACCCACTGAGCCACCCAGGCGCCCCTACTTCCTTTTTTTTAAAAAAAGATTTTATTTATTTATTTATTAAGGGAGAAAGAGAATACAAGCAGGGGAAGCAGCAGGCAGAGGGAGAGGGAGAAGCAGATACCCCACTGAGCAAAGAAACGATTACTTAAGTAAGCTGTGTTCTGTCTCCACCCTTTAAAGAAAAAATAAATTCATTCAGAGTCATCAGTAGAACACACAAAGCTAGCCAGTGTGATCATGGTCTGAAACAAAAGTAGATACATTTTCTTATTTTAGTGCTCCATTGGTCATATCTGTTTTCTGATCCTTAAAATAATATTGTTAGACCTAAAATAGTATATTCAGTTCTGGTCGTGATCCTTAAAAATATGGACAACTTGGAATTTTTGCAGTGATGAGAAGTCAAGATGGTGAAGGGAAAATTAGGGAATGACAGAAAGAACTCAGTGTATTTCACATGGAGGAGACATTCCAAGGAGAAAATGACTGCCTGGCATAAATATGGAATGAGTGATTAGAGGTCCTGTGAATGGCTCATGAAATAGAAAGACAGTCTGTGGTTGGAAGAAATTTGTCTGTAGTGGTTAGAACTACCCATGAAAGCCTGTTACAATAGAAAATTTCTGTGAGAGACAAAACAAATTGGGAGCAAGCATACTGTGATGCTGCGGAAAGGGTTGGTCAGGAATTGAATCTCATTTATCTTTGCATCGGGGGTTGCTCTTCACTGGATGACCAGGAATTCAAACCAATTATTTTTTGCCTTGACTGACCCTTTTGTCTGACCCCAGTGTCAGTTCATCCCACAAATTTCAGAGATAACCAAAGAGAAGCTCATCCCTAAATTTTGCTAATGGACTCAGGTTCTTTAGTATTTCACCTTCCTTTTCTCTAGATTTCAATGTTTCCCAAGTTCCATGATTATAGTACATTATTATGATTTTCATCATATCTTCACAAAGTCTACTTAATTTCCTTTAAACTGACTTTTAGTGTAAATAAACGTATCTTTATAGGACACTTTACATTATTCCACAGGAGAAATTAACAAGTGTTAATAGAGTGCTAAAGGCGTGTTAACATGGAACACAGACTTCTTTATTAATGTAATTAGAAGGAATGGGGAAAGAAATAACTTCCTCAGCAATTCAGTGATATTTGGTTCCAATATCTGCCTACCATTTAAAATAATTTTGAGTATTACCGAGCCTTTCAGTGATATGGTCAATGTCTAGGGTCTTATGCTTTTGATATTCATTGAGCTGAGATCTTTGGATGTAGGATCTAGTGCAGAAGAATTTTTGCTCTGATGTGTATTCTGTAGTTTTTCTCTTTTATCTCAAACTTCTCTGGTATTATCCTCTACCTGTATTGGGCATCCATTTGCTTCATGCTCTTTATTGCAACATAGACATACCTCAGAGATAATACAGATTTGGTTCCAGACCACAACAGTTAAGCAAATACGATGATAAAGTGAGTGAGATGAATTTTTTAGTCTCCCAGTGCATATAAAATTTATATTCACATTATACTGTGCAATAACATTTAAGTGTGCAATAGCATTCTGTCCAGAAAAACAATGTACATGACCTTACTTAAAAAAATACTCCTTTCCAAAGAGCTGACAAGATGGCAGAAGTAGAGAAGAAGAAGCACACCTTCTACGAGTTCATCTACCATGGCGTGGACCTTGAGCAACTGCTGGACGTATCCTATGAGCAGATGATGCAGTGGTTCTGTGCCCGGCAGCAGCAGAGGCTGAACTGGGGTTTGCAGAGGAAGCAGCACTCACTGCTGGAGCACCTGGAGGAAGCCAAGAAGGAGGCTTCCCTGATGGAGAAAACTGAGGTGTTGAAGACACACCTGCAGGACACGATCATCCAGCCTGATGGATAGGGGCAGCATGGTGGGCAGTATGGTGGGTGTCTGCAATGGCAAGACCTTCATCCAGGTGGAAATCAAGCCCAAGATGATTGGCCACTACCTGGGCGAGTTCTTTATCACTTCTACATCTGGCCCCCAGTGTTGGGGCCACCCACTCCTCCCACTTCATTCCCCTCAAGTAACCTATTCAGCCAATAAAGACACAGCTTTCTCTTAAAAGAAAAATTCTTTATTGATGAAAAGTGCTAACCATCTTTGGAGCATTCAGCATCTCCTAATCTTTTAGTTGATGGAGGCTCTTGCTCCTTGTTGGTGGCTGCTCTCTCATCAGGGTGGTGGTTGATGAAGTTTGGGGTGGCTGTAGCAATTGCTTTAAAAAGACAACAGTGGAATTCGTCGCACTGACCGACTCTTCCTTTCATGAGTAATTTCTCTGTGACATGTGATGCTGTTTGATAGCATTTTATCCACAGAAGAACTTGTTCCAAATTTGGAGTTAGTCCTCTCAAACCCTGCCCCTGCTTATGGAATATTCTAAAACCATTATTGTCATTTCAACAGTCTTCACAGCATCTTCACCAGGAGTGGATTCCATCTAAAAAACAAACAAACAAACAAACAAACAAACAAAAAAACACACTTTTTTGCTTATCCATGAGAAACAACCTTTGATCCTTTAAAGTTTTATCATAAGATTACAGCAATTCAGCTCCGTCTTCAGGCTCCACTTCTAATTCTGGTTCTCTTACTGTTTCCACCATCTCTGCAGTCAGAACACGTACAACATTTACCAATTAAATTTGCCATTTTATAATGCATACTTTTTGGTGCCTCCAGATAATTATAATAGTAACATCGTAGATCACTGGCCACAGATCACCATAACAAATATATTAATAATGAATAAGTTTGAAATACTCTGAGAATTACCAAAATGTGACACAAAGTGAGTAAATGCTATTTAAAAAGTGATGCTGTTATACTTGTTCAATGTAGGGTTGCCACAAACCTTTAATTTGTAAAAAAAAAAAAAAAAAAAAAAAAAAAAATGCAGTATCTGTGAAACACAGTGAAGCAAAATGCAATGAAAGGAGGTATGCTTATATATGACCTGAAAGAGGACTCTTTTTTTTCCCCTTGAGTATTTCTATTATGAAATCCTCTGACCTCTTAGTTTATCTGTGTAACTACTATTATTTCCCTGTGTAACTACTATTATAAGCTGTAATGTTGATGATGAATCCTAAGATTCTACTTTTAATACTTACTTGCTCTCTCTAGATAAACTCTGACTAGTTACCAGTAATAAAAAGGTTTGGTAAGAATGGTATTAAAGATGAATCTGTTTTAATACATCCAGGAACAGACACCTCATTGAAAATGTAAAATCCGTTCCCACGTGAGCCTTGGTTTTGGAATCGTGCTGAGTGTGAGAAAAAGGCAAAATGATTAATGACAGGGTCTTGCATGGAGAAGGGAATCAGTTCTTTGCACTGAACATCCTAGTGATAAATGCTAAATCTGACATGTGTCTGTGATTTTACCCCATTACAGTTGGCATTCTGCAACTTCCAGAAGGTGTGTGATATTCCATAAAGAACATAGGCCTTTGAATCTGACAAGTCTGCGTCTGACTCTAAATTCCTCTGCTAATTAACTGTGAGGCTCTGGGCTAGTCATTGAGTCATTCCAGGCTGTATTTGCTTTATCAGAATATTGAAATAAAAATGTCTTCATGCAGGATCATGAGACATCTCAACACAGGAGTCTTTGAAATGAACCTGGTGTAATACTTGTGAGGTTTACGTAGTAGGTCTACTTCCCTGCATGTCTCAGAGTGGTACACAAAAAGACTAACATAAAGGATCTTGGAAGGATATTGTCAAATATTAAAGGAGTCACTCTGTAGGAAGAGGAAAGAAAGGAATCTCAGAAAATTAACTGTACTTGAAAAGTAAGGTTGCTTACTTTCATCAATTTGAAATGTTAAAATACATTAGACTTATCATCAGGCTGTTTTAGGAATACCATTGTCTAAACCAGTGTAAACTTTATTTACAGAAATCCTCTAAACAGAACCGTGTTATTTTTCTCCTTTTTTATTAATAAAGTTTTCATTTCTTGATGCTATTTAGCAATATCTAATTCTTAAGAAAAAAGTAAGTAAAAAAGGAGATAGAATATGAATTATATTCAGACTTTTAAAATACCCGTGCATGCATGAGCTCACAACACACACACATACACAAACACACACACAACCTGCAAGAATGCTTCTTGATATTCTATGATGGTTAAGAAAAATGAATGTGTTTGGGAATTACTGTTCAGTAGTTTAGAAAATGGGATTTAAGATTGGTTTAAATAAGGTGATAAAGACCTTTCAGCCTTTTTCTCTTTTGTTTTATATAGTTACATTTTTTTTTAATAATCATTTTCTTTGCCCAGCAGTGTACCCTAGGTAGATATCTACATGTTTGACATAATGAAACAATGTCATTACTCTGTTCTAAAAAATTCCCAGTATAATAATAAGCCAAATAACTTCTCACCTACTACAAATATCTGTGTCAAAAGGAAGGAGAATTGCATAGACTGGAGCTATTTCCTGCTCCTCAGACCTCCATATCTGGATGTCTTTTTTCATAGTGTAAGCTATAAATTGAATGGCATAATTTGATGATGGACATAGAACTGTATATTAGTTTTTATTTTGACAAAATCATTAACATCACATAGGTTGAAAAATGAATCACGAGGCCCTAAGCCTGCCTTAGAAGATTGCACTTCATAAACTGAATTGCTCACATGGGCAACATTTTGGTGGAAGTTATAGATTTTCTAGCATATCTCTGATAGATAGGACTAATATAACTTCAATAAAAACTCTGGATATGTCAATATAAAATTTTCCCTACCATTGAAAGATGTAAGATACTCCAACTAATAAATCGGATGACAACCTATTCCTTAAGGTATACTAACATACATATTGGGTTACAACAAGCAGCAAAATCATCGAGGTAATAAACCACAGCCACAGAGGGGTCATTGGAGAAGGTTTCTTTCCATTGCAAGAGCCTGAATGGTGTCTGTAGGTATGAAATCACCACCCCCAGCATGTTAATTTCCAGTAATTGACTCAGCTATATGTGCAGTGATTTAGAACCACATATAAATGTTACCTGAATGCCATATATGTCACTTATACTTATGACACTCCACATGAATTCTAGGGATGTTCAACTGTGAAACATACCAGTAATGCATCTTGTGTTTAATGTAACAGTTTGCCCTTGATATATGAGCTTGATACCTAAAAATATCTGGTTAGATGGTAGTGCTAGTATTCGGTGGTATTCGAAATTTTGTGGTTGCATGAGGCTCTATATTTTAATATATTTTTAATTTTATATTTTATCTATATATATTTTAATATATAATATGTAGAGCCTCATACTCTATATTGCTTTATATATAAATATAGATATCTCATGCTCTATATCTATTTTAAAAGAGATTAAAAATAATAGCATCTTATCAGGCTTTGATACTTGAAAATTGAAAGTTATAATATCTCTTAAGGCTAAGGGGGTTAAATTTTGAAGCAAGAAGTGAAATTCATGGTAGCTAAGAGATGTTAGTTTCCTTGTCTCACCCATGCAAGTCACTCTTCCTTAGGGTATATTCTACTTTGGATAGTGTATTCTATTTCATCTTTTTTGGGGTCATAAATCTCCCCCTTCTCTCTGTATTAGTCGAGGTTCTCTAGGGAAGCAGAGCCAATTGGGTGTGCATATATATTTAGGGGGATTTATGCTAAGGAACTGGCTCACACAATTATGGAGGCTGGTAAATCCGGAATCTGTAACTCAAGCCCAAAGGTCCTCTGCTGCCTGAATTCCCTCTTGATTGTGAGAGGTCAAGCTTTGTTTAATTTAGGCTTTCAGCTGATTAGATGAGACCCATCATATTATGGAGAGCAATCTGATTTACTCAGAGTTCTTCAATTTAAATGTTAATGTCATCACAAAATATCTCACAGAAACATTCAGAATGTTTTACCAGATCTGGTGCTGTGTTCCAGCCCGGTTGACATATATGTAACTATCACACTGGTCTTTCAGAAACATATTACTGTGTCTTGTCCAAACATTGTTCTTCTTTATCCAGAATCCTACTCCTTGCAACTGAGGTTTAACTTGACTAGATTTTGTTAACTGATGACAGCAGGTTATAAAATAGATATTCTGAAAAAAAATTAAAACTTTTATAAAATACATTAACTAGGAAGGAGGTAAATTTTATTTTTAATCTTTGTAGGTACTAGTCAGGCACATTGATTTTCAGAGGTCTAAATGTACATCACATCAAATATATTAAAAAGCTTTAAAATGTCAGTTTTTATATTAAATTGAAAGACTTTTTATAGTTGGCTTTTATAAAAATTTGGCCATGAGTAACTTACTTAGTTTAAAATTGAGTATCCTTTTTCAGCAAACATTAGTGCTTACTTAACGGCTATTGCAAAGTCAGAAAACTTAATCTACAACATGTTTTCCATATGATGGGTATTTTTTGATGGCTAATGTAACAGTTTATTTATTTAAAAATTAATGAGTTTTCTTAATGCTCTTTTTAGACACATAAATATTTATTAATTCATATTTGTGATTTTGCATTTTTCATGTTACTTAACCTCTTTTGCTTAGTGTCTCTATTTGAAAATTGAGGATATTAGTGAATGTCTCTTAGGGAGGCCATGGGTGTTATTCTTGGGAACAAATAGGACAGGACTTTGAACTTTAAAATATTGTGTTTTTATTTCTTCCAAACAGGATAGTTTCTCCTTGCAGAAACTCCTTTAATTTTATTCTTGTTTCCTGTCACTTTCTCTCAGATTCAGAATATCTTTCTAGTCTTTGAAAGGCTTATGGGTGGCAGTCATGGTGATGATCATGATCAGTGGAAAAACTCAATCGTTTTTCTCTGAATTTGAAGAAATCATCTATCATGTTCTCTGTTACTCTCCCTAACCATAGTCCCTGAATGAATAAAACTCTCCTCCCGTCCAGAAACTGAGACCAGGGATATTGTTATCTTTATGACTAATTCCTACTTTAATTCTGAACATAGGCAGCAAACAAGTGAATTATTGTCAGTGGTTTGGACTATAGTCTGTAGAGAGTTTAAATCTTTCCATATGAGACAGAAGCACAGTAATCACCCTCTGATCCCAACAATGATCTTAGAAAGCAACTAAGATTAAAGATTAGACTCAAATGACTCTAATTTTTTTTCTCAACAGCTGTGATAAGTATTTGCCTCTCAAATTTGATTGTATCCTGTCTTAGAAAAACACACCTGTTTAGAAAACATTCCACCACTCACTCTCCAGACTTAATTTTGGTGAAAGATCACAGATTGGGCTTATATTATTGTTACCTGGTAACAAAAAACAAACAAACAAACAAAAAAAAAACACAACTGCTTAACAAAGTAACTCTATTATTCATTGCTTCTGTTGCTCTGACTCATAGTTTAACATAGTCATTCACAACACTTTTAAATTCAATCTAACAGACTGAACTCATGTTGGACATTGTAGGAATCAAAAGGTATCTAAGAAGTAGGGATATCCTCAAGTATCACAAAATAGAATTGAAGAGATTAAGATTTCAATGTTAATGGTTCCTGGAATTTTAAATTTTAAGGGATGTGAGAAAATGAAACCACAACAAAAAATAATGTGTATAAATCTGTATTACATTTTACATGTAAAAGTGGTTTCAACACTTAATGGAAATATAATGAGAGATATGAGATTGGTTATCATCTGTGGTAGATGGAATATTATCCCTCCAAATATCCGTGTCATCATCCCCAGAACCTCTGAATATACTATCTTGCATAGCAGAAGAAACTTTGCTCTTTGAAGATATGATTAAATCAAGGATCTTGAGGTGGAAAGATTATCCATGATTGTTCTAGTTGGCCTAATGTAATTGCAGAGGGCTTTCTAAGAGGGTCAGTCAGGGAGATAGTTGAGGATGCTATGCTTCTGGCTTTGAATAGGAAGGTAAAGGACAAGCCAAAGGATTCAGACCAACTTTAGAATATACAAAGGCAGGAACATGATTCTCCCTTAGAGCTCTCAGAAGAAAATCAGTCCGACTAACACTTTGATTTTAGCCCATCTAGACTTCTGACCTATAGAATCTTCAGATAATAAATTGATGTTGTTCTAAGTAGGTAAATTTATGTTAACTTATTGTAGCAGGAAGAGGAAACAAATGTATCAATTAAGAAAAACTTCAGACAACCTGATGTATCGAAAGAAAAATTTTACTTTACACTTCAAGGTTCTTCTGGCTGGTCTAAGAATTACATTGACAGTAGATAATGTTGACAGGTGAAAAACAAATTTGATTTTGTACATATGGGAAATCAGAATAGACATGAGATTACAAAGACAGATCAGCAAAATGAAGTATATATGTCATCTTGAACTAAGGAGGACAGGGGTCTGAGACTTCAGAGAGAGAGAAATTCACAGGAAGATGAAAAGGATTAAGTTTTGATAAAGAAATGTTTGTTGGCTCATACAAAAACTTTGGGGCATAGAGAGGGATTTTACACAATACACTCATATCACATAAGTGGGAAATAAAAGGAAAAAGAACAAGGGAAAGAAATAAAAAACTAATATTCATTAAATGTATATTAATGCTATGACTTATACTGTGTTTATTTCTCAACAAAAACGTTTTGGATGAAATTTGGTCTTCTACTTCCCTAGTAAACTTTCTATTCATGAAGTCCTGAATAAATCACTGCTCATCAGAGAAATGTTGATGTCTGTTTACAAATAGATGTTTAATTTTATGGCTGAAACTTCATCTGAGTAAGCAAAAAAAAAAAAAAAATCAATTGTAAACAAAAAAAGTTGCAGACTTTTTCTGTGAAAGGAGTTGATTCTGGGTCACTACAACTTTCTTACCCTACCATATGTTGATTTAGAGAAAAAAAGAACTTTCAAAATAAACTGAAATTATTTTCCATTGACAAAACTAAAATGATGCGTTTTCAAGTATGAATTCACAATTCTGCTGCAAACAACAACAAAGATAAACATCCCAAATTACTAGGGTTCTGAACAATTCAACATCATGGTTGAGTTAGCATTCTAAACTTCCCAAAAGAATGACTGACAAATTTTACCCAGGCTAGTGGAAGTGTTTGCTTTTCATTTCATATAGGGATTAAAAAAGAACTGAGAATTAGCTAAAATGACCTAAAATAGAGGGAATTAAGAAGAGACGATTTTGAATCTGTCTAAACATAAAACGTGACATGAGAGCAGGGGAGTTCTAATTCTATTAAACACAGTGTCTTCAGTGGGAAAATTGAACTGGTCAAGACTCGTCAGATAGTATTAAGTGAAAGAAGATGGCTAATGGCATGTCACAGAGATCGATGTGTGACCCACCTCTGCCCACCTATGGGCATGGCTTCCCATCACAAAGGACAGATGTGTAAATCACAGAAAATTGGAAAGAGTAGTCAACTGCCAAGAAGAAGCATTGAGAAGCAAGTTCCTTTAAAATGGTGATGCATTGCCATTATGTGAGATTTTCAGAGTATAGCAAAGACTTTATTAAAAAAAAAGTCTGATACCCTGTTTGCATAAATAATTGTGTTACAGTGCTCCACAATGAAAACTGATTATATATTAGCCCTGTACTTTGTATTCAGTTGCTAAAGTTAATGCAATTTGCACATGGAAATACTAGATATTAACATGCATGTCCTAGTTAGTCATTAATTGTTAAAAAATTACCATTACCAAATGAGAAATATTAGCTTCCACTATTGCTTTTAATTTTATTGTATCATTACATCCTTTTCATAACTTTTAAGGATGTCAACAGTACTCCTGTGAAGACTGATTTTTAGGGAGCATGTCCACTTGCTGATGTTAATGCTACTCAAATAATAGAGCTGAGATTCCAATCTCAGTTTATCTTATCTTTGAGTTCAGGGTTTTTTTAACAGCTATATATAAATACATACACACATACACGCAAATAGCCTTTCCTGTATATGTATGTATGCGTGCATGTGTGTATATGTATATCTATCTACCTGTCTCTACATATACTGTTGTTTCAGATTGTTCTTATATATCTCTTAGAATTGCCCCTCACTAGAGCCATTTGAGGAAGTGATAGGCACTATTCTTCAGGTGAGAATAGAGTGGCCTTGGACAAGGAGAGCACTCAGGTAACAAGGAGAGGCAGAGAGAATGAAAAATCACTAAGGTTTATTTCTACTATGAGAAGGTAAAAAGAACCAAGGTTGCAATTTAGAGCCCCATGTATCTTTCAAAGCATTCTAAGAGGCACATTAAGCCAAAGTGAGAAATTGATAAGGTATCTTACTGAAGTAGTCAGAATTTCCAGATTGAGGAAAATAAGCTACTAAACCTATCTTCAGTTCTTTGGATATGCCAAAATCTCATCCTTTGCCAGTGACACGAGCCATTCTTTTTAAATACAAGGCAGTTTTCCTAAAGGTGGTAGTAATTTTTTTTTTTCATGTAAGTGCTATGGAAGTGTACTTAGGTCTATGAATATATGTCAAGATACTCATCTCTGCAATATAAATGCATAAATTTTTTCTAATGTAGAGAGTTTCTCCTGAATAGAGTAATGAGACAAAAAGACATTGAAACTCTTCAAGTGATAGCTTAGGGTTCAAATTCTAATTCTTAATGAGCATTACCATTTTCATTATGAAAATGAAAAGAGTATTACGTACCACTCAGGGTTCTTGTAGAAAAATAAAACATTAAAGTGTACATAAAGTCTGACAATAACAGGTCTTTTTGGGGCTTCAAAATTTCTTTTTTTCTCTTCATCCCTGATCTTGTTCAGATCATACAGGGATTTCAAGTGATATGTCGAATATATATATTTCAAGAGCATGTAGCAGAAGGTGATTATTTATCATTCATAGGCGAATGAAATAGCAATGTACATTGAGTGTGTGCTGTCAGCAGTACATACATTAAATTACCTCTGACTTCTATTGTGAGTTGAATTATTATGCAACAGCATCTATCTCTGTGCCTGAAATATCCTATACAGGCCATATTTTGTAATTAAATCTACATCTGAACTTATTGGCCACATGCAGTATCCTGGGTATGTATAATCTATTCATGGACACAAAGACAAAACATGGTTCTTGTTCTTGAGAACTCTGGAATATGGGGACAGAGATAATTGAGACTCAGTATGACAGTTAAATACATTATGTTAAGTATTAAAATAAAGATGCGTATCAAGTTATTTAGGAACAATCAACCTTATCCTTTGATAATGTAGGGTAGTTTGTTATTACTCAAATCCTCATTGCTCACAAATTTACTCAGGGTTAAGGTAAAAATTGCGACAAGGCCATATGTAATTGTTTTCTCTGTATAGCTTCATGACTCCCATCTCTTGCTCTTTTCCTCCACTTACTCTAATCCATTGTTTTTGCTTTTCTTCAAACATGGCACATGTTCTCCCTCCTTAATTTCTTTGTACTAGCTTGCTTCCTTACCTAGACTACACTTCCTTAGCTGTTCATTTGTTTTGCTTTCTCAGCTCCTTCAGGTCTGAGTTTACATGTCACCTCCTCAAGAAGTCCATCTTATTGATCACATCATTGAAAACTCCTACCTGTCCAATCCCTTTCTTTCTTTCCCACTAGAACATAAGATTAACAAGGACAGAAATCTTTGTTTTATTTATTGAGGTATTCTAAGCACATTAATGGTACCTAATACAAAGTTGACAGTGAATTAAAATTTGTGGGATGAATGCAGCAACCATTTATGATTGTGGAAATTATAAATGTCTTCCCAGGTAAGCTTAAAAGGGATCAACCTCTTGTGAATGGGAGAAGATTAGCCAATTGAAGAAAGACATGCTCTCAGGTAGAAAAAAATACTATGAGTATATGATGTCTTTGGTTGGATGTTAGTAAATACAAAGTTTTTTAGGAGGAGGGATTACAGTGAAAGCAAGGTCAAACTAGAAAACTAATTCAGTAGCTAAATTTTTATCTTTGGACATTTTACTAAGGTCTTAAGCAGATGAAGTTATATCAGATCCATCTTTAACTGATAACCTTTGTGACATTACTAGAATGATGACCCTTCAGAAGATAATGATGATTCAAGGTAAACTAATGGTAGTGAAAATGAAGAGAAGTTAGCAGAATTAAATAACATTTCTGATATAGGCGCAACAGACTTTGGCAAGTTAATGGATATAGGAACTAAAGGAAAGTAATGAATTGGAAGAATTGAAAAACTGGAGATTTTTTTTGGCTAAAGAAACTGGGTATCTGGTAATACAATTAGGGAACATAGAGGATATAACACGAGGTCATCAGTAGATAACAGGTTCACTTTTACATGTGGATTAAGTAAAGCGTTGAGCAGAGGGATTGAAAAAAGGCAATTTACATAGCATTCTGAAGTTTAAGGGAAAGAGTATTTAAAGAGACAAGAATAACTGATAAATACATTGTAGATCGAGTCATGGGCCTGTATACAATCAATGAATGGAAGATGAAATTGAGAAAATGATCAGGAGACATCTCTGGAGAATAATAAACATTCACAAATAGACCATGTATAAGTCCTATAGTAGGTCCATGTAAGGGAGCCATGGAAGAACAGAGGAAAAAATGTATAATGGTAGTCTATTAAAGAAAGTTTTTACAGAGGAAGTCTCAGAGGATTCAGAAAAGAATGGCTTTGTACTCAAAGAGCCTTTCAGGCAAGGACATATAATTATGCTTGTAAATATAATAACTTAGGAGTAGTTTACTGTAGCTAATAGGGTTTGGGGACATACATTCAGATAAGAAAGTTAGCCCGAGTTATAAAACCCCTGCACAAACTGGGTACTGCCCTTAAAAATATCATTGCTTTTTATTTTATGCATTGAACTTGTAACAAGCTTTAAAATAGGAGTGAAATAGTAACATTTATGTTTTGGAAAAGATAACTCAAAGTAGCAGCTTTAAGATCAATGCCCTGAGAGGGGAGTCAAGGAGCCAAACTAGGAGAGGGGGATCTGAGCCCCAACGATGGCAGTGGGAGGGAAGGAGAAGTGAATACATTTGAGAAATGTTGGAATGAATAGGCACTCATAGGACTGAAAACATGAATTAGTGTGATAGGTAAGGGAAAAGAAGAATTGGAGATTGCTATAGGTTGGCCCAATGTTTGGATAAATAATCTGTTTGTTAATGTCAGTAAAAGACAAAATTTTTATTTTATTTTTAAAATAAAACTACAATAAATTCAAGTTTGAATTGAGCAGATACTAGAGTTTTGAATTAGCAGTTTCCAATAGCGGGTATGAACTTGGGCAAATCATAGGAATCGGGCAATGTTAAAGTTAGATATTCTTACTTACAACATGTGTGACAAAAGTGGACAGCTGCTACATCTTTATTAAGACAGTATAACTATGTATTAGTGTAATTCTTATGAAATGATTTAAAACAAACTGAAATTATTACTTTGACTGTCACATCACTTTTCGTGATGTAGGAAGTTTAAGCCATCAAATATGAAAACAATTTTGAATTATAAATTATCGCTAAAATCATCACTTTAGGCTCTGATAAAGGGTCTAGTATCATACCACATCCTTCACTCAGAATGACCATAGAACAGTTTTTTACAGCATCGGAAAACAAACCAAGTTACAGGAGAAAAAGAGTAAATTGAGTTGAACAAAATATTTGCTACTGTTTCTATGTGTTCTTTTACTCTTAGCGTATTTCCTGATTCTCAGAGTGAGGCACAGAAATAAAATGATGTACTTCAGGACTCATAGCAGGCTTCCAGGGCTGGAGAAACATCCCCAAAATAGGAATGGGAGATCCCAAGACTTCTAGGTCTTGATCTGGGGGGTGGGGGATGGAGGAAGAATCACAAAAAGTCAACCTGTTATTTTATTTAATTGGATCACAAAGTATTTGCAAACTTCTGAATTCAAGGAATAGAAGGTGAAAATTTTTTTTGAAAGCTGAAGTTTAGAAGTTAAAAAGCCTAGTGTGGGTAGTAGGGTGATGGGTATTAAGGAGGGCACATGTTATGATAAACACTGGGTATTATACAAAACTAATGAATCATTGAACACTACATCAAAAACTAATGATGTACAATACAGTAGCTAACTGAACATAATTTTTAAAAAAGCCTAGCAGAGTGCTGGGAACCTCATAACACTAAAGAAGGAAAACAAACTCTAGGATCTGCTGGGGACCATGAGCTCTGGTAAACACATGAAGCTTTCAGTTTAAATCCTAGAACAGTTCTATTCTTGGAGTTAGGCATACAGGAAGTAGAACAGCCTTAAATTTACCTTTGAATTAATTTAACTACTAATTGGATCAAGACAATCAGGCTATGCTCCAATAGTCTGCCAGACAAACAAAAGCTCAATGGTCTCTGAGGAAAGATGGCACCATTTATACTCTGTGCTTTTACATATACATTGCAGTATTTGATCAAAGATTGCTGGACAGAGAGTCATGCTTTCTCTGAGGAAACAGAAGGTTGCAAGAGAATGTCCTATCTTGGCAATTGTGATATTATGGATAACCTACAAAATCGTGGTTGTAAATCCCAGCAAAGACCTGAGAATGTCCAGAAATCTGAGAAAGTGTTGAACCCATCCTAAGAGAGAAGAAACTCATGGCTGCTGTCACCCTTAGTGGAGCAGTAGAAAAAAGGGGGGAGGGACTATATATATATATAAATTTTTTTAATTAAAAAAAAAAACACAAATGCCTTAACTTGTAATGAATTTTTATTTTTTTTATTTTATTTTTTTTTAAGATTTTATTTATTTATTTATTTGACAGAGAGAAATCACAAGTAGATGGAGAGGCAGGCAGAGAGAGAGGGAAGCAGGCTCCCTGCTGAGCAGAGAGCCCGATGCGGGACTCGATCCCAGGACCCTGAGATCATGACCTGAGTTGAAGGCAGCGGTTTAACCCACTGAGCCACCCAGGTGCCCCTGTAATGAATTTTTAAAGTTCAGGGATGCACTGACATGACAATTTAGAATCCCTGAGAGCCACAGACAGAAAAGACACTCTGCCTTACCCTGACAATTCTTTTCACCAAGTGCCTTCAGGAAAGAACAGGAGTAAGAAAGGCACGCACGCAGTGCCAGGCCTAGAGTGTCTGGGGGTTTCTTGCAGGCAGCGCTGCCCTCATATTTCTACCCTAAACTTTGTGCTTTAGCAGGTATCTGTTTCAGTTCTCATGCTACTTTACCACTATAGGAACCCTCCATCTCGGTGTAAGGGCTTAGGTTTCTCTAGGGTTTCTTTCCCTTCTCTTGCACAACTGTTACTCATCAGTAGGCACTGAGGTGATACCAGTGGCTGAGAGAAACCGTTCAGACTCTCAGAGCCTAAGGCCTACCAAAGGAAGGTTCATGATCCCACCCTCAAACCATTTGAAAACTGTAGTGAAGTCTTAAATAATTTAAAACAAAACCTACTCACAGACCAACAGATTGACCAGTCCTCCACACAAGCAGCCTAACAAAAGAAGAGATGTGTCCTTTTCTATACATAAATGTTATTTCTACAAATTGAACTATTGTTTTAACCCATTCATCAACAGCTACTAAAAAGGCACCTGGATGGCTCAGTTGGCTAAGTGTCTTACTCTTGATTTAGGTTCAGATTTTGATCTTGGGTTTGTGGGACCGAACCCTGCATCTGGCTCTGTGTTCATGTGGAGTCTGCTTGTCCTTACTCTGCTCCTCCCCTGGCTCGCTCTTGCGCTTTCAAATAAAAAAATAAATCTTGAAAAAGAAAGAGAGAGAGAGACTTTAAGCCAAGATTGGGCTATGAAGGCTAGTTTTCCCGAAGGTATGGAAAACAAGGCGATACCTGCAGTTGCCCAGACTTACTGCGTATAGAAAATTTCCAAGTCATGGTGAAAGGAAGAAGAATTTAGAAAAAGCCAATCAAGCTAAGAGTTGAGGAGTCAGGGTTAGGAATCGGGGAAGGTAAAGACAAATAGATTTTGCAGGGCAAAATACTGGAAAGGAGATAACTGCCCAGAGATAGACTCCAGTTATCTTCACAGGTCCCTCTTCTGTTCAGGAACCTGTAGTACACAAATGTAAGAAATTAATGACAGCTAGCATAAAACCATTAAAAAGATTCAGAGGGAACAGTGCCCAGAGATGACATATAATAAAGAGTACAGTCACCTGAAACTAGCTAATGTCTGACACAGATGATATAAATAGTTGACTAATGCAATAAAACAAAATTATTGAAACTGTATTCCATATGCTTAAGAAACTAAAGAACAATTGGACATGTTTACAAAAGACATAAAAAATAGATTCAAATCAAACTTTGGAGATTAAGCCAATACTTGAAATGGAAAATATATTGAAGGTGATCATCAGCATATTAGATATTGTAAAAGATGAGCATATTGGAAGATGAAAAAATTGGAAAATGAAAAAAAAAAAAAAACAACAAAAACCGAAAACAAAACAAACCGGTGGTAAGATGGAGTCATTGATCCAAAATTAAAAAAGAATGGAAACTCATCTGAGAAATAGACAAGAAAGAGGAAGATAGTAGATTGGTTTCAACCATATTAATAATCACTTTAAATGTAAAGGGTTTAGAAATGCCATTTTAAAAGCAGAGATTGTCATATTTGATTTAAAAAAAGAAAAGCAAGACCTACCTATATGCTGCCTACCAAAAATACAAAAAAATCGGCTTTGAGTATAAAGACACAAATGGGTTACAAGTGAAAGGATGGAAAAAAGATACTATGCTAATAAAGTTAAAGTAGTGATATTAATGTTATAGAAAATAGATCCCAGAATAAAGAATAGTACCAGAAATAAATAGGACTTTTTCATTATTTATATCATTGTATCTATCTATCTATCTATCATGTATCTACCTACCTAGCAACTGAGTTAAAAATTCTTCTGTCAATTTACTACATTAATTCAATTAGAAAAAACCAGGCAATCTAGTACAAAAGGCAGAAGTCTTTGTTAGGCACCTTATCCGAGAGGATATCCAACACCATTAGTCAGTAAGGAAATGCAAATTAAAACCATGAACAGGTCCACTATATCCAATCAGAGTGGTTATAGTTGAAACAAACAAAAGGTTATATCAAGCAGAAATACATAGAGAATCAATACATATGAGGTTGTTCATAGTAACTTGAGCTAGAAAAATCCCATGGAAAAGAGATTACAGCCCCTGGTATATTCTTTGTGTCATAGCATTGATGAATATCACAAATATAACATTTAGGAAAAATAGATCTATAGATACTGTATGACTCCATTGGTATAAATTTTTAAACAGGCAAAATTAATTTATGTTAAGATGTCATAGGCATAGTTTTCTTTAGAGGTCATGATGACTGGGATGGAGCATAAAGGAAGCTTTTGAGGCACTAGTAGTGTACAAATTTGATTTGCATTGTGATTGAACAAGTATATTGACTTTTCAAAAATTAATTGACTTAATTTATTAGTTGTGCACATTTTCTGAATATATGATTTATTATACCAAAGTTTATATTTTAAAAAGATCTGCATAATACTCAGAATCAGATTTTCACAGAAAAATGTCCTTGAACATTTTTTATATGATAGAATATACATTTTCACATAAAAACTATAAAAGGTATATAAACTTAAGATCTAGAGAGACTTATTTACCATTTTGTTTCTGAAAAATAGAAAAATATTTTTCTTTGAAAAAATACAATAGGTCTTTTCTTCATAAAAAGCATTAGCACTGTGATACAGTAACTCAACATGAAAAAAATTGTAGAGAATTGAGTGTCATAGGAGAAAAGCTATATGTCATTACAAAGTATAAATACCATAATATACATCTAGTCACAAAAACTGCTTTAGTCTGCCTTCCCACCAATAAACACTTTAATTTCAAACTTAGTAAAACACTCCAGCTGAAAGAATAATTTTGCATTTTTATGCTTGGTGTTCTTTTTCTTCTTTTTATTAACTAATGCATAGTTTGGGTCAAAACACTTTCTATCTTTTAAATTTGCACAAATAATTTTGCGTATCACCAGAGTTAAAAATGCATGCCAACATTAAAAAATGAGAGAGAAAAGTAATGTTGCTGAATGTTTCATGATCAACATTTCCAGTTCTGCTTGCATGTAAATACAAATGACACTCTGTCTCTGATTATGGACTATGAGTCTTACACACTTGAACAGCCTTGGATTCCTCATGCTAATTTCTGCCCTGTGTGAAATCCCATAAATGTCACATCTGCCACAGTCCCTTTCCCAGTCTAACATATGCTTTCAGTGGAGCTAAATATTCATCATTATCAAATGAGAAAATGTATGTGGAAGTGCCTTGAAAGCTATAAACCACTAAAGAAATAGATATAATCCTCTGTTGTCACTAAAGGATCTTTGATTTCTGACTTAGCAAATTAGGACCATGGGGAATTCTTGGAAGAAGAGGAATGTTGTTTATTGGGAGATAAAACTTACTTCACAAATAATTCTCAGAGACCAGGTGGGACCGAGCCATTTTAGGACCGAAGGGTGTCAGGGTGGGTCAATTTGTAACATTCACTTTCTCTCTGGAGACTGAGGAAGTTCTGAATAAAGAGGAGGAAAAACCCAAGGAAAAAGGTGACTTGCTCTTCTAGTTACAGCCAGGAAGTTTTGAGTATGGATTCTTATAAACCTTGTTCAATGGGTGACTGTTCTCTGGGTCTTTGCTTAAAGATAAAGCCAAGATATATGTAACAAAGTCATTAGAAAATGACCAAGACTTTAATGAACTCTGAACCCGAGAGATTATTAGACTTAATTTTTCTAAGTAAGATCATTCTGTTTAATCTGCTCTTCCTAAATGTAAACCTTCCCCTTTCCTTCATCAACATCCTCCCCATTCCAACAAATAGAGATATTTAACACTCAGGAAGGAAGATGATCAGGCAATTAAGGCATTTAGATATCATTAGGTGCTCAAACTGTTTCTTCCTGTTATTGCACACTTCCTATCTCAGTAGATGCAATATCTGAAAACAGTCATTGCAAGGAAGAACTTTAAGTAAAATCAGATATAAGCAACTAAAATCTTGAGAAGAACTGAAGCTTCATGAATAATTCTTGAATAGCGTGGTATGAATGCTGCCTTGCTCAACTCAGAGTCTTTCAAGATGTTAGTTTCATGTTTTATTTAAGCTCAACATAAATGTTAACGTGGTCCTCATCAGATTCCTTTTATCTCACTCTGAAGACTGATGTGTTGATGTTGTAATATGGGAAGAGGGCCTTGGGGATAGACTTTAAATGCCCATCCAGGTATTCTGTGAGGAATCACAAATAAATTTATTTTCCAGGAACTAAGCTGTGAATTTGTCTGTCTTAGTGTATCACCTCGGCAGACACATCTGCTGATCAGTACTAATTAGTCTTCTATTGTCCAATTTGTAATCTGGATATGTTTTATGGACATATAGCTGAGGAAACATCATTATATGTAATCTTTTTCTGAAAAGATTCAGCTGAGCAAGTGACCAATACATTGTAGGTAATGCAAACATTAATCAAAGAGAATGTCATTAAAAGCTTACTGTAGCAGAGTCTCCATTGAGAAGGAAAACTAATCTGTCGGCCTATCTTCATTATAAATTGTTACAATTATGATTATTTTATGATTCTACCAGTCAATAGTCCTCATGGGATATTTAAGTCCCTGAGTTACTTACAAATTAAGTTTTGGACCTCAAGTCATTTGTAAATCAATTAGTTGTTTGTTTCTCAGTTCAAAACCTGCTTTGAGCTAAAGTTGTTCTGTTTGGTAATTAGGGCCCCTGGCTATTCTGAATGGTGTACTGCCTTTGGATTTGAACATTAGGGAGTGGAACAAAGAAGCTATTTTCATGGTTCCTATGGTTGGGTCATTTTTACTAAAACATTATTCCATTAGTGTCATGACTTATTTAATGCACACATGATAAGGACCATGCAGATTTTTATGTGGCACTTAAACCAGAAAACCAGTGAAACTCTCTGGAAAGACTTCATTAATTCTGCACTCATACTAGTTGTTTTTAAATGCTTTTTCCATGATTTCCTAGAGTTGGCGTCCCCTAACTATCCTATCTGTATCAAGAAAGTGGCTCAAGGGGCCTCTGAGCAGTTCTTTCCAGAATACAGCTTGGGAAGTTACCCATAGAGGATGATTACAGAGTAAGTGGACAGCCCTTGAAGCTAAATTCTTTATGCTGGGTGGGTGAAGGGATGTTCCTATACTCCAGAAACCACCTGTGTTAACAATATATTATGCCACAAAGCACCTCACCAGAATTGGTTGTTTAATAATTTTTCATAAAAGAAGCCCTCTGATCTGATAACTGTTGTCTTCCAAGGGTTATTTAGTTTGAACTAACACATACATTTCAACTATGGCCAAATATTTGACTCCCTGTACCATGACTTAAAATGTGGTTTTCATTTGATTGAACTTTACAAGACTGCAAAAGGATTTGGAATCCAGTATGTCAAAAGAGACCATCTGCCTATGCATTGGAAGCCAATGAGACTGAATCTTTTGGTTTCTGTTCAGTTATATATGAAAATTGACCAATCTCTTCTTATACCTCTTTACTGTCCAGCGATGGAAACCATTTTCTTATAGAAGGTAGATGAATTTTTCAGTCTAATAGGCTATGTCCAAGTGCAAGGCAGGAAAAGCTCTCTTTATTATTATTAAAAAGAATAAGAAATCATAATAGCTGCTAAAATATATATATATTGAGGACTAACTTTGGATTAAATGGTTTGATAAGCATTTCATGTACATACATTTAACCATGACAAACAACCATAGGGGTTTGGGACTATGATTTCCCAAATGAAACAACTCAGACACAGAGAAAGCAAGCAATTTGTCCAAGATCACATAAATAGGAATTGCACACCTTGGTTTGAAACTGGGGACATCTCACTTCACTGCAGTGGTCAAGCATTTAAACTGTTCTGTATTACCTCACTTGCTGCAGAGACCACATAGAGTAATATTAGAATTCAGTCTGAAAATGGTTGAGAAATTTGAAACTATTCGTCATCAGTAGTGGGGTCAATCAAATGTTCAAGGTATCATAGTTGAAGTTTTCTTTGAATATGTACTTGATTTGTGGGTCATTCGGGTCACAGAAGAGAACAAAATGGGAGCACTGACACTTGGAAACAGGAGATCTCTCTCCTCATTTCTACTCTTGCTCGTTATTTGAACTTAAGCAATTCCCTTGACCTCTTTGGACTGCAACATCCTCATCTTTAAAAATGAAGAGACTGGACTAAATTATGTCTAATTCCTTTCCAGCTCTGACCTTTTGTTTTGAGAAAACCATATCCTTCACATTCACAAAGGGACAAAGATATAAAAAATAGTAATAAAACTAAATGTGTATAAATACCCTTATAGATTTTGCTAACCTTGTACTCTATAGATAGCGTCTCCATTGCATTGTCTGAAATATCATCATGCATTTTTCCCCTCAGCCCTGGTTGACACATGCTAATTAGAAGAAAAATGCCTTCCTAAGTGAAGGGGGCCTCTTCATCTTCCACTTCACCATATGACTCCTGGGCTCAAAGAGACATTTTATGGGCATTTTTTAATATGCTACTGTTTTAACCTATCGACCTTGTCTTGGGCACTTTATTTTCTGTCTTCAGCTTCAATATTCATTAGTAACACTGTGACAAAAGGAATATGAATGACATTAGGAAGTTGAGCCCTACTCGGACTAACAGAATGATGCTCATGCTTACACATGGTAATGGAGCATAGCTGTTTGAGGTTTCCATAGGAAGGGCTGATTTCAAATGATTGTGAAAGTATGCAGAGACTTTTCATATGAACAGCATATTTAAAGGCAAATACATTTTTTAAAATAACAATAAAGGCAGAATTTAGTTCCCCATCCCACGTTAAAACTTCATTATGTGTCAAATATATTATTTGCGGCTGGTATGGAGCATGACATACGAAATGTTCGGACCGTTGTAGCATATGCATAGATAATACATGGCTCATACAACTTTCATAAGGCCTCTCTGCTGATTCTCTCCTAATATCTCTCTAAAGACGTTTGTGGTATCATTCTTCATTTATTTTGCATGCTGCTTTCACCCATTGTGGATAAACATGAATAAAAAATTCTGGAGGTATGAACAGTTATCTTTGCTGATGCTTGGTGAGGTATTAATAAAATATACATGACATCAGTGTCCGGGCATTTATCTGTGAATCATATAGCAGTAAAGAAATCCAGAGATAATTATGATCTTTTACGGTGATGGAGAAATTAGCACCTCAGTAATATGTGATGTAAAGTAGTATGGACAGAGTCTCCTCTTCGCCCTTGAAACATTTGATATGAATGCAAATAGCTAGGACATATGATTCTAATTTTGAAGAACCTATTCAGGAATGTTAAGAGATGCATAAGATAGAAAGAAAGGACTCCTATGATTTACTAGAGAAATCCTCAAGTCAGTTAATAGTTGGTGGCTAGGCATTTCCCACCTGAAAATAAAAGATCTAAAAAAAAAAAAGTCTGGACCTCCCAGCTAAAAAAGGGGTTCCTTCTTTTCCCTCCACTTCACCAGTGTTCCTCATCCTTCATAAAAAGCAAAGTCTTCATGTATCATGAACCAAGTTTTCTGTAGGTTATTTCTATCCTCCTTAGATTCCATAAATTTATAAAACTAAATTAAATTCACACCTATAATTTTTGGCTTTAGAAAAACACAGGTCATCTCCAATACTGGTTAATTCCAGTTTGATCTAACATGAGGACACCTGAATCCTTAAAGCAAGTTCAGGCTTTATGGCACTTAGCTGACCAGAAATAATTCTTTGTATTTGATGATTCTTTTTTTTTTTTTAAGATTTTATTTATTTTTATTTGACAGACAGAGATCACAAGTAGGCAGAAAGGCAGGCAGAGAGAGAAGGGAAAGCCGGCTCCCACCAAGCAGAGAGGCCAATGTGGGACTCTATTCCAGGACCCTGAGATCATGACCTGAGTTGAAGGCAGAGGCTTAACCCACTGAGCCACTCAGGTGCCACAATTCTTTGTATTTGAAAAAGAGATCAATCCATTATAAAATGGATATATATACTGGTTGCTTTTGTGGGACCAGTGATTACATATTCCTATATCTGATACATTTTTCAATGTAACTTTCTATTATAAATTTACAAAAATAATAAAGTTAATTAAAAACAAGCTAACAAAATTAATGGTGCTCTGTGCCAGTAAGTATACCTTCTTTTCATTTATCAACTTTAGAAAGTGTCAGTAAGTCAGTGCTATGCTATTCATTTTCATATAGAACATGACAATATTTAGGATATCCTATAGACCAGAAACTGAAGGGTGTTGCATGTAAATTAACTTGAAACCACATGGTATTTCTGCAAGATTGGCATGAGTTCTTTATTTTAGGTGAAGAAACAGATTCAGAAACTTATGTAACTTGTAAGCAGTACTACTTGACCTATTGAAATTTGCATGAGATCATTTTCAATACCCTTTTTTTTCCCTGGAGGATACCCAAGACCATACTCTACTGACATATTCTTCTATCGGTGGCTCTAGGCCATAGTGGGGCTAGAAATATTAAAGTCGCTTTTGTAGTTAGTTTTTACTTCAGGTAAAGCTTTTTAAAGCTTAGTTGAAATGCAATTGTACCTTTTTCTATTTCTTAGGCACTATTACCCTAGAAGCTATTAATTTAGGTCAATCATATGATTGTGATAGAAGGCTTACAGTTGAAAATTCTGGTTATCTGGTTTTATTTACTTCCTCCTAAAAGTGAAGACTTTTATTTGTTGAAATCAATGCATCCCTTTTATTAGGTCAATTCTACTTCTTACAACTTTGATATTTTATTCTTACCTTTACTGTCTGGAATCATATAAATGTCTTTGTGGGAAAAATACTTTGTTCTGTTTAAATATTTAAATGTTCTAACCATAACCCTTACTAGCTCAGATGCTCTCCTGATGCCTGGAGATCAGCAGACATGAGTTATTTTATTGATTCCTAATAAGTTGTAGTTTCTATCTCCTCACCCTCTTATTAGCAGTCAGGGTTGAGCTGTGTTAGGCTTTGAGGTTGAACTGATTGGCTTGAAGTCCTGGATCTGCCATGATAGGTCTGGGACCCTGGGAAAGAAACTTACCTCCGTGCACTTATACTGCTTCTCTGTAAAAAGAGAGATCAAACTATGGAACTTGCTTTATAGAGTTGTTAACCCAGTTACTACAATACTTACTAGAGGCATCTAGAAAGTGTTGTTAACATGTGAATTGTTATTTTTAATAGTCTCTGCAAATTTTCTTGATTGTCAAAAGCTAATATAAATCAAATAACCTTTGAACGTGTGACACCTCTTCTCATCTTAGAAGGTTCTGTTTGTTCTATAGAACTATCTTGTTCAGGGAGTACCATGCATGTTGGCAAAAAGACCAGAATTGAATCCCCTATCTGTTCCCTGTACTGTCTGTACTCAGAGCCTTCTTTATAGCATACAGTGAGTGCATTTTATACACTGTGTTGGAGTTTCTTGTCTCTACCATTCCTGTTTGACTCTGAGCCCCTTCAGAGTTGAGACTGTCTCTTTTTCTCTATTTCCAACAGGAGACACATATTAGACCCACCAAAAATATTAGATGAATAAGATATTACTACACTGATCAAATCTGAGATAATCAGAAGAGGTATGCAAGACAGTCGACTTCTTTGATTTTTACTCTTTACTTCTCTTTCTGCAGCCTAGCATCTCTTTAGTTTACTTTTTAGTCAGATGACTCTGGCAACCACTAAAATACATAATTCCTATGTCTTTCCATTTTGACCCCTTCAAAACTCTTAAGAGTAAAACAGTGATTTACACAATATCAGAGTCTTATCATCTGCAATCTTAGTTGTTGAATAAAGTAATCCAAAATATTTTTCTGTTGTTGATATTTGTGATAACAAAAAAGTTAAATTGTAGGAATTACAACTTTATTCAGGGGGCCATTCGGTTGTTCAGAAGGGACTTTGTAGGGTCCCTGGGTGGCTCAGATGGTTCAGTGTCTGCCTTGGGCTCAGGTCATGATCCCCGCCTCCTGGGATCACATCCCGCATTGGGCTCCCTGGTCAGCGGGGAGTCTGCTTCTCACCCTGACTCTGCTCCCCCTTCTTGTGCTCTCACACTCTGTCAAATAAAATAAAAATAAAATCTTTTAAAGAAGGGACATAGTAGGTTATGTTACAGTTTGATTCAAGGAGCAAATGGGAGATTAGAGCGCATAAGTCAGATATATTAGATGGACTCTAAGCAACTCTAAGCCTCTTTCTGAAAATGTTAGCCTGTAATATGAAATCATGATCAATTTAAATGGTTCTAATTAAGTTTTTTTCTAACCCCTTTTGATTATTAATGAAGATAGAGACCTTGATGAGCTGAAACATTACCATCATGGTGAAATACGTTATAATAACCCCCATTAAAAAAATAAATCCTTTGACTTGATGGTCCTCTAGCTATCACCCCAATATTCTTTGACCTTTTCTGGTCAAATGCTCAAAAAAAATGCCTATATGTATAGTTTTTCCTCCATTATTTACTCAATATACTCCTATTAGTCTTTTGGCTTCGTCATTGACTAGATTACCAGATTTTTATCTTTATAAGTCCAGTCTTAATTATGAGCTTCATCTCATTGGGAAAAAATAGTAGTAATTAATTACCTCATCTTTATGAACCACTTTGGTATTTGACTTCTGAGGATCCTCAGTCTTCTAACTTTCTTCCTGCCTCTCTGGCTATTCTTTCTTGGGTTCTCTTGCTGTTTCTTTCTGTCTTACTCATAATGTTTAAGTGGTGGTATAAATGAAGGATCAATCTTTGTCTCTCTTGTCTAAGTAAATTTTCTGTTCTCAGCTTTAGCCTCTCACATGACCTGCAGACGACCTCTCCTAGTCCTCAGCCCTTCTTACTTACAAGTTACCCTGCTCACACTTGCAAGTTGCCAAGCAGAACGACCTGATTCCTTATTCCCCCAAACTGATCATCCCGCAGTGTTCTCATCTCAAAAAATGTCACAATTATTCATGTAGCTGTTTAGACCAAACCTTGTATCAGCCTAATTTCCACTTTCCCTTGTTCCTCATAGTGAATACATCAGCATTTATTGCGTTTACTTTCAAAATATGTCTTAATCCAACCTCTTCACAGCAGATGTACAACTATCAAGTCCCCTTTCTCTGTCTTCTAGACAATTATGATTTCTTGTGACTGCTCTCCTGCCATCCACGTTTCCCTTTTCTCTTTGTTTACTCTTATCCTTATACCACAGAGTGATCTCTTTTTAGTCATAAATAAGATCAAGTCAGTCCAAAGCACTTCCACTACATTCCCCACACATCACTCCTTGCTATCCCTGCAGGGACCTCTGTGGCCTGTGTTCTGTCTGTTTCTAGATTTATCACTTCCTGCAGTCCTTATTTATGCCTCTTCCGTATTCTGGCTACTCATAAATAGGACAAGCTTGCCTAGAATAACTTTGCCTGGGTCTGATTCACATGGCTCTGTTTCTTCATTGGTCCCACCCACCTGTCACCTTAGGGTGAGGCTGTCCCTGGCAAACCTACATGAAGAATCTGCCCTTCCCATTCCACACCTGCTGCATTTTCCTCCACAGCCTTCATCAATAAATGGTCATCCCTACCTGATTCTTCCAGATTTATGTTGTACCAACTAGAATCTAAATACCATAAGAAAGGCTGTTTATTTTATTTTATTTTGTCTTGTTCACTGATGTCTTGTATCATCAGCCCCTAAAAAATGTAAGAGCTTAACAAATATTTGCCATGTCAATTTCATTCATTTTGGACTGAGCTCTTGTTAATGTAAAAGCCAATAATTATACTCATTTCAGAGATGTGGACAATCCTCTATGCCCATTTTAAAGTAAAAATAATACCATAATAGTTCTATTATTCTAGACATAAAGTTTCTTATTTGCTTTCACTAAAATGTTGAAGCAATTTCAGCAGGTCAGAGGCATGCTCTGCTCCTCTTCACACACTGGAAATACACCTGCTACTAATACCGTCTCTCTGTGGGGTTGTTTCATAGACCATCCTTTCATTCTGACAGAAAGAAAGCGACTTCCGGGCTGAGTTATCTGAATAATGAGAATAAGTGGTTTCAATGTTGGAAAAGAATTCTCAAATATTTTAGAAAACTGTCCAGTAAACACATAAAAAAGAGGATTTTGCAATTGGTCCTCAGGTATATATTCAATTGAGCAGAATATAGTATCATCTTTTTACATCTTCTAATTAATTGAAACACCATCATTTATACTTATACATGCTTGCATGTTTATGTACTTAGTAATATCTATTTAAACTTTTGCATTTGAGAATTGGTCATCCCTGATAAATGAGAACTCTATCTATGGTAGATAGATAGAGGTACAGAGATATCCATGAGTTAAAAAATTCTTTACAGCCCCCTCTATTTTATTGTATTAACTTAATAGCAAAATAGTTTCTAGATTTAAAGCTCAAATTCTAACTGCCATCCAATTATAAACATTGCTATTACTTAAGCCAGGGAAATGTTTGATATTAGATATTAACTTGATGTAAAATAAGGTACTTTAAGTGATGAAAAAGCCCATCTTTGAAAAGGAAATGTTGTGTAGATTAATGAAATTATGTGAGAGGCACTTTAGTCTCCTCAGAAGGATATTAAAAGGAAAATACATATTATTAACTGATTTAGAAACAGCTAAAATGGAACTTCTTAAATAGTAATTGCTGTTTTAAAATGTTTAAAGGACTCTTAAAGGCATATAAAATAAGAGCAGATGAATCTTAGTGTGGACATCTCTCCCTGTATACAGTTAGTGGCAAGAAGTCCCCTTCACTCTTTTCGGTGACAATCCTTGGAGACATAACTTTCAGAAACCACATGATCCAAACTGTTCTCCAGCCCATTGCTTTGTAAGCTGGCCCATGCCTCTTAGTGCAGAGTGGGTGGTGGTATGCTTGGAGGGGTGAGCAGCTCTATAGTAACCATGGATGCAGTTTCCTACAGCATCAATTTTATAAGCAGATTTGAGAGAAAACTAATGTTTTTTGATATTTAAACTAACATGGCCATGTTATGGGTAGAATATAAAATTTACATGAATTTTTCAAATAACTCCAAAGACTTAAAATAAATTTCACCTTTCTAGCTGGGAGCCTCGGGAGCTCTCATTCACTCCCCTTTGCTATTAGAATAATTCAGTGGGGAAGTTGTGCATCATCAAACTCTTCCATAATTTACATTAAATAAAAATGAATTTCTGTCAAAATGGTAGCTATGCATATTCTGTAGAAACTTGATTCTTCCTCTTTTCTCAGGGTCAGCTCCAGCCCAAATATTGGTTAGAAGAACTTGGTATTCAGGGATCTCATTCATTTTCTCTCCTTGCCTCTTCTTCCCTCCCTCTTTTTACTCTCTTCCTAATTCTCATGTTCTCCCTTCAACCTTCTTTCCCTGTCCTCCTTCCATTTTCGCCCTTTTGATTTCTTCTTTCCTGACTGCAAGGACTTATTGGATATCTCCTATCTCAGGCACTGTGTTAAGCACCATGAATATAAAAATGGAAAAAGTGAGTGTCACAACGTTGAACTTTGCCTTAAGCTCCAGGATAAAATGATCTATATTTATTTATTCATAACGATACAACTAGTGTCTTCTATAAAACGTAGCATATATTAGATGCTTAATAAATATTTATGAATAAACAAAGAATACATAAATAAATACAATAAAGTAGGAGCATAAAGAAGTTATTTTATACATGGGTTTCATTTGCTCCTTCATTTGAGACTTGAGCTCATTGATAAATAAGGCAAGAAGAACAGCTAAAGTAAAGATTAAAATGACATGCTGCTATTTCCCAGAGAACACATATAGAGTTGAATCTTTGCCTTGGTCTTGAATGAAATCTGCCAAGAGTAAAAGAAAGGAAAGACCATCCCATGCAGGGGGAAGAGCTCATTCCGAGACTGTCAGGCAGGAATTGGCGCCATGTGTTCAACAAATGATTCAGCTTTATTTCAGGGTGTCGGGTGGTGCAAAGGAGATGAGTGTTCGAGAGTAAGGATAAGATGAGTGGTAGAAATAGCGGGTAATGTGTTGTACATCTGAAACTAGTATAACATTGTATTTTAATCATACTTCAGTTACAAAATATGTTGAAAAACAGAACAAATGACCTTGTGTATCATCTCAAACACTTTCACATTCTTAAAAAAAAATGGGAAGATTGCGATATTAGATTAGAGATGAATAAAAGATGGCTTTATAAATTATTAAAGTTGAAGAATCCTTAAATGGAGAAATGTCTGCTCTCTCCTCAACAGATTGATTGGTGATTTTTTACTTTGTACATATGCAGCCACATAGTTTATTCCTTTGTTCAGTGAATATTTATTAAGTCCCTGTTGTTTACCCTGCTATTCACTACAGTAATTTATGAAGTAAAGGAAAAAAAAATACTGTGGATGTGCCTTTTTGTTTGGGGTTAACAATTCATCATTCTTGCCCCCTTGCTTTATCCACTGACATTTCAGATTTTCTTCCATTAAAATACTCACCGCTCTCTGAAATTCTCTCTTGGCTTCATCCTGTGCTATTAGATGGTTTTTCGAGAACTTTCACGTAGAGATCATGCTGAGCGTTCTAAAGAGGGGGAATGCACTGGTGAGGTGAATGTTTCCCATTCACCTCTCTAAAGACTTGTCTGAGGAGACATTTTGCCCTGTTGTCAAATTTGTCATTTAATTTTAGTCTACTGTTTGCATACTTTTGCTCATAATGACAATATCAAGTGTTGGGGCCAAATAGCATGCTGTTTAAAAATTTTGTTTAGAACCTTACATAGCTCTCTCTGGATTACTTTAGATAAATCAATATTTGCATTTTTTCCTCACTTTTTAAATTTTCTGCATTTTTTTCTTTGTGTTTGGAAAATAGAGAATAAAGAAACATCCAAAAGCATCTAACTCATAAACACAAGCTACTTCACAGAATTTGTATACTTTCCTTCTTCCAATAAACTCTGTAAAGAATATGCTAGAAACCTTTTTTTCTTTTCAAATCAAGTATCTAAAATTATTCTAAAGTAAATACTCAACATGTCAGTCTTCCTTCCTTTACTACAATGTCCTTCATATAGGTTTCTTGTATTACTTTCCTCTCTATCCCTAGCAGGTAACATGATGCTTGCCTGTAGAGGCTCTCAGTAAATGTTACTCATATGAACTACATATACTCAAAGGAGGAGGAGGAGGTTTGGACTTACCTGACACTTCTTTCTAATACAACTTTACAAATAATTTTGTTTGCTATTTATAGGGAACTTTTCTAAAACCTTCGTGGGGGAACAAGAGACAAAGAAATGCTTTCTTGGCAGACAAGGGTGGTAGCTGGTTTTTGAAGAAATTCTAAACTGGACCCTGAATGCACATATACAGCATTTTAGGAAACAGTGACAAATTAAAATACTTCATTCTGTTGGACTATTAAGTAATTTTAAATTTTTTTTAATAAATCATTTTAAATAAAGTTTCAAGGAATATCTCTTTTTAACTCTCAGATACTTTCCAATCCTTCAAAACATCCAAACCATATTAAATTGATAATAAAAATGAGTATCTGGCCAGAGCTTTAGGTGTATGAAGTATGCTCACAATATACTGGCCCACATTTAAGGTATGAAATCTAAACTCTAGTGTTGTGGAGAACAAGAAAAGGTAACAAATGAAGAAGAAAAGAAGCTTACAGAAGCAAACATAATGTAGAAGAGAGGTCAGTCGAGGAACAAGGAAGAAACTGATGAAAAGTGGAAGCTAGCTGAAGGCAGCTTTTTTTTCCTAAGGCAAACAGCATATGGATAAAAAATGAAGTGGCTTTGCAGCAAGTTTAAGCAGCCACCAGTTGCATGCATGGAACATGTCTGAACAACAGGATGTGTGCATTAGTGAGATAGTTTTTATTGCAACCATTTTAATAGAGCCTAATGCATCTCTTAACAAGGAGAATGGATTTATCACTGTATTGTTGTCTAAGTATATTCTCTATACCAAAAAAAAAAAAAAATTTTTTTTACTTTGAACATAGTGACTACCTTAACGGAATTCCTGGGTGGCTCAGTAGGTTAAATGTCTGCCTTAAGCTCAGATCATGATCCCCGGGTCCTGGAGTGGGGCCCTGTATCAGGCTCCCTGCTAAGCGGGGAATCTGCTTCTCCTTCTCCCTCTCTCTTTGCCCCTCCCCACTACTGGTGTTCTCTCTCCATCTCTCTCAAATAAACAAATAAATAAATAATCCTTTAAAAAATGAACTACTTTAATACTTACAACCCAGTAAATTAATAAGCATGATCATCTCTGTCTTACATGAGAGGATTTTGGGTCACAGGAGGTCATGTAACCTACTATTAAGTGAGGTTAAGTCTCCTTCATTTTAGATGATATATGTACAATTAAGAAGAAAAAGATTTTCATTAAAAGCAAAATAAGTGACCAAACATCTATTTCCAAGCTTAAAGTTTAAGTTTCACTTACTGGACTACTCAGTGATCTGGTACTTTTTTTTTAAACACTAAGTGCTGAGTAATCATTGGATGAATAATATATGGTTTTCTCAGGAAATATACCTGGCTTAGGTACTGTGCTATCCGGTAGGCTTAAGATGTGATTCGAGCTTTTGATGAGCTTCTAGAAACTTCTTTGTCACTTTCCATTGATGCCCAAAGTTCAATATATCCAATTAGTCCAACTGAAAACCCCTTCCTCAAATTGAGATTTTTTTTTTTTCTCCATTACTGACACTGAAGAGAATGCTAAGATCCTCAAACCTTCTACTTCAAAATTCAGTATTACTTAAGGATCTCTTACCTATTTATTACTATGTACCTACAGCTATTTCTACAATACTAGCCTCAGGAAGTAGATAGCCTTTCCTCAATCCCCTACCACTGAGACCAATTGGTGTTCTAATAGGACTATACACTTTCAGGGGTCAGCACACATTTTCTGTGAAGGTCTAGTTTGTTTTTGGCTTCTTAAGGTAGATGTCTCAAGTATGCATCTTGGCCTTTGTAGCGAATGTAGCCATGGGCAGTACATAATCGAATGGCCATGACTGCATTACAATAAAACTTTGTTTACAAAAACTGGCTGCCTGCAGATTTGACCTGCAGGTTGTGTTTGTTTTGACCCCTGAATACAGGTGTGACAAAGAGAGAGCTCACCCTTACCTACAGCAAAGGTTATTGAATTGGGCTTAATGTCTCTGGTCTGATTTTTGGCTGGTCATCTGAGGTGTCTGAAAGTGGGCTCATGCATGACCTGGAGGTTAATGAGGCGGAGACACTCATATTCATGTAAAAGCTAGAAGAGTAGACCCATTTCAGGAGCAGGACTTGGGATGAGGATAAGTCACTTCCTCACATACTGTCCATTCGGTTCCCTCTTTAAAAACATGTAAGGACTGTGTGAGTTTATTGAAGTAATTTGTGGTTTCTTCTCAAACAGTTTAGTTTATTGGCCTTTAGGCACTCATAACAATTTCCAAGAAACAGGTAGATCTAAGAGGCTAAGAAAAGTGAAAATTCTGTTCATTATACTTGCAGGAAGAACAAAAAAGAAGAAGAAAAGAATCAGGGGAAGAAGCTGATACCTGATGGCATATAATGATATGTTACTGTATTCCGGATCAGTTAATTTCTCTGACTCTTCTTTCAACTATTTATATTCTCAGGCTCTAGGGAAAATAGCGGTATAGATATGCTACCTACTGGGTTAAATAGTACTTGCTTTGATTTCTTATAATCTGACCTTTATCAAGATTGACAAAGGGGTGTTCACTTTGCTTCAACAAGTCTCAGAATGCCAAATCTGTGTTCACTCGCTTCAGTCCTCTTGTGATATGCTAAGCTATAATCATCTACCCTCTGAGCCATCATCATTCTGGTTAAAGATCAAATCCTCTTGTGACTAATCCCAGATTTCAGGGACTCTCAAGAAATTTTTCATCTAATTGGAGAATGGAGAGAAGTTCTGGTGTGAAAAAACACAACCACTTAGACTACTATAGAAATCCCCATTCCTTTAGGGTCTTTTGCAACAGGAACAAAGATCGGTCAATCACTTCATTATTAAAGGGAAAAACAGTGTAAACCTGATGATTCACAGACCTGTACTGGTGGGGCAAATAATACATTATACGTTAATAAAAAATTTTTTTAAAAAAAGGAAAAAACATCTTTATCAAGTGCCAGATATAATATCAAGTCCTAGGATAAAGTATTGAAAAAAAAAATAGAATCCCTATATTCTCTTGATACTTGAGGGTGAGTAGGGAAGAGAAAATAATCTAACATACATATTTTGCTATAAACATACCTTAACCATGCCAACGCCTTATTTGTTTGTTTACTACAGTGGGCGATACAGTGTGTCAGAAAGACTTCCATGAGGAAGGATGTTTAATCAGAGACCTGAAGGTTGAGTCCAGATCACCAGGCAAGGAAAAGACAGGAGCATTCTAGTCAAATGCAGTAGCACAGGTCACGTTTTTGAGATGAGGGATAAAAAGAGGGGGCGGTGCGCAGTGGGTTAAGGCCTCTGCTTTCAGCTCGGGTCGTGATCCCGGCGTCCTGGGATCGAACCCCACATCGGGCTCTCTGCTCAGTGGGGAGCCTGCTTCCTCCTCTCTCTCTCTGCCTGCCTCTCTGCCTACTTGTGATCTCTGCCTGTCAAATAAATAAATAAAATCTTAAAAAAAAAAAAAAAAGAGAGAGAAAGAGCAGGAGAGATTGGGAGAGAGAGAGAAGTATTGGCAGAAATGAGAGGTACAGCGAGACTGAATGAGAAAAAGTCGTGTGGAAGGTCTTAAAGTTGAAAGGCTGAGGCTGCAGAGATAAGGAGGTAGAGTTCTTGTAGGTTCTTGTAACTACCGATTATAAAAAACCAAACCAAACCACACTGAAACACTACACCATTCGAGAGTTCTGAGCAGGAGAATGGCATAAAAAGAATTGCCTTTTTGAAAGAGTATGCTGACTGCTGTTTGGATAAAGCAGTGGGAGAATAAAAACAGAAAGCAGGCAAAGCAGATAGTGATTTGGGTTTGGCAAACTCTTGACCAACTCTTGCGCGGCACTCTGAAGCAAATCTTGAGTTCTTCCCATCCTCGCTAACCTTCAAAAGGCCAAGATGACAGTGTTTCCAAGATATTTCTCCAGGAAGCCTTGCCTTCCCCATAACTTATTCCTTCTCCTTACTGAGGTACCGTAAGGTTCTGCAGGTCAGTGACTGCGAGGCATCTTCATTTTCCTCAAAGTATCAATCACAGGCAAACACATGAGGTGATTTTTCTACCTCCTCCTTCATCCCGCGTCCCTGCCAAAGATCATTAACGTGATCCTTTGAGCAATCTTACAGTTCAGTGCAGGTTTCCACACAGGCAACTCCAGGCCGTCTCCAGCGCATGCAGATTAAGACAAAATTGCCTTCCCTTGCAAATTGAAGTGCTCAAAAGTTGTTTATTGAAAGAATCAAAAGATTGTGTTTCACTCTTCATTATCTGTCTACCTGTTCAAGCCTATCTTTTATTGTAAGATAATGTCACTTTGAGCTTTTCTAAACCTAGGTAGTGAGCTCCTTCAGGGAAAATACCATGGGTTTTCTGTCTTTATATCCCTGATAACTATCAGTGGTGAGAACTAGTTAGGATTTGATAATGTGTATCAAATGTAAACAGCAATGAAGAGTAATAAGTGTATCTTCCCAGGCACCGGTTTGCAGGTTTGCATGCATTGTCTTATTTATTCCTCACAACCATTCCACAACTACTTACAGATTAGACAATTACAGAGAAAAAAATACTCTTTTGTAAGATTCACACATCACAAATAAAAGGACTACAATCAGAACACAGAGCTATTGCCTCCAAGGTTGCGCTTTCTTAAATAGTGCCCACTAGGCATGAAGTGGTTAGGAGAAAGAGGGCAAGGAAGGGAAGGAGGAAAGGAGAGAGACAGAGACCAACAGAATGGAAAGAATACATTCATGAGCTTAAATATCATGTTGAAATACAGAATAGAAAAATAACAGTTGAATGAATAATTTGGGCGGTACTTGAAAGGAAGCAGGATACATGTTACAGCAAAAGAAAGCAAAAGGTGCTTTGTAATGCCAGAAGAGAGGACACCCAACTGGAGTTTTGATTGGGGGGAGGGGGGGAGTAGATAAGGCAGAAATCTGAGAATTGAAATGGAATGGGTCTGGGGTTTGAAATAAGGCTCTGTTGTTTGAACTTGATCCATTCTAGAAAAACAGTGAGGGCACCTCCTAAGAAAGACAGCACTATGGTCCATGGAATGAGAGAGGATTCAGCATTTGATAAAGCAAATTCTGAAATTGCTTCTACTCATGTTATCATTCACTGCTGAGGACTTTGGTCTTATCTCTTCTGAAACATAAAAGAAGACTAATTCATTTTAAAAGCAGTGCTCTATTTGTCCCTCTGCAGTCCACTCAGTGAGCTAATGTATTTAGAGAGCTTTTATCATGGAGCCAGCTTGATTTCCCCCTTCTTCATACTAAGTAAATTTCAGTGAATTAAATGACAAAAAGCCATCTGCTTTCTATAAATAAGCTCTTCTAATACCTGGCAAATCTTAAAAGTCAAGCTGACAATGAATTTCTGTATGATCAATGATCCAAATTGTATAATTCATCTTCTAAGGAGTACTGGTCTTGTTGTGGTCAACAGGAAGAGTGTGTGTCCATGTTTCTGACTTGGAGGTCAGCGTTTTATAGGAAATTCAATTTTACTGCTCTAATCATTGCGCATGCTGTTCCAACTGTCAGGATTAAATATCGTCGGCCGCAGCATCGGGACAGCACCTACTCACCCTTATAGTCATCTCAAATACATCTTCCTTATGACAGCTGCTCTAATTCATTAGTAGACAATTTGTGATTCTTTTCTGAAAACAACAATAATGACTTACTGGTAATAATAACATTATTATCATTTGACTATGAAGAAATGAATATGTGCTAGCCATTCACATGCATCCCTGGTTTTTGCTTCTCATGGCAACTCTTGGAGATGAATGTAAATATCACCTTTATTATTTAGAAGAGGAAAATAAGGCATAGAAGAGTTTAATAATTTCCCAAGACTCTCCAGGTATATAATGACAGAATGAAGTTTGGGAGCATAGTAACCTGCAATCCAGAGTATTTTTGTTAATCATTATGCAGTGAATATGCAAGTGCAGCACTTTCCTTATTATTTATATTTATGTATATGTCTGTCTACTCCATATATATCTTCATGGGAGGATACCATATATGAACCTCATTATTGTTTTAGTGCCCTTTAAGATAATGATTGGCTCATAGTAGAAATTCAGTTAAACTTTTCTTTTTTTTTTCCCCCAGTTTTTTTTTTTTTTTCCGTTAAACTTTTCCAGGCTTCTTTCCCATGTTAGTCAGAGAGACTAATCATAGGCACATTGCAATTTGTTAAGAGGATTCTATGAATTATCCTGTGCTGAGGTTTTTTGAGTTGTTCCTGATACATAGGATGTTTGTGATAAATATATTAATTGCATGAAGGAGACTGGAACTAAATCTCAAAAGAAGTGTTAAGATAATGTCTGATGAGATGATGACTTCTGGATACTTAAGAGGGAAGTCGAAGTGTGCTATCCGTCTTTAGAATATTTGCCTGGAAGTGGAGCAAGAATTGACAGAATCTGCTGTTTAGACTAAATTATATGTGGGTTAGTGGTTCAATAAAAGAAATGTTCTAGAAAGAGCATTCCTAGGAAATTTGTGTTCCATTTGATGACATACATTGTAGATGTCATAGGGCAAGATAACAAGAGTCCGGAAATTTGCTGCCTTGTCCTCAAAAATCATGTCTATCTATTCCTCTGTCCTCCATAGCCTTCAGCAAATTTGTGGTTTTGTTTGCGGCTGTCACCTGTCCCTTTCTTTTTCTTCAACAAGTATTTATTGAGTTTCTACTGTGTGCTAGGAAGTGTAGTGATCACTAGATAATACTCTGCTGGGAAACAGGAATAGTCCAGTCCTTAGGAAGATTACAATTAGCTGTTACTTTTCATGGACCAGTTCTTGTTTCTTAAAATGTGTTAGTTTGCTTTTGTCCTTAGAATGTAGTATGAAAACTAAACATCCTAGGTGAATTTGGTCTAGTATCCACAAATGCTAACTTTTCTAGGAAATGCCTTCCCTTACTTCAACACATAGAAAATCATAAGAAATTCCAGTGCCTGTGTATTTTTTTTTTTTTTTTTTTTGCCTGTGTATCTTTTAATACATGGAAACACAGGTTCTTAGCCTTTCGGTTTGGGCTTTAGAAAATGTGGTCTTTTTTGGGGTGGGTAAGTTGCAAGGTCTGTAAGATGAGTGAACCCCAAAGAAGAATAAGTGAGGTAGTTAGATGTTTTCTGATCAAGACCTGCTTTTAGTAATCAAGAGCTGGGCATATGCAGGAAGCCAAAATAGTATCTGATGAAAGATAAAAGGAGAGTGATTTTAGAGATAAAACACCAGGCAGGGAGTTCACCCCTTATATATGCCCAAAGAAGACTCAATTCATATGTCATTCAGTACAAAATATGCCACTGACATACTCTTTTTGGTCTCTCTTGTATAATATAAGTCACTTCTATACTGCATAGTAAATTTTCATATATTAAGAATGTCACTCAAAAAAAAAAGGAACGAGGTCGATAGTAAGAGTAAAGGAGATCAATGAAACAGAAGCTGTAATTTAAACACATGGCGGGGGGAGCCTATTAATTTAAATTCTGTTTTATTGGAAAAACATTCTGAATTAAAATCAACAGAAGTCATCGAGCTGGCTCCTTATTCTCTGTGACATTCAGTGTGTGTATGTGTACATTCCATCTGTGTGATCAGATCCAGGACTGATAAATACATGTGGAATGAATAGAAAAAAGGAACTTATTTTCAAGAAAAGAAATCTTACTCAACTCATTCATTTTGTTTTCTCTTTGAATTTTTAAGAGATCTTTAGGAACCCGGAACTCTATGACATCATGGTGGGGAGTCAGAAAGGAAATTCAATTTGAGTTAAAAAAAAAAATGTTCTCAGTGGAACAATTTTAACAAAGGGATAAAAGAGGGCTCAGGAGATAGCGTAATGAGAAATAGTAATAACGCTTCCAGCAATCATAGCTCGATGGGTGAACATAATCTGAGATTAGAAGACCCACCAGGGAGCTGCAAAGTTACAGGACTGCTTGATGAAATAATTTAATACCTACGGGCTCCAATAAACAGTATGTACAAAAAAATGCTTGGTGACCAGGCAGTCCTGCTAACCCAGAGCACTAGGGAATCTGCTTGAGGCAATGAGAGGTCTCATATTTCCCAAAGGTTTTCCACAAGCTCCTCTTTATTCCTCTTACTGTTTGCTTCAGCTTTACTCTCTGCCCAGAGTGTTAAGCGGTCCCTGATGCCATTGTCTGAAATCTCAGGAATAAGATGTATTTGAGAAGTAACATATGATAATACACAAAACTAAAAATAAACCAGATACTGTTACAATTATTAAAATCTTGAATTTGCATGGAACTTCTTACATTCCACCTTTTTCTTTTTTTTAATGTCTGTTGAACCTCATAACAAGCTTAGGAGGTAGTTTTTGCAAGACAGTTGTTGAAAATAACCACAACAATAATAATAACCACCTATTGGTTGAGATAACAATGCTATAACCAGTGTTATTTGGTGTTTACTGAATGTCAGACTGGTTACATGCATGTTCATTAACTTTTTTAATCTCACAGGAGTCCTACAAGAGTGAGGAATTGAGGCTTTTGCGGGGAGGATAAGGTATATGCCTGGGGTCCTGTTATTTCATGCTAGAACCAGTATTTGAATCCAGGCTGTTGGCTCTTGGACCGATGCTCTTACATATTCACTGTCTCGGCCGGAGGACAGTGTGATGGTTAGTGCTTGCCCCTCACTCACACATCTGTTTAATTCAGTACCCCCTCCTCCTCTCCCAATCTGGAATGCTAGAGTCAGTTTTGTACTAGCTGAGTAATAAGAACAGGCGGCCCTATCAACTCCCCAAATTCCCGTACCCTCAAGAAAAGTCCTTTATCCATGGGTCCCAAGGCCCTACACATCACCATTTCATTGCCACAGGCCTCCTTCCAGGCAAAGGGGGCAAGACACAGCCTCCTCAACTTAATAAGCCAGATGTCTAAGACCCTGAGGGGTAAAGGCATGAGCTGCCAGAACTCATCTTTGATTTATTTATATCAAAGCTGAAGATAAGCCCAGATAAACTTCACACCTGTCCTTCCCATCACAGCAAAGCAACCAAGTACAGGGCAAAAATGTAATTCCATTTTCCGTTGTTGAATGCCTCCTTGAAATACCAGCAATTGGGCCAATTAGCTCCAGTTGCTCAGGTGGTATTAGAATCCTATCTGGTAACCATCAGAGGGAGACTAGTAATTCATTTCACATAGGCACTGCAGTGCCATCAGATAGTAATGCCTTTTAGTTACTGCCAACTTGGGGCATTTTTGAAATAGTGACCTCAAGATTTAAGCTGCAAAATTCCATTATCTATCCTCAAGCCAGCCAGAGCTGAATTTTTGAAATATCCTATTAAGTTTTCTGCTCTGATAAAAATTCAGAGGCCCTTTTCATATTAATCTCCCTATGGCAAATGAAATTTGCTGAGTGGTGGATTTAATTTGCTTCTATTTATGTATTACCGTTTTTTGGGAAAAAAAAATAATTGCTCGCCGTATCACTTTTTCAGCGTTACTAGAAAAACATCATAAAAATTTAAGTCTTTCCCCCCATTTATTTCATTGTTTAGACTCCACACAGTAAATAGCTTATTCTTCACCTTTCCATCACTTTGGCATTTTAATTAAAATATAATTACCATTCAGAGGGCATTAATGCCCAAGTTTCTGTAATTGTCCGTGTCAGGTCATTAGGTATAATTTTAAAAAGAAGCTAAAGTAATCTAAAATATTCAATAAAAATATACCTTCTACATATTTACTTAAGACAAGTATATCCTAGCATATTTTATTATTTCCCTAAGGCCAGTTCCCCATTTTAATTATGTAATGAAATTGAGAAGGAGTATGAAAGAGAGTTCCCTGTGGAATTTGTAATAATGAAATATAAATGTTTTTGTTGTGGTAGAATTGTAGAAAATCTATAAGATCTTGAAATAAAAGAAAATTGATGGCTCATATTTCTATCAAAAATGAACAAGGAAAAATAAATGCCTTATAATAATAGAAGAGAGGGACCGCCTGGGTGGCTCAGTTGGTTAAGCGGCTGCCTTCGGCTCGGGTAGTGATCCCGGCGTCCTGGGATCGAGTCCCGCATCGGGCTCCTTGCTCTGCAGGGGGCCTGCTTCTCCCTCTGCTTCTGCCTGCCATTCTGTCTGCCTGTGCTTGCTCTCTCACCCTCTCTCTCTGATAAATAAATAAAATCTTAAAAAAAAAAATAATACAAGAGAGGCCAGTGTTTCAAGCTCACATCCTTAGCTCCCGTACCCTTCCCACACACAGCCTTTTTTCATGAATTGGAGCCTGTACCGATGTTCTTACTTTTGTTTCAGTGGATGGTGTTGGAACTTTGGAGGACTCTGTTTTTCTATTTTGCTTTGTTTTTCTGATTGAATTCGGTTAAGATGATTTCCGTGGAGAGGGGGTATCTAAATGATGCTAAAACAACCCAGAATGCCTTGATAAGAAACAGCTTTGCTCAGCAAAAGTCTGTGTCTGCTCATTCTGCAGTCCGTTGCAGACCAGCTTGGACTCAGCTTCCTGTCCTCCTACTGTGGAAATTGGTCTGAACAGCTCCCTTTCAGATATTACAGGCTGTCTTAGTGGGGGCTGACACACCAACAGTTGAGCCCTTCAGCTCGGCAGTGGCATCTGTCATCTCTCCCTACGACGCATCGGACAAAACCATTCACATTACCCCATCTACTCCTTAACTTGCCATCCTGCTACATGCCCCAAAGCAGAAAGCGAGGTATATTTGGTGAACATTACTAATGACTACCCCAGTAGTATTTGTCACATAATATTATACCAGAGCAGCCAATTAGCAGTATTGTGATTATATTGCTTTATAGAAGACCTGAGGTCAGAACCTTTATTTATCCTGTGACCGAGATTGTGTTAAATGTACCCTCAACCTGGCTAAAAATTTAGAGAGGTTTCTTCCTGACTAAGCACCTCTGACCTCCCTTTTCTTAGAGTTCTGACTTCATAAATTATTTTTAATGTCTATTGTACATTCTCCCTCTTTCACATGGAGCGTGTGAAAAGGGACACAAATGGTATGAAGGATCAAAGCAAAGATAGCCACGCATGGGAAACTGCTCTGGTGGAAATAAGCATTCCTTTTGCCGGTTGGAAAAATAACTGAAAACACTGGGTGACTGAAAATGTGGGCAGCATGGTAAAGTCAGAGAAGTGGGCAGTGGGCAGATCATATTAGAATAGTGGGTTTGGGGCGCCTGGGTGGCTCAGTGGGTTAAAGCCTCTGCCTTCAGCTCAGGTCACAATCTCAGGGTCCTGGGATCGAGCCCTGCATCGGGCTCTCTGCTCAGCAGGGAGCCTGCTTCCCTTCCTCTCTCTCTGCCTGCCTCTCTGCCTACTTGTGATCTCTCTCTGTCAAATAAATAAATAAATAAATTTTTTTAAAAATGTGGGTTTGTATTGGGGGCACCTGTGTGGTTCAGTTGATTAAGCATCAGCCTTTGGCTCAGGTCATGATCCCTACCCCATGGCAGGCTCCTTGCTTCTTCTCCCTCTCCCTCTGCCCCCTGCCCTCAGTCATGCTCACTTGTTTACTCTCTCTCTCAAATAAATAAATAAATAAAATCTTTTTAAAAAGAACTGTGGGTTAGCATAAATAAAATGGATTTTACTTTAACTGGAATACAGAAGCATTGGAAGGTTTTGAGTGGGATGGTGATGTGACTGAATTTCGTGAAATAATGATTCCTCTGGTCATTAAGTAAAGGAGAAACCATAGCCAGTGTCAAGACCCGAATGAGACTGGAATATGACTTGGGAAACTGTGTCAAGGAGATGATGGTAGCTTGAATGGGACACAGAGCCAGGAGGAAGTGGTCGTATTTGAAACACATTTCCCAAAGATAGAACTAACAGGATTTTCCAAAGGGACTGGTTATAGTGTTAGATTAAAAGAGAAGAATTGAGATTAAGTTCATTTTGCCAGACTTACGGTCCTGTTTTCTAAGATGTTAATAATTCAGGGATAAGCAATATGAAATGATAAAAAGTCTGGGTTTGTATGTATTAATTTGGGGAGATATATTAGCTTTAAGATAACTATTAAGTACCCATGATGAGATTTCAACTGGGAAGTTGAATATTTAGTTTAAAGCTCAAGGGAGTCACCGTGATAGTAATGTTATTTAAGACCATGAGGTTAAATGAGGCAATTTAAGAGGTTAATGTAAAGGGAAAAGAAAATAGATTTATTCTTGGCCCTATTTTCTACTATATTTCAAAGTGTTTTCTAAATACTTTGAGGTAATGATTAAATGAGATAATAAATGTGTTCTTATTCAATCATTACAAAACACTAGAGGATAAATAATGTTATTATCCATATTATACAGAGAAGAAAATTACAACTCAGAGAAATTAAGTAAATTGAATAAGGTTGTACAACCATTAGAGGCTGGGATGCAAAACCAGATCTGTATTCCTCAAAGCCTGCTTTATACTGTGCTATCCAAAAATCTTAGATGACCAGTGCCGGCATCACCGTTCTGGGAACCAGGGCTTACGTGGACGGCAGTGGAGGGTCTGTCTTCCCTAGCTAGCACTCAGTAGATCCAAGATGATGTACTGATGTTCTGTCATTTTTCTGCATGCCTCAGATCCCAAGACCTGTTTCTGTATCCTTCACCCTGACTGAATGCATGAATGTTTATTATGCAACTTTTCCCTTGTTTTAGTAAGTTAGAAACCCTTGCTTCCCTATTTTTTTTCTCTATCATAAGATCTCTGAGAAAACTAGCATTGACTGCCCTCGGTAGGCCTGCTCACCATCTGCAATTTTACTTTCATTGAGCACATTTGTCTCAAAACAAAGGAAGGAAACTATAATTCTCTCTCTAGCACTTGATCTCTAAAAGAAGAGATAACTGAATCACCTTGCTGGCTTGTTAAAATGCACATTCCCAGATTCTCCCCCTGAAGATTTAGAATTAGGGAGTCTTTGAGGAGCTCTGGAGGCAATCATTAAGCACTTCCAGATTGAAAACCTATACCCTATCCTAGAGGATTTGCTTTACAGTGCCTGATAATCCTTCTTTTGTATTGATTGGGAAAGCTTTGCCTTTAGCCACTTCTCTAAAGCATAAACTTGGAGTTGGTAGTGATAGACCTCAAATTCAGCTGCTGTTTTGCTAGGGGTACAACCTTGTATGAATTTCTTACCCTTCCTAGGCTTATTGCTGTTCATCGAAATGAATTACCTCTCATTCTCTCAATACTTACAGGTAGTTATTATTTTGTCTTTTATAAAGACCAAGGAATATGCTTAACATGCAGGGCATTCAGTGAGAGCTAGGAATCATCATAGAATTTACTGTTAGTAGTAATAACTTACATGGGCTTTAAGGGCTTGACCAGTTAAGCAAGGATGTGTTGTTTGTAGAGATACCCAGAACAATCCATTTTGTGAGCAAGTCTCTCCTTCGGGTCATTAGACTGCCCCCCTGTAGACATTAAGTTCTAAGCGAGATGATACAACACTGCTAAGGAATAAATGGAATAAAGATGCAAATAGTATATTAAAGTGTAAGGAGAGCTTGGCTTTTAGTGATATATAAAGGATTGCTTGGCTTCTTGTGAATGGGCCAGACATATTCATTAAGCCCTGTACTGTTTCTATAACAACCACATCCAGGTAGACTGTAAAATAGTGGTTATTCAGGTTTTCTCTGTAGTACAACCCAAATAGCTAGAAATAGACTCTGGGTCAAATAATTACAATTATATTTTTTAGAATTTTATGTGGCATTGGAGCATCTGTGCAAAGTGGCAAAGTCCCAGTGACCATAGTGAGGAAACATCTGAAACAGCTTTCTCTCTCTTCTCTCCCTACACTCTGTAAGGAGTGGTGGATCCTCCTGTTCTTATTTCTATTTGGGGTATCCCCAAGAATTCCTTCACACTGGATTCTGGAAGTGGTGGGAAGTAGCACTCAAATGCACTTTTGGTTTACTTATAATGAAGTCTTCTTTATTTAAAAAGAAATTTTCTGGGAGAACAAGAATCTGTTGAAAGTTCTGTCTTTGGAACCTAGAATTAAGACTTTAATAAGAAAAAAAAAAGTGTTCACCTCCAGCATTCTGAGACAGCTTAGTCAGAAAAGCTTAAAATTATTTTCACAAATGGAAGTAAAAATGGTAGCCAGAAGTTTGGCCAAATATCAGATACAAGGAAAAGGATTAAATGGTAAAATGAGAATAAGAACAAGAAATAAGATATGGTAAGGCATTATGGGCCTGTAAAAGTTGCCTAGGACTGAGGCTATTGGAAGAAGCTTACAGAGACCTGCAACATGTGGTGAGAGAGAAAAGTAATATCTAAGGGCATCTGGGTGGTTCAGTGCGTTAAGCCTCTTCTTTCAGCTCAGGCCATGATCTCAGAGTCCTGGGATCCAGCCCTGCATTGGACTTTCTGCTCAGCAGGGAAACTGCTTCCCTCTCTCTCTGCCTAATTGTTATTGCTCTCTCTGTCAAATAGATAAATAAGATCTTTAAAAATTTTTTTAAATAATACCTAATCATTTTTAAGCACCAGCTATTTACTAGGCACTGTTTTAAGTATTTTCCATATACTATCTTATTTATTTATTTATCCATCCATCCATCCATTCATTCATTCATTCACTTATTCATTTGTTTTTATTTTTAAACAGATTTTATTTATTTATTTGACAGAGAGATCACAAGTAGGCAGAGAGAGGAGGAAGCAGGCTCCCTGCTGAGCAGAGAGCCCGATGCAGGACTTGATCCCAGGACCCTGAGATCATGATGTGAGCCAAAGGCAGAGGCTTAACCCACTGAGCCACCCACGTGCCCTCATTTGTTTTTAAAGAGTTCATTTATTTGAGAGACAAAGAAAGAGAGCAAGAGATAAAGCAGGAGCAGAGAGCTGAGAGTGAGGAAGAAGCAGGCTCTCTGCTGAGCACAGAGTCCAACATGGGAGCCTGAGATTATGACCTGAGCCAAAGGCAGCCACTTAAGCAACTGAGCCACCCAGGTGCCCCATAATATCTCATTTAGTATCAACAATATCTATTTGAGATATTTGGGAAACATAGGTACAGAGAAGCAAAGTCTATCCTTTGTAGTCCCAGGGATGTCTTTAGAGCAGTGCTATTCAATAGAATTATCTGTGGTGATAAAAATGTTTATAATTGGGGCACCTAGGTGGCTCAGTGGGTTGGGGCCTCTGCGTTCAGCTCAGGTCATGATTTCAGGGTCCTGGGATCGAGCCCTATGTCAGGCTCCCTTCTCGGCAGGGAGCCTGCTTCCCTTCCTCTCTCTCTGTTTGCCTCTCTGCCTACTTGTGATCTCTATCTGTCAAATAAATAAATAAATAAATAAATAAAATCTTTAAGAAAAATGTTTACAATCTAGTCTGTCCAATATGGTGGCCATAGTCTCATGTAGCTATTCAGCATGTGGATGCTGGTACTGGAACTGAGGACACAATCACAGGTGGCTAAAAGTTTCTGTTTTGGATAACACAGCTCTAGAGCCTGAGTACTTGAGCCCAGTATCATATGACCAACCTTTGGCAGAGTGGCCTATGGTATCAGGCAGTGCAGTCTCCACATTTGTAATGATACCTTAAAGTTTAGAAAGGAGGTAGCTATTAAAAGATGCTGGGAAAAAACACTCTAGGTCTACAAAACAGAAATAGAGAGGGAAGAATTTTATATCTGTATATCTTTATCTATCTATATATGTAGAGAGAAGGAGATAAATAGATTTTATTTTATTTTTAGAATTCTCCTTAAATTTATTAATCTTTTAAAATTTTTTTAAGATTTATTTATTTATTTATTCATTCATTCATTCATTCATTCATTCATTTATCTGACAGAGCACAACTGGCAGGGAGAAACAGAGGAGGTGGGCAATGCAGACCTCCCCCTGGGCAGGAAGCCTCGTCCCAGGGCTCTGGGATCAGGACCTGAGCTGAAGGTAGATGCTTAAGTGACTGAAGAGCCACCAGAATTCTCCTTTAGCTGACCTGAGAAAAGACCACATGAGATGAAGCTGGAGAGGTTTGGAGAGGTTAGCAGAAATGTGTGCAAGAACAAGTTCAGCTAGCTGGGAGTTGGAGGAATGATGCTTCTCTCCAGCATCTTCTTCAACAATGGCAACTTTCAACCACTTAACTTATGTTTTTTTCCAGTTTATGTATAATTTAGTATAACAGTGGCTCTTGAAACAAGTGCCTCAAGAATGTGTCTACTCAAACATGAGAGAAGTTTATTTTTACCCACCTAAAATCAAAATGAGTAGGCAATTCTACTCCAAGTGGCAAAGTGAAGGTGCCCTTTTTTCTTGTGGTTTTGCTGTATTCTGCAAAACCACTGCACTCTATATTGTATTGTAAGAGGGGATTGAGACTGTCAAGGAATCCAGGAAGGGAATGAAGAATAGCAAAGAACCGTGGGGATTTTTGTAAGCCATTCCTGGTTGTTAGTGAGCGTCAGTTCTGTGTATATAATATGCGCTTGTCACATGATGGTCGGAGTAGTTGGTAAATGTAGGCTAGCAACAGATCCAAGAAAAAGATAAAATGGATTTGGGCCAGAGCTATACTCTCAGCCACTTGATGGTTGTTAATTAAACCTGTGATGATATATACAAAAGAAATACCGTTCTTGGACAAAAATACCCAAGAAAAAAGATAATCAACAGATTACACCTATTTTATGTGATCATTTCATTTTTCCAGAATTCCTCCAATGTGTTCATCATGATGTTAGATTTTGGAATGTAGGCCAAGGTACAGAGAAGTACCTTGTGTAAGACAAAAAACATGCATTTGGCATTCAGTAAGCTGAACGAGACTGGGGCCTGTGAGTCATATGGAGTACCATGGGAGATTAAGAAGTAATGGGGCATGTGGAAGTAACTTTGGAGAACCGGGAATAGCCATATTTCTACACAGTCATTTTATTCACCATCATGCACTTGAGGACATTCTTAGAAAAATGATTCCCAGTGCTTCGCTTTTCTTAGAAAAATAATTCCCAGTGCTAGGTAGTGCTTTCCATTTGGCAAAAGTTATTTCAACAAAATCTTGCAGGAGAGATCACCTTAAAACGCTCTTGGGAAATTGAGGAAAGACAGCCATAGGAAAAAGATAACAGATACAAAACAGGGAGTCATAGATACTCAAAGCTGGGGGAGTATGTGCATCTTCTATTTTAACACATACATACAGACCTTTACACATACATGCAGTAATAAAGAACAAAGCTTCTGCAACCAGAATTTGTTTTGCATTTTAGTACAGCTATTACTGTGTAGCCTTGGGGATGTTACTTAGTTTCACTGTGTCTCAGTTTTCTCATCTGTAAAGGAGGAGTATGAAATCTCCCACATTTTTTATTTTGAGGACTAAACGAGTTCATATGTGTATAGCACTAATAATCATATGATTACATGCACTGTACATATGTTAGTCGTTTTCTCTAATATCTTCTGATTACAAATGGGGGGACATCACATCCCACAAGTTTGAATAAATTAGCAACCTCACACAGCAGAAACTTTCCAGGTTTCTTTGTCATGAAGCCTAGCACATTTGGGATATACAAGATTAAGAATGTCATCCTGGACTCTTGAGTTCTGATCCGGCTCTGTTGACTGTGTGCTATAAAAAGAAAAAAAACGAACATCTCTAAAACTCAATTTTCTCTTTGTAAAATGGGAAATTTATAATAATAGCTCATTCCTAAGATAGTTTTAAGGGTGGAATGACATTTCTTAGAACACTGTTCTTAATGCTTGTCACATAGCCAGGACTAAATAAATAGTATTGATGATGATGATGATGATGATGATAATTACATGATGATTTTTGTGCTACATTATTTTTAGTATACAAAAGTTATTTCCATTAAGTGAATGATTTTAAATCATTTGAATAAGCAATCCTGTTTCTTAGTAAGAAGAAAAAAATGTACTCTGATGACTTTTTTATGCTATTGCTGATGTTTTAGACTATCTCTAATTGTTATAGATGATATTTTTAACAATTCAATTATATGCCACTAAAATGAAAATTAAATCAGTATCAATATATGCTTTAAACAATAAAACATCTAGAAAGCCATTTCAGAACATGTTGAATTTCAATAATTAATAACTCATTGATAGAAATAGTGGTTAATATATTATGGTTGAGTCCTCACCCATATTTCAAGCACATAACTAATATTTAAATATAATGTATTATACTCCTGACATTTGTGCAGACAACTCATGAACTAGAGCCTATGATTTATTCACATCTGTTATAACACATTCTGATAATTTATTTGGAAGAAAGCAATCTGCATTAATCATTTATTAATTATTAAATAAAATATAAGCACTGCATTAAAGAAGTGCTGTTCAAAAATAACCTTTTCTTCTTGAAACCAAGGACCTATTTATTTTCCCCTCGCATTTTGTAAAGATTAATTATCTTTTCAGGTGTTGTCCTCTGATTTGACCCCATAAGGCTTTTGGGGAACATGTTTTATATTTAGATAGGAATCTGTTATGGGTTGAATTGTGAACCCTAAGAAAGATGTGTTGATACACTAGCACCCAGTAGCTTAGAATGTGAACTTATTTGTAACGAGGATTGCTGGAGCTATAATTATTTAAGATGAGATTGTGGAGCAGGGTAGACTTCTGTACAGCCGATGACCTTACAAGAGGTTAGTGCCTGTGAAAACACAGAGACACAGAGAGAAGCCATGTGGAGACAGAAGCAGAGAGTAGAGTAATGAATCTATAAGCCACGGGATCCCCAGGTTTATTGACCATCACCAGAAGCCAGGAGGAAGACAGGGAACAGATTTTTCCTCAGAGACCTCAGAAAGCACCAATCCTGCCAATATCTGGAGTGTAGACTTCCCTAAATTTCAGAATATGAAAGAATACATTTCTGTTGTTTTAAGCTACCCAGTTTTTAAAAAATTTTTACCTTATTTACTTTACTTTTCCAATTATATTTGATTTTATTTAATTTTTTCAATGTTCCAAGATTCATTGTTTATGCACCACACCCAGTGCTCCATGAAATACGTGCCCTCCTTGATACCCACCACCAGGCTCACCCATCCCCCCACTCCCTCCCCACCCCTGCCACCAAAACCCTCACTTTTTTTCTCAGAGTCCGCAGTCTCTCATGGTTCATCTCCCCTCTCCTGCCCAGTTTTACTTTGTGATAGCAACCTTAGGAAAATAATATGGAGTGCCTTTTCTGTCTTTGCCAGAATGTCTATAAAGATTTCCAAAGGAAACTTTTAAAAGAGGACCTTACATGTTGTGGTTAGAGTCCCAAGGAAAAATCCCCAACTACTGACCTTCACTAGCTATGTATTCACTCTGTTTGGTAAATTTATCTAAAATTCTGCTTCTTCCTCGGTAAAACAGGAATAATCATACTACCCTTGCAGAAATGTTGTATACCCTTGATAGTTTACATAGATTGTTTCACTTTATGCAATGTCTGCTTTTTAATACATATTTTCTGGTTGTAAGGCTAGTGGCTTAATACTAATAGCACTAAGTAGTACTTAGTACTAAAGTACTAATATTATTTACATTTATTTTGTCACTCATAAAGAGATAGCAATGATGGTCATAAGAAATGTCTTTGTTTTTGTTTTTTTCTTTTTTTTTTAAAGATTAATTTATTTATTTGACAGAGAGAGAGAGATCACAAGTAGGCACAGAGGCAGGCGGGTGGAGGAGGGGGTGGAAGCAGGCTCCCCGCCGAGCAGAGAGCTTGATGCGGGGCTCTATCCCAGGACCCCAAGATCATGACCTGAGCCTAAGGCAGAGGCTTTAACCCACTGAGCCACCCAGGCACCCCCATAAGAAATGTCTCTATAACATAAGGTAGGGTTTATTCATCTTCTGAATTTAATCTATGTTCCTTTCTAATCAGTTTGAGGACTTTAGTTCGGTGTTCCTGGTTTATTTTTGCTTTTCCCATCCAATTAAGACATTTCCAAACTTTGAGCAATTAGAATAATTGTTCAAGCCCCTTGAAGTGAATGTCAGAGATGAGCTTAGAAGAGAAAGGATGCTCTTGGCCTCTATGATACAAGACAGATGCCACTCCAGGGACTTCAAATATAAATCTGATGGATTTCAGTTTATAGTGATATCTGTGTCTAACTTACTTATGTCATTGTGTGCTTAAAAAAGAAGATGGAGGAATGGAAGTAAAGAAAAATCTGGGTTAAGAAAGAGGGATAAAAGAAAGAAATGAGGAAAAGAACTATTAGAATTCTGCAGGTATGCTTACTCACCATTTTACTACTTCAGCTAAGATACCAGAAAGAACTTAAGATAGAAGATTCTGGATCTTTTTTCCTCCTTTTATTTTTTCTTTTCAGGATTTCAGAGCCCTCATAATATTTGCACCTTACTCTGATGCAGTGATTCAAGCATTTAAAAATAGAAATTATATATTCTTGGGGCGCCTGGGTGGCTCAGTGGGTTAAGCCGCTGCCTTCGGCTCAGGTCATGATCTCAGGGTCCTGGGATCGAGTCCCACATCAGGCTCTCTGCTCAGCAGGGAGCCTGCTTCCCTATCTCTCTCTCTCTGGCTGCCTCTCCCTCTACTTGTGATTTCTCTCTGTCAAATTAATAAATAAAAGCTTTTTTAAAAAAAATATATATATATTCTTTAATGAAAGCTGCTACCTAAACCCATCTTTTAATAAAGGAGTTATTTTGTTTCAGTGCTAGAGGGAAGTAGAGTTTTGTGGGTTTTGCTGAGTAAATGTATCAAATTTAATTATGGGTGGAAATTAATGAATTTTTATAGATATATATAGTAGAAGGAATAATGGCTCTCAAAGATGTTTATTCCTTTAAATCTTAACACCTCTGCATATATTATCCTGGTCAAAGGACTCTGAAGATATGATTAAGGTTATGGACCTTGAGATGTGGAAATTATCTCTGATTATCATGATTGACTAAATTTAATCAGGTGAGTAGTTTAAAGCTAAAAGACTTCGCTGGTTGTGATCAAAGAGATAGTTGAGGGCAGAAGAAGGGTTAGACATAAATGTGACTTGACCCACTGTTGCTGGTTTTGAAGATGTCAGAAAGGAGCTAAGAGATGTGATGGCTTCTACCAGTTGCAAACAGTCAGCTGACAGGAAGGAAAAGGTTGTCTCAGTCTCATGGCTGTAAGGAATTGAAGTCTGCCAACAGCCTGAAAAAGCAGGAAACACATTCTCTCCTAAAACTTCCAGGAAAACACAACCTTTATTTTAGTCAGTGAGACCCATTCTGGGGTCCTGACCTAAATTTGTGTTGTTCTAAGTCACTAACTTGGAGTAAAGTGTTACAGATGAAATAGAAAACTAATGCAGTAAAACTGACCATGAATGGTTATCATATTATGTAATGATACTAGATTTTTACTGCTCATTTTTATATAATCTACCTTTATGTATTGACCAATTAATTCAGTAAATTTTTATTGAGCATATATTATGTGCAAGAAAATGTACCAGGCACTAGGATATAATAGCCAGAAGAGCAGATGTTCCTATAAATCAAATTTTCACACAAAGAGTTTACTGAACTAGATCTGTGTGATTTTTTTGTTTATTCTATAAAGATTCAAGGATCTAAATCTGGAGGTATAAGAAGAATTCTTATAGTTCAGAAAAAAACAAATATTTAATTTAAGCAATGGCATGATTGAGTATATCCAGTTTGGAGGAGTAAATTAGGTAATAGTAATTAGATAATTCAATAGAATTGAATCTTTGTTTGATTCTTCAGACATCTTAGGACCATTGCATATTTAGTCTTGATAAAAATCACAGGGGCTAAAGGAATGGTCAGCTATCTTTGTTTTTCAGCCATTCTGAACCTCAGGGAAAGCCTCAGTGCTTTAAAGTGCTCACACTCATTTGTGATTCAAACTTAAGTTTTTTGCTAAATTGACCTGATCCGTGTTTCTTGATCTCCTGCGTGGATTTCTGCAGCATCCTTCCAGTTGGGCTTCCTATCTAAAATGTTGTCCTGTCCAACTTGCTCACTTCAATATATGTCTATATTCATAATTATTAAAATAGAACTCCTGCCTAAAGCCCTTATATATTTTTGCATTGTTCTGAAGAGAAACCACGTGTTCCCTAATTTTGCCTTTAAGACTCCCATAGACTTGGCTACCATCTCTCTCTTCACTAAGATCCCATATCACTCTCCCCTTTACATTCTATACATGCTCTCATTCTTTGGAAGATGCCACATACTATTTTTCAAGTTTTTGCAGTCATTGTATCTTCTGCCAGGAATGCGTTCCCTCATGTATTTTGTCTGCATTTGTCTTACTCTTTCTTTGGCAGTCAGGGTAAAAATATTTTCCTTGGTAGCCATTTCCTATCAAATGGACCGAGTTGAATCTCCTTTAGTATGTATTTCAATAACTTCCACTCTTATGTCAATCTTTACATTGTATTTCATTTTCTAAATTGATGGAAGAGTCTCTTTTAAATGACAGTTCAATTGCAGACTTATCTAAAACAGCTCTGTTCCACAAATATGGGCTTAAACACAGAACTTCCCTTCTTACTGTTTGACCATTGTTTAGTCTTGTGCATTTTTTAAATTAACATATAATATATTATTGGTCGCAGGGGTACAGGTCTGTGAATCATTGGGCTTACGCACTTCACAGCATTCACCATAGTACATACCCTCCCCCAATGTCCATAACCCAACCAATCTCCATACACCCTCCCCCTGGCAACCCTCAGTTTGTTTTGTGAGATTAAGAGTCTCTTATGGTTTATCTCCCTCCCAATCCCATCATGTTTCATTTTTTCCTTCCCTACCCCCAAACACCTGACTTTGACTCTCAAATTCCTCATATAAGGGAGATCATATAATTGTTTTTCTCTGATTGACTTATTTTGCTTAACAGAATACCCTCTAGTTCCATCCACATTGTTGCAAATTGTGATTTCATTTCTTTTTATGCCTTCATATTATTCCATTGTATATATATACCACATCTTCATTATCCATTCATTTGTTGGTGGACATCTAGGTTCTTTGCATTGTCTGGCTATTATGGACATTGCTACTATAAACATTCGGGTGCACGTGCCCCTTTGGATCACTACTTTTGTATCTTTAGGGTAAATACCTAGTAGTGTGATTCCTGGGTCATAGGGTAGCTCTGCTTTCAACTTTTTGAGGAACCTTCATACTGTTTTCCAGAGTGGTTGCACCAGCTTGCATTCCTACCAAGAGTGTAAGAGGGGGTTCCCCTTTCTCCACATCCTCACCAACATCTGTCATTTCCTGACTTGTTAATTTTAGCCATTCTGAGGGGTGTGAGGTGGTTTTGCATTGTGGTTTTGATTTGTATTTCCCTGATGCCGAGTGATGTGGAGCACTTTTTTATGTGTCTGTTGGCCATCTGGATATCTTCTTTGCAGAAATGTCTGTTAATGTCCTCTACCCATATCTTGATTATTTGATCTTTGGGCATGGAGTTTGATAAGTTCTTTATAGATTTTGGATACTAGCCCTTTATCTGATATGTCCTTTGCAAATATCTTCTCCCATTCTGTCAGTTGTCTTTTGGATTTGTTGACAGTTTCCTTTGCTGTGCAGAAGCTTTTGATGTTAATGAAGTCCCGATAGTTCATTTTTGCCCTTGCTTCCCTTGCCTTTGGTGATGTTTGTAAGAAAAAGTTGCTGAGGACGAAAAGGTTGCTGCTTGTGTTCTCCTCAAGGATTTTGATGGATACCTGTCTCACATTGAGGTCTTTTATTCATTTTGAGTCTATTTTTGTGTGTGGTGTAAGAAATGGTTCAGTTTCATTTTTCTGCATGTGGCTGTCCAATTTTCCCAACACCATTTGTTGTAGAGACTGTCTTTTTTCCATTGGACATTCTTTCTGGCTCTGTCAAAGATTAGTTGACCATAGAGTTGAGGGTCTGTTTCTGGGCTGTCTGTTCTGTTCCATTGATCTTTGTGTCTGTTTTTGTGCCAGTACATGATGACAGCTTTGTAATAGATGATGATGTTGATGATGACAGCTTCGGAATAGAGCTTGAAGTCCGGAATTGTGATGCCACCAACTTTGGCTTTCTTTTGCAACATTCCTCTAGCTATTCGAGATCTTTTCTGGCTTGATATAAATTTTAGGATAATTTGTTCCATTTCTTTGAAAAAAATGAATGGTATTTTGATAGGGATTGCATTAAACATATAGATTGCTTTAGACATTTTCACAGACATAGACATAGACCATAGACCTATGGACCATAGACCATAGACATTTTCACAATATTTGTTCTTCTAATCCATGAGCATGGAATATTTTGCCATTTCTTTGTGTCTTCCTCAGTTTCTTTCATGAGTACAGTATAGTTTTCTGAGTACAGATTCTTTGCCTCTGTGGTTAGGTTTATTTCTAGGTATCTTATGGTTTGGGGTTCAATTTTCAATGGGATCAATCCCTTAATTTCCCTTTCTTTTGTCTTGTCATTGGTGTATACAAATGCAACTGACTTCTGTGCATTTATTTTATATCCTGACACTTTACTGAATTCCTATACAAGTTCGAGCAGATTTGGAGTGGAGTCTTTTGGGTTTTCCACATAAAGTATCATATAATTTGCAAAGAGTGATAGTTTGAATTCTTTGCTGATTTGGATGCATTTAATTTCTTTTTGTTGTCTGATTGCTGAGGCTAGGACTTCTAGTACTATGTTGAATAGCATATGTTGAATAGCAGTGGTGATAGTGGATATCCCTGCTATGTTCCTGAACTTAGGGGTAAAGCTCTTAGCTTTTCTCCATTGAGAATGATATTTGCTGTGGGTTTTTTGTAGATGGCTTTGATGATATTGAGGTATGTCCCCTCTGTCCCTACGCTTTGAAGAGTTTTGATCAAGAAAGGATGCTTTACTTTGTCAAATACTTTTTCAGCCTCTATTGAGAGTATCATATGGTTCTTGTTCTTTCTTTTATTAATGTATTGTATCACATTGATTGATTTGTGGATGTTGAACAAACCTTGCAACCCTGGAATAAATCCCACTTGGTTGTGGTCAGTAATCCTTTTAATGTACTGTTGGATCCTTTTGGCGAGTATTTTGGTGAGAAGTCTCACATCTGTGTTCATCAAGAATATTGGTCTGTAATTCTCTTTTTGTGGGGGTCTTTGTCTGGTTTTGGGATCAAGGTTAATCCTGGCCTCATTAAATGAGTTTGGAAGTTTTCCTTCCATTTCTATTTTTTGGAACAGTTTCAAGAGAATAGGTATTAATTCTTCTTTAATTGTTTAATATAATTCCCCTGGGAAGCCGTCTGGCCTTGGATTCTTGTTTGTTGGGAGATTATTGATGACTGCTTCAATCTCCTTACTGGTTATGGGTCTGTGCAGGTTTTCTATTTCTTCCTGATGCAGTTTTGGTAGTTTATATGTCTCTAGGAATGCATCAGTTTCTTCCAGATTGTCAAATTTGCTGGCATAGAGTTACTCATAATATGTTCTTATAATTGTATTTCTTTGGTATTGGTTGTGATCTCTCCTCTTTTTTTCATGATTTTATTTATTTGGGTCCTTTTGCTTTTCTTTTTGATAAGTCTGGCCATGGATTTATCAGTCATATTAATTCTTTCAAAGAACCAGCTCCTAGTTTCATTGATCTATTGTACTGTTCTTTTGGTTTCTATTTCATTGATTTATGCTTTAATTTTTATAATTTTTCTTCTCCTGCTGGGCTTAGGCTTTCTTTGTTGTTCTTTCTCCAGCTCCTTTAGATGTAGGGTTAGGCTGTGTACTTGAGACCTAAATGAATTTTTTCAGTTATTCTTTAATTTCCTGGTTGACCCATCCATTCTTTAGTAAGACTGTCTTTAGCGTTTGCATTATTTCCAACTTTCCTCTTGTGATTGAGTTCGAGTTTCAAAGCATTGTGGTCTGAAAATATGCAGGGAATCATCCCAATCTTTTATTACTGGTTGAGACCTGATTTCTGACAAAGCATGTGATCTGTTCTGGAGAATGTTCCATATACACTGGAAAAGAATATGTATTCTGTTACTTTGAGATGAAATGTTCTGAATATATCTGTGAAGTCCATCTGGTCCAGTGCGTCATTTAAGGCCTTTATTTCCTTGTTGATCTTTCGCTTCGATGATTTGTCCATTTAAGTGAGGGGGGTGTTAAAATCCCCTACTATTATTGTATTGTTTTCAATGTATTTCTTTGATTTTTGCTATTATTTGGTTAATAGGGGAATATATATTTTAAATTGTTAGATCTTCTTGTTGGATCCTTTAAGTACGATATAGTGTCCTTCCTCATCACTTATTATAGTCCTTGGCTTAAAATCTAATTTATCTGATATAAGGATTGCCACCCCAGCTTTCTTTTGACATTCATTAGCATAGTAAATTGTTTTCCATCCCCTCACTTTCAAGCTGGAGGTGTCTTTCGGTCTATAATGAATCTGTTGCAGACAGCATATCAATAGGTCTTGTGTTTTTATCCAGTCTGATGCCTTGTGTCTTTTGAATGGAGCAATTAATCCATTTACATGCAGGGTAACTATTGAAGATATGAATTTAGTGCCATTGTATTGCCTGTAAGGTGACTGTTACTGTACTGTACTGTTACTGTTACTGTTACTGCCTCTGTTCCTTTCTGGTCTACTACTTTTAGGCTTTCTCCTTGCTTAGAGGATCTCTTTCAAAATTTCCTACAGGGCTAGTTTGGTGTTTACAAATTCTTTCAGTTTTTGTTTGTCCTGGAAGCTTTTTATTTCTCGTTTATTTTCAACAACAGCCTAGCTGGATATAGTATTCTTTTTTTTAAGATTTTATTTATTTATTTGACAGAGAGATGGAGAGAAAGCACAGTAGGTAGAGCAGCAGGCAGAGGGAGAGGGAGAGGCAGGCCCTCCATGGAGCAGGGAACCTGATGTGGACTTGATCCCAGGATCCTGGGATCATGACCTGATCCAAAGGCTGGCACTGCATATTTTTCTCATTTAGTGCTCTGAATATATGATGCCAGTCCTTTCTGACCTGCCAGCTCTCTCTGGATAGGTCTGCTGCCCATCTAATATTTCTGCCATTGTAGGTTACAGATCTCTTGTCCCAAACTGCTTTCAGGATTTTTTCTTTTTTCTCTGAGACTTGTATGTTTTACTATTAGATGACGTGGTACTGACCTATTTTTATTGATTTGGGGGGAGATTCTCTGTGCCTTGTAGATTATGATGCTTGTTCCTTTTCCCAAATTAGGGAAGTTCTGTGCTATAATTTGCTCCAATATACCTTCTGCCCCTCTCTTTCTTTTTCTTCCAGGATCCCAATTATTCCATTGTGTCATCTTATGGTATCACTTATCTTTCAAATTCAGTAGTTGTTTATCTGTTTTTTTCTCAGCTTCTTTATTCTCTGTCATTTGGTGTTCTGTATCACTAATTTTCTCTTCAGCTTCATTTATTCTAGCAGTAAGAGCCTCCATTTTTTAAAAATTATACTCATTAATAGACCTTTTGATGTTGATTTTGTTAAAGTCCTAGCTTCAGAGCACTGTGGTCTGAAAATATGCAGGTGATGATCCCAGTCTTTTGGTACCAGTTGAGACCTGATTTGTGACCCAGGATGTGATCTATTCTGAAGAATGTTCCGTGTGCACTGAAGAAGAATGTGTATTCTTTTGCTTTTGGATGGAATGTTCTGAATATATCTGTGATGTCCATTGGTCCAGTGCGTCATTTAAGGCCTTTATTTCCTTGTTGATCTTTTGCTTAGATGATCTGTCCATTTAAGTTAGGGGGGTGTTAAAGTCCCCTACTATTATTGTATTATTGTCAATGTGTTTCTTTGATTTTGTTATTAATTGGTTTATGTAGTTGGCTGCTCTCATGTTAGGGGCATAGATATTTAAAATTGTTAGATCTTCTTGTTAGACTCTTTGAGTATGATACAGTGTCTTTCCTCATCTCTTATTATAGTCTTTGGCTTAAAATCTAATTTATCTGATGTAAGGGTTGCCACATCAGCTTTCTTTTGATGTCCATTAGCATGATAAATTGTTTTTCACCCCCTCACTTTCCAGCTGGAGGTATCTTTGGGTCTAAAATGGGTTTATTGTAGATAGCGTGTTGATGGGTCTTGTTTTTTATCCATTCTGACACCCTTTGTCTTTTGATTGGGGCATTTAGCCCATTTACATTCAAGGTAACTATGGAGAGATATGAAATTAGTGCCATTGTATTGCTTGTAAGGTGACTGTTACTGTGTATTGTCTCTGTTCCTTTCTGGTCTACTACTTTTAGGCTTTCTCTTTGCTTAGAGCACCCCTTTCAATATTTCCTGGTTTGATGTTTACAAATTCCTTCAGTTTTTGTTTGTCCTGGAAGCTTTTTATCTCTCCTTCTATGTTCAGTGATAGCCTAGGGGGATAGAATATTTTTGGCTGCATATTTTTCTCATTTAGTGCTCTGAATATATCATTCCAGTTCTTTCTGGCCTGCCAGGTATCTATGGATAAGTCTGCTGCCAATCTAATATTTTTACCACTGTATGTTACAGACTTCTTGTCCCAAGATGCTTTCAGGATTTTATCTTTGTCGACTTGTAAGTTTTACTATTAGATAATGGGGTGTGGACATAGTCTTACTGATTTTGAGGGGGGTTCTCTATGCCTCCTGGATGTGATGCTTGTTCCCTTTGCCATATTAGGGAAATTCTCTGCTGTAATTCACTCCAATATACCTTCTGCTCCCCCTCTCTCTTTCTTTTTCTTCTGGAATCCCAGTTATTCCAATATTGTTTCATCTTATGGTATCACTTATCTCTCAAATTATCCCCTCATGGTCCAGTAGTTGTTTGTCTCTCTTTTGCTCAGCTTCTTTATTCTCCATCATTTGGTCTTCTATATCACTAATTCTCTCTTCTGCTTCATTTATCCTAGTAGTAAGAGCCTCTATTTTTTTTTTTTTTTTGCACCTCATTAATAGCTCAGCTTGGTTAGATTTTAGTTCTTTTATTTCTCCAGAAAAGGCTTTTATTTCTCCAGACAGCATTTCTCTAATATCTTCCATGCCTTTTTTGAGCCCAACTAGCACCTTCAGAATCATCATTCTGAACTCTAAATCTGACATATTACCAATGTCCATATTGATCAGGTCCCTAGCCTTCAGTACTGCCTCTTGTTTTGTGTGTGTGTGTGTGTTTCTACCTTGTCATTTTATCCAGATAAGAATACATGAACAAAAGAATAAAATACTGAAAGGGTGGCAAAGACCCCAGAAAAATGTATGCTAACCAAATCAGAGGAGACCCCAAATCAGGGGGAGAAGAAAGGGAATAAAAAGAAATTAAATATATAGATATACATATATATGACTGGTGAATAGAACAGAGCCACCCACTCGATCTTGGGTATATTTTGGTGTCTTAGAAGAAACTACCTCCCAAAATTTTAAAAGAGAGAAAAATTTATATATATACAAAAATAAGGGTAAACATGATGAAGGGATGGAATATGACTGACTGTAAAGATGAAAAATTTTAAAAAAATTCTAAAAAGGGAATTGGTAAGATAAGTTGGTCGGAAAAGAAAGAAAAAGAAAGTGGAGAGAATTTGCTCAGGCTGAAGACTAGAACAAAGCCCTGTGGTAGATTTAGGGTATATTTTGATCTATTAGAAAAAATTGTAAATTGTAACCCAAAATTTTTTTAAAAGAAAAAACCCTATATGTATACAAAAAATAAAGTTCTATACAACAAAGGATAAAATATCAATATGATAATGAAGGTTTTAAAAATTTTTTAGAAAGGTATTGTTAAGATAAACTAAAAAAACATTAAAAGAGACAAAAGGAAAAGTTAAAAAAAATAAGAATAAGAAAGAAATAAAATTAAATAAATTTAATTAACTTTGCAAGACTAGAGAATCATGGGGAGAAAGCCATGAATTCCATGCTCTGCTTTCTCCTAGCTCTGGATTTCCGCTGTACTCCTTGATCAGTGAGCATGGTCTTGGCTGGATGTTCTTGCTGATCTTCTGGAGAGGGACCTGTTGTAGAGATTTTCAAATGCCTTTGCCTGAGGCAGAATTACACTGCCCTTGCCAGGGGCCAGGCTAAGTAATCTGCTTGGATTTGCTCTCTGGATCTTTCGTTCCCTGAATGCTTTCCATAATGCTCTGGAGCACAGGAATGAAAATGGCAGCCTCCCAATCTGTGGCCTGGAGGAGCCGAGAGCTCAGGGTCCCACTCCTCTGTGTACCCTCGGAGAAAAGCGCTTAATCACTTCCTTCTCCCTGGTCTCTGGCCATGCTCTGAGCTCACCTGGCCTGTGACCAAATGTTTCAGTCTCTGGCGCATGGCCCTGTTTGGAGTCCCCAAACTCAGAAGATTCCTCCCACGTGGCTTTTCCTATGGAGGAAGGTGGGTCTCCCCAGATCTGCCACTTGTGGTGTCCCTGCTCAAAAAGCAGTGGCCCAACTGTGCCGCAGATCATGGTTTAAGGTAAGCCCATGCTGAGAGCTCACTCCTTGGCTCCTTCTCTGTAGTCAGCTTACCCGCTCTGATACCTGCAAGCTCTGCTACACTCAGACACCCCGATCCTTCTGTGACCCCACTGGACCCAAGACCACACTGTCCCTGTGAGGGTTCCACCCCCGCTTAACCTCTGGAGAGATATCCCTCCATGAGGAGACTTCTAAAAGTTCAGATCCTGTGTGCCACCACTTGCTGGGGGCCAGCCTTTCCCCCTCGCCATCTATCTTCCTTTCCCTTCAGATTCACTTCTCTGCACATTCTACCATTCAGAAAGTGGTCAACTGTTTCTAGAATTGCTACTCTTCTTCTCTTTGATCCCCTGTTGAGTTTGTAGGTGTTTGGAATGTTGGAATGGTATGATAACCATCTAGCTGAACTCCTGTGACCTGAGATAACATGTTAGTCTGCTACTCCTCCACCATCTTGACTCTTCTCTTGTGCTTTTTTTTTTTTTTTTTTTTTTTTTTTTGGTGAGAGAGAAAAAGAGAGAGAGAGTACATGAGTGGGAGGGAGGGGCAGAGGGAGAGGAAGAGAGAATTTCACCCTGAGTCTGGAGCCTGAGGTGAGGTGCCATCTTGCAAGCATGAGATCACAAACTGAGCTGAAACAAAGAGTTGAACACTTAACTGACTGTGCCACCCAGACACACCACAGTGTTACGCATTTTCACATGGTAAAATACCCCAGCCACCTGCCTGTATGTTGAAGCTTCTTATATTACTATTGGCTGAAGTTTCTCCAACTACTTTTTAGGATGTATTATTAGATTAAGAATGATTCACAGAAACAACACTCTTTGAATGTTTCCATGTTTATGACATTTTTCCTATAATCTTTATTCTTGGAAATCAGTTTGGCTGGATATAAAAACCCTTGCTTTATATTATCATTCCTTCAATACCTTAAATATGTACACTGACTTTTCCTGAAATAAAGTGATATTTAAAAAATAATCTGATGTCAGTGTTAACTTTCTTCTTGAAGTGATTTGAACTTTCAGCTTGGTTGAACAAAAGATATTCCCTTTCTTCAAAGTTTAATAATTCTAGTACAATATGTCTTACAATCAACCATAATGTGTCAGTTTTCCCGTTTGCCCTTTCAGTTTGAAAGTTCACATCTTCATTTGGGAAAGTTTTCTTGAATTGCATGTAATGTCATTGTGTCTATGTGTCTCTGTGTTCCATTGTTTTCTTTTCCTCATGCTTGGTTGTTTTTGCTTTCCTTCTATATCCATGTTTGCAAATTCTTTTTATCCCTTTTACATTTCCATTAGTAATTTTCATTTTTCTTATTTCCATTTTCTATTTTCTGTATGAGATTCTCTGTGCTTTTTATACATTCATGATCCTTCTAAGTTAGCTCTAATTTCCAGTGCTTTTTTTCCCCCTTTTATTTCTAATCTTTCCTGAGATTTGTCAGCTCCCTTGTCATGGGCTACTATTGCCTAATATCTTTTTAAATAATCTCTCTAATTTTCATTTATTTCTATTTATGTCATAATGAAATATAAGGTATTGTGTGCAGCCATTTTTTCCCCCTGGTATTTCTTCAGATTCTTTAAGTCTTTATTTAGATTGTTTTATTGAAATAGACTGAATTTTTTTTTTCAGGTAACACCTAGGTGTTGGTTTGAACCATCGTCCTTTCTTTGTTCTTTCTATAAAAACTATAAGTACTTCTCTTCTGAACAAGTTGGAGTAATACGAATCCAATTTACTATATCCCAAGTAAAAAGCAACCAGATTACATATATTTAGATAAAACTAAAGAACATAAAACAATTACATAAGATTAGAGATGATGGTTATGCTAATTAGATTGATGATGCTGATCACTGTGCAATGTATAACTATATAAAAATATCATGTTCTATATATTAAATGTTTATATTTTTGTCAATTATGCCCCTGTGAAGTTGAAAAATAATTCATAATGTAATAGTAATAATATTAAATGTCATACGGATATGTAGGAATAGCTCATGGGCTTGGAAATCAATAAGCTATTTGGAAATATATAATATCTTTTAATTAAATATTCCCTTTGAAACTATTAGTCTCATCTTTTAATATCTGAAAGAGAGGGATCCCCAAATATTGCTGAATGTATCTGCAGGCTGGACTTTGGCTTAATATTAAACATAAGTTAAAAGTTATTCCTCAAAAAAAGGGGGGGCAATGAAGAACAATGTCATGTTCATTGAGTATTGGAAGACAAACAAACTGAGTCTTACAATTGCTTCAGTTTACTAACTGAGATGACTATCTAGGCTGTGTCTCAGAGGAGAATCCAGGGAGAACGCAGAGAAATCCCTAACATGAAGAAATGAAGCAGAAAAGCTAGGGAGGCCAAGATGACCAGAATACACAGAAAATACCAGAGAAGAAATAGCTACACTTAGAGAGAATGGTGAATATTTACAGATAATATCTCCCTCAAGTCTTACCAAATAGTGAGCAATGAATGCCTGTGTAGAAATTGTGCAAGACCATGGAAAGAATAACATGAAAGTATTAGAAGAAAATATCCTTGAAGCTCACACAAAGATAGAAATATCTCCTATTCCTACAAGACAGAGTGGAATCCCTTATAAGTGTGGTGTATTGGAAACATACTCAGAAGGGTTTTGACTCAGTTAATAAAGCAAATTAATTCTAGAACAAATGATTTTGTAATCCCAACAAAGTTTAAAATCAGCACCTTATAGGATACAACAGTTTCCCTGTATCTTTTTTTTTAAATTGTGTTATGTTAGTCACCATACAGTATATCATTAGTTTTTCACTAATGTTCCTTGACTCATTGTTTGCATGTAACACAGAGTAGTCTAAGCAATCTCTGCCCTCTTTAATATCCATCATCAGGTTCACCCATCCCCCCACACCCCTCCCTTCTAAACCCCTCCATTTGTTTTCCAGTGTCCACAGTCTCTCGTGGTTCGTCTCCCAATCCAATTTCTCCCCCTTCATTTTTCCCTTCTCCTAATGCCCTCCATGCTATTCCTGTGTTCCTCAAATAAGTGAAACCATATGATAATTGACTTTCTCTGTTTGACTTATTTCACTCAGCGTGATATCCTTCCATCCCATCGATGTTGATGCAGAAGTTGGGTATTCATCCTTAATGGTGGCTGAGTAATATTCCATTGTGTATATCGACCACATTTTCTTTATCCATTCATCTGTTGAAGGGCTTTTTGGCTCTCTCCACATTTTGGCTATTGTAGACATTGCTGCTATGGACATTGGGGTGCATATGGCCCTTCTTTTCAGTATATCTGTATCTTTGGGGTAAATACCCAGTAGTGCAATTGTTGGATCATAGGGTAGCTTTCATTTTAATATTTCGAGGAACCTCCATGCTGTTTTCCAAAGTGGCTACACTAATTTGCATTCCTATCAGCAGTGTAAGAGCGTTCCCCTATCTCCACAGCTTCTCCAACATTTGTTGTTCCTTGACTTGTCAATTTTTGCCATTCTAACTGGTATAAAGTGGAATCTCATTGTGGTTTTGATTTGAATTTCCCTGATGGCTAATCATGATGAATACTTTTTCATGTGTCTGTTAACCATTTGTATGTGGTCTTTGAAGAAGTGTCTGCTGATGTCTTCTGCTCATTTTTTGACTTGATTATCTGCTTTTTGGGTTTTGAGTTTGAGAAGTCCTTTATAGATCTTGTACATCAGCCCTTTGTCTATAGTGTCATTTGCAAATATCTTCTCCCATTTTGTGGGTTGTCTCTTTGTTTTGTTGACTGTTTTTTTTCCTGTGCAAAAGCTTTTTATCTTGATGAAGTCCCAAGAGTTTATTTTTGCTTTTGTTTCCCTTGCCTTTGGAGATGTGTCTTGAAAGAAGTTGCCGTGGCTGATGTGAAATAGGTTACTGCCATGTTCTTCTTTACGATTTTGATGGATTCCTGTCTCACATTGAGGTCATTCATTCAAAGTTTATCTTTGTGTATGGTGTAAGAGAATGGTCCATTTTCATTCTTCTGTATATAGCTGTGCAGTTTCCCTTATCTTAACTGCATCCCAGACAATTTTTTTTCTATTTTTAGAAATACAGTGATATCTACCATATCGCAAAGTAAAATATATAGTGTTTGGAATCCAGTGAAAATTTCCAGGCTTTAAAAATATCAAGAAAGTATCAAGAAATTGTAAAGAAACTGTAACTCATGATGAGGAGAAAATTTAATTACAACTGACCCAGAAATGACAGATGATATATTTCACAGAAAAAGATGTGAAACCATTTAACATAACTATATTTCATATGTTTAAGAAGATAGAGGAAATAGATAGATAGATAGACAGATATAAAATGACACAAAACTTCTAAAGGTGAAAATTAAAATATCTGAATTGAAAATACAAGGAATGGCTTAAGGGCAGATTAGACATTGCAGGAAAAATATTACTGAAATTAAAGACATAGGACTAGAAATTATCTAAATGAGCTGAGAGGATCAGTGAGCTGTGGGACAACCTCACATGTTGTACTGTTTGTACACTTGGTATTACTGGAGAAGAGGAAATGGCAGAAAAACATTTTAAAAAGTGCAGAACTAGTGGCTGAAAAAATTTGAGATTTGATCAAAACTATAAATCCACAGTTTAAAGGTAATCAATGAAATATGAAACATGAAGAGAACCACACAAATGCACATTGTGACCATATTGCTTCAAACAGGTAAACACATAAAGGGAAAACCAGAGAAAAGAGACACAATACCTAGAGAGAAACAAAGAGAAGAATAATAGCACACTGCTTGCTAGAAACAGTGCAGGTAAAAAAAAAAAAAAAAAAAAAAAAAGGAATGACATTTTTGTAGTCCTGAAGGAAAACAAACACACACACACACACACACACACCCCTACCACCCTAAAATTCTATAGCCTGTGAAAATACATTTAAGAAATTAAGATAAACTAAGACATTTCAGACCTAGAAAAAAATTATTACAAGCAGCCCTACTCTGCAAGAGAAAGATAAAGTATACCATATCCTTCAGGTAGACAGATGTGATATCAGATGGTAATCTGGATATACACAATAAATGAAGAATGTAAGAGATGAGAACTATGTGGGTAAATAATGAGACTTTTTCTTATCATTTAAGCTTTAAAAATTTTTTTCACTATTTAAGTTTATTTAAAGGATAATTGACTCTTTAAAGCAAAACTAGTAGTAATATTGCATGGTGTTTATAACATATTATGTCCTAATATGTTTGACAACAGTAGTATAAAGCTTAAGAGGGACAGCAGAGAATTGGATATATTCTTGTCCTTACACTGGATATGAAGTCCTTATACTGGATATGAAATGGTGTACTTGTACTAAAAGTTAGAACTAGATTATATATATATATATATATATTCTAAGCCCCAAGCCAAACAGTAAAATAAAATGAAGCAGAAATATAGCTAATAAGTCAATAATGGAGACAAAAATTAAATCATATAGTCACCTCAACTGATGCAGAAAAACATTTGACAAAATCTAACATCTATTTCTGACAACATTTCAATAAACTAGGAATAATAAGGAATCTCTTGAACCAGATGAAGCACATTCTAAAAACTACCTGCAGATAACTTCATACTTTAATAGTGAAGGACTGAATGCTTTGGTTCTAAGAACAGCAACAGAGCAAGATTGAACATTCTCACCACTTGTATTTAACACTGTACTCAGATTCCAGTCAGTAGAATAAGATAAAAAAAATAAAAATCTTAAAGACTAGAAAGGAAGAAATATACATGTTTTTATTAGCAGACAGCATAATTATCTAAGGAGAAAATTCAAAGGAATCTATAAAAAGCAAATTCTAGGACTAATTAGTGAATGTTAGCAGCATTGTAGTCTATAAGATAAATATACAAAAATCAACTGTATTTCTGTATGTCCTTATACTGGTAAAAGAATATCAGTCATTTAAAATAACATTTGCCTTTGCAGTCACATTAAATATATGAAATGTTCAGCAATAAAACTGACAAATCACATGCAGTTCTAGTACATTGAACGCTACAGAACATTTTTGAGAGAGAAAAAAGCAACTCAATACAAGATACCATATTCACAGATCAGAAGACTCAATATTAATAATATGTCAATTGTCCTTAAACTAACTGCAGAGTCAGCACACTTTCAGTCAAAACCCCAGTAGTGTTTTTGAAGAAAATGAAAAGCTGTTTCTAAATTTCATACAGAAGTGCAAATAACCTCGACTCTGGAGCCCAAATTCAAATAAGAACAACAAATTTGGGGGCCTTACTAGTTCTTCAGTTGGAGGTATGGTATAAAGTGACAAGAGTGAACAAGAGGTGGTATTAGTGTCAAGATAGATCCATGGCACATACTAGTGTCCAGATACAGAGTCATAAATATTTGCTCAGTTAATTTTGCACAAAAGTGCAAAGGTAATTTGGTAGAGAAAAATATCTTTATTTTCTTTCCATTATAGGCCCACATCTTCCTTAGCCATTGGCACACACGTCCCCCGGTTTCTATTTGTATAAATTAGAAAACTCAAGCATTGTTTTGGGGAGTATACCATACCTCCTCACGTAAATACTATGATGGTCTGCCTAGCTATCAACTGATCATCAGTGTACCTATCTCTACCTGCTGAACATGATGAAACTTAGGAGTGTTTTCACATATGTTGCTTAAAGTACATGCTTGTCCTTCACTTCAAAAGAATTCCATTGTTCCCTTTTTTGATGTGTAGTTTTATGTCGAGGTGGAGCAGTTCGTAGTTTTAAAAGACCATCTGTGGAAACCTAACCATTTGTCAGCCATTCTCTCCTCTTAAAAGTAATGAACAATTTCTGGGGGGCAAGTGAATAAGCTGTCTGTGGTGTATTGATAGAAAATGGCTTTCTTTCCCCCACAGTAACATTGGGAATCCTGTAGATAACAAATTATTGCAGCCAGGAACAACAAGTAACTCAAGAAAGCGTTAGACAAGATGACTTCAATAAATCCTGTGATGGCTTTTCTCAGTGAAAGTTTAGAAACAAACTTGTGACCAAGGCAATTCCCTTTGTCTCTTTCACTGGGAAAAGAACAGTCAAATACTTTCCCTAAAATAATGTCGATGTATGAGGTCAAATATTTAGAAAGTTATCATTTATGCCTATGGTCAAATTCTTATAAAAGTACATAGAGAACAGTGAATTCAAACTTGTATATCAGACTTTAAGAGGGTTAGAAGCCAGTGAGATAGAAATAGAAACTACTATAAGTAGGACAGAGCTAAAATTCCCCTACCTGCTACATACCAGTCAGTATGATGGTATATTTATTATTCCTTAATAAAATGTGAGATAGTTATAAATATTATCTCTATTGTACAAAAGGGGTTTCAGTTTCCAAGAATGTATTTTAAGCAAATGGATCAACTGGGTTTTCAATCCACATCCACCTGGTTAGAAGCTGGAATCTACTAGACTAGACCAGAGCATAGATCTAGAGCAAGGTTTGATGAAAAAGAGACTACTTGTACTGTAGAATAAAATGCTAGATTAAGAAATGAATTTGGAGGGCTGTAACATCAAAGAAGTAATGGCTTTTTTTATGTGGTTCCAGAGGATAATGTTAAAAGTAATTTGAGGTAACTATGAGAAGACACATTTTGGCTTTCAAAGCAAGGAAGATGACTCCAGGTGTCCAACAATGGAGTGAGTGTTTCCTCTGCAGTGATCTCTCCATCCCCAGAGGAGTTCCTAGGGAGGCTAGAATCTAATCCTGCATTCCCCAATACCGCAGGACTAGCTATGTGTAGATATCTTAATTGAATTAAAATTACATGAAATTAAAAATTTAGTCTCTCAGTTGAAGTAGCCAAATAACAAGTGCTCAGTAGGCAGGTACCACTGCATATAAACTATTTGTTAAAAAATAATAATAATAACAGATCCATGCATGTAGATTCATGATGCCTTTGCAACTTCTTTTCTTTTAAATCTTAGTGATATTTCTAGATCTTCAGAATACTGAAGTCTTCACAGTGCTGACAGGGTGAATGGAATTCTTTAAGGGTGTTGCTATTGGCATTTTCCACCTGCCTCCTCTGTGTCTTTGCTTCCGGGTACAAACTTCAATGCACAGTCTTTCTCGCCTTTTTTCGGAGTCATCAATGACAAAATACCTGGGGAAGGAGGTTTGGTCATTGACTTTCAGCTGTTGTCACCCAAATACAGTTGCACAAAAACAATACTAATAAAGTTTTCTAAGATATAGAAAATATTATTTTAGGACTTCAGTTACAAGTCTTATAAAAGCATAAACATAGAGGAGGAAACTGAGATGCAGAAAGAGAAAATCACCAGAAAGTGTTTGTCAGACTCCAAACTGGAGTCTATATTTCCTGGTTAAACTACACACACCATTTCTCTTAAAAAGTCACCCTTACTTTCTCCAGTCTCTGTTTTGTTTTTTTTTTAAAGATTTTATTATTATTTTTTTATTTGTGAGAGAGAGAGCACAAGCAGAGGGAGAAGTAGACTCCCCACTGAGCAAGGAGCCCAATGGGGTACTCCATCCGAGAACCCCAAGATCATGACCTGAGCCGAAGGCAGACACTCAACTGACTGAGCCACCCAGACATCCCTCCAGCCTCTCTTTTTTAAAGTTTTTCTTTGAATTAGGTAGTTAATGTACAGTGTTACATTAGTTTCCTGTGTCCTATATAGGGATTCAGCACTTCCCATACAACAGCCAGTGCTCCTCATGACTAATGCATGCCTTAATTCCCATCACCTAGTCCTCCCTTCCCCCTCCCCAATGGTAACCAACAGTGTGTTCTCTATAGTTAAGAGTCTCTTTCTTGGTTTCCCGCCCTCTTTCTTTTTTTTCCCCTTTGCTCATTTGTTTCTTAAATTCCACCTATGAGTGAAATCATATGGTATTTGTCTTTCTCTGACTGACCTATTTCGCTTAGCATGATACTCTCTAGCTCAAACCATGTCATTTCAAATATCAAGATTTCATTCTTTTTTGACTGGGTAATATTCCATTGTATAATTATGATTATATTATGAAGCCTGTTTTGCCTGTCCTGACCATTATTCCGAAACAACGAATATGTTATAATTCCTAGGGTTTAATATGCAACAAAATGTTTCAAACTCTACTGATGGCATAAAAATTATCGTCAAACATTTATTGAGCACCATTATGTTTAAGAGATGAAGTTTTTTCATTATCATTTTAAGAACATGTATGGATTTATATGTTTACTATATTCAAATTCCACTTAGTTCCCAGAGAATGTCAGACTTGACATTTGCTTGTACTGATTTTATATCCGTACATCCTCCATCCATCTATCCACCCAGCCATCTACCTCCCTGCCTTCAAGGAACTTACCTTCTAGAAGAAGGAATGCAGTATTTCATTTTTCCCTTCCATTACAGATGACTATTTCTATAAAGGCTATAATAAAGGTTTGCACAGAGTACATTAACTAGTAAAGGCTATCTCAAATAGGAAGGTTACACAACACAGCAGCCAGTTCTTTTGGGATTTGAAAGCAGAGTAGGATTTCTAAAGGAAAATACATTTTTTGAAAAGCCGCGTCTATGCATTTTTTTTTTTTAGGGATAACCCTGCATCACCATACCAAGTACCCTGGAACAGGGGTTCTCAACCTTGTCTGCCCACTGAAAGCACCTGGGGAGCTTTCAAAATAGACATATCGGAGTCCCTTCCCTTAAGATTATGATTTGATTGATCTCAGGAGAGGCCTGGTCATAGGAATTTTAAAAGCACTCCAGGTGGTTCTCTTGAGCAGCCAAAGTTGAGAACCATTGCCTTAGATGATAGTCAAGGAAAAAATGGTTGTTCTACAAGGCTGGTATAAAAATCTCCTATGCATAAAAGAATGTTACTTGTGAGACTTGATACTAATTTGATATAATCCATTTTTGTATGGCTGAAGGAGAAATAAAACGAATTTACTGCCTTATGTAAGAGACGAATAAGATACAAATAAAGATACAAAAAGATATGTATAAAGATACATATGTAATCTTAAATTAAGATAATCTTAATTTATCTTCACGGCAACCTATTTATACCAACATGTCTGTCTATTCCCCACATAAGAATTATACATATGTACATGAATGCGTGTGTAGATACCAAAGTATAAGATTCTTAAATGTTAAATTACTACATTAATAAACATTTTTCCAAGGCAAATATTATCATTTTCTTTTTAAGTGGAAAGAGAAGTGGCTATGCTATAGCTACAGTGTTTCTGACATACCCTGGGTTAACATGAAGGACAGAGCGTCAAGTATCCCACAAGATTACCCCCTATTGTAATAACATTCTTATCTCCAAATCATAGTGTTCACACGGATAGAATGCTGGTTAGAATTCATTCACAAATAGCACTTAGCCCAGGAGTAACAATGGTAAAGCAGCAAGGGACAGAACATAATTCAGAGGGTTGGAAAACAAAGGCTCCTGCATAATTCCTTTAAACTATGGTGGACCTTGTAAGATCCTTGTGTTCTGGCCTCTGCTCCCTCTTCAGCTTAATTTCTTGCCTCTGTGTTCCTTATTCACAGCTCTCAGAGCACACTGGGCTCCTTCACACTCTGAAGACAACACACTCTTTTTGACCCCAGGCATTTACACTGTTCTCTTTGGGATGTTACCAGCTTGGAGAAGTTGCACCTTACCGCTTTAATCTAAACAGGCCACACTTGTTTCTTTTCATGCTCTGATTTTTTTTTTTCCTGTGAATTTATTCCAAATTATAATTATATTTTTATATCTCCTAAATATAAGCCTCAAGAGGGTAGGAAGCTGGTGTGTTTTGTTTACTACATTGTATCAGGCACCTACCACCAACAGATTCAGAGTAGTTGCCCACAGTTTCTAAATGAGTGAAGAAACACATATGTGTAATACAGAAAACCAATGTGGCAATTGAAATAGAACTTCCATGAGTAGAGCTTTGGCCAACTGTTTATAGATTATTAGGAATTTGTAGAGCAAGGCAAGTTCAGTTTCTGTTTCAGCTATGACCAAAAGATTCAATTAGAAAATAAATTATTAAAAGAACAGAAGGTAATTAAAAGATCCCTGGCCAAAAATGGTTAATATTGAATGATTTTATCAAACAGGGAAAATTGCAGGTTCTGTTATTAGAAGAAAATAGAATTCTTGTAAATTATTTAAAAGGAACAAGACAGCAACATGTGAAATTGGATATGAAATTGAGAAATGACTAGTTTTTCGTAATGGTGATATTGTTTGTTTAAAAATAAATATCAAAATTGAGGGGTAAATTAATCTGATTCCCGGCCACAATGGCATTCCTGGGTCTTAAATAAAAATGTGATGGGATTGATTTATAACCTCCATGGTATACTGTCATAAATAGTTTTTTCTATAGCCCTATCTCATGCCTCTGCATTTGTGATATGAATAATTTGAACTGTAAAAGTGTGATAACAGAAGATAGTTGTGAAGCAGTGGTACGTCTGTTATAAAATAAGGATGTCACACATCATGAGGGCAGATCAAGAGGCGTGATATTCATGATATGTGAAAAGACATTAAGTGTGGAAATGATGTTAATTACTTTCTAAATGCCATTTATTCAGTGTGTTCATGCTATGTTAGCAAAAGAAATATCTATTATCTCCTAATGGTTACTGGGACAAATAAATACCATATTGCTGCAGTAATTAAATCCCTTTAATAGGAAAGTGTTTGGTGCTGTTGAATTTATTTTCACACATTCAAGTTTTAAATGGGTTAAAGGTACAGCGATCTGGGTAACAGAGGCAATGTTAATCTGTGCTTTCTAGAGTGCGTCTCGGTTCAGTTATGTAAACAGTATAAATGATAGATGTATAAAGAAAGGAAGCCAAAATGAATAGGTATTGAAAGTCAATATGGAAGTTGCATTCATAGAGTACCACTTTAGCGTGCCCTTGCTTTTCATGGATTACCATTTGTAATTCTGACTTGCCAAAGCAAATATTTCATGATCCGCTACTGCGTGGATTTTCTGATATATCTATGTAAACTATGGGCTTTATTTAAATCATGTATGTCTTTATTAACACCAGGTACATATTTAAAGCTTTTGTGAGACTTATTGTGCAATGCCAGCAGAAGACTCTTGAGCTCCCCGCAACTTGGCAGTCTGTGCTTTTACCAATCACCAGGTAAGTAAGAAACTACATGAAGGGTTGGAAGGGGTATCGCGTCTCCTAAGAATGCTGTGGCTCCTGGATCACTTTATTATTTTGTAATGTCGGTTTTACAATGACAAATCAGACCTGTTAGGAATGAAAATTAGGTCACTCCATGGAAGGAAATGGAAGGAAATATTTAACAAGTTCTTACTACATCCAAGGAACTTGGTTGGATTATCAGGAGAGGAAAATATGAGGAGAAGAAGGATAAAACTGATAAATTGATGTGTAAGTGCTTACGTACACATGAAAAAGTGAATTTGTTACTGTAAATATGACATACTTATTAGACATAAAAAGAATGTTGGCTTTTATGAAATGTTTCTTTAACATTGTTTTGTAAAGTATGTTTCATGGAATACAAAAACCTAGGACATGCCTGGACTCATATTAAGTAGTTAATACAGATTTTGATTAAATTGTGGACTGAATATTTTAAGAAATGTTCCATTATCGGGGCACCTGGGTGGCTCAGTGGGTTAAGCTGCTGCCTTCGGCTCAGGTCATGATCTCGGGGTCCTGGGATCGAGTCCCGCGTCGGGCTCTCTGCTCAGCAGGGAGTCTGCTTCTCTCTCTCTCTCTCTCTCTCTCTCTTTCTCACTCTCTCTCTGCCTGCCTCTCTGTCTACTTGTGATCTCTCTGTCCAATAAATAAATAAATAAATAAATCTTTAAAAAAAAAAAAAGAAATGTTCCATTATCAATGTATGTCAAATCCCCTTTTTAGTGATTCAAGATGCACATTATTTTAGGACTCTCAACAACCTCTCACAGACTAAATAAACTTATTCAATGATGTTTTTCACATTTCCTCAACTTTTTAGGTGTTATGAACATTTCCACTTATTTTAGGTCAAATAACAAGCAGTAAGTATATCTTATACAACTTATTTTGAGACATACTGCTATGATTATTTAACTTAAATTACAGGTATTACCACTTTTGCAGTAAAATGCCGGATATGCATATTATCAGTGAGCAGGGGTGAGGAGAGAGGAGCATAAAAACTGTGTCCACCAGCCTCTGTTCCCAGTGAGCAGCTCTGTGGGCCCTTTGAAGGGTGCCAAACCAGAGCCAGAACCTCAGACCACAGCTCCTGGATGAGCGAACAGGTCTCTTCCTCAGAACATCTGGGGGTGTGCAACTGGGGGTCTGCTTATTTGTGCAGTGCCCCAGGAGTGGTAGTCTGCCAGGAACTGTCTCCCTGATTGTTACAGTTCTGTGGGGCCCAGGAACTCGGGCCCCCCTGGCCATCACAGTCCAGCATTAAGGTGTGAAACCTGGTCTGTAGGTCATCAGTTGTGTGCATAGAAGCTCCCATTTGGGAGATACTGGTGAGTGGGAGCGAGGCAGAGGGACAGTGTAAAGATGGCAGCCGCTGAAAAAAGAAATAAAAAGAAAAAATAAAGATTAAAAAGATCAAAGAAAAGAAAAAGGTGATACCCTCTGGCTTCAGCAAGGCTGAGAGAAAGTGTGAATACAGCATTTGGCCTCTAGAGTGTAAAGGGGGAGCGCACTGTGGTGGGGGTGGGGGGGGGAATCAAAGATGGCATCTGCCGCCCAAGCAAGACTGAGGGACAGTGTCTACCAGACTCGGTCCCTGGAGAAATTCCCGTCACACCCCACCTCTCAGTCTGGTTCTTTAAAAGTAGCACTGAGCCTATTTCATATAAAGTCTGGGAGCCTGTCAAGGACTGCTTTTGCTCTGGGCCCTGGAGCCGGCGAGTCTGCAAGAGCCCTTTGAGAGTCATTTCTCAGTGACTTGCTTGAGTCATTGTTTGCTAATACAGATTTTAGCCCTGCAGGTCTCCTGGATGCCAGCCCTGCTAGTCTTTAGAGCTAGATATTTTGGGGGCTCATCTCTCAGATGAAGGTATAAAAGTTAGGGTGTCTGATGTTGGAGTATGAACCCTTTGCTCCTGGGGCAGAAGGTCCAGGTTTTGAGTTCTCTTCCAATTATGAGTCACCTTGCAGGATAAGGGAGTGTTTGGGTAGAGTGTGTCTCTACATTTCCTACCTGCTTCAATGTTTTTTGTTTTTTGTTTTTTGTTTAATTCTCATTTCCCGGATGTGAAGGAGTTGTTCCACTGTTGGTTTTTTTTTTTTTTTTTTTTTTTTAAGATTTTTTTTTTAGGAGGAAATTATTCCACATGTAGCTGTAGATTTAGTGTGTCTGTGGGAGGAGGTGAGTGCTGGATCTCCGTACATCACCGTCTTAAACTGGCTCTTGAGTATTCTTAAATGTACTAGTTTGGGTTCCTGAGAAATGGGCAACAGGACAGGATTAGACTTTCAACAGATTGATTGGGGGTGGGAGTTGGAGAAGGTGGGTAGACTCTTCAGAATAAAATGCAGATCTGACTCCTGTAAGGAGAGACCGGAGAGTAATGGTGTCAGGAAAAATCTCAGACTGCCTCACAGTTTTAAAAAAAAGTTTTAGCCTCGGGGCGCCTGAGTGGCTCAGTAGGTTAAGCTTCTGCCCTCAGCTCAGATCATAACCTCAGGGTCCTGGGATCAAGCCCTGCATCAGGCTCTCTGCTCAGTGGGGAGCCCGCTTCCCCCTCAACCCCCGCCTGCCTCTCTGCCTACTTGTGATCTCTCTCTATCAAATAAATCAATAAATAAAATCTTTAAAAAATTCAATTAAACTAAATTTTAAAAATTAAAAAAAAAAAGAAAAGCTTTTAGCCAAGCCACTGGGAAGTCCTCAAGCTAAAATCAGTCCTTGAAGGAGTTCATCTCACATAATTCCTTAGTAACCCCACCGTCCTCCATCACTGGCTTAGAACAGCCCACATGTAGCTTAGCCTTGGCACAAATACGATGGAGCATAAAGAAAGATAACAGTTGTAATCTTCATGTCTGCTCAGGACATACAGCACATTTTCATGACTCTCATTTGATAAATAGATCTTTGTTTCCTCCAGGTTTGTTCCTATATGTCCAGATCCCTAACATTTTTTTTTTTTTTAATTACCAACTAAAGGATATAGGCATTTTTAAGGCCCTTTATAAATGTTTCCAAAGGGTGCAAATTCTAGGGGCAAAGTTGGATGTGTTCATAAATGTGTCAGTTGAATGCACCTTCTTATACACGTGCCACCATTGGATGGTATCCTTATTACTAATTTCAAGTCTTCATGAGTTTGATATTCACAAAGTGATATTTGGATTGGATTGCAAAGCTGTGTTTTGGACTGCTTTTGGCATTGCTTAGGGCGTAATGGAAACAGAAGCTCAGTCCTTGTGTTGGTAGCATGCGGGCCCAGGTGTTCCAGTCTTTTATAAAAAGGTAGAGCACTTGCCTTTCTCTGTTGCCCAGTGAGGCTTAGTGCCTGCCCTGTTCTTTAGATGGTCTTGCTCCTGCTCCTCCCATTCACTTGTTCGTGCGTTTAATACTATGCCGAGGCGGTGGTAGGTGAGCATATGGAGGCTCTTGCCTTTGGAGGATTGCACACAACAGCAACAGCAGGCCTGCTGGTGGGGAAGCAGCATCTTGTTTGTTAAACTCAACCCTCTTCCCACCGAATCAGCCCCAGGCAGAGGGTCTACACAGCTGAGAATGTCAGAAAACATGGGGTGTCTCAGACCTTCACCAAGATTGGCACTTCAGGCAGAAAGGCAGCCTTTGCCTAGGGGATATCACTGCAGAGTTTGATAGTTCTTGGTAATTAATCAACTGCTTGAATGAAGGCATCAAGCTGTATCAGGAACACTGAATAAGGACAGAATTTTATATGGGTATAGAATAAAATAGCATTCTTCACAGCAAAAACAGTACTACACTGCAATATCCTCTCTGGAAGAATGGGTCCCTCTATATGCAGAGAAAATCTGAGCACTTACCACAGCCTCGTCATTAGCTTTCGATAGAACTTTGGGCAAACCTGCATCTTAATTTCCTTTCCTGTAAAATGAAGCAGCTGAAAATGGGATCTGTAAGAATCCTTACTGATTTGATATTCTGGGGACCCAGTCACACCTCCTATCTCCTTTTCCTTGATGCCTGTTTCTTGCTGAACCACCCAAACATAGGATCATTGGAGTTCTCTCTCTCATATCTCTTTACCCGGTAGAGCTTTGATGGGCATATTAGTAGGCCTCAGCTGCCATCCCATAATACCAGAGACTGGGTTGCTTAAGAACATATTTATTTCTTACAGTACCAGAGGGTGAGAAGTCCAAAGTCATGGTGCTGGCATGGTATTGGTATCAATCTGAAGTTGCTTTCAGTAGCTAGTAGACAGCAGCCTACCCATGGTGGTCTCATTGTGGAGAGAGAGGGCGCTCTGAACTCTCTTCTTACACAGACACTAATCCTACCAGATTAGGGCCCCACTTTATGATCTCATTCAATCTTAGTTACATCTTAAAAATCCAATTGCCATGGGTCGCCTGGGTGCCTCAGTTGTTAAGCATCTGCCTTTGGCTCAGGTCATGATCCCAGGTGGGATCCAGCCCTGCCTCGGGCTCCTTGCTTGGCAGGAAGCCAGCTTCTCTCTGTTCCTCTCCCCCTACTTGTATTCCTTCTCTCGCTGTCTTTGTCTATCAAATAAACAAATAAAATATTTAGAAAAAAAAAAAAAAACCTATCGCCACATGTAGTCACCTTGAAAATTAGGGCCTCATCAGCACATGAATTTGGGAGGTGGGGCATAATCAAATCCATAGCAATAGGGTTGTGATCATGAAGGAGCTATCTGAGGCATCAGTCAGTTGTGGAAGTGCCTCTCACTCACACTGCAAACACTGTGCTTTTTCATAGCTCTTATCTTCAGGATGTTCCATTTCTCCAAAATGCTTCTTCCAAAGATTTTCTTTTCCCTACTTGTAAAGTCCTACTTACCATTTTTTAAAAATACATTTTATTTATTTCAGAGAGGGAGTGAGCAAGCAAGAGAGCAAACGCAAGCTTGTGGGGAGACACAGGGAGAGGGAGAAGTAGACTCTCCCTACTCCCCCTGCCTCCCCCCCCCCCCCCCCCCCACTGAACAAGGAGCCAGATGCAGCACTTGATCCCAGGACCTGGGATCATGACCTGAACTGGAGGCAGACACTTAACCAACTGAGCCACCCAGGAATCCCTCCTACTTACCTTTTAAAAGTCAGAACTACTGTCTGGAATTCTCTCTTAAATTCATCTCCTTTTAGGGTCTCACATTTTTCCTGTATTTCCTACATTGCTTTGTGTATATTATATAGTGACATGTATTCCCTTCTCTGGAGATAATGCCATCCCCTTTCTTTTTCTTCTCTTAAATTATTTATTTAAATGTAATTACTATGACAGTCAAGATAATGTTTCCCTCAACTTCCTTCTGGAATAGAAGACGCTGTGATTTTTGTTGTTTTGGGATGAATAAGCGTGCCTCTTATGACAAGAGACAGTGTCAGCTACTTAATGTAAAAATGAATTAAGCTAAATACTTTTTTGTGTATGCAAATCATCACCTCTAAAATAATTCACTATGACTAATGTTGGCATTTCTGTATCTGCATTTTCACTTGTAGTTGATAACAGTAATCTGGACGAAATAGGTTAGTAAAGATTTTAAATTTTCTTGATAGGGTTTATGGCCTCTCACACATTTGGGTTTAGTGTTATTTATTTTTTATTTGTTTGTTTTTGAGAGAGATGATTTTATTAGTTTTCTTTAATGACTATGGATCTATTCAGATTTTAAAGATATTTTTGAGTCAGTATACATAAGAGAAAATGAATAAAACATTTCTACAAAAATATACTTTTAAAAAATGATTAGCAAAAGGTTTAGAAATCTGAGTAACAAAGGTCCTCCATTTATTTAGTGTCTTTTTTTTTTTTTTAAATAATGTCCAGTTCTGCTCTTGCTCGTGCTCTCTTTCATCCTTGATCCATTTAGCAGAGGCTTTCCCATCTTTTAGCCTTTTTAAGGGATCAGTTTTAGGTTTAGTTGATTATCTCCAGTGTTTTGCTTTAATTTAAGTCGGTTTCATGTTTATTCTTTCCTTCCTACATTTTGTGGATTCACCCTGTGGTTACTTAACTTTCAACAGAATGTTTACTGGAACATATGAGTCTGTGTCCCAAGTCTGCTCTTGCTTACGCCCACCCCCCCTTCATCCCTACCACACCTCATGTAGGACCAGTTAGAATCTCAGGTGGTGGGTGGTCATTAACTAGGAGGAAATGAGGATTGGTTAAGGTAGTGCTGTTACAGCACTCTATGAAGCCTATAGAGAAGGAGAGCAAATTATTCAGATTTGCCAGTCATTCACCACCACAAATTTCCTTTTTGATATTAGATTTTATACAGGGAGTAATTTGCACGATACCAATTTTACAAATGGAAAAATTGAGGTTGAGAGGGCTTAACTGATGTTTGTAAGTTCTGTCAAAGTAAATTTAAAAAAAAAAATTAAAACTTGAGTAGTAATTCAAAGAATTTTGTCGTGCGCACATCCAAAAGACCTTTTGCAAACTGGGAGCACAAACCAAAACATGGAATAAGGTGCAGAGGGATATTGTTATAAAGCACCTTACAGGGGCGCCTGGGTGGCTCAGTGTAAGCTTCTACCTTAGGCTCAGGTCATGATCTCAGGGTCCTGGGATCGAGCCCCACGTTGGCATCTCTGCTCATTGGGGAGCCTGCTTCCCCTTCTCTCTCTGCCTGTTTCTCTGCCTGCTTGTGATCTCTGTCAAATAAATAAATAAAATCTTCAAAAAAAATGTTTTTTTAATTTGAATTAAAGCAACATACAAACTGCACAGGCAGTTTATTCTTTCCAGGGAGCGGTTACAATGTAGAATTTTCTTAAAGGAAAGGGAATTGATGAATGGTTACTTCATACCAATTTTGGGGAACTGTTTAAGTTTTGTTTGTGATTTTCAGAGGCATAAGCAAGAAGTGACTCAGGTCACGTTAGTCACATATGTCTTGCAAAATAAGCTAAATTAAGCTTTGCTGGATGACTAAGCTGGTTTTGTCTGCTCAGGGTATTTTCAAGTCTGATCTCTGTTTGTGTTTGATTTTAACAGTTCACACAATTAGGAAGTGATGATATTATGGTTCAAACAATGTAAAAAAAAACCATGCACTGAATATGAAAAAAGGAAAATGGGAGCTAGGTACAGCACAATGTTTCAGGGTAAGCTGGGAGAAGAATAAGAGACAAACCATAAACCCAGACATAGAGTAATTAGGAAGAGAGTCCTAAATAGGACTAAACAGGCAGAGCTTGAGGGTCCAGGATAATTGCCTTACACAAGGTTATAATGTCCAAAGCCCCAGAGGTAAGTACAGGGGTCATTTGAGATTAAAGGCTTGGAGTATTGCCTAGTTATTGTGACAATGATTTACTAAATTTTTTTCCCCCAAAATTGACAGTTCACTGAATTGTCTTTGTAAGCTGACTTTGACTTCAGTTCTGAAATGCCCAGAAAAGTAATAATGGGAAAACAAACACGGACAAATATATGTTTGCTAGATTGTACTTACTACTCAGCTATGTTTGCCTAAATGGGAGGTTAGAGATGGGTTTTTTGCTTTGAGATGCTAAAATAGGCTGTCTAGAATGACATCACCCCACCAGGAACATCTTCAGAACTTTTGTGGTTCTAAACACAATATATGTGTAGCATATATGGGAACAGAGAACAAATAGATTTCTGGATTCCACAAATTGTATTCATACACACACATTCATACACACACATCTGCTTCTTGGCCTGGTTCAGGAATTTATTTCCCACATGCTCCATTCTCTAGCTTTCTAATGGTTCATTTTATGATATGATATTCTTTCACACATGAATGAATTGAAAAACATAAGTAGCAATCTGCCTGCTGTGAATTGACTTCTCACTCCCTTCTCCTTTCTTAATGTCCATGCATTCGAGCCTCCATAACCAAGTGCCAAGAAAGAGGCTTTCACTACTTGGTATTTACACTCTGTCTGCATTTCCACTCTACCCCACCCTCAAAGAAAACATTTGGACTTTGTTCAGAGTTCTGAAAGAATATTTGCATTGTAGATTCCCTTTTAACATTTGCAGTGAAAATAACGAGAGACAACTCATTCCCTAATGCTCCCATTACAGAGTATTGGTGTAAAATTAATTAGAAAAGAATTAATATTGTATATGCTCCACTTATAGACCCAAATATTTTCTTGGAATTGATTTGATGTCACGCCCCCCCCCCCCCAGAATATAGTCAGCATGATGCAAGTATTTATTTCATTTTCATTTGTTTGTATTAAGAAAATGGGATTTTTACTTTTGTGGTTGTAGATCTTTGATGATTAACCCTATCAAAAAACCTGGACATGGTATTTCTTTATAAAGAAATAAAACGTGCATTTTATCCATATAAGAAACCCTAGAGAGATAAATTAGACATGGTCCCTGACCTCATAGAGGTTATAGTCTAATATAGAGGAAGGTCATTGTATATGTAATTGTAGGTAAGAATAATCAGAATATGCCACACAGCTGTGTAAGTCACACTGTTACTCTAGTCTGTGGCAGCACTGAGGACTTCTAGGGAAAATGACCTTAATTAAGACTTGCCAGAGGAGTAGGCTCTCCCGAACTTCCCTAAAAGGGAAGGCTGTGCAGATCAGGCAATTGCAATTGTTAGCCCTGTGGGTAAGCCTTTGACCTAGTAACACCTTGACTAAGTGTGTTAAGGAGTGGTTATTTGTAACAGAATAGACCATCTGTTTTTTTATGGTTTCCCTAATCCAATGGAATGAGAAGGCTGAAACGCGCTGGGGTTGGGATGGAAACTCTACAGTGTGGCTTTTCTTTTTTCTTTTTCCTTTTTTTTTTTTTCTTCTCCTTTTTCTTTTCTTTCCTTTTCTTTATTTTTTTCCCATTAGACATAATGGTAAGAGCAAGTTACAATATTTCATTATTCATGAGAATGATGAAATAAATTTATTGTCAGAATGTAAGAGAGTAAGGTAAGTTAGGAAACGTATTGCTTCCCCATTACATGTACTGGTCAGTGATTTCAGTTGAATACATGCCAAATTATGGAAATAGCCTAAGTGTTCATCATTTGATGAATGGATAAAGATGTAGGGTGTGTGTGTGCGTGTGTATGAACACATCACACACACACACACGCACGCGCGCACACACACACACACATACACACATATAATGAAATATTACTCAGCCATAACAAGAATGAAATAGGGCCATTTGAAACAACATGAATGGATTATTTCACATGCTAAGTGGGGTGTGTGGACCTGGCGATTCACGGACCTGTACCCCTGGGGATAAAAATATATGTTTATAAAAATTAAAAAATTAAAAAAAAAAAAAGAAAGCAAAAAAAAAAAAAAAAAGAAAGAAACAAAACAAATGAACAAAGGGAAGGAGGGGGAGAGAGAGAGACACAACCAAGAAACAGACTCTTAATTCTAGAGAATAGACTGGTGGTTACTGGAAAGGAGGTGGATGAAGAATGAGAAACAGGTGCCGAGCACAGGATGGTGTACAGAAGTGCTGAATCACTATATCGAAACGTAATATACTGTATGTTATCTGGAATTTAAATAAAAACTTAAAAAAATAACACTTAAACATTTTTAAAAAGATTTTATTTATTTACTTGAGGGAGAATGAGTGAGAGAGAGCATGAGAGAGGAGAGGGTCAGAGGGAGAAGCGGACTCCCCAAGGAGCTGGGAGCCCGAGGTGGGACTCGATCCTGGAAGTTTGGGATCATGACCTGAGTCAAAGGCAGTTGCTCCACCAACCAAGCCACCCAGGCGCCCTAAACATTTTTTTTTTCCCAAGTTAAAAAATGTGCAGTAAAATTCCATATTGCAGAATTTGGGGCAGGTCAAAAGAATCATAGAAATGGATATGGCAAGAGTGAGAGAGAGGACTAGTCAGGAGGAGAGTACAGCAGGTATTGCCTTATAGGTATTAAAGAAATTTCATTGGCTCATTTGTTCATAGTTAACCTCCTTAACTGCTCTTCTCCAAATTCCATTACTGCTCTGCTCTGGGTGGGAGAAGGGTTTGTTCGGACATCTAGATGATGCTCTTACTAGTCTCTAAATAGCCTGGGAGAATGGACAAGATGATCAACTTGGAGATGAAGGATTATCTCAGTATTCAAAAAAGAATTTCACGAAGAATAAATCAGTGAGATTACTGAATACTGAATTTGTATAATTTGCATCAATATCCATTAACAGGGCATTTAAAGAACGGCTGACAGAAATTAGGACTCTTTGATTCCAGGTAACTAATTTCCAACATGTCCAGGTTTAAGCCAGAAGAAAATGAAGACTACTTTATCTGAGATGAAACTGGAAAAAAATCACAGAATCAAAACCTTAGCTAAAGAAACTGGAGTCCTAGAGACAGATATTGAGTATCTCAAAGATTTTAGTCTTCTATTTCTCGTTATTGTTTCTCTCTTGCTCACTTCGTTCTGGAGACATTCTGCTCTCTCCTTATGCCATAAAAGATGGCTACTGTCAGCTCTAGAGTTCCACTCTCCTGGTTAAATAATCCCAGTAAAGGGGAAAACCTTTTTTCTTCAATCATGTAAGTACCAGGGAAGCACTTAGATTCCATACTGGGTTGCATGCCCACTTTTCTGCTTTAGGAGTTGTAGGGAAATGGGTTACAACTGATGGGTCAGGTAGATTTCAAAGGTTCAGAGGTTGGACTCAAAAGCATTTAGAGAGAATGCTTTCCAGGAGGAAAAAAAAAAAACTACAAAAGTGCAGAGCATTATAATAGACAATATGAGCCACTTGCAAATCAATGATTTTTTTTTTCCTTTAAGGAAATAAGCGTGTCACAGCACTGTGTAAGGGTGAGTGTGCAATTCTTCCTGTAGAGGGAGCTCAAGTTATCCTCTGACTTCCCCTCTGCTCTGTCAAGACACTTAGATGAGACTTGTGACATTGCAGAGAATCCAAATGTAAAGGTTAGATTAGATGGAAATTATATCCAAGTAGGACAACAGACAGGAAGAAACTAGAGATTAACACACACACACACACACACACACACACAGACAAAATAAAAGAAAAGAAAAATTAAAAAAGGAAATTTTAATAGATTATCTAAAAGTATCTAAAAAAAGTATCTAAAGAATCTAAAAAATACTTTCTGCCAAAAGAGCTTGAGGCTTGAAACATTTGTGTCTCAAACATTGAAATTATAATCACTGTATTACATAAATTGTATATGTGATTCTGTCATCTATAATTTATTTTTTTTTAAGATTTTAGTTATTTATTTGACAGAGAGAAAGAGAGATCACAAGTAGGCAGAGAGGCAGAGAGAGAGAGAGAGAGAGAGGGAGGAAGCCGGCTCCCTGCTGAGCAGAGAGCCTCATGCAGGGTTCAATCCCAGGACCCTGAGATCATGACCTGAGCAGAAGGCAGAGGCTTGCTTAACCCACCGAGCCACCCAGGCACCCCTATCTATAATTTATTTTATGTTATTAACATGAATAGTATGAAAATAAAACCAACAAAAACACTTAGAACAATTTTAATTATAGTGTTATAAAAATACCGAATAAAACACCAGAAAATTTAATACAATTGTCAAAATATTAACCCTACATAGTTAAGGGAGATGAATGCAGAAATATAGGATTATTTTAGTATTAATTTATTATCTATTAGAGCAAATAAATACTTCATTAATAAATAAGATAATATGAATAATATAATGGGGTCTATAAAGTCAATTTCCCTTCCTCACAAATAGTAATTTCTTCCCCTAGATTTCATTTATTAAAGTATAAAGAAGGTTAATCTTAACCAAAATCACACTTGGGTTAATAAAATATTTCCTGGAACTTTTTTTTTTTTTTTTTTTGACAGAGATCACAAGTAGGCAGAGAGGCAGGCAGAGAGAGGGGGAAGCAGGCTCCCCGCTGAGCAGAGAGCCCCATGGGGGTCTCAATCCCAGGACCCTGAGATCACAACCTGAGGCAGAGGCTTTAACCCACTGAGCCACCCAGGTGCCCCTGGAATTTTAATGTTTGGGGACAAATAGGTTTCCTTTGATAAATGGATTTCTTTTGAAAACCTCTTTGTCTTGGGAAGGTAGTAGGCATATGCACACAATATATTGAAACTAGGATATTTCAGGGGGCTTGCAAACCCCAGAAATTAAATGTAATATTTGAGGTGCTCCTGCATTCAAGAGGCATTACTTTTAAAATAGAGAATAAAAGCCACAATGATTGGGTATCAGACATCTTCAATAGTATTTTAGAAATTCTGACTATTTCAGCAAGATGCAGAATTCATTCATGCATTCAATCATTTGCCTGTTGGGTTATCTATTTAATCATTTTGAATTTTGTTTTTGTATAGGAATTAGGTTACATACTAGAAAATACAGGTGATAATACTCAAGAAATAATTAGAGGTGACATTCTTCAAAGGAATCTTTAATCATTTTCAAATAAATTTTGGTTCAGTAAATTAATCAGGGATAAGTTAATTTAAAAAAAAATTCCTATTTTTCTGCCTAATTAGTTTACAATGCATGAAAAATATCCAGAATATCAATGACATGAATTATTTAAGAATAATCCTGACAAAAACTGACTAGCAGAATATGTATTAAAACAGTGCAGAAAGAAATGGAAAAAAACTTGAATCTATTTGAAGGGAATAATGCAGCATCATCAACACACATACATACACAATACATATATTTATACATATAAATACAAATATACATATGAAATATGTGTATTTATGCATTAATTTGTGAAAACATCAAAATCTCAATCTTTGGGAAGCTTTGGAAACCAAAAAAATTGCAAAAAATATAGAACCTTTCAAACAGAAATATTGAGTATAGTCTGACTAAAAAGACTAAAGATTATTTTCCTATCAGCTGTAAGAAGATACTATAAATTGAAATTCAGGTATGCCTGGGTGACTCAGTCAGTTAAGTGTCCATCTTCTGCTCAGATCATGATTCCAGGGAATTAGGATCAAACCCTGTGTCTGGCTCCTTGCTCAGCAGGGAGCTCCTTGCTCTACCTGATGCTCCCCCTGCTTATGCTCTCTCTGTCTCTCTTTCTGACAAATAAATAAAATCTTTAAAAAAAATGAAAATTACTTTAAAAAATGTGGGCATCATACATGAAACCAAACTGATCAGTAGGACAAAACAAATAGAACTTCAGCCTACTTGGAGGAGACCTATCATAAACAGTGAGAATATTGATAGATAATCCAACAAATGTTCCTTAAAAATTCTACAACTTAGGGATAAGTTAGGCATCAAGATATATTACTCCTTCATATTATGTATCAATAATGCTTTAACTGATAAAAAAAAAAAAAGCTTATATGTGAAAAAGATGACATCTATGAAAACAAGTACTGATAAGCATATCCACATTTGGGGACAATAATAATTGATAATAGTTATGATGAAATTCTTAAGAAATATATTTGGATAGAAAGTTATATGTTAGAAAAATATCACATTAACAGGAAACCACAGAAATGTAAAAATGCAAAAATAATGACAAATAAGTAATGCCCTAATTTGAAGCACTATAAAATTCAATAAAAAATTTGCCAGTAGTAAAATTTAAAAAGGATATTAATGGAATAATTTCTAAATAAGTAATGCAAATGGTCCATAAACTTGTAAAATATGTAATAAACTTTATACTGATGCAAATGAAAACAACAATATGCCATTTCTTATTTAACTAGCACCTGAAAAATGGAGATTTTATAGCAAAACAGCCTCACTAACAACGTGCTGGTAGAAATGTGAATTGATTTCATCCCTTTAGAAATCTCTTTGGTAATGTAAATCAGAAAAACTAAAATATCCTAAAATTTGACCCAGTACATTCTTGTTAGTAATCTGTCAGAGAAATGATCATAGAGGTGATAAATGTTTGATTTTAATAACAGATACAGAGTTTAAAAGTTGAAATAAGATACATGTCTAAGAGAGAAATTGACAAATAAATTATAAGAAATCTTATAACAATATTTTGAAACAATTAAAAATCTCCCCTGAAGCATTTAAAACAACAAGTCAATATGAGGCAGCTGGCTGGCTCAGGTGGTAGAGTATGCAACTCTGGATCTTGAGGTTGTGAGTTCAAGCCCCATGTTGGACATAGAGATTATGTTAAAAAAAAAAAAAATTAAGCCACAAGGAATTTAAAAAATAATAAAATTAAAAACAGGTCAATGCAAAAGTTACATATGCAAACATATATATGGGTATGTACATATATACACAAAGGATATGTATATGTATAGAAAATATATTATTGTTTATAGTACACATTTATCATCAATGAATGTCATCAATGGCTATGTGTGGATTTTTTGAGTATAGATTTTTCCTCTCTACTTTTTACTTTTTTTTTTGTTGCGATTTTGTTACTTTTCCCATTGGTTTTAAACTTGAGACCTATTACTCTCTGAGTGTCTAGCATTTCCATAACAGCGCTTCACTGTCTCTATGGGTACTTGGAAACCGAAATCACATAGAAATATTTGTTCATCATGTACTCTCTTCTGACAGAACAGCACACACATTCCACTAGAAGAGGAACTTAAAAAAATATATAACTTTTGGGGCGCCTGGGTGGCTCAGTGGGTTAAGCCGCTGCCTTTGGCTCAGGTCATGATCTCAGGGTCCTGGGATTGAGTCCCACATTGGGCTCTCTGCTCAGCGGGGAGGGAGCCTGCTTCCTCCTCTCTCTCTCTCTCTCTGCCTGCCTCTCTGCCTACTTGTAATCTCTCTCTGTCAAATAAATAAATAAAATCTTTAAAAAATATATATATATAACTTTTTTGTCCAGTCATCTTCCTCCTTCCTCTACCTATATCAGTGAGTTTTATTGGTTTGCATGACTTTGTATGGTAGGATATGGAATTTATAACATAGGTGAATGATGGGAAAGAGGAGAGAGAAGGGTAGAGAAGCAGGAAGAGATAGAAAGACATAAAAATGATAAGGTCTCCATAGGCTGGAAATTCAAGGAGAATGTTGTATGTTGAATAATTGTTTAAGCAAGAGAGCAGCTTGAGCACTGCTGGATAGAGAGATAATTTGAGTATAAACAGAAGTGTCTGATGAAGTGCTGCTTTGGGATATGAGCAGGATCACCTTTAATATTCCCTAAGAGATGGAGGGAATATTCGGAACCTTTTTATTATTACTTTTATTTGCTAGACTCTATTTTTAATGCAAGGCCATGTTGTTTAAGTATTAAGACAAACATAAAACAGATTACTTAGGGTTACACATATTTATCTGAGGGAAATTTCTATATTGATTTAATTAGATTTTCAAAAAAAAGTCCATGCTCTTAGTTGAGAAGGACATGCATGCATATTGTATTTGCAAATATATTTATGACTAGAGGGAAAATAATATACAGAATAATTTTCAAGAGACTTCCTTCAGTGGTGATCACCTCATCTATCTTTTTTGTTTTAGGGTTTTGTTAGGAATGCAGTAGAATCTCTGCACTTTCCCTTCAACTGCATCCTAAGATCTTCTATAATAATTGAATCAGGATCCCAGCCAAAAGAAAAAAATGATGATATATCCAAAAGCAATAGAGTTTAATGTTAGGACTTTCACAAAGTGTCACTAGGATTGTAAACAATGAACAAAGTACAGTAGATCGCCCTGGGTTTAGAAATAACAGGAAGTGGTACCATTCCTAGGTCTCAGGTATAAGGAGACCTGGAAGGTGCTGTAACTTTAGCAGAGGGATCCCTCCAAAAGGATCACACACATACTTCCAAACCTAAATCCGGCAAGAAGGGAGCGAAGAATATAAATACCATGATCTCTGTCTCTTCCCGCCCTCTTATCTCCAGCCACCTTTTCCCAATGGATGTACCCAGTGGGACTCCAGAAAGCAAGGAAGCCTCCTTGGAACAGTCCATGTATGTCAGGCCTGGAGCATAAGCTGATCTCAAGAAACAATAAATATCTAGAAAATTTGAAACTATTACCTACCAGATAATTCATAATCTCCATATATGAAGTTCACTTCACAACATGCACACAAAATATGCAAGTATCACAATACCCTGACTGCTGGTGCGCCTGGGTGGCTCAGTGGGTTAAGCGTCTGCCTTCCACTCAAGTCATGATCTCAGGGTCCTAGAATTGGGCTCCCTGCTCAGGGGGGGAGTCTGCTTCTCCCTCCCCCTTTTTTTCTTCCCCTGCTTGTGCTCTCTGTCTCTCCAATAAATAGAATCTTAAAAAAAAAGGAAGGAGAAGGAAAGACCTGACTACAAAGATAATGATGGGGCCTTGTGTCTGTATATGTGCTGTTGAAGTGAGCACAAGGGCCTTGTGTCTGTAAATAATTATCAGTTTCTCCTTTTATAATCTGAAGTAGTAGAGGCATTGGCACCTAATCTGAAAAGGAACACTTGAGCTCTGGGGAATTAAAGAACAATCTCTGTCTTTTTCACTCTTTTTATTTCAATTTAATTCATGTTTACTATCTTCCCAAAGTGCTACATTCAATCAAAAGTTGTGTTTTTGGAATAACCTTCAAATTTATTCAAATTCCCTATCCACTATTACCCAAAATGTAGGGACTATTTAACTCCCTGAGTTTCTACAAAAAAAAAAAAAAAAAAAAAATCTCCTCTTTATAAAGAAGAATATTGATTCCAATTTTAAAAATAATTTTTGAAGATTATGTGCAACAGTGTATTAAGGACACTTGTTGCTCTACCAAACCACATGATACTAATAAAACGTTAGTTTGAGTCTCAACCCAAAGCTCTAGGCAACTTTCCTCCTTCCCTAAAGTAGTGGATTGATTCCTCCATCTGAGAGAGACTAAGAATATTCTCTGGTTGTCACAGCACTATTGATTTAATCAAAAAAGCCTTTCATGAATGAACACTTTGAGCTTAAACGGAGAATGTTTGCAGACTAGTGCGTCTAGGTGTATGAGCATAAGCAAGTCTGTGCATGGTCCAGGGCCCGGTTGGTATTGAGGGAAAGAAACAAAGCAGCAGGGATATAAAGCTTTCACCATGCTTAATAAAGTTGAATGACTAGAACAAAGAAGATTGACGGCTAAGTGGATAAAACTCTGAACTTTGACCACTGGGACTGTAATTCAAGTTCAGCCTGATGCCTGACTGCCATGCCTGGGACTTCGGTTGAGGCAATATCTATGCCACCCATGAAGGAAGCCGGAGTCGGCTGCCTGTGGATCAACAGGACACGTTTATTCTTAGCCGAGGGCCTAAAATTTGACATTTTGTAAAACAAAACAACAAAAATGAAAAATAAATTCTCATGGATTGAGTCTGTGAATGTGGAGCTTATTTCTGACAGAGGCCTTCGTCGCCAACCAGCGCATGGTTGACTTTACATCTGCCTTGACAATTTTTCTGTCAGTTAAATTAGAGATATTTAGGGTACATGCAAATATAGTTGCTTTCAATTCGCTAGAAGCACTCTTGTGTGCCTCGAGGGACCTTCCGCAATGACTGTTTATGATACACCACTCCAAGCTTAAAAACTTTTCACATGTTGAGTTGTGATCAGCTATGAAACTCATGAATGTTAGTAACTCGAAAGAGATCTCTGTAGAAACTGTGTGGCGTTCTTCCCTCCCACACCCCCCCCCCAGGTTGCCAGATTATCCTAATGCAACATAATACCATACGATGATAATTGTCTCCCCAATCTTCCACGTGTGAAAAAGAAATCAGAGGTAAATTCCATTTAGTTAAAAGCATATCTGTCTGTGCAGGGTTAGGGACATTGAATGATAGGCCCCTTGTGAAACACCTGGCATATAACAGAGAAACAGCAAATAACAGTGGCCTCTCATATCCTTTCCACCACTCACCACACCCGTGTGTCCTGCAGTGACACGTGAGCCTTTGCTATCCTTTATTTTCTTTAACACAGAATAAGAACAATAGTTTCTGTGGCACACTGAGACTAAGGAATTTGATTGAAAGGATGTTGAGTACCTAGTATACTGTCTTGCCTGTAGTAGTATTCAATATATTAAAAAAAATCCTCAATATGCCATAAAGCTGACTCTTTAAATAAAATATGAGTCAGTTAATGAGTTATTGGTATAAATATATACAGACGTTGCTCCAAGTTACACTGATCTGAGAATACTTGATTCTGAAAGTGTTGCTTGTCATCAACAATTTATTTAAGGAGCCATTAATTCCTATTAAAATTAATCTAAAACTGACAATGTGTCTATTCCTGGAAAAAAATAAGTCCAGCATCATTGTGGTGATATTGATGGTATGCATTCATATTTACATACTACAGATAACTGGAAATTTTGTCACTACATTAACATTTTTAAAAATTCCTGAAGCAGCCAGGCCCTTAGTAGCAGCGATGATATCAGCCCCTTCCAATTGTTCAGAAAGCAGCGCTAATGGAAACCTTTCACATCATCTGTGAGTTGTGTCAAATGCTGTCTCCTACACGGCTGCATCTGGGAGGGGCACTGATTTTGTGTATCATAATCATTTCAACATAGAAAACACACTAAATGCAAAATGCTGATCATGATACACAGATCGCTGTTCTGTACTAAAAGCAGAACAGAGAAAGCATGTCTTTCCATAGACTACAGCAGGTTCTGACATTGTATTAAGTATTCCCCCCAAAATAGGGTTGTGTGCATATTAAAACATATTTTATAAGAAATATCTTTTAAAAAAGAGGATTCTAGGGGTGCCTTGTGGCTCAGTCAGTTAAGCGTCTGCCATTGGCTCAGGTCATGATCCCAGAGTCCCACAGCCGGCTCCCTGCTCAACAAGGGGTCTGCTTCTCTCTCTGACCCACCAGAACACTGTGGTCAGTGAACACAGGATGATCTTGTGTTCTCTCTCGCTCTCTCTCAAATAAATAAAATCTTTTAAAAAAGGATTGTAAAATAAATCACGAGACTACTGTTGTAGCATGATGATACTTAGTACTCTGTATTATATGTTTGAAAGTTGATAAGAGAGTAGAACTATAAAGTTCTCATCACAAGAAAGTAATTTTTTTTTTTGTCGCTGTCTGAGGTGGTAGACGTTAACTAGATTTAACTGTGATGATCATTTCAGCATGTATCCGAATACTGTATCATGATGTTGTATACCTGAAATAAAATGTTATGTGTTAGTTATAACCCAATTAAAAAAAAAATTAGAGGAGAGGAGAGACAAGAGTGTGGTCTTGTGCCTGAAAAGTCATTTGGACCAAAATATAATATAATGTAGTACAATAGAGATAATATGATACATTATGTAATGTAATGTCTTTGTATTTCCTTGATATCGGAAACCAATCAATGTAATGCAATGTAGTGCATCAGTGGTTTCCAAACTCTATTTCTCCTTTTGAGGGAAAAAAACATCTTTATGAGACTGTATGTGAAAGGCCCTACTTTCTATTTCCCCACCCCATTTCTCAAGGGTCTTCACAGTGTAGTTGGGCCTTGGTGGACGAGCTGACTTTGAATCAAAGCTAAGCCATGCTAAACTAAAATAACACAAAGCATTAGGTTAGGGGATGACAGTTGTCTATATACTGCTAAATAACATGCTAATAAAATATGAGCTCTGTTGCTTTGATAATATTGCCACAGACTTACCAGAAGTTTTGTGTATCCTTCCGAGTAGGAGGAGGATCTAATGGACTTTTCCCCTATGAAAGGGGAAAGAACAAAAGTTATGTGGAGGGATGTTTCTTTCACTGTAGGTCGGTCTCACGCCCTCCACCTTGAAGGCCCAGGGGCTCCATTTTTACTTTATCCGTGATACAATATAGGTCCCTCCCAGGAGTGCAGATTTCAGGAGCAGGGCCCAAGAAAGCCTATATGCAAATGAAAACGGGAAAGCAAATGATTGTTTAAGTGTCTGGAGAAGGGACTTTCACATTTGCCCTAATAGCGATATAATCAAGTTAGACAGGAGCCAGGTTCTCAGAACTTGGCTTGAAGAGGTTTGTGATGTGAGGTGAGTGGGCACCCATGTCAGGGACCTTTAATGTGATGCTTCTATCCCCACGATGGAGTTTTAACTCCTGGTCAGCCAGATTTGTCCTTTCCTCTCTCTCCCCAGGACAGTGTTTGAATGGGTGGTATCCACTTGCTCTTCTACACTGATTTGGTTTTTTTCCCCCAAGATTACAGCAATCCTAGTTGACTAGTGCATTTGTTGATTGGACTTTGGAGATCTTGTCTGGGAGTGTTTTCTTATTTAGGTATTTAGTACGTGCCTGATCTCTGATGTAAGCACTGGGGTCATAGTGAACCAATGCCAAAGCAGACCAGATCTCTTTCTTTGAAGAGTATCATGGAAAACCATGGATTTGGTGAGATTTACCTAGCTACTAATCCTTAGTCCTCATGAATTAGCTCTGTGATTTGAGTAATTTGTCAAATAGCTCGGAGTCAATTCTTTCAAGTGTTTTTACCTTACATAAGGATCATGGATACAAAGTGCCTAGAACCAAGTAGGTGTTTGAACTACTCTTCTATTTCCTTTGTTCTTTCCCTCTGGCCCTTATGACACTTAAGATAAGTGGGAAGATAAACTCACATACGTATTTTGAAAATTACATGTTTTTTTTCTCGCAAAGAAGTCCATCAAGAAACACAAACAATATTACCTCTCAAAAGTCAAAGGACACACCGGTGATTATTTTCTCTCTCCTTAAACCTTTGCCATATTACAACGACTAATGGATTTCCAGGTCACCAATGTTTTTGGTGCCGATATTTCCCTTTTTATCACAGGTCCTTCTGTTCCTATGTCAGTTTTGTCTGTTCTCTAAATTGTTTCATCGCTCTTTCCCTGAGATAAATATGCCCCAGTTTCACTCTTCTCCGGTGAAGTTTTAAAAGCTACTCCTTACATTCTGCCTGCCAGAAAATTAAAGTTAAATATTAGCAGAGTGCCTCATTTATTCATTAAACTTAAAATCAGTGATTTCATGGAGGAGCCAGTCTTTAATTACAATGATAACTTCCAGTATTTACGATTCACTGCTGATGTGTGTTTTGTTCAGTCCGTAACCAATGTTTCTTCTAATTCACAGCTGACAGCGAGGAGAGAAAGCAAAATGCTGATGAGGAGGAAGAACAGGAGCAATCAAGAGTGCTTCAGCCTTTGCCTGGACATCCAAGTGACAATGGACGTTTTTATCTGTTAAGTATTATCTGTTAACTTGGGGGAGACTTAAGAGAGCTGTATGGTTTGACTCCCCAGTAACTACCAGGCATAATAGCAGGCATTTTACCAGAGGAAAAAGAACTGACATTTGCTAAGTTGTCTGCTAGATACTAGAAAACAGGCTACTTTTTATATGCACATTTCATTGATTCCACTAATCCTCAGAACATAATACCTTTTTTTGCAAATGAAGAACTAGTTTTCAAAGGTTTGCAGATGTAGCAAGTATGTAGAAGAGGCAGGGATTAAACAGGTCTGAACAACTCCCTCTATTTTACTCTTTCAAAAATACCAAGTTAGTAAGACCAGGAAAGTAAAACTCCTGTTAACAACTAGGGGATCTTGGAAACAACACTTCTTAGAGTTATTATATTATTAACATATTTTTCAAATGCAGTCTCTGTATTGATAGGAATGTAAGTTCAAATATTTTAGAGGTTTTTACAAGGAGGTAGAAATATCAAACACATTAAGAACCATCCCAAGTATTTTTGTTTTCATTCCAAAATTTCTCAGCGAACTTGTTTTGCTTTTATTAAACCTAAGGTAAATTGCAGAGCAATCACTATCAACATTATTTAAATCTCTTAATAGGCGAAGAGTAAAGTTTCTAAGTTGTGTTGTATCACTATGGGTGAAATGAAGAGCTTCATTTTGTCAGAGTGGTTATTGTCTGTTCTCCGAGTTGATTTCATAACTACTAATACCAACCCTCTTACCTAATCTCACTGCTTTAGAGAATGGCTTGAGGCCTTCCCATATCTCATTCTGGTTTTGTTTGTTTTCAAATCTCTCCTTTCTCACCGGAGCTCGTAGTTCTCTGTTGTTTTTATCTGGTGACCATTCTCACTATATACATTAGACTTGACATCATTTTAAGTATCAGAATTACTTGTCCTGATAGGTTCTAAGCATATGGAGGGAAATGACCAAATTTTATTATTTTTTTCTATCACTTAAAATACCCATGAACAGGCAGGTACCAGAAGAGGTACATGACATGGTCAAGAACTATGAAAGAGACTTAAGACCAAATTTATAGGTTTGTGATCAAATCCATTTATGTCACTTACTTAGCAGTGTGAACTCAGGTGAATTAATTAACTACCATCTATTACATGGAAACCCAAAAAAGCCTTATCGGTTGTTTCAGGAAACTTTATAAGGCTGTCTTTTTTTTTCTTTCTTTCTTTCTTTCTGTTTTTTTTTTTTTTCTTTCTTTCTTTCTTTCTTTTTTTTTTTTTTTTCCTGAAGAATAGCCAGGGTTATTGGAAACCTACCACTAGTGTACACTGAATAAGTTGCTTATTCTTGTTAAGGTTCAGTTTTCTCATTCACAAAATGAATATGAAAATAATTGCTAACTCACAAGGCTATAATGGATATTGATATAATGGATATAACTCAATTTTTCAGCAAAACGTTTCCCTAAAGTGTTCAACTATTCAACAATTTCACCACATGCCCCAGAATGACAAGTAGTATCACCTCCTCTTCACCTCTGTCCCACTTCCTCAATACCTGTGTGCACTACTGGCCCTGGCAGAAATCTAGAACTCTAACTAGAAGAGAATAGGACAGGTGAGTCTACTAGAACAAGAACAAATAAGGTGGAGGATGGAGGGCCAGAGAGTTGAATCAATGTCCTTATATTGTTCAATGATAAGAAATATTCGTGGGAAAGCATCTTTCCAAACAGGCAACAAATAATAAAAGGAATATTATGAATCCTTTGCAATGCAGCAAAAGAAGCCATGGTTAAAATTTTAACACGTGTCATTAGCCAAACAGCCCTGGACAGCTCCCCAGTCACCGGGAGACACCTAATAAGAGCTTGATTTGTGAGACACCATTAAGAGTCCCTCTGCCTTTCCCTTGAACATCCCATTTTGTTCATCTACTGTGTACCCTAAAACGTCATTCCCTGTTCTCTCTGCTAGTCACATATGTTTAAAAAGTATAGCTAACGTTTCCCTTTATTAGTGATCAGAGGAGAGAGATTCTCTTCTGCATCTCGCTGTATTGATCTCTTTAAAAAGAGGGACATTGCTGAGGAAAATGAATCAATTGATCCCTGTAAGCTTTCAAAATGAAGACTTCCTTCCTTAGGTTTTGCCATTTCTCCCAAATCTCAAATGATAAAACAGCAGATGGTTCTCATTGCCCCCACTCTAAATAAGAATAGAGAATTATGGATCATGCCATACATAATTTATAGCATTTAAAAGAAAGGCAACCTGATAGAAATACATTTTAATGAACACTAGGCTTTATGGTATTTAATTTACATGTAATTCTCTTGTAATTCTCACAAAGGTGTAATGGGGTAGGAAATATTAACCTTCTTTTGCAATCAAGGAAACGAAGGTCAGAAGGTTGAAAATAAATGAAAATGAAAAAAATCCCTCATGAAACAATGCATGTAGGAGAGGTGCTTGAGAGAAACAGAATGGGAAATGTATTCCATTGATTCACTTTCTAGCAGGGAAAAATATTATTATTACTAATAGTTCATGTTATATTCATACTTCAAATTTATTTTGAGTCTTATTATATTTTCATTTTATTTCATTTTTAATATGAATTGAATAATAGAACTTTTAGTTACAATTTTCTTATTGAATTACTTCAGTCCTCCCCCTCCCCCTGCTGCTGAAGCCTATCCCAAATTTTACAGAGCAGTTGGCTAAGGAAACCACATTCTTGTGATAGGGAAGGGCACTTTCTATAGAACTGGCCAAGACTAAATCCCCTTTTACATTAGCTCAGTATAAACATGTGTGTTGACTCATAAAGGAATGTATGTTATTTTAGATATTTTTATTAATGGACAGACCTCTTAGGTAGTAGCAGAAACAACAAAGCTAATACTTTTGAAATCCCTGCAGAAAATGACCACAGTAGAGATTTGGTGTGGAGGGGGAAAAAAAAAAAAAAAAAAAGGTGTGTAAAAGTGATTTCACTGAATTTTCAGTGTTCTCCCCTATAAGGAAAATAAATATATTTATTCATTTATGTATTTATGTGTCTCAAATGAACTCCCCATGAAGCACAAATATTTCTCTAACCAGAGGTTTCATATATGAGCTGGGTTTTTTGGTTTTTGGTTTTTGGTTTTTTTACCACCACTAAATCTGTTTTCTCTTCCCAGTGAATCCAACCAACTTCTCTGATTTTCTTTGGAGAGGAAATCAGTCTTTCTGGCTGGAGCCCATCAAATTGGCCGAGCTGTGTGTATAGTGATGCAGGGAGAAGAATGAGGATAGGGAACCTAGAAGATATTTTCTCTCTGCTCAATGCTGAAAGAAGTTTGATAGGAGGGTGAGTGTCTGTGTGACCGGGAGTGGGGGGGGGGTCCCCGCCATTGTTTACTTGGAGGTAATGTCGCTAAAATTTTGTGAGGGCCATAACTATAGAAGAGTGAGATTACATACACATTTTTATTGCATAGCTATCCACAAAACAACCATATCCTTTAAAAATAAGGAATTGAGAACCTGTTTCCATGTATTTAAAAAAAGTTTTGAATAGACATTTTGCAAGAGAATACCGATTGAAAAGCACATATGGAAATATTCTACCTCGCAGCAATCAAATAAATCCAAATTCAGCTTCAGAGTTAGAGAAAATGAGGAAATGTAAAAATCAGAATATTTAATATGAGAATGCTTACAGTTTTACCTTGATGGTGAGGCAAAAATTGAGGTAAACGTATCAGAAAATGTCACAAAATACATCAAACTTTTAGATATGTCCATAACCCTTAACACTTAATCTTATTTCTGGCAATAAATCCGGAGAATTCGAAAAACAAACAAAAAATCAAAATCAGCTAAAAGTTAAAATATTCACATTAATATACACATTGTATAGCCTCCTTGATATTTTTGAACACTTGGAAATGGCATATATGATTGAAAGAAGAGAACAAAGAAATTATGGCATGCTTTATATGAAGAAATAGTATGCAAGGATTAACTTTGCCTTTGCAAAATATTTTAATATCATGGAAACATGTTTGCTTTTTATTATATAGAAAGATACATATTTAAAACATACAGTGCTTCATATCATCTCAAAATTATGTACAGGTTAGAATATAAAGCATGAGTGAAGTACATATTTCCCCACTATTTAAAAGTAGAGTTTTCCTACGAAACGTTTTGTAAGCTAAAATGGCATAAAGCAAAAAATGCAATTACCATTTTGTAAAAGTGAAAATTTTCTTCAGATTTCTTTTGGTTAGTGAAAATCGGTAGTTCTAATGTAGGTTTTTCATAAAAGCGAGGTGGTATAAAGAAAATGAGGGATAATAATAGCAAGAAATAGCAGGGAAACCTGTATACCGAAAATGTTATAAAATTATTAGTGACTGCATCTGACATAATAGGTACTTTTTTTCCCCCCTATTTTTCTATTTTCTGTATCCCAAATATTTTCTCATGAGCACATATCAATTTTTAAAATGAATAAAAATAAATCTCATCAAAATTATTTTTAACATGAACCTTAGCATTTGGAAGGCTTTTTGAGTAGGATCTCTCATTTTGCTAAAATCTCAAATAATCTAATCACTGCCACCTCCCTTCCCCCTACACCCCAGAATTAAAAGATGTCATCTGAATCACATGGATTACTCCTCCACAAAACTAGATTACATCCCTAATTCATTATTATTTTAGAAAACTCACCTTTCAACCACCGACAACATGGGCCATCATTCATATCGAACTTAATTAGAAAACAGTTTGGATGTTGGAGGAATTCCTAATTTAAATCAATTAAAGGGAAAGTTGTCAAGTTCATTTCGGGTTTGCTTTTCTCTACTCTCACAGCAGGACTGAAGAGATCTGTCTTCCCCAATCTCCTTGTCTTCTTCCAGGATTATGTCATAGTGTTCAGTGTGTGAATCTCGGAACTCATGGTGGCAATTAGCATCTGAGACTCCTGCCACAGCTAGCTGGAGCCTGGGTGACAAACGAAGTCATCCCAGGATCTCGCGGTGGAAATTCTTTGATGGGTGCTTTCGTTCACACATGATATATCTCTGGATGGTGGGGCAAGGCAACCCCGAACTCTAGCCCTATTTCTGTTCTGTGTTGAGAGCTCTTCTTCCTTCCCTCCCCATGCCCTAAATCCTATTGTGTCACGGTTAATCTAGTTATCAAATGGAAAAAGCATGTCAGATAGCGACTATTTAAGGAGCACGTTCCTTTCACTGAGTAGATCATTACAGGTCCTTTACTTCTGCATTGCTAAAATAAGATTCTTTGCCTTATCTGTCACCTGCCCATATCCTTGCTGCCTTAAAATATGTGCTCCCTCTTCACCCAGCTCAGATAGAACTATTTTCTGTGTACTAATTCCAGTCATTTTCATGCCTGTTAAAATCATTATCTGCCAAGGAAAGGGGACAAGATATATTCTATATAGTGATGATATATATATTCTAAAATTGGAGCATATGATCATGATCATTTATATTTCTGCCTTCTCTCTCAGGCCCATAAGAACAGGGACTAAGTTTTAATGATCTTTAGTATCCTAGGATATAGATTACTCTCAGTTTATTACTTTGAGTGAATTAATGAAAAAAATAACAGCTGTCTTATCAAAAGCAATAGAAGATTTCAAAATGATGGAATTTCTGGAATCTTTTAATGATTTGAGAAAATAATCCAGGATATTTGAAAGGCAACATAGCTTTTAAATCTAGATTTATAGTCTAATGTTAGAGTAAAGCAAAAGAAATTTCTAGAATAAGAGGCTAGAAAATCCAGACTAAATTATGTTTATGCATTTAGGATATTTAATGGAAAATCCTGGACTGCAGATTAGAATACTCTTCCAAGTTTCCACTTGTGGGGTGAGCTGTTGCCTTTGGCTCGGGTCATGATCTCAAGGTTCTGGGATTAGGCCGCACATCAGGCTCTCTGCTCAGCAGGAGCCTGGTTCTCTCTCTCTCATGCTCCCGCTGTGCTCTCCCTCTCTGGTCTTCTCAAATAAATAAATAAAATACTTTTTAAAAAAAGTAGATGTAAAAGTTAAAATAATTATCTAAGGAATTAGGGTGATTATATATTCTTTTTCTCCTTTCATAACTTATGTGTAGTCTTGTCTTCTGTCAGATTATAAAACTCTGTTAAGTTAGAAATCTCACTCTTCTTTGAGTTTTTTTTTTTTTTTTAAGATTTTATTTATTTATTTGACAGAGAGATCACAAGTGGGCGGAGAGGCAGGCAGAGAGAGAAGGGGAAGCAGGCTCCCCGCCGAGCAGAGAGCCGGATGCGGGTCTTGATTCCAGGACTCTGAGATCATGACCTGAGCCGAAGGCAGAGGCTTAACCCGCTGAGCCACCCAGGTCCCTTCCCCCCTCTTCTTTGAGTTTTGAGAACTGCCTCTCCTGAGCTGGTCTTAGTAGAACTCATTTGGTTGATTATTGTCAGTTAGCTCCTTAGAAGGAACAGGCTCCAGAGACAGAAGACATTTTCCTTCTCGGTGACTTTTTTAGGTGTCTTTGTACCCATTTACCAGAAGGGCTGGTCCAGTGTGGAAGAGCCCAGGATGGAGAGGGTGTCCTGCTGAAACTGGAGGGTTATAAGGCATACTATCAGCCTTTTTAAAACTTTACTTTGCTTTAAAATCATCTTGGACACTTTAAAGGAAGATTTCTAGGCTTGCCCCAGATACTCTAATTCAGTGTTCCTGAACTATAGCCCAGAAATACACATTTTATTTTATGTATTTTTTTTTTTTTGTATTGAGATATACCTGACATGCACCATTATATTAGTTTCAGGTGTACAGGATGATAGTTGGTATTTGTATATATTGCAAAATGGCCACAATAAGTCTAGGTATCATATTTCATGTATGTTTTATATCCGGGAGAATACAGAGATTTTGCTACATAAATAGCTACAGAAGGCTGGGATGACTGGAGGGAGCAGCTGTTGTCTCCCTCTGCACAGGTCCTAGGAATTCATGGGCAGGGGAATTGGGAGGCGGTCTATGGTCATGACCAAAGAAAGGGAGAGAGGTTCCCTTATATGCTATCTGATGTGAGAAAAAGGGAGAGAGAGAGAAAGAGACTAACAGCTGTTGACTGTCAGCTAGGCAGCTCCAGCAGGCGGGGTGTCCAGGGTCAGCAGGACGAAGCTCTCACTAGTCTGCATCCTCCCTTCCTCCCTTCAAACCTGTACTTGGCAGATGTCCCACAAAGGACATTATCCACGCAGGCACTTTTGTACCACCGTGTGGTCACTTCCAACAGGTATCTGGCAGTTTCAGCTTCTCTGCTTTCATTCATGTCCATCTGCTTTCCCCGTATCTTCGTGAACTCATTCTCACTCATGAACACAGGGGCCACTACTCATTGGGTGGCTGAATGGAGATGTGGAACTGTTGGGTTTGGATTCACAGCTGGAAGTTGAGCACCTAGGTTGAATCACAGAAATTAATGCCCATGAAGCAGTGACAGATTCTTTGGATGCTAGGGACTCAATTTCAGGATGCTAATGCCAGCAGATAGTTTAAGGGTGACCACATGCAGGCCCTTGATGGGGATATGGGAGTTCTTAGAGCAATGGGTATGCACAGATACTATGCTAGTCCATGGCCGGCTCCTCACCAGCTACAAGGTGCAGCTGCTCCTGCCTTCCAACCCCTGACAGTGAGTTCAGCAGCAAGGGCATCAGGGAAGAGTCTGTGACTATCACACCTCCCATGTCAGTAGCCAGGCAGGTGAACACAGCCATGGTGGGAGACACAAGGTGGACAGTAGGAGGGGGAAGTTCTCTGGATCAAACAAAGACATTTCTTTGGCTGCAGGAGTCCATGATCCACTGGGAGGTTTTTCTTCTTCTCCTTCTCTTTCTTCTTCTCAGGAGCCAGGTTCCTCCTGCCCCTCCTTGGGATCAAATATCATCTCGAACTCTGATGAGCTACAGCTGGAATCTCTGCCCTCATCCAAAGACAAGCCTTCTCCTTGTCCTTCTGGCACCTTCTTCATCTTCCTCTTTTCTTCTTCCTCCTCATTGTATTCACTCTCCCTCCTTCTCCTTTCTATTCACCCTCATTGTGGTCTTCATTATTAGACTCACTGCTGGAGTCTTTGGCTGCTCTGGCTGCTGCCCTCTCACTGACTGACTCACTCTTGGACTCTGGGAGTCTATTTGTGGACTCTGTGGGGCCTGACTCCTCCTCTTCTCCTTCCTCTTCGCCCTGTTTGAGCACTTGGTCCATTCAGGTACCTCCACGTTGCACGCAGATGTGTCTGGAGCTTCCTCTGGCCAGTGTGGGAGCTCTAGGTAGCCTGTGGCCTTGGCATTTAATGGGTGGGATAATGAGTCCAGCTGGAAGTGGTCTGGTCTTTGAAGACGACTCCAAGCCTGGGGCTGGTTTGGGTGCCAGGAAGAGCTTCTTGGCATGGTGGCTGAGGGCTCTACCCTACTCTGAAGAGAGGATAAGCTGCCAGGTGACAGGTCACAGATATCACAGTTCTGGTGGGACTTGGAAAGATTTAGCGTATACTGGGTCAACAGTTTGGTCTCCTTGGGTTTGGTCAGGTAGAGCTTGGCTGCCAGGTTGATAACCTGGAGTTTGTGGATGTCTTGCTCTGCTGTGAGGGACTTGGCCATTTTTCCCAGGACATCAGGTGAATATTGGAGACATGCTCACTGTATTCCTCAATGAGCCACAGGATGCTGGCTCAGGCCAGGAGCGCCTAGGTGTCAACGTGAGCTTTGCCAACTTCTGACATCCTCAGGCTGTGCTGGCTGCATCTGCAGCAGCTTCTTAATGATGACCACTGACTTTGTGATGAATCACAGTGCAGCCACTATTTCAATGTGTCTATTCAATCACATTGAAATAGTGGCTGCACCAGGCCGTTGAGGCAGGTGTCACAGACTCGTCCTATGTTAGTTGATCAGCATCCAGTGGCCTGGATCATGATGCTGTAAAGTCCCTGTCCATGCTGTGAATATAGGTCTGGAACTTTTATAGGATTGTTGATTGACCTGATGCAGAAGCTCTTCAGTAGGATTGAAACCCACTGGATGCGTGATGGGCATGGTGGCCGTGTACTGCCCCTCACTGTAGAGAGGACAGAGCCAGAGGTATGGAGAACTTGGGCTGAGGCAAAGGGTGATAGGTATGGGGAAGAGAGGGGTACTAAATAGAATGGCATAGAAGACAAGTTGGAGGAGGACAACAATAATAGGAAGAGGGCAGGACTGGGGTCAGTGTATGGGGAGGTGGGCCAGGAGTGAGAGAGAGGCTGGGTGATGTGCCCAACATGCCTATTTTTTTTCCCCAGGGCAAAATATTTTATTTAAGTTTGCATTCTGGACAAATAGAAACTCCTGCCTCAGAGAAAGGCTTTTTGAATCAAAAGTCCTGGAAATTGCCACAGAGAGCAATGGGCAGGGCTGGACTGGAACAAGCTGAGGGAGCCAGGAGGGCTCACGTTTTAGGAATCATCACATCAAGTGCTGACCACGGATACAAGAGACTGCTCCATCTACGAGGCCAATCTTTTCAAAGTGACAAGAATATGAATCCGGTCATTCTCCAGAACATTTTGGAAAACATTCTGTGGGTCTTTCCTAGATAATCCAGTGAACCAGAAAAATGGCAAGACCTGTGCTAATTACACATTTATAGTTTCTAAACTTCAATTTAAAATAGGAAGCAAACTATGTTCTCCTGGAAGAACATATAGAAATTATTACCTATTTTTGTTTTTAAGATTTATTTGAGAGAGAGGGAGAGAGCATGGATGCCTGGGCAAGCACTTGCATGCACCAGCTTGGGGTGGGGGTAGGCTTGGGGGGTGGGTGGTGTAAGTAGGGACAGAAGGAGAGGAGAGGCTCTTCAACTAGATTTTCCCCATTTTTGCACAGACTCCGGGGCTGTTCTTGATCTCCCTAACCTGAGATCAGGGACTGAGCCAGAAAGGAGAGTCAGACGCTTAAGGAACTGAGTCACCCAGGCACCCCTGCTAATGATTATTATAAATATTTAAGCCTTTTCTTCAGTCTGTTCAGACTTAAGAATGTAACTAGTTTTGTTTTGTTTTTGTTTTCTTTAAATATTTTATTTGACAGATCACAGACAGAGGGGCAAGCGGAGAGAGGGGTGGGCATAGCAGGCTCTCTGAGCAGAGAGCCTGATGTGGGGCTCCATCCCAGGACCCCCGACCTCAGCCGAAGGCAGAGACCCAACCCACTGAGCCACCCTGGGACCCCAAGCGTGTAACCAGTTTTAAGAACAGTCTATGAAGTCTCAAAGCTTTAGTCCACTGAGAGGAGGTTTTCCTTTGTAGTGTAATTTATGCCTAACAGTCAACCTTTCAGCTAATGACATCTTAGGGAGGAAGGAATTACCCGTATGTAGATGATGGATGGCACCTGGCAGGGGGAGGGCCCAGAGTTATGAAGATGGTGGCAGCCGCTAGAGCCTGGCACGAGGAGAGCGTGCAGTTGCTGTCCTTCCACCAGCATCCCCTGAATGAGTCTTAAATTACAGGCCTCCTCTCCTCCCGGATGCTTTCAGATTAGCAAATAAGCATTTTTCAGAACAGTCTGGACGCCTGGTGACCTGCCGCCCCTGCACCGCCCCCTGGGGCAGGTGAGTCCGCGGTTCTCAGATTGTTACGGAGCTTTGTGGGTCTTTTGGCCTGGAGCCCTCCTGGTTTTCAAAGTCAAATGTTTGGGGGGCTCTTCCCCCCAGCTGCCGGTCTTAAAAGTTGGGGCAACTGGTGTGGGGTTCCAACCCTTTGCATTCAGCGAGAAGTTGCAGGTTCTGAGTTCAGTTCCGACTCTAGGTGGCTTTGGACGTGGGTGGGGGCGGGGGCGGGGGTGGGGTGGGCGGTCTGCGGTGAGATTGTGCCTCAGGCTTTTGTACTTGCTTTTGTGTGGACCTTCTTTCACAGAGGAGTTTCAGATGCAAATTTGGTTTGTCCATGGTAAGACGGGAGTTTAGGTTCTTTTTACGTTCCCGTGTTGAACCCAGTCAAGTGCTAGAGGCGGGAAGCCCTCGATCAAGGTGCCAGCATGGCTGGGCCAGGGTCCTACACATTTTGAGTAAGTGTTAACTGTTCTTTTATATATGGATGGTAATGTGGAGAACAAAGGCGAAAGAAATAAAGAAAAAAATTACGTTTCCTTACAATTTACAGCCCATTGATAAATACTTGAGACATTCAGAGTGACCATCCTTAAGGAGCTCCATTATCTCCATGTTAATACTTTGCAGGAGAAAAGGCAACCTTAGCTTGGCATTAACCCGACCTCTAGGATCCTGTGCTGTCTTTACTATATGAAATCCCTTTGGAAGCTTGTGTTGTTCAGTCAGTTAAGATTCTGATTCTTGGTTTTGGCTAAGGTAGTGATCTCAGGGTCATGAATGAGATGGAGCTCTGTGCATAGAATCTGCTAAGGACTTTCCCTTACCCCTCTGCGCCTTCCCTCTCTCTCAAGTAAATAAATACAATAAAAAAACACCAAAAACAAAACCACAAAACACTTTTTTTTTTTTTTTAAAGATTTTATATATTTGACAAACGGAGATCACAAGTAGGCAGTAGAAGCAAGCAGAGAGAGAGGAGGAAGCAGGCTCTCCGCTGAGCAGAGAGCCCGATGTGGGGCTCGATCCCAGGACCCTGGGATCATGACCTGAGCTGAAGACAGAGGCTTTACCCCACTGAGCCGCCCAGGCCTTGTTTCAAGAATTCTTTCTTGAACTTTCACTCCCAGACCCCAGCATTTCACATCATAATGTTTGTATTCTACTCCTCTGGTGCTAACTTACTAATTTACTAATCTATCTATCTATCTATCTATATATCTGTAAATAATTCTGGAATATCCTTTCTTCTACTCCTTCTGCCTCCAGTGTATCGCTCAGATCTTTCTCCTTCCTCTCTGGAGTAATACAGAGAAAGCAGGGTGTGATCTTGGAAAACAGCAAAATAGGACTATTAATGAGATGGTTTAGTTCTAGCTCCAGAGAACTTTCCTTGCAGTGTTGTTCCATGATCAGATTGACCTCTGACTCCATCACCGTAACAATTTGTGTCCCATTAAGAACCTTCAGGCATTACCTGAAGAAGTAAATGGGCTTTTCGTCAGCATCTCATCTCAAGCTATGTTTTCTTGTGAGTTTTGGCATGAATTAATGCTCCAACAATGAGCTATGTAAGGGTCTAGAGGCAGGGGGCATCTCACCACCTTGGTACTGGAATGATAGAGAACACGCATAACAACTGAGGAAGAGTTAACAAAAACAAACCAGTTATGTTCACAATATAGTGACCATGTGTTTACTTGTATTTGTAAATGCATAAGGACATTCCCCCCACCCCCCTACCCGAGAAAACATACCCTGAACTTCCTTGTGCTTTCCTCAGGGAAAGGAGGTAGGATTTGGGAATTGTCCTCCGGCCCTCATTATTTTAATAGTTTTCTGTTAGTGTCATTATTTCAAAATTTATTTTAAGTTGCTTTCATTTTGTTTTACAATTGTCACATGTTCCAGTATATCCTGAATATAATTTTAAAGTTAGCAATGATAATATGTTTAAAAATAGTTTACATTTATGTATACTAATAACAGTGGGGGATTTATAACAAGAAATGTCCCCAGCCTAGAAACTTTCTTTTTTTTTCTTTTATCTATTTATTTATTTATTTATTTACTTTTTTAAAAGATTTTATTTATTTATTTGACAGAGAGAGATCACAAGTAGGCAGAGAGGCAGGCAGAGAGAGAGGAGGAAGCAGGCTCCCCGGTGAGCAGAGAGCCAGATGCGGGACTCGATCCCAGGACCCTGAGATCATGACCTGAGCGGAAGGCAGAGGCTTAACCCACTGAGTCACCCAGGCGCCCCCCCCCCTTTTTTTTTAATAAACGGGTTAAGGAAGATGACTGGTTACAGTGAGAGATTATCTGCCTATTAAAGTGTGTATTAGGCAGAGTTTATTCCAGTTAAAATGAAGCATTTAAGCCTCTTTCACAAATTTATCTATAGAAATTTCCTGGGAGCATACTTTTTAAAAAGATTTTATTTATTCATTTGACAGAAAGAGACGGATCACAAGTAGGCAGAGCAGCAGGCAGAAAGAGGAGAGAAGCAGGCTCCCTGCATCCCAGGACCCTGAGATCATGACCTGCACCGAAGGGAGAGGCTTAACCCACTGAGCCACTCAGGTGCCCCTTTGGGAGCATTTTGGAATAGGCTTTCTCCCCCACAGTGTCTCACCTGGAAGGAGGTGAGGTAATTCTCATCTGAAGTACAGCATGTCTGAAAAGATCCAGAGTTATGGACAGATATGTAGATAGATGGATGTATTAATAGGTTGTTATGAAACCGTCTTGACAGATGTTAGGCTACATATATATACACACACACATACACACACACACACACATATTCGAACAAACATGACATAGCATGGTATCGACTTCTTTTCATAGTAGGGCACTCCTTATTGGCTGAGATCTACCTGGGGAATGGCAGTTGCCACCAGAGGAGTAGAATACAAACCTCTCTCTCTGCAGCATGACCGGGAGAGAGAGAGAGAGAGAGAGAGGAAGGAGATGCTGAGCCATGGCACTTGGGTTGAAGCCTTAGGTCTAAAACTTGGCTGCACATTACAATTGCCTTGGGAGCTTTCAAAAATGACATAGCAATGCCCGCCCCCCAATTCTGATTTAATGCTCTAGAATGGGGCTTTGGCAGTATTACCATTAAAAGCTCCCCAGTTGATTCTAATGTGCAAGTAGCGTTGAAAGTCACTAGATTAGAAAAAGAGAATATATCGTAGTGGGTGACAAAGTGTGTTAGTTGAGCAAACACGATAGTGATCAATCGATCAACATAGCAAACTGGAAGAATACTGTGATCAGTTAGAAGACCAGGCATAAGTCATGCTAGTAACTAGGATTCTGAAGCCTGAAAGAAACCAAGTTGTAGGACACACCAGGACAGCGCAGCACTTGAGGACACGTTAAAAAGGAGAAGACAGACCAGACCAACACGGAGATAATGTATTCATTGTGCAATCTGGACACCACTTTCTCAACTACATTGGCTCACCGTTCTTCTCAGTTTCCTAGCAAGAAAGAATTAGATAATGGTTTTGGAACTTGGCTATATACCCCCATGTGGTCTGTTATCTATATTTACTGTCAGATTAACATGGAGTAAAATGGTTCTCATTACATATCTGGGCATATTGGATCTCTGTAAATCTTTTCTGTTCTAGTCTGGGCAGGTTACTTTGTAATAAAAACTGTCCTGAATTCTGGTTGATACGGTTCAATAAACATTTACTGGTCACCTAATAGGAGTTGAGTATAGAGCATCTATTAAATAAATTAATAAAAATTCCTGCAGTCGAAGAGGTTGCATTGTAAGTGAGGGCAGATCAGTTCAGCAGGGAAGGCACTTATTTTTGAGGTATTTTTACCTAGTGATGAGTACTACGAATTAAATGAAGCAGAGTCATGTGTTAGAGCCCTAGGGGTGGGAATGATTCCGGGGTCTCTTGATAGGTTGGTGAGGGAAAATACGTGAAATGAAGCCGGAGCGACTCTAACAAAAATCTGGGACAAAGGATGTTTCAGAGAGTACAGCAGATATAAAAGCTCCAGACAGAAATGGAGTTATTAACATCAGCTGGGTCAGAGGATTCACCTGAAAAGGAGTTCGGTGGCCAAATAAGTGCTCATGCCCCAATCCTCTTCTGATACACAAAACAGGTTCAGCGCAGTTCCTGAGAACTTCGTGTTTTGCTTAATCAAGAACTACCCAAATTCAAATGTCCTACCTAACTCCTCCCCGTAGGCTGAACACATATACATATACATAAAGTCTCATGTTCATGTATTTATTGCACACAGCCTCCCAGTGCTCAGTGGGATGCTTGTTTGGTAATCACACCTGTGTATCATTGATCTGGATGATTCTGTCTTCGTTATGGAAAGCATGGCCTGAGGACTATCTCAAGCAAGTATTAGCTTTCTGTAATTCTGTGTTTCAAAGACATTTCCCACATGCTCTGCCCTGGCTTCTTTGGGTCTCTCTGTTCCCTCCCTGTCCTGTGCACTGTTGTGTTCGTTGGGGGAAGTGAGACTGGGGATCTTACCCCTTGCGTATATCAGGTTGTATGTGCGCACATCATAGTCATCCTGGTCCTCTTGTTGACCCAGATCTCTACAGGCATGAAGGTTTTAGAAGTCTGTGCTACTATGAACAAAATAAGCAGATAAATAAATAAAGGATTTGCTAGGCTCCAGAAGCGAATGCACTATTCATAACTTGGATGATTTTCCATGTTATTAAATAAGGGGCAAGTACCTTTTTACATTTTGATTTTTCATGTTTTTAATATAGCTTCCTTCATGGCATCTGATGGAGCTTGATATTTTAATATTCTCTGTTCTCTTTGTGTGTCTTTAACTTTAATCCTTCTTGAAATCATCCTGGAGACAAGCTTGTGGCTTTTGGATTACTGGATTTTTTTTTTATTGTTGTTACTTTTAATTGTAATGTTCAAATTTTGAGATCATGTTTACTGTGTAATAACCAAATAACTCAAATCACATTTTTGGCTTAGAAGGTTTGAATTTTTAAAGGAGCATGTTGAGGATTATCAAGGTCTATGATTATTTTATCTGGAAAAGTTCAGTACTGCCATGCTGGTATGGACTATTATGATTAAGTTAACCATATTGTTAATTGAATCTGTTAAAAACAAACAAAAGCCTTAAGTATGGGCTCTGTGCTCAGTGCTGAGTCTCCTTGTTCCTCTCCCCTCTGTCAGTCTTCCTGTCTCTCTCAAATAAATAAATAAATCTTAAAAAAAATTTTAAAAAGGCCTTAAAACACAGAGTGTAGAAACGTGTTTTGTTGATGAAGGAGAGATACAGTGATTTAATAGTAAACAACTAAAAAAATATAAACTTTCCTTTCCTTTATCTATAATATGGTTAGAGTTGTCTTGTGGCAACCACCTGTAATAAATTTTAAACTTGAAAATCCTTAGCTTCTTGGTTCAGACAACAGTATGTCTTCACCTTCTGCCATTTCATATTAAAATATATCCAGGGTGAAAACCAGGTAATTTCTTTTCCTGAGGTTATAAAGATCACTTTATTCTTCTTAAGGCTTTCATTTATTTTTTTATTCTTTGAAGATAATTTTCTAAGTTGTGTCTAGTAGCTGTGTGTAAATAAATCCCAGAACCTGTATTTATTAAAACTTCTATCAGCAGTCATTCCAGATTACTTTAATTCTACTATTTATTGTTACTCTAATACTTAAATTATACTTAGCAATTTTTGTAGATTTAAGAAAATAATCCATATTTAATTCTGATCATAAAATGTTACTAGAATTTTTTGTAAGGTGAGATGGTGATGGTCAGCATATGAAACTTGAATATAAGGAGTTTACATTTTGAACCTGCAGTAATTTTTGGCACATTTTTGGCACTCATTTTGTGGGATGGTTAGAAAGAAGGAAACTGAGTTCTGTTACTTACTTTCTGATAGCGTTTTTTATTTTTTTAATTTTTTTCCAAAATATGTGTACCTGAAGTTTATTATATGCCCTAAATAATAAGGCTCTATTGTCCAAAGTTTTTGTTCTATTTTACTGGAATAGCCATCTTTACAATATATGTGGTAGCTGATATAAAGAACAAGAGAGACTAAAAAATTTTTTTCTATCTTCTTTCTGTAGCTGATTCTTAAGAGAGTAGTAGTTTCATTTTCTTGTTGAGAAGTAATAAACATCTCTGTCAATTATGGGGGGAAGGGAGTGGACACATATCTGGGAGTTTCACACATAAGTATTTATTTCTGGATTCAAAAATTCCCAAATAGATCAAGTTCGGTACTAATGTTGAACACATAGCTGCATTTTAAAAGTTTAAAAAGTCAATTGAGTTATCTGTTTATCAAAATCATATGCTTTTTTCCCCTTGGATTTCAAAACTGACTAGGCCTATCATGAAAACAGAATTTTCATAAAGATTGTAAACTATATAGACAAAGTCTAAGCAAATTAAAAATCAAATTTTGTTTCTAAATCAATAAAAGCAATAACAAGAAAAATTCCAAATATATATAAAGTTTTGTTTCATGCCTTCAATCAAGTAGTCTGTGCAGTTTAATGAGCCTTTCATATTATTGAACTAGCTTACCAATTTTTAACAGAAAGTGGAATATAGACTGAGTCTACAGAACAATATCCATGTGTATGATTGGTGGAAAAAAAATGCCTTATACTTCAGGAAAGTAAGAAATCTAGGGATAAAATAAAAGAAGAACTTTCCCTTCCCTAATTACTTTTGTCCACTTTTTGCATCAGTATGAATTCATGGAGTCATAATTGATTTAATGGATTATAATAGAATTTATTTAGATGCTCAGAGTTTTTCAGAATGGGAGTCCCATCAATATGCTTTTGTGTCCTTTTGAGAAGTCTTCATCATTTCTCATTGACCATCTTTAAGTTTAACTTAAGTAATATTATATAACTTCCTGTATGCTTCTGTTCCCCCCTGCTGACTTTGGTAACATTACTGTCATACATGTTACTTTATGTAAAACAGTTATTACTTTTTACTGTACACATTTGATTCCTTTTATAGGTATTAAAAAGGAAAAAAATAAAAAGGAAAATATGTCATAATTACCACATATTTATAATTTTTGGTGCCCTTAATTGCTTTCTGTAGATATGTATTTCCATCTGCTATAATTTTCCTTCTGTATGAAGAACTCCTTTAGCATTTTCCTGCAGCATAGGCTTGCTGGTGATGAATTCTTTTAGCTTTATATATCTGAGAAAGTCTTTATTTCATCATTTTGGAGGCATATTTTTCTGTGTTAATTCTAGGTTGACCGTTTTCTTTAGTAAAATTGTTGTTCTGTTCTGGTTTGCATTGTTTCCAGTGAGAAATCTATCATTCTTTTGTTCAAAATGTACTACTTTTGCGGTGCCTGGGTGGCTCAGCGGGTTAAGCCTGTACCTTCAGCTCAGGTCATGATCTCAGGGTCCTGGGATCAAGCCCCACATCAGGCTCTCTGTTTGGTGGGGTGCTGCTCCTCCCTGTCTCTCTGCCTACTAATGTCAAGAAATAAATCTTAAAAAAGAAAGTTTAAAAAAAATCTACTTTTCTGAAGTTACTTCCAAGACTTTCCCTTTGTTATAGTAACTGAACAGTTGGCTTAAGATATGCTATTGCGTTGTTTTCTTCATGTTTCCTGTACTTGGGATTTATCAAGCTTATTGGATCTGTGGGCTTATGGTTTTCATTAAATTTGGAAGAACAGCAGTCATTATTTCCTGAAATGTGTTTTTTTAATTTTTGTTTTATTTACTTGTATTATCCTGCCCTGATTTATTTTCCTTTGACTCCAGTTACACAGGTAGTAGTCCACTTGTAGTTATCCCATAGCTCACTGAAGATATATTCTCTATTTTTTTTTTTTGTCTTTTTCTTCTCTGTTGCATTTTGCCTGGATTCTATTGCTATGTCTTTAGGTTCATAAATCTTTTCTCCTGAAGCATCTACTCTGTCATTGAAAACCACTGTGTTTTTCAAGGCAGACACTATAGTTTTCAGGTCTAGAAGCTTAGTTTGTTTTGCATATTTATGTTGCTATTTAACATTTTTAATGTTTCCCGTTTCTTCTTGAACATAACAGGAGTTTGATCATAACATCTTTAATGTCCTTGTGTAGTAATTCTATAGGCATACGTTGGACGTATTTTAAGTTCAGTTTCAGAATACCTCGAAAAAGTGAATCACAGGAAAGTGAGTCAAATAAAATTTGGTTCGCAATGCATATAAAAGTTGTGTTTATACTATACTGTAATCTGTTAAGTGTGCAATAGCATTGTGTCTTAAAGTGTACATATTTAAAAATTAAGTTAAAATGCTTTAATGCGGGGCGCCTGGGTGGCTCAGTGGGTTAAGCCGCTGCCTTCAGCTCAGGTCATGATCTCAGGGTCCTGGGATCGAGTCCCGCATTGGGCTCTCTGCTCAGCAGGGAGCCTGCTTCCTCCTCTCCTCTCTCTGCCTGCCTCTCTGCCTACTTGTGATCTCTCTCTGTCAAATAAATAAATAAAAAAAATCTTAAAAAAATGCTTTAATGCAAAATACTTAATAAAATTATAAATATAAAATAATATAAATAAATATAATATAAATGTAGCCATTCCAGGAAGTCATAATCACAGATCACAAATCACCATAGCAAATGTAGTGATGAAAAAGTTTAAAATATCGTGAGAATTACCAAAATGTGACACAAAGACTTGAAGTGAATGGACACTGTTGGAAAAATGGTGCCAACAGATTTACTTGAAGGAACATTGCCCCAAACCTTTGATTTGTAAAAAATGCAATTATTTGTGAAGTGAGATAAAAGGAGGTATGCATGTATCTGGTTGTTTCTTGGTCTCTTTCCATTGCCTTTTTTTTTTTTTTTTTTATTCCCCATTAAGGATCGGATCTTCCTGATTCTTTGTTTAACTGGCAGTTCTTAATGAAGTATCGTACACTATGATCTTTAAATTTGTTGTTACTGGATACTTCTGTATATCTTTAAGTATTCTTGAACTTTATGCTAGAAAACAGTTAAATTACCGGGAAAGATACTCTTTTGAATTTGCTTTTAGGTTATATGATAAGTATCCTTAGATTAGACTGACCTATATCTAATTTTGCCCTCCTACTGAGATACTATGGAGTTTTCTAAATATTCTGATTTTTTGTGAATTGTGAGGATTTAAGTTTCTGGTTGCATGATTCTTTTTCTGCTCTCAAGTAGTCTTGCCTATATGTATGTTTATCATTGATGAGGCAAAGATGTAGAGAAATGCTCCAAGATTCCCATTGCTTTTCTTTGTAAAATTACTTCTCTCCTGTACTGTGATCTGCAAACCTTTCCCATCTTGGCCTCCTGCTTTTAATTACCTCCTATTTACCCCATTGGTGAGGAAGGGATTTTTACCCTAGACCTTTGAGGGTAACCAAACCTGTGTCACTGAACACTGGACAGAGGAGACTGACCATAGTCCCATGTGTCATATATATTCACAGTCTGGAGGAGGGGATGGAGCACACCACATAGAACCTTACAGAGGTGGCTCCTGGGAGCAGTGAACAACCAGAGGCTATGGGAAGCAGGCTTTGTAGTACTGAGAGGGTGTGGTGACCCCCTAGTTCCTATGAGAAAATATAATTGGTTTGTTGGCTAATTCCAGGAGCTGTCAGTGGAACCCACTATTCCACTGCGAGCCTGAAGGTGGTTTGGCTAGGAGAGCTCATCCATGAGTGCAGAAGTAGGAGGTGAACTTGTGGCTATACCATTTGAGAACCTCTCAGTTTCACCAGATATAAAGGCAGCACATAATATTGGATCTTAATTTTAGGCCTCACACCATACACCTGACTCCGATCTCCATGTTCTCAGCTTAGTGGCATTGGTGGGCTCTGACTGGGTCCTTCTCAGGACTGCATCTGAAATCCCTCACTAGGCCATAACCTGGGGATAATCATAGAGTTCACCTCTTTCATAGATCACTGTCCTGTGCTACCCTATGTGCATGGCTGGAAAAAAGTACTTCATTGACTTTGTTCATTGTTTTTATTTTTAGTGAAATGATAAATCTGTCCCGTTACTCATTCTTGGCCTTAGCTTCTGTTTTAAGGAACTTTGGCATGGCACACTTGCTAAATTGAAATTTAATGGAAAGTTTATCATTATTAAGCAAATGTTAAGTATTTGATCAGCAAGAGGAGAGTTTCACCACTATTACTTTTACAAGGTTTCCTATCTTTCCAGAACCTTAGAAGAAGTGTTATTGTAGTATGATTAGAGGAAGGGGAAAGAGTACATTACATACCAGTAAACAGTGTTCTTACCATTAGCATTCCCCTTTCATTTGTAGACTTGAACCTGAAGGCTCACAATTTTGAAAATGAGACAAGTAAGCAGTTGATTTTTTTTTTTAATAATTTATTTCAGAGGGAGAGAGGGAGAGGTAGGGTGAAGGAGAGAGGGAAAGGGAGGAAGAGGGAGGGAAAAGAAGGGAGAGGGAGAGAGGAGCCCAGTGTGGGGCTCAATCCCAGGACTCATGATTTGAGCTGAAGACACTTAACCGATTAAGCCACCCAGGTGCCTCTGGGCAGTTGATTTTGAATAAGTATTTAAACTCTTCCAACACAGTGCTCCTGCCAAAAAAAAATTTTATGTGGGAATAATATGGACATCAGTGATTCCACCCCCCCCCCCCAAAGACATGCTGTAAAACCTACACAGGTACTTTATACAAGGTTTGGCACACAATAGGTGCTCAATTAATATCATTTCCACTTAAGCCAGTTTGATTACTTCTGAAGGAGTTTCATGTTTCAGAGTTTCCCTCTCTCTCTCTCTCTCTCTTTTTTTTCCCCCCCCAAACTAAACTTACTTTACCAACTAGCTGGTTTTGATTTTGTTTTGGCCGTTTTCCTTTTCTATTTCCTCACTCTGGGAGGCTATAAACCATGCTGTGTCCATAAGTAAATAAAAAAGTCCTCAGCTGCCCCAACAAAGAGTATTTTTGGCAAACTCAGTGCACTTAACACAAAGTGTCAGAATTTCAAAGCCTCCCTAAGGAGTCTGGCAAACATATCTAAGGGAAGGTAACCGAGTGATTATGAGTCCTTTTCAAGGCAGTAAGGCCAGTCTCCAGAAAGAAAGGCTGTGTAAAGAGTCACTTGCTTATCCTACAAGACTTGTAGCAGCAGCAGAAAATACGTGCAGGCAAAGAATAAGATGCTTTGGCTCAAACAGGGGAGTTCACTTGAGAGCCATGAATTACTTTTAAAACCTTACTCTAGTAAATATATAGGAAAACTGTAATTTTTTTGATTATGTTCAATCCATATGATAGTCAATTGTGTTAACAAGTTTGTATTGAGCAAATTAAATTGTTTTCAATATACTGTACTTTAATGTTTGGACATAAAGATGCTGTGAACTGCATAGATAAGGTCTTGTTAGTGTTAACATTCCAACTTCTCAATTACTAATTCCATAACCATAGCCAATTATCTAGGAACTCTGCACCTCACTTTGCATCTCTTGTTGATAATGGACATTTCATAGGATTTTTTCTGAGTGTCACATAAACCAACACAAGTAGAAGATCAGCCAGAATCCAAAATTCATAAAAGGTTCTCAGTGAATGATTGCTTTGCTCTTGTTACTACCACTGTGAGTAAATCATGAACTAGTACTACGTTTATCATTACATGTTTGTTTTCAAACAATGGACATTTTTAGATTCTTCCATTGCTTGCCAAAAGCAGAGCTCCAAAATCAAGACAGGAAACAGAAATGAAATATTATAGGCACAATGATGGAAACTCAAAAATATCTATCATTTACAAAACCATGACATTTAAAATATAAAGAATTATTGCTCATATTAAAAAAGAGAAAAATAAGGAGCATAAAATAGCACTCTACCACTGTAACAACTTTTCGCCTTGTGTATTCACTCATTCATTCATGAAATACTTATTAAACCCCTGTAATGTTTGAGCCATTATTCTCGGTATTGTGGATAAAGAAATTAATAAAACATACGAATTTGGGCTCTCATGGAGATTACAATTTCTTAATGGGGAAAAGAGAATAAATTTCATGCTGTGTCCTTTCCTATCTTGCCCTGTTCCTCAGAGGGTGATATTTATCTCTCTCTCTATGGAAAAATAAGAATGAGAAGAGGAATAAGGAGTGTGTGTATGGGTAGAAAGGACAGTGACTTTATTTTATTTATTTTTTTAAAGATTTTTATTTATTTATTTGACAGACAGAGACCACAAGTAGACAGAGAGGCAGGCAGAGAGAGAGAGAGGAGGAAGCAGGCTCCCTGCTGAGTAGAGAGCCCAACATGGGGCTCGATCCCAGGACCCTGAGATCATGACCTGAGATGAAGGCAGAGGCTTTAACCCACTGAGCCACCCAGGCGCCCCAGCACTGTGATTTTAAATAGGACGGCAAGAGAAAAGCTGAGTGAGAGATTGCGAACAAAGACGTAAAGAAGGTATAATTTTGACCTTCCAGCTGGATGAGGAGAGTATGGAAGGCAGAAGAAGCAACAAGCAGTGCATAATCCTGCATGGGACCATGCCTCTAGTATTGACAGAACATAGAAGAGATGAGTGTAGTTAAGTGAGCAGGGCTCCGTCTTGTGATTCGAAGGTAGAGAGTTAATGCAAGGAGAGTAAGTATTCAGAAGACAGGTGATCTTTCAGATTGTTCTCAGGGTGTTGACTTTTTCTTTTAAAGAGTTGGAAGAATCATCCTAATTCTGTGCTGGGAAGAAATTAAGAGAGGAGTAGGGAGGGGCGCCTGGGTGACTCAGCCGTTAAGTCTGTTGGTTTTGGCTCAGGTCAGGATCTCAGGGTTGTGAGTTGGACCCCACGTTGGGCTCTGTGCTCATTGGATAGCCTGATAGAGACTCTCTCCCTCCTTACGCCCCTCCACATCACTCTTACATGCTCTCTCTCAGATAAATAAATAAATAAATAAATAAAGTCTTTAAAAAAGATAACTAGAACATTTAGGAATTGGGGAGCGACTGGGTTCCTGATACATTATGATGTGATTACATACAGGATATAAGAGAAGGCAGGAAATCATGAGTAACTCAAGGGCTTTGGGTTGAGCAACTGGGGGGTGGAATTTCCAGGTAGAGAAAAAGACAACGCAGGTGGAAATTAGAAATAGTAAGATCAAGAATTTGGTTTGGGGGATATTAATTTTTAGGGAATTATCAGACATTTGAGCCTTGGTGTCTTGAGAGTATGTAGGTTCAAGCCTGGAATCCATGGGGAAGATCCAAGCTAGAGATACAAAATATGGGTCACCAGGATATGGAATTTTTTCCCATGTTTTTTTCACTCCTTGCCTGTAGACATTTTGAATTTATATATCCTGTTTCTCAGCATTACATTAACATTTAAAAAAAAATTGCCTCACGGCAACATGTAGTATTATTTTAAGGACAATGGAAGGTATGTGCCAGATCTAGAGGTAAATGGTTAATTTCACCAGGTTTCATTTTGACAGCTTTGAGCTTGGATTTGCTCTTTTAGATTTGTGATCCTCAGTTCCTCACTGGCAAATAAGAAACAATAATACCTATTTTATATGATTTTTGTGAGGGGCATGTTTTATACCATTCTTTGAAATTTTAGTTTTTAATTATTAAGTGGTATAGGATGTACAATATACTTAGTGCTTCATATTCATTACCTACTTTAATCCTCACTAAAAATATAGAAGTAGGTGGAATTATCCCAATAGGAAGGCAGAGCCTCAGGAAGATTGAATAATGTACTCATGTTAACCTAGCTAGCAAGTAGCAGAATCAAACCTATCTATTAACGGTTTTTGTTTTGCATTTGTTGTTTCTACATGGATTTTATATAATACAATCTAAAGTCCTAGGAATAGAATAAGCACACAATAATTCCTCGCTATTTTCATTATTATGCATGTGAGAAGGTTAGTTATCAGTTTTAGAGTAGTATCTAATTTTCTATGAGGATCAAACAAAATTTCATTTGAATGAATAATGTATGTATAACAGTTCTGGTAGCAAAATTCTTTCAAATGCAGTATATTAATTAAGCAATATTTATAAATATATATCGGCACATGAATTTCAGCTGTTCAACCTATAAATGAGTATAGTGTACTCAACATCGTACTCAATGAATGGCTTTAAGATGAATGCAGAGTGGATCCATGGCATCTGTCTTATTTACCCAATGTCTCCAGTGTTCTATGAAAGACCTACTGGGACTCTACTATTTCCTTCCAGTACCTTCCATTGTGAAGACTCTATCCCAGATATCTAGATATACTCTAGATATGTTTATGTCCTGAGTGAAACCAGCCTATTAACTTCCAAATGCAGTTGAAAAGGTATGGATGGTGGGGGTGCCTGGGTGGCTCAGTGGGTTGAGCCGCTGCCTTCGGCTCAGGTCATGATCTCAGGGTCCTGGGATCAAGCCCTGCATCGGGCTCTCTGCTCAGTGGGGAGCCTGCTTCCCCCTCTCTCTCTGCTGCCTCTCTGCCTGCTTGTGATCTCTCTGTCAAATAAATAAAATTTAAAAAAAAAAAGGTATGGATGGCAAAATTTCTTTGAATTATCTGTATTACAGCCAAGCCCAGTTTAAATAACTCTTGATTCTGTGGATAAGTAGTGTCTGTTGCTAGTATGCTTTTTTGTATAATTATTATTTATCACATATGTTTTACTTTGCTTATACAATGTTTATTATATCATATATGTCATAACATACATTAATAGATTTAGCATGTAAATGCCAGAAGATCTGTGCCATAGTGGTCAAGCGTGTGCAAGAGCACAAGTGTTTTGCATGAGTTGTGCATTCAGTGTCCCACTCAGGTGAACCTGATTTGTCTGGGTAATTTCTCAAAATTTAGCATTCTCATTTGTGAAATGGAAAGGGGTCACTCTTTTCTCAGGGTTTATCATGCGTTTTGCAAGATGATAAATAACGTCATTAGTGACCTCTAAGACAATAATTTTAAAGCCTATTATTTATTGGGCACATACCAACTAAGTGGGTGCTCCAAATGTTTATGTGAACTAGTGAAAATAATACCCTCAAAGGCAAGCATTGTAATTATATTCCTTTGGTAGAGAGATTAGAAACTGTGGTATAGAGAGGCTAAATATCCTGCCCAAAGAGGCATAGTTGGCATTTGCCTCCTTGCTACCAGAGCAAGATAGGTTGTCGAGAGCAATCATGTCCGATACAATTTTCTGCAGTGCATGAAATACTGTATATCTACTCTGTCCTGTGTAACAACTAGCCACACGTGGATGTTGAGCATTTGAAATGTGATGAGAGGGATAAAGTGACAGAATTTTCAGTTTTATTTAATTTTAATTACAGTTTAAATTAAGTAGCCATATGTAGCCAGTGGCTAACATATTGTACAGTGACGCTGTGGAGTAAAAATCTATTACACTGTGAGACCCTCCAGGGCTTGTCGTGTGTCTCATTTGGCTTTGTGTCAGGGGCCAGTACTGACTTGGAACACAGAGGTGCACAGTGAATGCTTGCTGCAGTAAGAAGAGATTTATTTATGGGTTCTACTCTCAGCTTGTGGGTCTAGTTTCTGGTTAGTGGACATCCCGGTACAGCTCTACTCCTCCATACCTCCAGTGTCTTTTTACAGTTTTGCTTAGTGAGCCTTTCCTTGGCTGCATTTCAAGCTCCTTAGCTGGGTTTAAGCGCCAAAAGGGTCACCATTTGCCAGGGAGGAAATAAAAATGCCAGCTGAGAGTGTGTTTTGGAGTACGGCTGATCTGTTTGATACCCAGTCTCACAACTTCTGAGCTGACTATCCTTCCTCAGAGAAATGATGGACATCTCAGTTTTCTGTTCTATCAGGTGTATATAATAAATGTTCTCTTTGCGTGAAGTTGTTGGGAAAATAAATGGAGATAGTTCTTGAAACCCTTTGCAGAATACCTGGCAGGTAGATTTCAATCAACAAATACCTATTTTTATTATAATTTTTCTAAATTTTTCCTATTTTTGCCTTCAAACCTCCAACACCTCACAAAGGTAAAATTTCAGGAGAATGTTTTATGGAAAGCATTTTGAAACATTTAGACTATCTACAGGATGCTGATTTACATCTTTTAGTTAAACAATCATTTCTTGAGCTACAATAACTTGCCAAATCCTTGAGGTGGAACAAAGAGTGTATATATAAGGATAAATAAGACACATCTAGTGCCTCCAAGGAGTTCACAGCGTGCTGGGAAAGAGAGCCAACAAACTGATTATAGAGTAGTGTGAACGTTCTAGAGGAAGTAAGTACGAGGCAGTGATCATCATTCCTGGATGGATAGGAATTGTCACGGAAATCTTCACGGACAACGTCGTGTATCACTGAATTCTAAAGAATGCTTAGCATTTGTTGGATGCATATGAAATATGAACTTCATTGATCAGTCTGTTCTTTGCTATTAGGAGCTTAATGAATAAATTATGAAAAGTAGTTCCTCCTCCTCCATCACCCTCTCTTCTTCTTCCCTGTCCTCATTCTTCTCCTTCTTCTGATTCTGCTGCTGCTGCTGCTTCTGTTTTCTTTGTGTAGGATGATTTAAAAAAAAATAAATCTAGAAAGTGAAAGTCAATCTTGTATCTAGATCATGCTTTCCCTACAGAGTGTTAAAATGGGTAATAGGAAGAAAGAGACATTAAATTAGAATGTGATTATCCTGGAGGTCTCATACTATAGCAGATGCCATATTAAAGGTTTAATTTTTTTTTTAAGATTTTATTTATTTGACAGAGAGATCACAAGTAGGCAGAGAGGCAGGCAGAGAGTGGGGGGGAGCAGGCTACCGGCTGAGCAATGCTGGGCTAGAGCCCAACGTGGGGCCCTGTCCCAGGACCCTGGGATCATGACCTGAGCCAAAGGCAGAGGCTTTTTAACCCGCTGAGCCACCCAGGTGCCCCTAAAGGTTTAAAAAATCCAGATAACAGGAATATTTAAAACAAATACAATTCTTTTAAGTATTAAAAAAAGTATATCAAATAATTGCCACAGCTGGTAAGTTGATGATCAGCAATATTTGGAGGTGAGCATGGGGTGCATTGAAGAGCAGCTCGAGCCTCCATCACTGTAATTATGTATGAGTCCCAGACAATCTACACAGCCTTGTCCTGCCAAGACTCCTCATATAACTATGCACAACCCATGCCACCAACAGAGTGCATTGCACAAGAAATTATACATTTTAAATTGGATGCCAGAAAGAGGGTTTCTAACTACATAGTGAAGGCAGCTGTGCTAAGATATTTGGCCATCTCTGTTTTCTATGGTTTAGCTCAATATATTCAAAGTCCGTGAAATATTTTAGATCTGTTACCGGTGCACTAGGGCATGGTGATTGAGAGTTCCTGAGATAGTTTTTGCTCAGATCCTATCTCTGATCATTCCTACTAAGGTATTTAAGCTGTATATGCCTCAGTTTTCTCAGCTGTAAATTAAGATTAATAATAGTATCTCCCTTATAACATTGCTCTAATAATTAAGTGAGGCACTATATAAAGTGATTAGGCAGGGGCTACCCTAATTTGTGGCCAAAGAAGTTAGATACTGCCTCTTCTATTATTCTGTTGGTGTGGACTGTGTCTTCTTGGTATACTGTGTTCTTCTAACTCCTAAAACTTGTTTTGTTTTTTAAGATTTTATTTATTTATTTATTTGACAGACAGAGATCACAAGTAGGCAGAGAGGCAGGCAGAGAGAGAGAGGAGGAAGCAGGCTCCCTGCTGAGCAGAGAGTCCCATGCGGGGCTCGATCCCAGGACTCTGGGAATTTAACCTGAGCTAAAGGCAGAGGCTTTCACTCACTGAGCCAGCCAGGGACCCCCAAACTCATAAAGCTTTTAAAAAATGGTTGTTCAGGGACACCTGGGTGGCTCAGTCAGTTCAGTCTCTGACTCTCGATTTTGACTCAGGACATGATCTCAGAGTAGTGAGTTGGAACATGGCTTCAGGCTGTGCATGGGTATGGAGCCTACTTAAGATTCTCTCTCTCCTCCTTCCTCTGCCCCTCCCCCTGTGCTTTCCTTCTCTCTGTCTCTATATAGCTAAAAAAAATCATTGTTCTGTGAAGCAATGAGTAAATGAGAGCCTGGTATTTATATGGATTTTGGAATTATGCCAATAAATCTTTTTTTCTCTGATTCCAACATCGTAATACTAACATTATACTCAGATAATTTGAATGAGTGATGCCTTTAATAATAAAATTATATTATTAAATGTCTGTAATACTCCATATTGGCGACAAAAGATGGTGTGTGGATTACTTTTAGGAATTCTTTTAATGTTCCCATTGATATTCATTGCTTACTCATTTTGTTATTGGTAAATAATCATTTGCATAAATATGTTGGCCAGTTCCAAAACTTATGTACACACACACACAACTTCATAGGTGGTCATTGTGTAGTGTTGAAGTTGGGATTTAAGCAAATGATGGAAAACCACTTTTTTGCAGGTATAGGCATTAAGAAACACTCTCCAGTTACCCTGACAGCAATGACATAAAATTTTTCTCCTGCATTTCTTCACAAAAGACAGGAGAGTGTTGGGGTGGAGTGAGAAATCAGACACCAGTAGAATGTGGCTTTCCAACTGGATAACACCCTTTCCCTATTAATTGTAATGAAGAGCGTACTGTGCAGATCTGAATTCCAGAGAAGTTTTATAAAATGAAAATAAAAAGAAATACAGCATTTCCTTTAATGTATACACTGGGTAGTATAAGAAAGGAAATAGATCATTTCAGATGCCTTAATTAACATGTTAGTAAAATCAGTTACTGTGCTGGAATTGGTCAGGAATATTTTGCAGTATCTGAATTGTTTTTGTGTGCGTATTTGTTCATTATAACCCAGCACATGATTCCCAGCAAATGTGTGGAAGTGCTAAGGTTTACCAGAATTCCTGGGTGTGTTTGTGTGCATTTTCATTTCTCTGCTCTCTGGAAGAGGGCATTTCCCCTTAAACTCACCTACTTTTTTTTTTTTTTTTTTTGCTGCATGCTTACTCTTTACCCCTTGGAAGATAATTCCCCTTGTTAGCTTTATTGTTTGAATTGGGCTATTCTACCCTTTTTCCTTCAGTACTTTCTACCAGGGATAAGAGGGAGGCTGTGACCCTGTCAATTTTGTCCTCTTTGCAGATTTTCTTCAGGTGAGACAGAGGCTGAACTAGCCTGTTTGTATATTTTACTGCCGCACAATAAGTATCAGCTTTATTATTCAGAAAACACATCTTCATTGTCCGGGGCTCTCATTTTTGCATAATTTGGGAAGGTTGGTTTTAACTGACCCCTTTCCAACCCCAACTTCCCAGCTCTCATTGTTTTCTTAGAGAACCTTTGTGTCTATGGGACTTCTTTTCTCACTCAGATTAATGTCTGCTTTCTTCAGCATTATCCCTGAGTAGAGAGACTGGTAGTACAAGGATGTCTCTGAAGGTCTTATGTTAAAATGCAAGATGTAGTAGAGGGGGAAAAAAAAGAGAGAGAGTTGTCAGTAATAAGGTTTTATCTTAATGTCGTCAAGTGACTTCTGGAGTTATCGCTGGCACATTTGTGAGTATTTGCCTCAACGACGGAGTCTGCTTTACAAAATCATTTTGTGCCAGAAGAGACTATTTAAAATTGTGCTCATGGTGCTGTCTCCAGGCGGGAATTTGTTATTAGCAGCGGTGATAAGGAAGGCTGCAGACATGTCATGACATTGGTTACCCTCAGGATAAGAGTAGATCAAGGCGTTCTGAGGAAAGGGCAGAAGGGGTGAATTACTCCTCGTCACTGCCAGACTTTGTGGCTACCAGCAAAGGAACATTTTAAGCTGCTTCCAACTCGGGAAATTGGGGAAATTGCAGCTCCTGCACCGATCACTGCTTCCCTCCATCTGCCCTCTTCAGAGCTGTCCTTTACGGGGACTTCACTCAGGTCCACGGTCATGGCAGAGTTTTCTCTGCAAGTAATTGAAGAATGACTTCATCTGAGTGTAGAGGGGTCTCAGGGTCATATGTAGTGAGCTGAAGTACTGGGAACACTGTTTCTACACATCTCTGCACACACACTCACAAACGCACACATGTTGTTTTGAGAATACTGGCTATGGAATCAGTGCTTGAGACTAGGAAGTGTGTGGACAGGTGAGGTGGCCAGGTGATTTTCCACTGATCAGAAAAGTAAAACCCAACCAAATAACACTGACTTGAAGTGAAAAGAGTTAGGTACTCAAAAATTTGAAACAAATTGATACCTATTAATCAGTTTCTCCCATCTCTGAAGTAAAGCACATGAAATGACTACAAAATTTTTGTGCTGCAATGTGTATAATTGTGTCCTTTGCTCCTATTCTGGGATATTGTTAACACAAAACAGGGAGCTATTAAAAAATGGGAAAGACTGAATTCTAGCAATATGCTTATTTTAAACCAAAATCTAAGCATTATTGGATATGAAACTTGCAAATCTTTAGTCATATTCCCTTTTATTCAAAGATCAAAATGTCCTTTATACACCACAGAAGAAAATGCTGGGTACATTTGAATTCAGTAGATATCACCGACTCTTTTTTCAAGTGTTCTGACTTTGGCAGAAGCCAAGAAGCAGTTTGCAAAGCACTTTTCCTTAATATTTAAATTCCCTTTGAGGTTTAAGAGAAATTTAATCCACATGTTTCTAATTCATTTGCACTCAACTCATAAAAAATGTTCTTCAATTTGATCTCATTGTGGTCCAGGGGCATTAAAAAGCTTTCAAATGAGCCTTCCTCCTTGAATTGAAATCCAGATGTTGTGTTTTGTCAGCTCTAAGCAAATTCAAAACTCAGAAAAGTCTTGGTCATAAACGAGAAGGCACAGATGGTTTTGGATCTTAGGGAGGAAAAAAATCCACAGATAATAGAAACTCTTAAAATATAGGGAACGATCATTTTTAAGGATTTCATTCAACTGGTGAGTAACATTATGCTCATTTAAAGATGGCAGTCTCTGCAGCTACGGGAAATCAAATGATCTGAGGCCAAACTGTGAGTGAGAATATAGCCAGGAATAGACTCTCAGAGACCTTCTTTTTACTAATCACGAGTAGTGATTAAAATAAATAAATAGTAGGAGGGTGAAAAGGATGGAACCAAATGCTAAAGCCATATGGTAGCACCATCAGGGATAGAAAAAAATAAGGTTATTTTTCACATTTCAAATACTCCCTCACATTAGCCACAGAGAAGACGGGCGGGAGAGAGCGGACTGAATACTGTGCAATCGAAGGCAGCAACAGTCACATTCTAAATAATCATATTCCTGGCATTTCCCAGAGAGTTCGGTTTTTCAGCATTCAAATTTTCAATCTCAATTTACTGTATCTGGAGGCAAAATGGGATTCCGTCCCTCTTAAATATGAATTCTATTTGAGAAGCGCTCAAGTTTTTTTCTGTATCTTTAAACCAGTGTGCTGATCCGCACACACATAGAGAGGTCACTAACTACTAACCAGTAATCTTTTTTACCTTAGCACCTAGATCATTACCTTTTCTGCCTTAATTACAAATTTCTTCATAACCAGGATGAGTTTACCAATACACTATGCATTTTTTGCTGGAAACTTCCACCTGAGAAATTTTTCATGGTTTTGAAAAACTTGTATTTGGAAGATCCTTTTAAGATCGATTGATCAATTGATTTGAGAAAGAAAGAACATGCATCACGTGGAGGGGAGGTACAGAGGGAGAGAGAGTCTTAAGCAGACTCTGCACTGAGCTTGGGGCCCCAAAAGATGTTCCATTTCAGGACCCTGAGATCATGACCCTGAGATCAGGACCTGAGCTGAAACCAAGAGTCGAACACTTACCTGATTCAACCATCCAGGAGCCCCACTTTAATATGACTCTTTGGCTAAACATTTTCTTCCTTCCCTTCCTCCCGCCCTTCCTTCTTTCCTTTTTATTTATTTATTTTTTTAACAAAATGGAAGGTTCTTTTTTTTTTTCCTTTAAATTCAGTTAGCCAAGGTATTTTACAGATGTAGTAAAAAGAAGGGTGCCTGCACCCCAATGTTCATAGCTGCAATGTCCGCAGGAGCCAAACTGGAAGGAGCCAAGATACCCTTCAACAGATGAATGGCTGAAGAAGATGAGGTTCATATGCACAATGGAATATTACTCAGCCATCAGAAAGGATGAGTAACTAAACATTTCTCAATACTTTGTTTCATAGGGTGTGGGTCTTAGTTCTAAGATTAGAAATTGTTTTAGAGTCAGCCCAATCTAGGTTCAAATGCTAGCTCTGGCCTTGCGAGCTGGTTTATTTAGGGACTTTACGTTGCTTCTCTTATCTTCTATTTTCTCCCCTCTGAAATTTTGATAAAATAGCTACATTCAGGAAGTTTGTGGTGAGGACTGAGATGTGCAATATTCATTTATTCCTTTTCTGTTCACTTTTCTCTCCCCAGTACTATGAGTCACACTCTATGGGTATAGCTCATCCTTGATAATGTGAAGAAAACAAAGAGAACTTGGTGGGAGTTTGTTCTTGAATTCTTTAAGCCCTCTTTTGTTTTAAACGTGTACTTTGTAAGAGAGTGCTATGCAATTCCTCTTGCATGTGTTTATTAAACATTGGTTCCTGGTCTGAATTTAGCACCCTTCAGATCTAAGTCCCACACTCTTCTTTCTCTCTTTCTTTCTGATAGACTAGAGGGTGTCTGCGACGGTCTAGCAATCATTCATCCAAACGCATAGCAGCATCCTAAGTTCCACGTTGAACCCTCCCCTCCCCACCCCTTACCCCACCCTCACCCCCCACTTGCCTCTTCATTCCACCTAAGTCCGATGTGGAAGACATCAGGCCAGACCCAGCAGGGCACTGGATTAGTGTCAGGCAAGAGACCCAAGAACGATAATCAGGACCACTGGATTTCAGCTGTAACACCTTTGAGTAAAAGACTCTGGAGCTTTCTTTGGGTCTTGTTGAGAAGATAGCTTTGATATCTGGAGTTGCTTGTAGCCTCTGCCATTATGAGGGGGAAAACTTGTCTGTAAATGGAGCCCCATGTAAGAGAAGAGAACAAAAACATCTGAGTTCTGATGGCCTTGGTTATACGCCTGGAATCAGCCGTACCTGAAGCCTTTCCATGGCGTAAGAAAACACATTTTCCCCTTCACACCAGCCACTTTGATTATAAGTGTTTTATTTTATACTAAGATGAAAAGAACACACAGATAAATAATTTTTACAATGCATAATAAGATGCTTTTCATAAAAACAATGACTAATGGCAGTTAATGTTCTTCTTTTTCTTACTGTTATTGCTATGATTATTACTTGTGGCTGAAAAATAACATAAAAAACAGTTTTCTCATCTTACACAGACTTTGAATGGTTTATTTTATTTTTTTTTATTTTGTTAAAAGTTTTCAGTCCCAACCTCAAGACCTCACGGTGCTTGCAGACATAGGCAACTACTTTGTTCAAAGAAAAAAGTCATTCCTCTCCTTAGATATGCCCAGCAGGTCTATTAAACTCCTGTGATTTCTCAGCCATTCACAGTTACTGCATGATGCTTACAACTGTGTTTCAACAGATCCTTCACACTTTTTTATATCTTTTTTTATTCTCTTTCTGCAGACAGGCTTACTATTTAATACCGGCTCGGGGAGCCTGATACTATGGATTCTAAATGAGTTCCACTGCCTGGGGTGGTTGACTATCCGATAGTGGCCTTTTCTTTTGTGAATGGATCCTAATTTATACCTCAACTTATATTAGTAATGTTGACCAAGGAGCCAGATAAAGGTCTATAGATGATAATTTTGTTAAGAAATTAGAAAAGGAAAGAAATGGATGTTAAAGAAAAATAATCAATGGTGTAGATAATGGAAAGGGACCGTCAGCATCTTGGGAGAAGGAGACACATTTGAATTGCTTTCCTTTGTACCCCAAGTGCTAGCATTGCGACAGGCATTGTCTTAAATTCTCCTCTCCTTTTGGTTAAGGGCTGGGATACTACTGAGAGCCAGGTCCTCAGCAAAAGACGTGGGAGGAGTAGGTTTTGATGTTTATCCTTGTTTGGTGAATTTTTACATGCAGTTATTTAAGAATTTACATGAAGAGGGAGGGTTTTCGAAAAGTTTATTTGGGCAAAGGCAGTTTCCCTGCAGCTCTAATGTCCTAAATAGATAATAAAGTTGCCTGATTTTGTTCTTCTTGCAAATATTGAAACATCCTTTGTGTGAAACCGGGAGATCAGGCCGGAGAACTCAGCTATTTGTGGAGTTGGGGGGAAATGCAGAAAGCACTGCTGCAGACTGTTGGTTAGATGTGGAAGATAGTAGTGAAAAAACACAATCTGGTTTCTTTGAGTTGAATGCCCTGTTGTGATGGCCAGTGCCTCCCTGAAACAATCTGCCCGTCAGAGTGACATTCACAAATAGCATCCAGGGCTGTATTTCTGGCACTTTCTCCCTGCCCACTAAGTTTTATTGCTGCATGTTGCCATGTGGTTCTTAAACTGCTCAGGAAGATCACCCGTTCTTAGCACAACATAAACTTTACCTAACGTTTCTCTGAAATGGTGATGAGTGACCTCTACCTGACCTTTCCTGCCCATTCTGTCCATATTTTTGAAGTGCAGAGGTAGCAACTTCATCACGGAATTTGTATTAGAGGAATGTTGTGCAGTCACTCTATATCATATACAGTATTACAATTAGTTATATAAAATAAATATAAATAATAGAGTATAATTAATATAATATATAATCAATTTTCCAGAGATACTCTGCCCCCCTCTGCCATTGATAAAACTAGTGGGTTTAGTTGGATAATCAGTGGTTCTCTGAAGAGATGAAACTTGGTGGCTCGGGCAGAGAATGCAGGGACCCTTAAAGCAGTTTTGCTGGAATGGAATATACCACACATAGACCCTGCGAAGTTCAAATATCTAAACTTCCAATTGAATCGTTCATTTCAAACCCCCTGTTCTTTCTCGCTGATGCCACTCAACAACTGTTTTCTGGAAAGAAAAAAAAAAAGTTTCTATTTGATAGAGCATGTAAGCAGGGGTAAAGGCAGGGAGAGGGAAAAGCAGACCCCCCCCCCATCAAGCAGGGAGCCTCATGCAGTACTCAATCCCAAGACACTGGGATCATGACCTGAGCCGAAGGCAGATGCCTGATGCCTAATTCCAGGCACCCTGGTATTGCTTTTAAACTAAGACTTAACCATGAGTCTAGGATGGCGTTGTGTTGTGAAATAAGGGACTATATGGTTAACTTCTTTAAAAATAAGTATTAGCAACAAACTTGTTACCAGAAGTTTATTGCTATTATCTCTTTATATTTTGAGTGTTTTCTGAATCTTAATAATCTTAATAACTTAAGGGAGTTGATAGCAATCCTAAGATGCGTAACTCCAGACAGCAAAAGTCCTTCTATCAGTTGTTAAGAGAGAAAACACTTCATTTCTCCAGAATATCTAACTTAACGGTATAGCTTTTCTATGATCTGGTTTGTTTTACCTTTAAAATTCTAAGCAATCACTTTGCTAAATTTTTTAATGATGCTAATTTGAGCATTACAAATGTCTTATAGTCATTTTCTGTCAAGTTCTCATGTAGTCATCACTGCTATGTCTCTTTTGTAGCTGTGCTTTTTTGCCTTTGTGGAATAACATGTTTCTTATAATTTAGGCGGATTGCAGAGATGAGCGAGTTCCTATCTCGTATGACTTGATTGGTAACAACTATGTTAAATCACATTCATTCCAGTCGTTTGATGTAGAGACAGACCGTCATTCATTTATTCTGCCTGTTCACATGTATTGAAAATTTGCTCGGTGAAAGGTACTGTTTATGGAGCTGGATAGAAAAGCCGTAGGAGGGTAGGCATGACTAAGACCTTTTTGGGGGTGGCAAGCATTGGAAGTGCATCATTACTCTACATTACAGAGTAGTATGGTTATAGGGTGGTATACAAGAAGTACATGGTAAGGAGCAGAGAGCTCACTCCGTTGATGGAAGGTTGTGGTTCCATGATGCCTTTGCAGGGGATAGAATATTAATTTCATCTCTTAATGTCGTTCATCTTGGAGGGTTTCTGTAACGTTCTTTGTTGTCAGTATGATTTTGAGGCTTCTCCGAGTTTACTCAAAGAATATTTATTCTACAAACTTATCCATTTAGAAAATGCACCTGTGTTCCGAACAACCCATTCCGCTCCATCTCCACTACCATTATACAGTTCCAGTAAGTGTCTTTTTTGGTTCATCTGCCTCTATTCTTGCCAGCTTTGGTGCATTCTTAATCCATATAAAGAGAGGAACTCTAAATCAATCTGTTGTCCTCCTGCTACTGACTTTCTAGAGGTTCAGTTTAATGGCCTACATGGTTCACCAAGATCTTGCCTCCTCTTGGTCAGCACCACACCCTGGGCCCAGTACCTCAGGGTCCTCTGATAAGAGTTGTCTTCCTTCTACTTGCTTGGCTCATTCCTTTATTCTTTAGAGTCTCAGATTAAATATTAATTCATCAGAGTACCCTTACCTAATACTTAGCTGTCTTATTTCATAGAGTCCTGCACTTACCCAGTATAATCTGCTTCATTATTTGTAATTTGCGTGATTGTTACCTATTTTCTTAGATCATCAACCTGAAAAAGGTTGGAGACTTTGCCCTTACAGTAGTGTCTGCCAGGTATGGAACATTCAAGAAAGCTATTTTCTGGATGAATTAATGTCATAACCCATTTGCATCCAGGCTAAATATTTCATCAGTATGTCTGTAGTGTATATCGACCATTTATACTTGGAGTTTAACTTCCTAAGGATTGCAGGGGGCGGTGGAAACAAAGGTCCTGGGCACAGAGTTAACTGGAGCGCATATTATTTACTGGAATAGTCTTACTTGTCTATTCTCTGCACCTTGAACTTAAATTCAATATGTTCAAACTGTAGGCTATGTTTACTACTAAAATCAAACTACATTCAACTATGGATAAACTGTCTCTGAACATTGCTATAGGCTGCACTCTATCAGAGGAGTGGGCAACAAGCTGTGAGCCTAAACTTTTATCATCGTATCTATAAGTCAAGATAACAGCCAAGACTTCCTCCTGTGGACCTCACACTGCCTTTAGAAAAATAGAAACGTGAAATATTTAGATAGAAAAAAAAGGAAATATGAAAAAAATTACTTGGCATTGATAGAATACCACTGACTATCCCTTTTCCTTAAAAAGACCTGGACTGCAGAGAATTGTCCAAAATGCTAAAAAGCACAATTGCAGATACCTGGAAAAACATAACCAACATTTTAATGGTTAATAATATCCTAGTTTGTGATGCCAATTTCCAATGTAAGATAAGTTCCCTCACAATGTTTTTTTTTTCAATTGAAGTTACATGAACATTTTTTCAGTTTCTAGTGTATATTATAATGATCTGATACTAGTATATATTGTCAAATGACCACCACAGTAAGTCTAGTTAATATTTATTCCCATACATAGTTATAATTTTTTTTCTTGTGATGGGGACTTTTAAGGTCTATTCTCTTAGCAATGTTCAGTTTTGCAATATAGAATTGATCACTGTATATAAAATTTCTATGTTTAGTTTTATTCAGTTTTTCTTGAACATAAAACTAATTATAAGCCACTTAAATGCTATTTCCATCTTGCTCATCTTTTTTTTTTTTAAGTTTACAATAAACAAATCCACTGCCAGAATAAAGTAGTCTTTACTTTAGATTTGGAAAAATGAAAATAAATTAAATGGAATACAAACCAGGACACATACCAAGTTCCATATCAAATACAGGAAATGTTTACCTTTTTTGAGTATTGTTGACACACAACCTTGCTTAGTTTCAGGTGTGCAACTTAGCAGTTTGACAAATTTAAGTATTATGCTGTGTTCATCACAAGTATAGCTACCATATGTCCCTTTGCATTGCTATTAGAGTATCATTGATGGTATTCCTTATGCTCTGTTTTTCATTCTTGTGACTTACTCATTTCATATCTGGAAGCCTGTCTTTCCTTCTCCCCTTCACTTGTTTTTTCCCAATCCGCATCTGCGTCCCCCTTGACAGCCATCAGTTTGTTCTCTGTAGTCATAGTCCTCATTCTACTTTTTGTTTGTTTACTCATTTTTTAAGATTCCACTCAAAAGTATAATCATATGGTATTGGTCTTTCTTAGTCTGACTTATTTCACTTAGCATATACCCTTTAGGAGCATCCATCTTAAATGACATGAGCTCATCCTTTTTTATGGCTATATAATATTCCATTGTGTCTTTATATACCACGTTTTCTTTATCCACTCATCTGTTGATTAGATACTTAGATTGCTTTCATGTTTTGGCTATTGTAAATAATACTGTAGTAAACCTAGGGATGCATGTATCTTTTTTAGTTAGTATTATTTTCTCTGGGTAAATCCCCAGTAGTGGAATTAATGGATCATATGTTATTTCTATTTTCAATTTTTTGAGGAATCTTCATACTGTTTTCTGTAGTGGCTGTACATTTGATCACCCCACCAACAGTGCACAGGAATTCCAGTTTTTCAACATCTTCATCATCTCTTGTTGTTTCTTGTCTTCTTGATTGTAGTTATTCTAAGAGGTATGAGAGGATATTTCATTGTGTTTTTGATTTGCAATTCCCTGATAATGAATGATGTTGAATATCTTTTCGTACTCTCTGTTGGTCATCTGTATGTCTTTTTGGGCAAAAAAAATATATATATATCTACTCAGGTCCTCTGCCCATTTTTTACTTGGAGTGTTTGTTATTTTGGTGTTGAGTTATAGGAGTTCTTGATGTATTTTGAATATTAATCTCTTATTGAATATATCATTTGAAAATACCTTCTCCCGTTTAGTAGGTTGACTTTTTGTTTTGTTGATGGTTTCCCTTGTTGTGCAAAAGCTTTTCATTTTGACACAGTCCTGTGCTTGCTTCGGCAGCACACTTTATATATATATATATATATATATATATATATATATATATATATATATATAAATTTTTTTTTTTTACACAGTCCCAGTAGTTTATTGTTGCTTTTGTTTTCTTTGCCTTAGGAGACAGCTAGAAAAATGTTGCTGTGGCTGATGTCAGAGAAATTACTGCCTGTGTTCTCGTCTAGGCTTTGATGGTTTTAGGTCACACATTTAGGTCTTTAATTGGTTTTTAGGTTTTTTTGTGTATGGTGTTGGAAAGTGTCCCAATTTCATTCTTCTACATGTAGCTCTCCAGTTTTCTCAGCACAATTTATTGAAAAGACTGTCTTTTTCCTATTGTATATTTTTGCTTCCTTTTCATAGATTAATTGACCATACAGTTGTGAGTTTATTTCTGGGTTTTCTATTCTATTCTATTAATCTGTGTGTCTCTATTCATCAGTACTATACTGTTTTGATTACTACAGCTTTGTATTATGTCTTAAAATCTGGAATTATGATACCTGCAGATTTGGTCATCTTTCTCAGGATTGCTTTGTCTATTTGAGGTCTTCTTTGATTCCATATAAATGTTAGTATTAATTGCTCTAGTTTGGTGAAAAATGCTGTTGGTATTTTGATAGGGATTGTGTTGAATCTGTACATGGCTTTGGATAATATGGACATTTGGACAGTATTCATTCTTCCAGTCCATAAGCCTGAAATACCTTTACATTTGTTTCATTTTCAGTTTCTTTTATCACTGTTTTCTAGTTTTCAGAGTATAGGTCTTTCATTTCTCTGGTTAAGTTTCTTCCTAGGTATTTTGTTCTTTTTGGTGCACTTATAATTGGTGGTGGTGATCTAATTTCTCTTTCTGTGACTTCATTTTCAACGTATAGAAATTCTACCAATTTCTGGGTGTTAATTGTATATCCTGCCACTTCAGTGAATTTGTTTATTCTAATAGATTTTGTGGAATCTTTAGGACTTTCTCTGTGTAGTAGCATGTTGTCCACAAATAGTGATAGTTTAACTTCTTTACCAATATTAATGTCTCATTTCTTTATCTTGTCTGATTGCTATGGCTAGGACTTCTAGTATTATGTTGAATAAAGTGATGAGAGTGGACATCTTTGTCTTTTTCCTGATCTTAGAGGGAAAGATCAGTTTTTCACCATTGAGGATGATGTTAACTGTCTTTTTCATATATGGCCTTCATTATATTGAGGTATATTCCATCTAATGCATTTTATGATAATTTTTTATCATGACTGGGTGTTGAATCTTGTCAAATGTTTTTTCTGCAATTGACATGATTGTATGATTTTTATCTTTCATTTTGCTGTTGTGGTGTATACTGTTGATTGATTTGTAAATATTGAATCATCCCAGGAATAAATCCCACCTTATCATGGTGAACGATCTTTTTAATGTATTTTTTGTATATTGTTTGCTAATATTTTGTTGAGGATTTTTGCTTTTGTATTCATCAGAGATATTGGCCTGTGTCTTTTGTTTTTTGTTTTGTTTTGTTTTGTGCTCTCTTTTTCTGGTGGTCTTATCAGGGTAATCCTGGCCTCATAGAATGTATTTGGAAGCTTTTCTTTCTCTTCTCACTTTTGGAATAGTTTGAAGAGAACAGGTATTAACTCTTATTTAAATGTCTGGTAGACTTCACTTATGAATCTATCTGGTTTGGGACTTTTATTTTTTGGTAGTTTTTTTTTTTTTAAAGATTTATTTATTTGACAGAGAGAAATCACAAGTAGATGGAGAGGCAGGCAGAGAGAGAGAGGGAAGCAGGCTCCCTGCTGAGCAGAGAGCCCGATGCGGGACTCGACCCCAGGACCCTGAGATCATGACCTGAGCCGAAGGCAGCGGCTTAATCCACTGAGCCACCCAGGCGCCCCTGGTAGTTTTTTTGATTATTGATTCAATTTTGTTTCTTGTAACTCGTCAATTCAGGTTTTTTTGTTTCTTTCTAGTTCACTTTTGGAAGTTTCTTTCTAGTTCTAGGGATTTGGCCATTTCTTACAGGTTCCCAGTTTGTTGGCATATATTTTTTCATAGTATTCTCTTATAATTTTTTTGTGTTTCTGTGACATCAATGTTATTTCTCCTCCCTCATTCTTTGATTTTATTTATTGGAATTCTTTTTCTTTTTCTTGATGAGTCAGGCTAAGGGTTTATTAATTTTATTTATCTTTTCAAAGAATGAGTTTCTGGTTTCATTGACTTTTTTTCCTTTTATTATTTTTTTTCTTTTAGTCTCTATGTCATCTCTTTCTGTTCTGCTCTTTATTATTTCTTTTTCTGCTCACCTTGGGCTTTAGAACATATGTATCTTGAAATCTAAGGGCAACTAAGAATTCTAGATATCCTTTTTTTACAATAGTCCTAAAGATAGTTTAAAATTACCTTGCTTATGGGTAGTAGGTAAAACAAATATACACTTACTGTAGTGTATGTTACATTTAGTAAGTGAACATTAAAAATATAGGTATGTTTCTAATCATTATCTTTTAAAAGAAGAAATGGCTACTTTTAGTAGCAGAGAAAATATTTTTAATTCAATAACACAATGAGAGAATGCTAGACCAACCTCAACTATAAAATGAAAATTAGAACTATATTTCATACTTCCAACCTTTGTGTACATTAATATAATTTAAATGTTGTTTAAGTGTGGCTTACTAGCTCTTCATTTTAATACTAGAATGTTGGAAAGTAGACTTAATTATGGCATACTTAGCTTCTACATAATAGCATTGTTTTCAGTTATATCGTTTTCTTTTTTCCTGAAGTATTTCAAATACTTCTATGTATTCTGTTGTATTTCCTCCTCTCTGCATTTTGTGAAGTCAAATACAAAAATAATACTTTGTTAGAATCCAGGGAATCAACTTTTAATTTTATTTTCTTTCTACCTTCTGATTGGCTGTATTTTGGTGAATAAATCATTCATTAAATCAGTCAGTGCCTTAATTTCTCCACCTATGAAATGGAGAATTATCTTTTGCTATTATTTCCTTTTTGTTTGATCAAATGAAGTAATGAGATTAAATACCTGTGTCTACATAAACTCAGGTATCGAATCTATATTTTCTAGATGACAGACTGGTTTAGTTCCTACCCTAGTTACTAAAAGAGATTCAATCTTGATACCTTGAATCTTTGATGACAAGAATCAGAAATTCCTTTTCTTATTCCTAGGTGGTGCTAACCAAAGAAAAAAATAAAATGCCCTCCTAATGTATGGCTTGAAAAAAATTGAATTTTGACTCATTTGACAGTTAAAAAATGAGTCCTTGGGTGGAGCATGGAACTAAAATGTAGGAGGTAGAGAGGGAAATAAATTCTGTTCAGCAACAAATCTGTGTCAAGCATTTTATTGCCAGATAAAAAATAGGACACCCATTTAAATTTGAATCTCAGATAAATAACAGATCATTTAGTATAAGTATATCTCATGCAATATTGAGACATAGTAAAAAAATGCTGTTTATCTGAAATTCAAATTTCACTAGGAGCTTTGTGTTTTTATTTGCCAAATCTGGCAACTGTATCTCCATGGGGATTCTGCAAGGTAGGCTAATGCAGCCCTATCTTACAGTTGGAAAAAATAAGGTTCAGAGAACTTTCATTATCTTCCTTGGATCACATAGCCAGCAAGTGGCAAGGAGGGAGATTAAACCCAGGCCTGCTTCCCCCCATTCTAGTTCTCCTTTGAGTGTGACCTGATGCTCATAAAACACACTAACACATTTGACTGCAGAATCATGAACAGTGTCTCCACCAACACATATATTTCTCCCTGGCTAAATAGATCAAGACAAACAGAAATATTTTATTTTATTCTACCTCTTCTCCAGGCAAAATCCCTCCACTCTCCAAGTTTTGTTAGAAGAGAAAAGAGCACTCTCATTTACTCCCAGCACGTAAGACAACTACAGCCACATTCCCTTGAGGTAAGAAACCCAGAGTACATTCAGAGAACTTAGGGACATATTTACAGTCTCCCAAGATCCTATTCTTGCTTCTTTGCTACTATTTATCATTTTTGTGGTGAAACATATTTGGGGAAGCACTGCGGTAATTCCCTCAAAGCAGCAGTTCCCGGACTCCATACAGCCATAGGTGGTCATCCATGGTCTGTAGATTCTGAAGGATGGAAGAAAAACGGAGTTTATTCGCAGTTAAAGTGATGAAAGTGGCAGCTATTAAAGCTATTAGTTACTATTTTCTGTGCTGAAAGAAAAGGAGAGAGGATATTAACACCGGGGGCAAAGGAAGATGTATTGCTGAGCTTCAAGCTTCGGGAGCCTTGCCCTGCAGCCTGTGCTGCTGCTCCCACACTATTGGCAGGGGCACATAGTGAATAGTGTTCTATTTTTAATTTTAAACTTTTAAGCAGAAGGCCATCAGGAATAATCTGCTCAGTAAACAGTTGGTCTGGAGTCTTAGCATTTCTCTTCATTCAGCAAACAGTATCACAAATGTTAAATGTTAGAGAAGAACCAATGGCATGTGTGTTTTATCAAATGAGTCTTTTGCCAAGAATATCTCTGGATTTTTTTTTTTTCTGATGCAGTTTAGGAAAGAAATGATAAACATAGCTGGAAGGCAGTGAATATAGGTATAAGGCATGGACTTTCTAGCTGGGTAGACACAAGTTCCAGATAGGTTCAAGCATCAGCTCCATAATTTACCTGTTGTGTGTGTGACCTTGAGCACATTACTTAAATTTACTCCATCTATTTCCTCTGATAATTAAATTAATAGCAATACCTACTTGGTGCTAACATTGCAAAGATTAAGAGATGGGGTATGTGAAATGCAAAGCAGTACCATGTACATATTAGATACCCCCAAATGCTTATCAATTCCCCTTTACTTTCATCTTTTTTTTCTAATTTTGAAAGTACAGTTGATTGGGAGAGAAGAGAATGCTGTTAAGGAAAATCAAATTGTAGATTTAAAGGTACCATATGCTTTTATTTGAAACTATATTATGTGTTAATAATTCTCCTGTCATATAGACATGTTATAGATCTAAAGGTGACAGTATTGGTTGATATAACCATAATACTTTTCTTTCCCTTTTTAAAAAATTAATTTATTTATTTTCAGAAAAAAAACAGTATTCATTATTTTTTCACCACACCCAGTGCTCCATGCAATCCGTGCCCTCTATAATACCCACCACCTGCTACCCCAACCTCCCACCCCCCTGCCACTTCAAACCCCTCAGATTGTTTTTCAGAGTCCATAGTCTCTTATGATTCACCTCCCCTTCCAATTTACCCCAACTCCCTTCTCTTCTCTAACAACCCTTGTCCTCCATCATATTTGCTGTGCTCCACAAATAAGTGAAACCATATGATAATTGATTCTCTCTGCTTGACTTATTTCACTCAGCATAATCTCTTCCAGTCCCATCCATGTTGCTACAAAAGTTGGGTATTCATCCTTTCTGATGGAGGCATATACATATACACATAGTGTATATGGACCACATCTTTCTTATCCATTCGTCTGTTGAAGGGCATCTTGCTTCTTTCCATAGTTTGGCGACCGTGGCCATTGCTGCTATAAACATTGGGGTACAGATGGCCCCTCTTTTCACAACATCTGTATCTTTGGGGTAAATACCCAAGAGTGCAATTGCAGGGTCATAGGGAAGTTGTATTTTTAATTTCTTGAGGAATCTCCACACTGTTCTCCAAAGAGGCTGCACCAACTTGCATTCCCACCAACCATGTAAGAGGGTTCCCCTTTCTCCACATCCTCTCCAACACATGTTGTTTTCTGTTTTGTTAATTTTGGCCATTCTAACTGGTGTAAGGTGATATCTCAATGTGGTTTTAATTTGAATCTCCCTGAGGGCTAGTGATGAACATTTTTTCATGTGTCTGATAGCCATTTGTATGTCTTGATTGGAGAAGTGTCTATTCATATCTTCTGCCCATTTTTTGATATGATTGTCTGTTTCTTGTGTGTTGAGTTTGAGGAGTTCATTATAGATCCTGGATATCAACCTTTTGTCTGTACTGTCATTTGCAAATATCTTCTTCCATTCCATGGGTTGCCTCTTTGTTTTCTTGACTGTTTCCTTTGCTGTGCAGAAGCTTTTGATTTTGATGAAGTCCCAAAAGTTTATTTTCGCTTTTGTTTCCTTTGCCTTTCGAGACATATCTTGAAAGAAGTTGCTGTGGCTGATATCGAAGAGATTACTGCCTATGTTCTCCTCTAGGATTCTGATGGATTACTGTCTCATGTTGAGGTCTTTTATCCATTTTGAGTTGATCTTTGTGTACGGTGTAAGAGAATGGTCGAGTTTCATTCTTCTACTTATAGCTGTCCAGTTTTCCCAGCACCCTTTATTGAAGAGACTGTTTTTTTTTCCACTGTATATTTTTTCCTCTTTTGTCGAAGATTAATTGACCATAGAGTTGAGGGTCCATATCTGGGCTCTCTACTCTGTTCTACTGGTCTGTGTCTATTTTTATGCCAGTACCATGCTGTCTTGGTGATCACAGCTTTGTAGTAAAGCTTGAAATCAGGTAACGTGATGCCCCCAGCTTTATTTTTGTTTTTCAACATTTCCTTAGTGATTTGGGGTCTCTTCTGATTCCATACAAATTTTTGGATTATTTGCTCCAGCTCTTTGAAGAATACCGGTGGAATTTTGATCGGAATGGCATTAAAAGTATAGATTGCTCTAGGCAGTATAGACATTTTAACAATGTTTATTCTTCATATCCAAGAGCATGGAGTGGTCTTCCATCTTTTTGTGTCTTCTTCAATTTCTTTCAGGAGTGTTCTGTAGTTCCTCGAGTACAGATCCTTTACCTCTTTGGTTAGGTTTATTCCCATGAATCTTATGGTTCTTGGTGCTATAGTAAATGGAATTGATTCTCTAATTTCCCTTTCTGTATTTTCATTGTTAGTGTATAAGAAAGCCACTGATTTCTGTACATTGACTTTGTATCCTGCCATGTTGCTGAATTGTTGTATGAGTTCTAGTAGTTTGGGGTGGAGTCTTTTGGGTTTTCCATATAAAGAATTACTTACAGAGGGAAGCCCATCAGAATAAAATCAGACCTGTCCACAGAGACCTGGCAAGCCAGAAAAGGCTGGCAAGATATATTCAGGGCACTAAATGAGAAGAACATGCAGCCGAGAATACTTTATCCCGCAAGATTGACATTCAAAATGGATGGAGAGATAAAGAGTTTCCAAGACCGGCAAGGCTTAAAAGACTATGCAACCACCAAGCCGACACTGCAGGAAATTTTAAGGGGGGTTCTATAAAAGAGGAAAAATCCTAAGAATAGCATTGAACAGAAATATAGAGACAGTCTACAGAAACAAAGACTTCAAAGGTAACTCGATGTCAATAAAAATGTATCTATCAATAATCACTGTCAATGTGAATGGCCTAAATGCACCCATAAAACGGCACAGGGTTGCAGATTGGATAAAATGACAGGACCCATCCATATGTTGTCTACAAGAGACCCACTTGGAACCTAAAGATACACCCAGACTGAAAGTGAAGGGATGGAGAAACATCTTTCATGCCAATGGGCCTCAAAAGAAGGCTGGGGTAGTGATTCTCATATCAGATAAATTAGATTTTAAACTAAAGACTGTAGTCAGAGATACAGAAGGACACTACATAATCCTTAAAGGGACTATCCACCAAGATGATCTAACAATTGTAAATATCTATGCTCTCAATATGGGAGCAGCCAATTACTTAAGAAAACTGTTAATCAAGATAAAGAGTCATATTGATATGAATACACTAATCGTAGGAGATCCTAACATGCCTCTCTCAGAAATAGATCATCGAAGCAGAAAATCAATAAAGAAACAAGAGCATTGAGTGACACATTGGACCAGATGGACCTCATAGATATATACAGAACATTCCACCCTAAAACAACAGAATACTAATTCTTCTCAAGTGCACATGGAACCTTCTCCAGAATAGAGTGACATACTGGGTCACAAATCAGGACTCAACCGATACCAAAAGACTGAGATTACTCCCTGCATATTCTCAGATCACAATGCTTTGAAACTGGAGCTCAATCACAAGGAAAAGTTCAGAAGGAACTCAAACACCTGGAAGCTAAAGACCACCTTGCTTAAGAATGCTTGGATCAACCAGGAGATCAAAGAAGAACTGAAACAATTCATGGAAACCAATGAGAATGAAGACACTTCTGTCCAAAACCTATGGGATACAGAAAAGGCAGTCCTAAGGGGGAAATACATAGCCATCCAAGCCTCCCTCAAAAAACTTGAAAAATCCAGAATACACCAGCTGTCTCTACACCTTAAAGAACTGGAGAATCAACAACAAATCAAACCAACTCCACACACAAGAAGGGAAATCATCAAGATTAGAGCTGAGATCAATGGGGTAGAAACAGTAGAACGTATCAATGAAACCAGAAGCTGGTTTTTTGAAAGAATCAATAAGATTGATAAACCATTGGCCACACTAATTCAAAAGAAAAGAGAGAAAGCCCAAATTCATAAAATTATGAATGAAAAGGGAGAGATCACAACTAACACCAAGGAAGTAGAAACAATCATCAGAAGTTATTATCAACAGTTACATGCCAATAAGCTTAGCAACCTAGATGAAATGGATGCATTCCTGGAAAACTATAAACTACCAAAATTGAACCAGGAAGAAATCGACAACCTGAATAGACTGATACCTAATAACGGAATTGAAGCAGTGATCAAAAACCTCCCAAAAAACAAGAGCCCAGGACCTGACGGATTCCCTGGGGAATTCTACCAAACCTTCAAAGAAGAAATAACACCTGTTCTCCCGAAGCTGTTTCAAAAAATTGAAGCAGAAGGAAAACTTCCTGACTCTTTCTATGAAACCATCATTACCCTGATCCCCAAACCAGGCAAAGACCCTACCAAAAAGGAGAATTTTAGACCAATATCACTGATGAATATGGATGCTAAGATTCTCAACAAGATCCTAGCAAACAGGATCCAACAGCACATTAAAAAGATTATCCACCATGGGGCGCCTGGGTGGCTCAGTCGTTAAGCGGCTGTCTTCGGCTCAGGTCATGATCCCAGGGTGCTGGGATCGATCGAGCCCCGCATCGGGCTCTCTGCTCAGCGGGAAGCCTGTTTCTCCCTCTCCCATTTCCTCCGCTTGTGTTCCCTCTCTGGCTGTCTCTCTCTGTCAAATAAATAAATAAAATTAAAAAAAAAAAAAAGATTATCCACCATGACTAGGTGGGATTCATCCCTGGGATACAAGGATGGTTCAGCATTTGCAAATCAATCAATGTGATAACAACAAATTAATATGAGAATATGAGATAATATGAGAATATGGTCCTCTCAATTGATGCAGAAAAAGCATTTGACAAAATCCAGCATCCGTTCCTGATTAAAACGCTTCAAAGTATAGGGATAGAGGGAACATTCCCAAACCTCATCAAATCTATCTATGAAAGACCCACAGCAAATATCATCCTCAATGGGAAAAAGCTTGCAGCTTTCCCGTTGAGATCAGGAACAAGACAAGGATGCCGACTTTCACCACTCTTGTTCAATATAGTATTAGAAGTCCTAGCAACATGCAATCTGACAACAAAGAGAAATAAAAGGTATCCAAATTGGCAATGAAGAAGTCAAACTCTCTCTCTTCATGGTGACATGATTCTTTCTTTTTTTTTTTAAGGTTTTTTTTTTTTTAATTTGTCTGACAGAGAGAGAGAGATCATAAGTAGGCAGAGAGGCAGGCAGAGAGAGAGGGGGAAGAAGCAGGCTCCCTGCAGAGCAGAGAGCCTGATGCGGGACTCGATCCCAAGACCCTGGGATCATGACCCGAGCCGAAGGCAGAGGCTTTAACCCACTGAGCCACCCAGGTGCCCCTCCATGATACTTTTCAAATTCCTATAAACCATTACGGATGGGTTCAGTGGGAGGGAGCTGCAGGGGCCATATTGTACTTCAGTATCAGAAACTCTCAGATATTGTCGCTTAATGTCTGGAATTAAGTGATCCATGGGATAATGAATTTTCTTCCCAGAGATACTGAACTAGTATCAAAATAACTACACATCAGGAACTCAGTGGAAAAGATTCATTTTCAGGGAAAAGAAGTAGATCAGATGGCTTTTAGGCCAAGATTATTTTCCAACTTCCAGGTTCTGCATTCCTCAGTATACATTCTATAACTGGTTTATTGAGCCTGATTTAATTAATCCACTCATTTGTTCACTCCTAAAAATACATTTATTGTGTCTCTCCTATGTGTTCAGGATTGATGGAAGCACATGATTAACTAACACTATGTGGAAATCCTAGAGGAAAACATATTGAAATGTAGTGAAGAAAAGAAAAAAAAATGTCAACCAATAGTTCCTTGTTACTGTACATTGAGCAATACATTTTATCCCATTACATTTTATATGTGTCACTTCCATTCTGCTCTCGGTATGAATAGACAAGGCTAATACTGTTTCCGATGAAGGCCTGACAGCTATTCTTTTGATTTGTTTGGCATTACATTTGAGCTGCACTCATGCGGTCCCGACTGCTGAAGGATGGCTTGGCTGAAAAGAACAGGCGATATGCTCTAGGGAGAAAGGGCAGGGTTTTGGAAAAGAGAGAAATCTGGAAACAGTATTTGTACATCTATGTACTGCTAAAGGCTCTGAAAATTCCTGCATAGTGGTTGAGGTAGTCAAGTGAGAAATGATCTTTTCTCTTACCACAGAGCCTGGAGCCTCAGAGGCTAATTTTAAAGAATACCAGCTTTGATATCACATCACCCAATCCCTGCTTCTCAGCGGCCTTTTCCACAAAACGTAATCTAATTTTCTTTCTAGAAGATCTATTCTTGCCCAGTTAATGTTAGTGAAGGAATGGGGTTGGGCCTTCTCTCTTGCCAGAGGTCTAGGCCATCTTGAATGTTGACAAATATGGGTAGCTATCCCAGGCTGGATAAGGAGAGAGATTTTTGGGGGCTTCTAGGGAAGCTTCTAACTTGTTATTCCATAAATGATAAGAAACCTTCCTAACGGTCAGTGCATTCAGCTCTGGAAGATGTGGGGTGTAGAGGGAGGTCTGAGTATCAGCAACTATTTGCTATCACAAGACAACAATCCTGATGAAGTTTTTAAATAGAGGAAGTGACAGTTAAGGTAGTTTTTGAAAAAGAAGTCAGAGCTCATACCATGAAACTTTGTATCAAATCATCCCCAAGATTGACCTCCCAACATTTTAGTCTAATGAGCCAATAAATTTCATTTCAGTAAAATGATTTAAATTGGATTATCTGATAACTTCAAAGAGAAATATTCAAATGACAAATTCCTGTCCTAGCTGTGTGACTGTGGGCAAACTCCTTATCCTTACTGAGTTTTCTGAGTGTCTATTCTGAATTTCTTGCTAATAAGTTATGTGACTTTATTTCCTCTTCTATAAAATGAATATAATATTTTGGATATATCTTTTATATAATTGCACAAGATATTTAAGCATTTGGCACAGTCCCTTGAACTTCCTCAATGCAATATAGTTACTATCATCAAGTTTCTGCATATGCATTTACGTTTTCACATATACATGCTGAATTTCCAGTAGTGTACAATTCAGGCTATATATGGTAAACCTCAAAAATGATGATGATGATGATCTTATTTTCTTTTTCAGGGAAAGAAAAATATGTCAAAATAATGATAATACATAGTAATATGTAGAGAAGTATTTTTCTTTTTTTAAGGGTCATGAGTAAAGTACACAGGATATCAGACTGGAGAGATGCTGTTTTTTAGTGGAAGGTTCAGGGAACACCTTATGGTAGTAGAGATAGAAAAATTGGGTGCATTTACATAGGTAGATATTGGTAAGCAAAGGAACTGCATCATATCTTATCTGAGTCTTTTATTTATTTATTTTTTAATAGTAGAGATGCCTATAGGAGAAAGGGTATATAGTAAGGAAAGCAAAGAGTGAGAAAATAGACAAGAGATTGACATTTTTTTCTGGATTTTGAAGCTACCCTAGGTTTCTTGTGCTCAGGGACTGTAGCTTGTTTTGTCTTAGCTTGTGTGTGTAAGGTGATATATGAAGGTGCCAATATGTGTGGTGATTGGAGGAATTCCAAAAAAATTACTTTACTTCTCAAATCTAGTGTATGTATGTGTGTGTATAAAATTATGCTTACTGTTTCTCATTTTCTTCTGCAGTCCCTTACCAAGCTCAGAGGAATAGAAAGTAAAAAGTGTATGCATGAATAAAAAACAAATGTAATAAAGAAACTGAGAATACTATTGGGTGCCTATAATATACTAGTCATTCTAGATGTTCACTCTCTGTTTCTCTCTCTAATCTTATTTTTGATTAATCTTTTTTTTTAAAGATTTTATTTATTTATTCGACAGAGAGAGATCACAAGTAGGCAGAGAGGAAGGCAGAGAGAGAGGAGGAAGCAAGCCCCCTGCTGAGCAGAGAGCCCGATGCGGGACTCGATCCCAGGACCCTGAGATCATGACCTGAGCCGAAGGCAGCGGCTTAACCCACTGAGCCACCCAGGTGCCCATTTTTGATTAATCTTGATACAATTATTGCTAACCATATTTTATCAATGGGAAGGGAGACTCAGTTTAAATTGTCTGGGTTTATTATAGCTAACTAGTGGGGTCAAAGAAAATGTACATAATTGGTGTACTTTAAGTTTCATAGAATTGAGGGTCATGGCATGGGAGAAACATTGATTGCTTAATCGTTCTCTTTGAGAAAGATGGTAGCTCTAGAATCTTTATTATTGCTTGTTGTTGTTTGTTTTCCTTTTGTTTTTGCCTACTCAGACCATAATCAACTTGTTACTGGTAATGTCCACAGTTGTCTTTATCTACTACCACGAGCTAACTTTTCATATGTCTCCCTTTCGCTGTGTTACAAAGATAAGGGTACTTTATCTGTATTGAGAATCTATTTTGTACTAAGGATTACCAAAAATAATTCAATTTTTCTGTTGACCTGAGTTTCAAATAGTGTGAGGTAGGTCCTATTTCTTTAATATTTAAAAATAAAATAAAAAAAACAGTACTAGGCTATTTATTTAGTTTCCTGTCTCAAACATCTTGTCATAGGGAGACAAATCAAAATATGGGTCAATCTGAGTGAACATTTATGGTGGAAAGTAGTGTGCTTCAATGGAGAGAACTAAGAGAACATATGTAGAACCATTAAGATGCAAGTAAAAGAAAAACAATAACTCAAGAAAAAAAGCCAGCTGATGACTTCATTTCATAAACTTGCAGTGACTGAACACAGACCATGTTAGTGAGCTAAATTTTATATTCCTGCTTGCCACTGCATAGTCATAAAATGGCTCTGCTATATAACTCCAAGAACTATGTGTCATATAATGGCATCCGCCATAGGAAGGCTTGTATCTTGGTCAAAATGGGGGATCCTTTCAGAACCACCTTCATCCCAACAGATACTCCTTCACCTCTCCTTGGCCACTATCGGATGGTGGCTCACCCTGGAGAAGGAAAAAGGGGATGGCTTTTGAGTAGCAACCAGTGATTTAAATCATAATAGTTTTTCTTCTTTTTTTTATATTATCAAAATTTAAAAAGGAAAGAATGGAGAGGATTGGTAAAACATACAGAACATATTCAGAGGAACATTATATTCTAAAGATGGAAGATATAGAATAGATACATATATTTAAACCCATCATTTTACAGAAGGAAAGAAAGATCCTATCCAAGGTCCCATACATAATAAGACCCATGCTAGCATATCTCATCCTCTCTGGTGTGACGTGGGCTGTCTTCTTCTTGGCAGCTAGCTACTATTTCCTTTCTTTGGATTGGTCTCCACAACTTTCATGACCACTCACTTTTCACGGAGGTGCTTCCAATGAGTGTGATATTCTGTTTCCTCAACCAGTTTTACAGCCTATGAAATGGAGTATATATTAGAGGAAAATGAATTCTCCCTAAAAATCCTTGTTTGTATTTAAAACAAAAGTTATAACTAAACATAGAAAGAGATATAATAATATCTATTCTTGTAAAAATCTTGATATTTGGGAATTCAGAACATTTAAAAAATAATACGCAGAAATTAGAGATAAGGTTTTCTTTTAGATGTTCCTCAATCACATTTTCACATAGGCATGCTAGTTTGAATATAGTCTGTATCTTCCTGGTCAATTTTTAGTAACATATTAATTAGCATCTTATTACTAACAATTTTAGAACATATTCGTATATAGGTAAACTATATTGAATGCTAATTTAGAAAAATTATATCATTGTGTACTTTTAATTTTGCAACTGGAATTTTTACCTAGCATTGTTTTTGAGATTTATTCATATTGGTGTGTCCTCCCTCCTTCCCTCCCTTCCTATGGCGTACAGCATTCTGTCATATAAATATATTGCTGTTGTTTGCATTATTTCTTGTATTTTTCAATTAAAAATGATATATATGGAGTATTATGCCTCCATTAGAAAGGATGAATACCCAACTTTTGTAGCAACATGGACAGGACTGGAAGAGATTATGCTGAGTGAAATAAGTCAAGCAGAGTCAATTATCATATGGTTTCACTTACTTGTGGAGCATAAGGAATAACACAGAGGACATTGGTTGATGGAGAGAAGGGAGCGGGGGGAAATAAGAGGGTGAGACAAACCATGAGAGACTGTGGACTCTAAGAAACAAACTGAGGGTTTTGGAGGGGAGGGAGGTGGGGGGTTGGGTGAGCCTGGTGATGGGTATTAAGTACGGCATGAATTACATGGAGCACTGGGTGTGGTGCATAAACAATGAATTTTGGAATACTGAAAATAAAATAAAATAATATATATGGTTACTTGTGGGTTTGTATGAAAGTTAACATACAGTGAATGCCTAGAGTGAATTCTGAGTCAGAAAATGTATGCACATTCTCAATTGTACCAAATATTACTAAATTTATCTTTATTTTCCCACTTTCGAAAATTATAAGTAAAAATCTATCTGAATTAAACAATAATGATAATGATAGGGCTTTGTTTCTTGACTTGGATCTACTTAAGAAGGTCAAAATGATACCTCCACTTTCTTCATATCCTCTCATTAGAATCAATTACTGACTAGCTGGAACTGATCAATATGTGCTTAAAACTTCCTTTTTCCTAATCCTTAGTAAAAGCTCAGGTTAAAGGAAATGGATTTTTCATTTTCAAATGGTATAGCCAAAGTCTAACTCCCAGGTCTTCCTAATGTTAGGAAATCAGAGAATGAAGTAGAAATAAAGAACCAAATGTTTTTTAAAACGTCTAATAGATGGGTCAGATGTTTTCTTTTTCCTGCAAAAACCATCAATCATTACTTTATGTTTTTGAAACAAGAAATTTTACCATATGTCTGAGACGGTGTCTTACGCACTTGCTTTAGAGTCTGCTGTAGCTGAATTCAGTAATGATATCCACTCAAAATCATTTCATGAATGCTTCTACTGTACCTGCAAATGCACATGGCTGGGAATACAGATATGATTCTCTTTTGATAGACTTCATCATCATCTATGGAGGAGGCAAATGTGTAAGCAAATAATTGCAGTTGTTAATACATTTTAATAGAATATGTAGAATTGAAAGAGCATCTCCAAGAAGGACAGAGGACTATTGATAGGAGTGTGCTTTAGAAAGGATTTTGCCTTAAATTTATATTTTGAAACTATTTGTAAGTCTGTAAGAAAATAAATTAACCAATTTTAAAAAGTGAAGATCTAAACAGGCAGTTGATCAAAGAAGATAAACAGCAAATAAACGTATGTTCAACATCATGCATTAGGAAATTGCAAATTAAAACAGCGTTAAGATATCACCCAAACTCCTACTAGAATGGCTAAAATCCTAGTATCTATTATCAAATACTAGTGGGGATATGGAGAATAGGAATTCTTCTTAATTGCTGGTGGGAATAAAAAGTGGTAAGCTTCCTTAGAAGACAATTAGGCAGTTTCTTACAAAGTTAAACACAGTCTTACCATTAATACCTAGCAACTAGATGTTTATCCAGATGAGTTGAAAACATGTACATTCAAAAATCTACACATGAATGTTTAAGCAGCCTTATTCATAATTGCCAAGACTTAGAGGTAACCATGATGTTCTTTTGAGATGAACATCTATTGAGATGAACATCTATTGAGATGAACATCTATTGAGATGAACATCTATTGAGATAAATACATAAGTCAGTTATATCATACAATGGAATATATTCCTCATTGGTAGAAAGAAATAAGCTATCAAGCCATAAAAAGACATGGAAGAACTTTAATGCCTTTTACTTCAAAGCTATCTGAAAAGACTGCATACTGTATGATTCCAACTACAGAACAATCTGGAAAAGGCAAAACTATAGAGATAGTAAAAGTTCAGTGGTTACCAGGAGAGACGGTGGACAAAAGCATTTTTAGGACACTAAAATTATTCTATATAACAGTCTAATGGTGAAGACATGATATTATGCATTTATCAAAACCCATAGAACTGTACAACACAAAGTGGGAATCCTAATATAAACTACTTTGGCTGATAATAATGTATCAATATTGGTCTATGGATAGTAACCAGTGTATTGCACTGATTCAGGATGTTAATAGTAAGGGAAACTGTAAGCCAGGACTGGGGGAGTGTATATGGAAAGTCTACTTTCTGCTCATTGTTGTAAACCTAAATGTGCTCTGAAAGTATATTCTGTTAATCAAAGAAAAGGGGGGGAGGATTGTGTGTCTCCTAAGAAAACAAGGAGGAGCGGTGGATCCCAATCAATGACATTATTTCCTGCTAACTGGGAGCAAGGAGTACATAGACGTTAAAAGCCTAGAGAAGAATCTCAGAAGAGACTGGTTAGCTGAATATTAACTCTATAGGAGATCTGTGATGTGGGTTTAAGCCCAAGTTAGGTTGTGGAGATGAGTAAAATCTGGCAAACTATAGGCAGAATGGAGGGAGGAGGCAGAATCTAAAATACATCAATTCTGAAACAAAAATGAACATGCAAAACCAGTAAGAATTTATACTGCTTCTGTCTCTCCTACTCCATAGATTAAAACAACAACAACACACCTTGAGCTTCTCTGTATTTTAAAACCTACTCAGGAATTTGTTACAAATTAAAATTTAAGCATTTATAAATTACAGGGACTATAGTAATTATACAAAATGTTATTAGTAATTGAAATAATTATATCCTTTTATTGGAATAATTAAAACTTACTTTTAGAAAGAAAACAATTAGTATATTCCTATAAAAAAAAATCTTCCTTCTGACATAGTCACAGATAAAAATAAAAAACCTGATTATATAGTTTCAGTGGTCCATAAAAGGAATTAGGCATAGGAATATTTTTGGATGAGCAGTGAAAGATATTTCAGAAGGGGTGTTGTGGTTTTAGAATTGCCATAAATGTTGATGAGTTTGGCTATAAAATGGCTAGAATGAGAAGGAATGCCGGAGGTGAATGATAAGTTTGGGACACTGGGAGGGAAAATGATTATATTTCAGATTCTGGTAAAATCAGGATCCAAAAATATCTTAGCAGTGTGCTAAAAGAATTAGTCAGAAATCAGCAATAAAATTTAATAGGGCAAAACATATGTCTGCTTAAACAATTTGGTAATGTCAAGGTGGGAGAGAAAGGAATGAGGAAAAGATGCAAATAATAAAAAATGTTAAGTTTCCAGCTGATGGAAATTTCATCACAATCCAGCACTGATGGGCTATTGGATCAGCCTAAAATTGGTCCAGAATTTAGTATCCTAGAATATTTTTGGCACAAATTTTTGGTATCTGAGAGGCTACCCTACTGTTGAGTTTGGGGATGGTCGTTAACAAGAACACAGACTTCATTTATCCAAAGATTACCATTTAAAGAATTCAGTGTGAAAGTTTATAAAACATATTGGAAAGAAGTAAGATTTTTTTCTATTATACAGTATCAAGGAGTACTTATTATTTTAATGCCACCTTTAGTAAAAAGCAGGCTTCTAAGTAAGAAGAAAGTAATAGGGTTCTTTATAGGAAGCAGGACAGTTATGCATGGATTTGTTTATATACTGCCTCAAAGGTAGGAAAATCATGAAAAAGAAGCTGTGAGCCAAGTTTTACAGTTACCTTTTTACAGTAAAAATAATTTCATATTTTTGCATGAAGTGAGACCATGATCATGTGGTATAGACTGAAAGCTAAGAAAGAAACCAATTATATTTAAAAGTTGCTCAGTGTTGAGATTTAATTTTGAAACCAACCACTAAGTCAAAATTAAACTTTGGAGAAATCCTGTTAAACTCTCTGCTTAAGGTTTTTAAGAGAAATAATAGTCTTTATAATTTTGAAATTATGAATCCATGTAATACACCTTGATAAAAAAATTGTGAAAAGTTACTTAAAAATCAGTCCATTTTAGAACATAAAAGAAGAGTTACCTTCATTAGTTTAGGTAAAAAAAAATTCTCAGTAAAAATATTTTTAAGTTGCTACTGTCATTTTACAGGAAAATAAGAGATCTTTTTAAATGATAATTCCAGTTTATTATCATTTGAACAGCCTTGCTATGAGCCAAAGGAAAATGCATCTCTTTTATTTCATAAATCCACAGTTGCCAACGCTATGTCCATACATTTAGACGGAATGCAATTTTGTAAATCTTAATTTGTCTTGAATAATGGGAGCCTGTGACTTCAGCACAAAATATCTCTAGAAACTAAAAATGGATTGTTGCTTGTCTTTTTAATTTGTTCCTCAAATTGTCATCTCCGTGTTTTGTTTACTGACATGGAAAACCAATTTGAAAATAAATGTTAGAGAATACTGTGGGATGTGAATAAGAGATAAAAGGCTTCTTGAGTCCTAGATTCACCCAGGGGTGGAAATCTATAAAATGGCACAATTCCAGCAAAGGAAATGAAAGGCCAACTAGCTGAGTACCATAAAACAGCTATAAAATCTGTGGTGCAAGATAAAAGGAGAGAGAAATTCAATAGTGGAATTTTACATATTGGTGATAAATAAAAATGAAAAACAACCAACGGAAGTGACTAAAAAAGACTTACTTCAAATCCTCCAATATTGTTGAAGCTCCACTGAACGAAGACCAGTAAAATCCATAATGAGAAGTGTTGAGGGAAACAAGACCATGCAGGTCTTGTTTACAATCAGTTTGCAAGTCCAGCGTTTGGTGTTTTAGACTAAGTTCTGCCCTCGTGAAACCCAGAAGACATGAAAAATGAAGTAAGTTAGTTACAGTGGGATGAATGATTATGAATAATTCCTCTTTAATAAGGCATTGGAAATTGTTAAATGCATGGAAGTAGACAATGGACAATAGATGATTGGTACTTTCTAGGAAGATGGGTATAAATTTATATAAGATGAGTAAATTTCAGAGATTTCCTGTATATCATAGTGCCTGTATTGAGCAAGAAGGTACACTGAGCTTAAAAATTTGTTAAAACAGTAGATGTCATGTTCATTGTTCTTATACACCACCTCCCTGTATAACAGAACAAACACAAGGAAACTTTTGAAGATGATAAATATATTTATTACTTGATATTGGTGATGTTAACATGAGTGTGTGTGTGTGTGTGTGTGTGTGTGTTGTATATCTCCAAACTCACCAAATTGTTTACATTAATTAGGTAGAGTTTATTGATGTATAACTGATATTTCTTATAAATTAAGGGTGGGGGAACAAAGAATAGAACTAAGAAAGTAAAAATAAGTTGCCAGGAATATAAAAAAGGAAAAATATATTAAATCAACATAATACTTAGCAAATATATAATTTATATATTATATCCTCCCTTTCTTTTTTTCTTCCCTTTCCTTCTTTTTTTTTTTTTTTTGTCAGAGAGAGAGTGAGTGAGAGCGAGCACAGGCAGACAGAGTGGAAGGAAGAGTCAGAGGGAGAAGCAGGCTCCCTGCGGAGCAAGGAGCCCGATGTGGGACTCGATCCCAGGACGCTGGGATCATGACCTGAGCCGAAGGCAGCTGCTCAACCAACTGAGCCACCCAGGCACCCCCCCTTTCCTTCTTCATGTGTCCCTTCGACTTCTCTCTGCTCATATTGAGAAAAAGAAAAAAAAAATCATCATTGTGAGCATCAACTTGTTTACAACATTTAGTAACTTAAAAAGAAAATCTGAAAAAAGATCTTTCAGAAAGTTTGCAGATAATCCAAAGCTAGTTTTTAAGTGACAAAGTTCATCTATGATCCTGCCAAGTATGATTCTTATAATATATTCAGTGCAAGAAAATAAATGACAAGTGACATAATGAATAGAGACACACTTATCCTTAGAAAGCACAAGGAGAAAGCAGATTTGTGAGGAGGCTGCTAATGACTGCAAGTCAGTTGCCTGCAAATTGAAATGGCCAAGGTCAGCAGTGAAATAACGTTCAATGTGCTAACCGAGAGACACTTCAAGTAGGAAAGAGTGAGGTTGAAGTGCATTTCTCCCTGGTGGACCCATCAAAAGGGACTGTTTTTAACAGGTGACCTGAGTTCATCTACTGGCCAAAACCAGAATTTTACCAATGAAGCAATTAATCAGAGTACATTTTGTAGTTCACCCTAATTGGAGAAACTTTTTGTTAAACTCCCCTCTACCCCAAACCCCCTCCTGTGAAAGCATTGAGTACATAGTGAATTTAAATTAGCCTTTATTAAACAACATTATGTCTGTGTTTCAGAGGCTTTCATTTTGCATAAAAGGCCAAAATTGACATATATTCCTTTTTTAAAAAAATGAGCTCTAAAGTCTGTTAACCTTAACTTCAATTTTAGTGTAATATTTTACAACATAAAACAAGACTCTAAGAAAATGTCATGCAGCTCTGAAATATGCACCCCCAAAATAAAATGACCCTTCTAGACTTTGGATGGCATTTTTAGGAAATGTTTAATTTGGTTTATGAGTCAGCTCTCTGAGTGGAAATGAAACTTCAAGGATTTTAGAGTTATTTCTCAACTTTCAAAAATGTATTTTTTAATAATGATGCTTGTGAAACTAAACTTAATATTGGCTCAAATTTAAGCAACTAAAATCTTACATATCTTAGTGAGAATATTCCAATTTAAATTCTAACATTTACGCCATTGTCTTAGACTCTTAATGTCTAAGAAGTATATAAAGAAATGCATGCAGTTCTAGAATGAAAAATTCCAACCATTCTGCCTGATGTTTGAATAGTCTCTGCTGGAGCCCAAAATTGTAGTTGCCTACTCTCTGAATATCCCAGTGTCAGGGATGGCTCAGACATCCTTTACTTTGGTAATACAAATTTACTGTTTAAAAAAAAAAAAATGTTCCTTACCTCAGGATCTCTGTAATTCCTATGTAATGTAGTTCTTAGGAGCACAATGTTTGGATCAGCTTATATAGATTGAATCAGTGGTAGGTTGATCAACAGCCTAACTGATTTAAAGTTATGGGAGAAGGGTTGGTTTGTAGCATTTGGAAACTTCTGCAGTATAAATAGTTCCTTCATGTTTAGTTCAGGCTATCAACATGACCTTGCTAAGCATAGAATTGGGAAGAGGTGTTCTACAGTCACGTCTTGAGAGCCATTAAGAGGTGTCTCCAGAAGCCACCCTCTTAGCGCAGTACGCAGCGTCAGTCTCATAATCTGAAGAGGTGTCTCCAGGACATCACTTTTTAAATCTCAACTCCGCTAACCAGAAATTATGCCCTCTGGTATAATTTACTTTAATTGTTTCACTTTTCTCAAACACAAAGTGATCTAAAAAAGCACCTGTATCATACATTGAGAATTAAATGATCTGATCCGTCTGGCACAGAGTAACGGTGCATAAGTGCTCATTATCAACATTAGTGCTCTGTTCATTTGCCGGGGCCTAACACAATACTTTAGATCCTCCTTCTACTTCATGGTCATGCAAATATTTGAATCCAGTTGTAAATGCTTCCTCAAGATCATCCCTTCGGAAGTAAAAATCTTTTTGGTAGTGTTCCTCAAGTATATTTTTATACATTCTTTGCATTCCTCTAATTGGTTGCTCAAAGCAGATTGTACATTACAGCCTTCCCCCCACCCCACTGTCTTAGATGCCAAAATTTTCATGATAATCCAGTTTCTTGCTTATCTTAATGAAAATTGGCAACAGTCACTTCGACTGCCCTTTTAAGATAGGATAGGTACTCAATGTCTCCAACACTGTTTACTTCATCTGGAATGCTGGCCATGTCACTGGTTGATTTTTTCTGTTTTGCTGTCAATAATAGCTTTGAATTTTCATTCTCCCAACTTAGTAGTTGTTTGTCCTAATATGAAGCATTCTAAAATAAATACAGCATTCCAGATGTGATGTTAAGGAGGTTGAAGTCAAGCAAGACCATCATCGTCTTTGTGCTGGATGGTGAATTTGTGGTGGCAGGACCTAAATTTACTCATATTTTACTTTTGAATCATCGGAAAAAAAGAAAATTTATCTCCTCCAAAATAATTCTCCTTTTTTCCTGGACAATTTTTTTTTTGAATGGATTTTTTCCAATATTCCTCAAATTTAGTATAAGGTGGTTGAAAGTAGAGAATGTTTTTTCTTAACCCAAATTTCAAAAACACAAACCCCAAAACTAACACAAGAAGAAATCTTAAAAGCTGTGTTTTTATTAAAGGGGTTGTATTTGTAATCAAAAACCTTAAGTGACTCTTAATCTCACAAAACAAACTGAGGGTTGCTGGGGGGAGGGGGTTTGGGAGAAGGGAGTGGGATTATAGACATTGGGGAGGGTATGTGCTTTGGTGAGTGCTGTGAAGTGTGTAAACCTGGTGATTCACAGACCTGTACCCCTGGGGATAAAAATATATGTTTATAAAAAATAAAAAATTAAAAAAAAAAAAGAATTAAAAAAAAAAAAAAAACCTTCCTAGGAAGAATAAAAGCTTGGATGGCTTCATGGGTGAATTCAGTCAGATATTTAAGGAAGAAATAATAGGAACCCTGCCCAATTTTTCTTTAGAAAATAGAAGAGGGGACTCTCCCCAACTGTTTTTCTTAAGAACAGCATAACAACCCAGGTACTAAAATTTGAGGTCATTACAAGAAAAAGAAAATGACAAACTGAAATCCTTCAGAAACATAAATAGACTCCTAAACAAATTATCAGTAAGTAAATCTAGGAATATATTAAAAATGAATTTATTGCAGGAATGGTTTACATTAGGAAAAAAACCCAAATAATGTGTGTCACAATTTCACAGGATAAAGAAGAAAAATCATACCATCTTAGTAGACACAGAAAAAGTTCAACATCCGTTGATGATAACATTTAGTGATTTCGTATAGAAAAAAAAGTTCTCAGTTTGATAAAATGCTTTAGGAAAAGCCTACAGTTAACATACTTAGTGGTAAAATAAAACCACCTAACTGTCAGGGGAAGAATGCTGGCACAAATAATTCAAAGTATATTTCCAAAGCTGGGTAGGAGCTAGAAAGACAGATTTAAAGAAATTAACCAACTAACTTAAAAGAGTTATTGCATTCTTAGACAAATCCTTTCAGTATTTACTATGGAGAAGACAATGTCCCTGGATTTATTTAGGCAAAATAAGCAAAACTATAGCTGGCCTCAGACTTCTCCTCTGAAACACTTAAATTCAGAAGGCTGTAAAGCAACTGCCTGGAGCATTTTGTCAGAGAAATTGAATCAGCCTTAAAGAAGGTATTCTTTCTCCCCAAAATTAAGGGGAACAAAGAAGGTTGTTTGAAATGTGCAGAGCTGCTTAAAAAAAGAACAATAGAGCAATTTAATATAGAAAGGATATCTTGGTTTGATTTTGGACTTGGATTTACATTAGAAAATATTTACTTATAACTAAATCTGGATAGGAGTGTCATTTATATAGAATTACCATATTTGAAAGCATAAAGGTCATTTTTGCATAATAACTGTACTTAAGCTTTAGAATCAGACGCTTGTCATTTAGATATGGCTCCTGTGTGGATTTGCTGAATTACTTCCATCTTTTGACTTGGACACCAAAAAGAAGCATATCAGTTGGGGTTAGTTCTGATGAAGGCTGTGTTCTCAGCAACCATATGCATGTATTTCTCCCCCCCAAAAAGGATTCATCATTTTGTATCAATAATAACTTGTCTACTTGAAGAGATCCAAGTTTTTTTATTCTAATTATTTAAACTCATGATAGTATATCTGACTAGTTTCCCTGTCCCCTTTCTCTGATATCCCTCACATACATGGCCTTCAGAAGCCTTCAATGTAACCTAATCTATCATTTGTATAATATGTACTTTTCATATTATAGACCAAACACAGGTTCTCTTAAGAAAATTTATAAAATATTTAAAATGTAGGAAAAAGAACAAAATTAAAAATACATATCCTCGCATCCAAAAAAAGAGCAAAGTAAAGCAAAATGAACCTGAAAATTTATGACATATTTATGCCATGTATTTTTTTCCTCATTGATCATTAAATTATGTGGAGTTACTATTCTCAGGACATAAAGAAATATTTCCATTATTTCCCCAGTTTAATTCCTCTTGTTTTACCTAATTGTTCTGTATAATCCACCTAATGTTTTCCCCAATATGCAAGTAATTTCTTATCACGAGTCTTTGCGTAAGATTATTATTCTTATGTAATCTTTAATTTGCCCACTGAGACCTCAATAGATGACTTTGTAATCACCTTATCTCGTCCTATTGGACTTTTGTGTAATAGTGTTGGGGTTACTTGTCTTACTTCCTTTGTACCTCAAGAATCTGAGGAATAGAGGCCAGCAGCCTTCCTAAACAATACCAAGACAGAGGCTTGGCGCATCGTAGACATGCTAATCAATGTGTATTAAAGGATAAGTGAGGAGGATTCAAGTCAAATATAGGCATCCAAACATCTCAGACTAAGTCTGACAAAAATAAATAAAACCCATACACGTGTTTAAATCTGCCCGCTAAAGCCGTCTTCCCATGACATTTCATATCTTGGCTTACGAGAAGCCTTTCCCTATTTCTATGAGAGCTGGCATCACATCATAGACTATGATCCCCATCAGATGGAAGACAGAATAAGTCCTTTTTTTTTTTTAAAGTAGGATGCTGTCAGGGAATGCCTGTCTGAGCATCGGACTGTTGAGATGAGTTTCTTATTTAGTATTTGTCTTTATGTATATCTTCCTCTCTCTCTCCCATATAGGACATTGAATTTCAAACAAGATATAGAACCCCATAGTCCCTTGTGCTATGTAAAAGTGTCAGAAATTTTGTAAGAGACTTTGTCTAGAGAACAGAGCTCTAAGACACCAGACATGGTAACAGGATTTCATTAGAAGTTACACAGTTGTTTTCTTTCACACATCTGAACCCTGTGGTGGGTGACACTGTTATTTCCCTTACTGTACATGCATTTTTGCATTGGGCCTTTGCTAATTGCATTGGGCCTTTGCTAATTACCTCCTTTTATTGCTCAACTCTCCACTCCTCTGACTGGGTGAATCCCTTCCTATGTGTTTCTAAAGCATCATGGGTGGGATTTTTGCCAAACCTCTCGTCACAGAGTCTTGTGGTCGCCTTTTCTGTTTAGGGGTCAGTCAGCCCCAAGAAACACTGAACTCCCTATGACAGGTGGATGGCCATACTCAGCAGTCTTTCTCTAGCTTCTCACACCACTACCAGAGCACAGTGGACACTCAGGTTTCCATGTGTCCTTTCCCACTCCTTCCCTCACCAAACATTTCCTGCTTGGGCTTGTTCCAGGGAAAAGTGAAAATTAACCACAGGTCACTTAAAGCAAAGTGAGCAGACCCACCACGTGGGGGGAAGGTCCCAACATAACTGATCAAACCAACAAAGGGTCTTTGCGATTTTGTCGACTCATTCTTCTGTAGGCCTTTTCCTATTCCAAAAGGAGTCAGGTGTTTGATAATCTTGTTTGGTGCTGATATTAAAACAGAAAAGAAAACAAAACAAAATCCACATAAAGAAGAAATACGCTTCTAGACGGAAAATCAGTGTTTTATAAAACCCCTCATTAGATTAACCTAACCCATTTGGTTAGAAACTGGTTATATGCCTTGAGTTAGGTTATTTCCCGTTGCTAGACCTCAGTTTTCTCATTTGTAAAAGAAAAAAGGTTGAACCAAATATATTTTAGCCCCCTTGCAGCACTAACTTCTTATGATACAGAGCAAGAAATTTACCTGCACAATATATATCTTATTAGTTCTTTAAAAGTTGGTGGTATATGTTGTAATAAAAAACTACTCCTGCCCATCTTTTAAAATTCTTTTCAGTTTTCAGATATAACCAGAGCTACATTTTCTCCCCACTGTCTCACAAAATCACCATAAAGTTGGAAAAAGTTATTGCTTCTTGCACGTTTTTCATTCAGCTACTCGTTGAGGACCTACTATGTAACAGGCACTATGTTAGATACTGAAAATATAAAAGTAATGGAAAATTGAGTGATCTCCATTTAATAAATGCTGAAATCAAATGATTTGCCAGGACCTGAACCTGGCACTACCAAACCTGATCTCTATCTTAAGTCAACCAATAAATCAACCATTATTCCATAAAACTTTGAAGCTTCTCTTATTTCTGGGTTCTGTTTTGGAAGTCAAGATTAAAAACAAAAAATCTAGGTATTTTTAAAGATGGTGCTTAGCCAGAAATACATGTACTCATCTGAAAACTTGGCCTGGAAACAGATTCCACTTGGAAACTGGCTCTACCCCCCAGTTGCCAAAAGAGCCTCATAGCAGGAATGTGACCCCAACAAGAGAGATACCGAGTATGTGTGAGTGAAATCACTGTGGGGTTGGTGCGAAACAGCTGTGTGATTAAGGAGCCAAACTTTCAAGTTAAAAAATAGAATTAATGGGATAGTTAGCCTTGTTGAAAAGAAATTTAAAGTGAAACATGTAACAGGCTTGGTTTTCTTTTGTGAGTGCTGGAAAATGAGCATGTCACACCTGGTGCCAGGGCCTTGTACCAGGACTGTGAAGAGTGCATGAATTCTGCCTATGTTCTGCTCTAGGAAGAGACAGAAGATAGACCTTCACCCAATCTTTGTTTCTCACCTTGCTTAATCCTTCTCGCCTTCCCATCTACCTTCTACCTGTTGTATCTCTTCTCCTCTCATCACTTTTTATTTGTTAAAATGAACACTGAGAAACTATTTTCAAATCCTCTGTTAGCCATGTAGAACAAATATGTAATATTGAGTCCGAAAAAGACCCTGCTTTCAAGGGTGTCATGACGATAGGGGAGATGAGACATACACATATGTGTGACCTGGATGTAACGCTGGTTCCTCATGCTCAGTCTTGGTTGATTACATGTTAAAGAGAAAAAAACACAAAAGCCACGATGTCTAAAAACTATAAGTAGGGTACACATATTTTAAATAACTTTAACATCTAACAAGTTATTAGAAAATTAGTGTAAGTATTTCCTTGGATCATTCTCAAAAACTGGTGAGTGTCGAGGCATTTGGGTGGCATATGTTGGGTATGCAGACAAAACCTTTCCTATAATTTTCTGGTGAATCTGTTTCTCTCTCTTTCTCCAGTTGTTAGTATCCCCTTCCTTAGCATTTTGCTAATCAATTTCTTATATTTCCTTCTATTCTGGTTTTGGCCACTAGGTTTTTCCCACTTAACCAACCCATCAAGTTGCTCTAGGATCAACAGACACCTTTGAACTCCAGCTACCCTGTCTTTCCTTGCTTCTCAGGTAGGAAATGATCTAGGACATTCCATTTATTCTCTCCCTCACTGCTTTTTCTGTGAGAATTTGCGTATCATTTCCAGTGAATAGAATGCTCCACTTTCTTATTTCTTTTTACATTTAATTACATTTATATTTCATTGTGTCCAAGAAGGAGGAGGTTGTGAATGGGAGTGGCTGTTAATGGATCCTAGTGAACATGACCCTAGAGATTGGAGCAGACCCTGAAAAGGGCAAGGGATAATAGCTCAGAAGAATTTGTCAGTGCTTGCTTTTATTTTATGGAAACCTTAGTCAAATCTATAGTGAACTGCTATTGGATAATATGACCTTGCGTGTTATTTTCTGGGAACAGCTTTCATCTACTGCAGAGAATCAGATACATGAAGTACATGTGGAAAGATAGAGAAAAAAGAGAATCTTGACAGAATCCCTCATTACACATACCCCTGAAGCCCAGTCATTTCTGCCCACCTCTGCTGTGGAGCAAATCCACTTCACCACAAGAAGGTTCCCATTTTTGCTTAAGAGAGTGAATTCCTGTCACTTTTAATTCAGAAGGTTTTAACAGTTTCAAAAATAGTTACCACAAATCCTGGGAGGATGGCATTTTCGTCCTGATTTTATAGGTGGCGAAATTGAGGCTGAGAGAAATAGGAAATTATAAATCATTTGGAAGGATTCATTCTGAGTATGTTGTGTAGACATATGTAAGTACAGAATTTGTTCAAGGAAAATACCTCTTCCTGCAGTTCACACTGTGTGTGTGTGTGTGTGTGTGTGTGTGTGTGTGTTTCAGTGTAATCACATCTCTGTGTCCTTTTCTGTGTGTGCATGTGATGAAAAGGTGAGGAAGAAAAATGAGAACGGGAGGGGATGAGGTAAAATTTGGAGCAGAGGAAGTGAAGGCTACGTGTGAAATGATGCAAATCTTGAGCTTGATGAAAAGAAACACACACACAAATCTGTAAGTCATTGTAAGGGTGTTAGAAATGTCTATTTTTCAAGCCACTTGATCTTCATGTTACTTCTTTCTACCCACCTTTCAAGTACCCAGTAATCTGGAAAAAAAAAAAAAAAAAAGATGATAGACTCAATTCTTTCTGTCCCTTTTGACAAATAAAGACAGCTCTCAACAAGATGGTAATGGCAGCTTCTCCAAATTATCCTAAAAATACTGCCAGGGTATCAGCCTTTCCCTGAACTGCCTTGTTATCCTAATGCAATTATGTAACTTTCTAATCTTTCTGTCAGAGCAGTAGTCAGGAGGCAGAAGAAAAAAAAAAAATCCTGCAAAACCATAATGACTGAACATTTAAAGTAGAGGTGACTGATTAATGGCTGTTTCTACTTTAATATCAAATCTTTTAGCTCCTGGTGTCTGGACCTATAGCTTTTTAAGGTTCCTGAGCTCATCAATTTTATACTCAACAAATTCATTTTAATGCCTACAAATGTTATAACTTTCCTAAGCCAGCTTTCTACCCACCCCACCCCACTCCGTGTCCTCTCATCATCCTAAATGTAGCCAGGGGCAGGTGATAGAGCTTCATGTTCAGTGGTCAGTAAAATGAAGACGATCCAGGATACGAGGAATGGATGGCTTGTCATGAAACCTACAAAGAGACACTTTTCCTGGCTTAATGTCTTCCTGTGCAGGATAGATTGAACTGTCCATGGAAATCTACCTATCTTCTGTGAGGATACATTTTTTTTTTTTTTAACATTAAGGGAACTAAAGTATGAGAGAAAAATCACTTGAAGTATAAACTTGTAAGATTTTAAAGCTGTAAGGAACTGAAGAAACACGATTGCTTTTGCTTCACATTGAATGGACGAGATCTCTGGGGTTCAGTGAGGGAGGCTTCTGTACTGAAAATAACCTGGAGGAGGTCTACCTAGATGGCTATCTCTAACAGGTAGATTCAACATCATTTTGACTTCCCTTTTATCTGCATTTCAGAGATTTTCTACAATGAACATGTATCATTCTTTCAGAAGTGTTACTGTGTTTAAATAACGTAAGTTTGGCGACAGCCAGATCTGAGAGTGAGTGTTCACTCTGTCATGAAGTGTTGGGTGATACTAAGAGGTTATTTAACCTCTTTGATGCTTGGTATTATCTCCATTTTATTTATTGTTTATTTTTATTTTTTATTTTTTTATTGTCTCCATTTTATAAATAAAAGTACTTGTATCAGTCTTGCAAGAATAGTGTGAGGACTTTACAGAATAAAATACTGAGATAAATAGCACGTGATTCATTTTTCCTGTCCCCTAACTACCTTCAACAAGACACCCAACTTAAATGTCCCCAGTGCTTTCTCTCTCTCTCTCAAGTCAGTGAAAGTGTCTGTTTTGGTTATGAATGAAAACTGAAGAATTTTCATTTCCTGTTTGAGCTTCCAGTCCCCTATTACAACCAGGGAGCTTTTTCCAAATCCTCTGGACCACCCAGGTTTAGGCAATGCCTATGAACGATTCTGTTTTCATCACTAAGGGAGAAATCCCCAGTTAAATCATGCTTGGTAAAGGCTGATTGAAGACCAACAGATTTCTTTTGCTGTTAAGAACTGGATCTTCCTCTCCACGGATGTGGAACATGGGGCCCAATGTACAGGTCCTCAGTGTGATGTAAGTAATAATTAAGATGATAATAAAAATAGCTAACATGCATTGATCGCTTACATGTTCTTGGCCCTCTGCTAAGTACTTCAATAGTGTCTGTGTTTAATCCTTCTAATGCACCTCCAAAGCAGTTAGTAAATCTTTGCCTAACTAAGGGTTAGGGAGATAAAATGAATCAGTCAAGGTCCTACAGCTCTGAAGTGGTAGATATGGGAAGGAGCCCTGAGGTGTTGGACTCCAGGTACAATGCTGTTAACCACTGATGTATAACTTAACCTTGTTCACTGTGATTCGAAGGCTTAGGGGGGCAAGATAATTGGGGACAGGATTCTAAGTCTGACTTGTGTCAACGGAGAAAAAAGAATACGGCTAATTAGAGTGTAAGGTTAATATTGAAGAAAATGTCAGTAGAGGGATCTACTTCTCATCATTCATTCAGTTTTTTCACTTTGTATCTGTTCATTGAATGTCTACTAATCATCAAGCCTACATCTAAGAGCTGGTGATACCACAAAAAATAAAGTATGATCCATATTTTTTTAGAGCTTACTCAGCGTGGAGCCCTTAATATTTACTTGCTGTTGTCAGAAGAGAACTACCTATTGTATTTTAACTCATTTTCAAACATTACTCATCTCTCATAATGACCACATGGAATATACAGCTTTGTCCTCATTTTATAGATGAAACTACAGGAATTAAAAATTTTGCCAGTTCACTAGGTTGCAACTTTAAGAGCTGTGTTCTCACTACTCATCTGTGCTTGCCTCCTGGGGAATGGAGCAAGAACACTCAGGTCTGTGCACTAGTTCTGTAATGTCTGGTTTAGTGAGGCTGGCTTTGCATTCTCTCTCTCTCTATCGCATCCATAAATGGAGAGACAATGACCTATACCACATACTTAGTACACAGCGGACATCTCATTGGATCCTCACTATAGCACTTCTAAATGAACACTTGTACATTTCGCCTATTGTCCCTCCATGGATGAGGAAACTGAGGCTCAGAACTATTAGTGGCCTGCTAAATGTCACAACGTCAATAAGAAGCAGAGTCCAAATTCATTCTCTACTAGTCTGATTCCCAAATTTACCCTCTGTTTTTCCACTGCTGTCTCCTTCATTATTTTTAACTCATTTGATCAGTGCAGGAGCCCTGACATCTTTAGCTAAAAAGAAATAAACTTTGATCCCTGGGTTGGTGTTCTTATACCAAAGCCATGCTTAATTTAAGAAAATGTGTGTCTGCATGCTCACAGAGACAAAATGTAGAGGCAGACTTGGAAGGAAACGCATTTTGGAATTAAGAATTTGTGATGGTCTGTGTGTGTAGTGACCAAGCGTGCTCCGGGCTCCCTGCTCAAGTACTGTGTGTTGTTTCTTTGATAACTACCTCCCTACCCAGTGTGCTTAATTCTTTGCTAACTCGTCAATAATTCACAGCAATGTATTTGAAAAATGCTTCTTGATAACTCATTTCTCAGTGTGGATCCATGGAAAGATACTCCCTGTAAACAAAGCAAACAACAACAAAATTACTAAGTAATTAATTACAAAGTAGTAAAATAAAAAGTTATCCCGACCTCTAGCCCCAGAGCCACCACCTATGAATGTGTGAGTAGCATCCTTGAGTACCTTGTCTTGTCAATACACATGCATGGATGGGAGGTAGAGACACAACTGTACAGAAACAGGATGCGCACAGCTTAATAACATTGTGCGGATTGACGTGAGCATTGGTTTGTCTGGATTCCAAGCCCAAGTTTGGTTCTGATACAAACTGACTATTACTTGTAGGCAAATAAATGAGCGTTTCTGGTCATAAGTTCCCTGATTTAGTAAAGGCAAGGCACATTCTTTTTTTTTTTTTTTAATATAATTTTTTATTTTTTATAAACATATATTTTTATCCCCAGGGGTACAGGTCTGTGAATCACCAGGTTTACACACTTCACAGCACTCATCAAAACACATACCCTCCCCAATGTCCATAATACCACCCCCTTCTCCCAAACCCCCTCCCCCCAGCAACCCTCAGTTTGTTTTGTGAGATTAAGAGTCACTTATGGTTTGTCTCCCTCCCAATCCCATCTTGTTTCATTTATTCTTCTCGTACCCACTTAAGCCCCCATGTTGCATCACCACTTCCTCATATCAGGGAGATCATATGATAGTTGTCTTTCTCCACTTGACTTATTTCGCTAAGCATGATACGCTCTAGTTCCATCCATGTTGTCGCAAATGGCAAGATTTGATTTCTTTTGATGGCTGCATAGTATTCCATTGTGTATATATACCACATCTTCTTGATCCATTCATCTGTTGATGGACATCTAGGTTCTTTCCATAGTTTGGCTATTGTGGACATTGCTGCTATAAACATTCGAGTACACGTGCCCCTTTGGATCACTACGTTTGTATCTTTTTTTTTTTTTTTTTTAATATAATTTTTTATTTTTTATAAACATATATTTTTATCCCCAGGGGTACAGGTCTGTGAATCACCAGGTTTACACACTTCACAGCACTCACCAAAACACATACCCTCCCCAATGTCCATAATACCACCCCCTTCTCCCAAACCCCCTCCCCCCAGCAACCCTCAGTTTGTTTTGTGAGATTAAGAGTCACTTATGGTTTGTCTCCCTCTCAATCCCATCTTCTTTCATTTATTCTTCTTGTACCCACTTAAGCCCCCATGTTGCATCACCACTTCCTCATATCAGGGAGATCATATGATAGTTGTCTTTCTCCGCTTGACTTATTTCGCTAAGCATGATACGCTCTAGTTCCATCCATGTTGTCGCAAATGGCAAGATTTCATTTCTTTTGATGGCTGCATAGTATTCCATTGTGTATATATACCACATCTTCTTGATCCATTCATCTGTTGATGGACATCTAGGGTAAATACCCAATAGAAGGCACATTCTTTTGCCCAGGAACTGTGTTTTCTCATTCGGTCTGGAGGAAGAAATGGGGTGCGAGGAGAGGTTTTATCTAGTATCCGATCCTGAAGCAGAGGAGCTGAAATTATGTGACAGTTTCTAGCTCAAGTATTCTGTGCATCTGTGGCTTCATAGTAATCCATGTATTGCTAAACAATTTGTTGTTTTAGTTATGTATCACTTCAGTTATAATGCGCTAATGTCCCAGATGAAGTAGTCGTTTCAGAGGTAAGAGTAAAAAGAATAATGCAGGGCCAACTAAGAAAGGCAAAGTGTAACATAATTTTGCCCTGCCATGTCCTCGGGTTTATCTGAGTCTATGTATATAGGACCTGAACATATAAATATGAAAGATAATGATCTAGAAAAGGGCTGGCGAGTTGTTTTTTTCTTCCTGTGAAGGACCAGATAGTAAATTGGAAGGTCATATAACCTTTAAAATGTAAATACTTAAAAATGTAAACATCCTTAGCTTCCAGGCTGTAAGAAGTATCGGCAGGGAATGATTTGGACATGGATCATAGTTTGCTGACCCTTGATCTAAAAGATTAAAATTTATTCCAGAGACCTTTGCAGAAAGGTTTTTAGCCGATGAAGTAAATAATATGTAGGGAGAATTAAAAAGTTCAAACAAAAATAAAATATTTTAAAATTCATAACTAAAGAGTTTGGAAAATGTATTTATTTAAACAATTCAAATGCATTTTCAGTTTGGTTGTCCCCCCCCCCCAACTCACTTGCTCCCATGAGGGTGTTCAGCCTTCCCGTTGTGAAGCTCGTTCCTGCTACCTGGGATTGGAACAAGTATGGGTACAGTACGGGATCCCAAGTGAAGCCAGACTGCCGAAGCCCACGTTTCATGCATGATCCCTCCTTTCTTGATAGGACTTTTCTAGACACTGCTCTCCACATTCCACACCATGAGCGTCCTTTCCACAAGCAGTTTCCTCTTGGGCTTTCAAGTTTTGTTAGTGGAAGTCTCATGAATATATTATTTCAAAGTCTTGGGACTTTAAACAACCTCCTGATAATCTATCACCTGGGGTAAAAAGAAAATAGTTGAAATGGATGACGGTTTATGCTGTGAAAACTCCAAGGGCAGATAAGACATTTTGCCTTTTATTTTCCCCTTTCTGCAAATAGAATTGCTGAATTTAGGATATGACGGTTTCTTTTTTGAATACTTTTTGGGGAAGTGTGTGTGATTTGAACGTCCTGTGACTAAGGAAACTGAAGCTTCATTTAATTATTGATTTTTTTCCTTATGACATGCAGAATTAATGGATTAGGATTGATGTTGAAAAATATATAAATTCTGTTGCTCAAGATTCTGTAGCCCAGTGGAGAGTCCTCTGCACTGACTTAACTAGATGTATTTAGATCATCTCAACTAAAACTGCTTTAAAATATAGCCTCATGTCTGAATATAATACAAGTACCTCCTTTTGCTTTGATTCTATTCATATATATTTGTTCCCATCTTCAAAGATTTCCTGATCCTCACTTGGCTTTGACATTACCCTTTCAACACCATTATTGATCTCAGGCCAATGACCCACTCAGTCAACCACACTGCCTTGGAACTGTTCCTCAGACAAGCTGATTGAATTGCCGGCCCCACCTTAGTCAAGGTGGCCACTTCCATCCCAGAGCTATAAAACACAGACTAGAGCAACCTGACCATTCTACCTCAGTGGGCAAGTTACAAGCAAGCAAGGGCGGATCTTTCTTACTCTTTCCTTAAGCTCTTTCCCCTCTTTTATTTATTTATTTTTTTAAATATATAAGACTACAAATAAAGTCAGATTGCAGTAATTGTTGAGCTGAAGATCCAGAACATTGTCATGGGCAATATTGTTAAAATAATAAGGAATGAAAGTTTTGGACTCTTACAAAATGGCTTTACAACCAGCCAAGTTAGTGAATCTCTCTACATTCTGCGGCATGAGGGGTAACTAGTGCATATATTACTGTCATTTCCTCTTACAAAACCTAGAAAATACCAAATAACTGCCAAATTACTACATTCTGAGTATCACTCCTTAGTATGAGTTTTAGTTCAAGACAGTCCCCATCCCCCCCCCACACACACACACTGATAGGAATATTGTCCTGCTTTCGTCTCTAAACATTTTTCTCCCTTTGTCATTTTTTCAATCTCTGATTCTTTCCTAACAAAAAAAAAGATTTATTCAGTGCCGTATGTCTCCTAGGAAGTCATGATGAAAGAAACATGCAGAGCCTAACCTCATGGAATAGGAAGATTTTCTTCTTCCTGGCATCCTCCTTTTGCTACTTCTAGCGACCTTCTTTTCCTGGCTTCCCTTATAACGCTTCCTTCCGTTTCTTCCCCTGGTGATATTCCTGCCCTGGGCAGAGCTGCAGTGCCTAAGTACCGTATATCTCTGGGCATTTCTGTTGATAAGTGGTTTCACCTGCTGTGGTTATACTGTGTGAAATGCACACCTATTTTTTGAAGGAATGGAGATAATTGGAAGAGAAAGTGAACAGCAGTTGAAGGCTGTGCCATTCAAAACTGGGAACGTTCTGTTCAAAACTGTTACTGTTTAAAAACACAAAGTCACCTCAAATCACTGACCGATTCCTCCTTCCCATCTCTAGTCCAGAGTGGTCATAATGGCATAATATAACATGTTCTTAGACTTCTATACTCTAAATAGATTAAAATGTACATATAAAAAGTAGAACGTATGAAAAATGTTGTACCTTCAGTACTAAGTGAAGTCATGGGTCAGAACCAAAGACTTTCTGGGAGTACATTTTGAGTGTTCTCTGTAGTTAAATTATAGTTTAACAAAAAGCAGCTGGTCACTGCATGAAAGATAGTACTAAAAGCTACAAGGCTAGAAACAAAGTTGACAAAAGAGTATAACAGACCAAAAATATAAGAATTTCCTAAACCTCTCTGTCCCTAAGGTCTTGCTCTTTGATGTGTATCTAAGTCATTTTTTTTCCTCAACAACTAAATCATTCTTTGGTCACAGACCAGAAAACCAGCACTGGGGAGTATTCATCTGGGAGACACAAAATAATGTGGTTTGGGAATGGCACTTTTTATTTTCGAAGAAAGAAACTAAAACTATCCATCTGGGGTACAAAAAAATCTGTCAACCATTATCAAAATGATTTACTTAAGAGCCATTTAATGAGATTCATTAATTTAAAGAGATTAAAAACAGTCTGTATTAAAGGACATTTTGACAGAAAAAAAATAGGTTATAATAAAAGCTGAAAATCAGCAGTCTCTCTTTTTATCAAAGACGATGCGCAACTTTCCGCAAAGTCTTCTTCATTCAAAGTGAAATTCAAGATCTGATTCAATTAATAGCAGTCTTTAACCAGGATATAAAGAAAGTTTGCAGTAGGTCAGAGTATTAACTGTACTACCGACAAGAACACACAATGTTCAGTATTTTCCTGGAGGGACATCTAAAATGAAATGGAAAGTTTCAAAGTGAAGAGGTAAACCCATATACATTTAACAGAGAGCAACCAGGCCTAGAAACAAAGCTGACTTTTAACAAAGTGAACAAATTCCCTATTCCTCCTTACGTTTAAGGAAGCAGTTGTTTATAAAATTATTGAGAGCATCTTTTCCTCTCTGAGTCCTGATTCTTGAGAGTGTATTAAATACATTAACTTCCTTCAAACAATAAATAACATAATACTCTTTCTTTTAGAAACCATTTAAAAATATATAATAAATATACAAGAATGACTGTCTTTGTGAAGTAGTGATTTTGGGAAAGGAAGTGTAGGAATAAGTACATGAAATTTAAAAGGGAAATCTATAGAAATAAGACCATTTATACTCATCCAAAATACATACATACATATGTACGTACAAATGACTGAAGAGTTGAGGTATGTGGGTCTCTCAGAATCTAAGTGAATGGGGTGCCTGCGTGGTGAGGTTGATTAAACATCTGCTTTTTGCTAAGATCATGATCCCAGGGTCCTGGGACGGAGCCCTGCATTGGGCTCCCTGCTCAGCATGGAACCTGCTCCTCCCTCTCCATCTGTCTGCTGCTCCCCCTGTTTGTGCTTGTGCGCTCTCTCTCTCTCCGTGTCAAATGAATAAATAAAATCTTAAAAAAAGAAAGAATCTGAGTGAGTAACTTCAACCACAGAAGAAGCAAAGATAGAAGGCATTGTGTTAAAGATAGAAGGCAAGGTCTTCTGGGAAGCAAGTGCTGAGATGGATGTAGAATTGTAAAGGTGTTTTGGGGACTTACTTTTTTTTTAAGTTTTTATTTAAATGCATTAGCTTACAGAGTAATATTAGGTTGAGGTACACAATCCATGGCTTCCAAACTTCCATACACCTCCGGATGTTCATCACAATGCCCTTCTTTATTCCCATCACCTACTTTACCCATTACTTCATCTACTTCCCTTCTGGTAGTTAACAGTTCTTATAGTTAAAAGTCTGTTTCTTGGTTTGCTTCTCTCGCTTTTTCCCCCTTTGCTTCTTTGTTTTGTGTCTTCAATTTCACATATGATCAAAATCATATATTTGTCTTTCTCTGACTTTTTTCACTTAGCATTATACTCTCTAGCTCCATCCATGTTGTTGCAAATGGTGAGATTTCCTTCTTTCTTACGACTCAACAATATTCCATTGGATATATATATACCACATACTCTTTATCCATTCACCAAATGGTGGATACTTGGGCTGTTTCCAGGATTTGGTATACTAGATAATGCTGTTGTAGGCATTGGGGTACATAGATCCTTTCAAATTAGCATTTTTGTATTCTTTGGGTAAATACCTAGTAGTATAATTGCTGAATTATAGGGTAGTTCTATTTTTAACTTTTTGGGGGAACCTCTGTAGCAGTGCAAGAAGGTTCCCCTTTCTCCACATATCCTCGCCAACATCTGTTGTTTCTTGTGTTGTTGGTTTTAGCCATTCTGGCAGGTGTGAGGTGATAACTCATTGTTTGGATTTGCATTTCCCTGATGATGAGTGATAATGAACATCTTCTCATGTGTCTGGTGGCCATCTGCATGTCTTCTTTGAGAAAATGTCTGTTCAAGTTTTCTGCTGATATTTTAATTGGAGTATTTGATTTTCAGGTGTTGAAATGTATTAAGTTCCTGATAGATTTTGGATAGTAACACTTCACTGGATATGCCGTTTGCAAATATCTTCTGCCATTCTGTGGGTTTTGTTGATTGTTTCTTTCGCTGTGCAGAAGCATTTTATTCTGATGAAGTTCCAGTAGTTTATTTTTGCTTTTTTTTTTTTCCTTTGCATCAGGAGACATATCTAGAAAGAACTCGCTACGGCTGATGTCAAAGAAGTTGCTACCTGTGTTCTCTTCTAGGATTTTTATGGCTTCAGATCTCACATTTGTCTTTAATCCATTTTGGATTTCTTTTTGTGTATGGTGTTAAGAAAGTGGTCCAATTTCATTCTTATGCATGTTGCTGCCCAGTTATCCCAGCACCATTTGTTGATAAGATAGTCTTTTTCCCATTGGATATTCTCTCCTGCTTCGTTGAAGATTAATTGACCATGTAATTGTGGGTTCATTTCTGTTTTCTATTCTGTTCTTTTGATCTATGTGTATATTTTTTGTGCCAGTACCTCACTGTTTTCATCACTACAGCTTTGTATCGTAACAAAGTCAGGAGTTGTGATGCCTGCAGCTTTGCTTTTCTTTTGCAAGATGGCTTTGGCTGTTAAGGGTTTTTCATGGTGCAGACAGGATTCTGGTTCTGTGAATGATGATGTTGGTATTATCTAGAAATTGCATTAAATGCATAGATTGCTTTGTATTGTAGACATTTTAACAATATTCATTCTTCCAATCTGTGAGAATAGATTGTCTTTCCATTTCTTGTTCTTTTCAGTTTCTTTCATCATTTGTATAGTTCTCAGGGTATAGGTCTTTCGTCTCATTGGTTAGGTTTATTCTTAGGTATCTTGCTGTTTTTGGTGCAATTAAAAATAAGACTGATTCCTTAACTTCTTTTTATTGCTTCATTATTGATGCATAGAAATGTAACTGATTTTTGTGCATTGTTTTTTTTTTTTAATCCTGACACTTTACTGACTGCATTTATAGCAGTTTTTTGGTAGAGTCTTAAATGTTTTCTGTATATACTATCATGTCACCTGCAACTAAGGGAAGTTTTGTTTATTCCTTGCCAATTTGGGTGCCTTTTTTCTTTTCTTTTTTTTTCCTTGTTGTTGTCTGATTGCTGTGGTTAGGGCTTCCAGTACTGTTTTGTATAGAAGTAGTGAGACTGGACATCCCTGGCTTATTCCTGATCGTAGAGGAAAAGCATCTAGTTTTCCTCTGTTAAGGATGATACTAGCTGTGGGTTTTTCGTTGATGACATTTATTATGTTGAGGTATGTTCCCTTTAAACCTACTTTGTTGAGGGTTTTTATCATAAATGGATGTTGTACTTTGTCAAATGCTTTTTGTCTCTTGAAATGTTCACATGGTTCTTATCCTTTCTTTTGGTGATGTGATGTATCATGTTGATTGGTTTGCAAATATTGAGCCACCCTTGCCACCAGGAAGAAATCCCACTTGATAGTGGTGGATGATTTTTTTTTTTTTTTTAAATGTATTGGTGGAGTCTGTTTGCTAGTATTGTTGAGGATTTTTGCATCTGTGTTCATCAGGGGTAGTGGCTCCTAGTTCTCTTTGTCAGCGGTGTCTTTATCTGGTTTTGGTATCAGGGTAACGCTGACCTCATAGAATGAATTCAGAAGTTTCCCTTCCTTTTTATTTTTTAGAAATAGATTAAGAAGAATGAGTAATAACTCTTCTTTAAATGTTTGGTAATATTTGCCTGTGAAGTCCTCTGGCCCTACGCTTTTGTTTGTTAGGAGTGTTTTGATTACTGATTCAGTTTCTTTGCTGATTATCAGTCTGTTCAAGTTTTCGATTTCTTCCTGCTTCAGCTGTGGTAGTTTCTATGTTTCTAGGAATTTATCCATTTTTCCTAGGTTGTCCGGGTTATTGGCATATTATTTTTTATAATATTCTCTGATGATTATTTATATTTCTGTGATGTTGGTTGTTATTTCTGCTCTCTTATTTGTGATTTCATTTATTTGGGTCTTTTCTCTTTTCTCTGGATAAGTCTGGCTAGAGGTTTGTCAATTTTACTGATTTTTTGAAAGAACCAGTCCTTGATTTCATTGATGTGTTCTATTGCTTTTTTAGTTTCTCTATCAGTTATTTCTGCTCTAATCTTTATTTCCTTCCTTCTGCCTTCTTTAGGCTTTATTTGTTATTCTTTTTCTAGCTCCTTTAGGTGTAAGCTTAGGTTATTTTTTTGAGATTTTTTCTTGCTTTTTGAAGTAGGCCTGTATTACTATAGACATCCCACTTAGAGCTGTTTTTGCTGTATCCCAGAGATTTTGGACTGTTGTATAAACATTTTATTTGTTTCCATGTATTTTTTTATGTCTTCTTTGAGTTCCTGGATGACCCATTTATTGTTTACTAATATATTGTTTGAGCTCCATGCATCTGTGTTCTTTCTGAATCTTTTCTTGTATTTGTTGAGGATTGTTTTGTGGGCTAATATGTAGTCTTGGAGAATGTTCCATGTGAACTTGAAAAAAAAATATGTACTCTTCTGTTTTCCAATAGCATGTTCCGAATGTATCTGTTAAATCCATCTGGTTCAATGAGTCATTCAAACCCACTGTTTTCTTGTTTATTTTCTGCTTTGATGTTCTGTCCATTGATGTAAGTGGGATATTAAGTCCCCTACTATACTATTACTGTATTATTTTCAGTTAGTTACTTTATGTTTGTTACTTTTATATATTGGGGTGCTCCCATGCTGGGTGCATAAATATTTTCAATTATTATATCTTCTTGTTGAATTGTCCCCTTTATTATTAAATAATGTCCTTCTTTGTCTCTTATTGCAATCTTTGTTTAAAGTCTAGTTTGGGGGCATCTGCCTGGCTAAGTTGGGGGAATATACAACTCTTGATTTTAGGGTCATGAACTCAGGCTTCACATTGGTGATACAGATTACTTAAATAAATAAAAACATTTTTATGTTAAAGTTGAGTTTGTCCAATGTAAGTATTACTAGTCCAGCTTTCTTTTGACATGCATTTGTGTGGTGAGTGTTTCTCTATCCCTCATTTTCAATCTGCAGGTGACTTTAGTTCTAAAATGAATCTCGTTTCAACAGCATATAGAAGGGTCTTATTTCTTTTTTTTTTTTGCTATTTGATACCCGATGTATGTAGTCAATTTACATTCAAAGTAATTATTGACAGATATTTGTCAAAAATATTGCCAGTGTATTTCTTGTTTTGTGGTTGTTTCTAAAGCTTTTCTCTGATCCTTTCTTTCATGTTTTGCTGATTTTCTTTAGTGATATATTTGGATTTTTTTATCTGTATTCTTTGCTTATATTAGTTACTTTTGATTATGGTTACACTTAAGTTTGTATATAGCCTCTTCTGCAAAGTCTATATTAAGCTGATGGTTTTTCAAGTTTGAACCCATTCTGTTCTCCCCTTCTCTCCACATTTTATGTATGTTACTGTATTTTATGTCCCTTTTTGTTGTATGAGTTTCTTGTTTGATACTTACAGAAATATTCATTTTTACTGCTTTTGTGTTTCCTGCCTTAATATATTATCGTTTTTGGTCTCTCCTTTCCACTCAAGACCCCCTTTTAGTTTTTCTTATGGGGCTTGTTGAGTGGTCATGAACACCTTTAGTTTTTGTTTATCTGGGAAATTCTTCATCTCTCCTTGTATTCTGAATGATTGCCTTGCAGGATAGAGTATTCTTGGTTCCAGATCTTTTCCATCCCCCACTGTGAATAGGTCACTCTGCTCTGTTCTGCCTTGCCAAGCTTCTGTTGAAAAATCTCCAGCTAGCCTTATGGGTTTTCTCTTATAAGTTAATGACTCCTTTTATCTTGCTGTTTTTAAGATTTTTTTTTTCTTTATCATTATATTTTGTATTTTAATTACAGTATGTCTTGGTGTTGGCCTGCTTCTGTTGATTTTTTTTTTAAGACTTTATTTATTTACTTGACAGATAGAGATCACAGGTAGGCAGAGAGGCAGGCAGAGAGAGGGAGAGAGAGAGGGGAGGAAGCAGGCTCCCTCCTGAGCAGAGTGCCCGATGTGGGGCTCGATCCCAGGACCCTGGGACCATGACCCAAGTGGAAGGCAGAGGCTTTAGCCCACTGAGCCACCCAGGCACCCCGCTTTTGTTGATTTTTATAGGAGTTCTCTGTGCCTCCATGATCTGGATGTCTGTTTCCTTCCCTAGATTAGGGAATTTTTCAGGTATTATTTCTTCAAACAAGCTTTCTGCCACCCTTTATCTTTTTTCTTCTTCTAGGTCCCCTATAATATAAATGCTGTTATGTTTGCTGGAGTCCCTGAGGTCTCTAAGTCTCTTTTCATTTTGCAAAATTCTCTCTCTTTTGCTTAACTTCATTGCTTTCCATTACTTTGTCTTCTAGATCATTAATTTGTTCCTCTCCTTCCTCTAGCTTGCTGTTCTTTGTATCGAGCATGTTGTTAATCTAGTTCATCACACTCTTCATCTTTGCTTCATTATTTTTTTAAGTCTTTTATCTCTGTGATAAGGATGTTACTGATGTCTTCCATCTTTTTCTCAAGTTCAGTGCATATATTTACCATCATTGCTTCAGGCATGCTACTTATAATCTTTTTCACTTAGATCTCTGGCTGTGGCCTTATCTTGTTTCATTTGTGGTAAATTTTTCTGTATTTGAATTTTATCTACTTTTCTGCCTTCCTGTCTCTTTCAGAAACCCTGTTAGGTCTCCTGCTCCTAAAAGTAATGGTCTTATGAAGAAGAGATCACATAGTGCCTAGGGCCTGGTTCTTCAGGGAGTGTGTCTAGTGTGTGCTGTGTACACTCTGCTGTTGTGTTCTGGCTGCTTTGTCCTTCATGCCATTTGTCTTTAGAGGCTCTTTGCCTGCTTTGGGCACTGTTTAGTCTCTCGACTGAATGCAGTAAAGTTTAACTAGGGGTGTTCTGGTCTGCTTGTGAAGTGAGACCCGTCACCACTTCCCCTGGAACTGAGGTCCTGCAAAAACTCTTCGGTCAGGAAACTTGGTGTGGGCAGTGGCCTTTGTTGGTCTTCTTCAGGGACTACCCTCCTGGGGCTGAGGCAAACATGACTGACAAGGGCTGTTCCACCAGAGTGCAGAGGGGTGAGGCTTGGTGTAAGCAAGTTTGGCTGCCACTGTTGATGTTATGCTGCTTTCCACAGGTGGCTTTTTGTTTATGCTGGGGGACAGGGAAGGAAATGGTTCCAGCCAGCTCCTTTGTTCTCAGAGACATGTCTCTGTGATTACAGCCTTACGGACACCCTCTGCAAAGAGCAAATAATCTCTTCTCTTTGTGCCTCATGCACTCTTCAGTTCACTGTTTCCATGTTGTATGCTTCTACGTTGTTCGTCTGCCTTGTCTCCAGAAGCAGTATTGTGCCCTCTGGTCTCTACGCCAACCATACCTGTTAAGTTTTAAAACTCTAGACTTTAAGCCCCACTTGTTGCAAAAACTCAGAAAATTCAGCCCCTCTTATTTTCCAAGCCAGTGGCTCTTGGGAGATGTGCTTTTTGCTCATTCCCTTGTGTGCTTCTCTTTCTCTCACCATTCTCTTGCTTCCTTTAAGGAGCCATGATCCATTTCCCCCCTAAACCATAGCTCCACACTTCATACATTCTTCAATGTGGCTTCTCTCCCTTTAGTTGTGGAATTTCTTCTGTCAGTCTTTAGGTTGATTTCTGAGGTTACTTAGGGTGATTCAGTAATTATCTAGTGTGTTCATAGTTTAAGGTAAGCCTAGGGTCTTCCTATTCCACCACCATCTTCCAGCTCCTTGAGGTAATGTTTTTAAAAGGTAAAAGAGGGTAGTGGTGGGATTGTGCAGGGAAAGCTCCAAACCATGATGTAGATCCTTTCCTATGGGAAAGAAGAGGCATGGTGATAAGATTGGACAAAAAGAACCTCAAATTGAAATGTAGATTTGGAAATTTCTTAGGGAACCCAAGGGAGAATTTTCTCACTAGATAGCCCCGAATTGGGATAGAAATAGCCAAGTCCCTGTGCCTGTCTTGGGTTCATTCATTTGTGAGGATTGCTGAGGAAGAGCATGGCCTTGGTTGGAAAACTGAGATGGATCCTGAAGACATTAGCAGGTGAAGGCTGTTAGCTAACTGCACTTGTTGCCCTTGGACAGAAAGTTCCTTTTTCAGGGGAGGTCTGAGCAGCACATCTCCATAGCTGTCACTACCACAGAAAAAACATTTTTCCTTTCAGTTCTATCACAATTTACTCTCTTTGACTTCAAAGAACATTTTATTTTTTTTTTTAATTTTTATTTATTTATTATTTTTTTAAAAGATTTTATTTATTTATTTGACAGAGAGAGATCACAAGTAGGCAGAGAGGCAGGCAGAGAGAGAGAGAGAGAGAGGAGGAAGCAGGCTCCCTGCTGAGCAGAGAGCCCGATGCGGGACTCGATCCCAGGACCCTGAGATCATGACCTGAGCCGAAGGCAGCAGCTTAACCCACTGAGCCACCCAGGCACCCTCAAAGAACATTTTAAATGGGGAACATACTCTTAGTCTATACTTTTTTTTTTCTCATTAAAAGCCTACATTTCAAGGGCACCTGGGTGGCTCAGTTGGTTAAGCAACTGCCTTCAGCTCAGGTCATGGTCCCAGGATCCTGGGATTGAGTCCCTCATCGGGGAGGCTGCTTCTCCTTCTCCCTCTGCCTGCTACTCAACCCACTTGTGTTCTTTCTCTTTGTGTCAAAGAAATAAATAAAATCTTTAAAAACAAACAAACAAACAAACAAACAAACAAAACCTGCATTTCAGGCAGATTAAATGACTTGGACAGGATCTCACATCATTTGTTGGAGTCCTTTAAGTAATTTTAAGGTAATTTTCCCACTTAATTACACTTCTTTCTCAAAAATACACAATGTATTTGATGCTTGTGAGACTGTTTCTTTAAGTACTGAGTTTTAACTGTGGCTTTTGTCTTATTTTCCTTCTCTTTTACTTTATTTACTGTATCTTTATACCAAACGTCTTGCTAGAAACTATGTCTATATTAACATTTTTCTTTGTTAAGATTCCTGTTATAATAATAAATGTCCACAAAGGGAATTATATTCAAGCAGTGAAGAAATAATTTAAATGAGAATGCTCCTTGACTGACAACTCCATTATTTTCTGTAGCAATTACTAATGTGACCATTTATCCTTTTAATTCTTCTGGTGGTTCCAACATAATTCTGAAGTAATACTTTTTTTTTTCTATTTCTTGTTATTTTATACTTTGTTATAAGCCATGAAGGATGGTAGATTTATCTCTCTTTAAAACATTCCATCTCCTCTCCATGCCTAGTGTTTGCAATTTACAAATGATATTTAAGTGATAAAATGTTACGATTTCCTTGTCTTTCAGCTGTAGACAATTCATCATGTCTCCCTACTATGTAATCTGTAAACCTCTTTTCCACATCTCCTCTTTTTTTTGTCTTCTGAACTCTGTCGGTTTTATGATCATTTTTTAATTTTATGGCTTATGACATTTACATTCTCTGCTGCAATCTAGAACAATTGTCACCTTTTCTGTGAATTTTGAATATCAAAGTACCAAGCAAGAAGGTAATAAAATCTTCTGTTTCTAAATCTGTGATGCTCACATGAGAAGGTTTAGAATGTTGGGGTGAAGTAATTCTCTACTACTACTCAGTAGGTGAAAAATTATGCAACATTTTATTTTGATTTATATAAGCACCACACATTATTTATTTGGATTTTTCTTATCTACAGTTCTATTTTCATCCCCTGTGGACAGAAATATGTAAATACAGATACATTTATTCATTATATAGGTATAATGTGCATTATCATTTTCAAAAAGTTTATTTTGTGCATGTCTCTCTCTTTTTTAAGGATTTATTTATTTATTTTGAGAGTATGTATGAAAGTGGGAGGGGGGCAGAGGGAGAGGAGAGAGAGAATCTTGAAGTAGATCCCCACTGTGTGTCTCTTTTAAAAAAATAATTTGTTTTACTCATTGTTACTGTTGCATATTTTAAAATATGGTTGTTTTTATTTCAAGGGTTATTTTAAGTGTAGGGTCTCTTTGTTGTGCTTCTTTTTTTTGGATAACATTTTAATTTCAAAACCATTTCAGTTCTTGTTTTTCAATATAATCCTCAACAATCTCTTTTTTTAAAGTTCAAGTTTTTTTTTTTAAGATTTATTTATTTATTTGACAGACAGAGATCACAAGTAGGCAGAGAGGCAGACAGAGAGAGAGGAGGAAGCAGGCTCCCTGCTCCCTCCCGATGTGGGGCTTGATCCTAGGACCCTGGGATCATGACCTGAGCCGAAAGCAGAGGCTTTAACCCACTGAGCCACCCAGGTGCCCCTAAAGTTCAAGTTTTTTTAAAATATTGTGGTAATCATAGATTTGTATATATGACTGTAAGAAATAATGCAGAGTATAATTCTTGTGCCCTTTCCCAAGTTTACCACAATGTTAGCATTTGCAAAACTATAAAACAATATCACAACCCGGATATTGATTTTGTTACCTACACTCAAAATAAAACACTGTCCATCATAGCAAGGATCCCTCCTTTTGGTTTTTCATAGTCATACTTCTCTTTCTTCCATGTCCACTGCTGCTAAATCATGGCAACCACTGATCTCTTGTCCATTTCTATAATGTTACTGCTTTAAGCATGTTATATAAATGGAATAATACAACATGAAACATTTTGAGGTTGCTTTTTTCACTTAGCATAATTTTTTTGACCTTCAACCAATTTGTTGGATATATCAGTGGTTTGTTGTTATTATATATTTATTTCTGAACAGTGTTCTGTACTATGGGGGTACTATAGTTTGCTTAAAGATTGAGAATGGAGAAGTAGTTAATATCTATAAATGCCACTAGTACTATCTGCTTCTAGAATTCTTGGAGTGTTACTAAAAATGAAAATTCAGTGGTTCTACCCAAGACTACTTAATCTGAATATTGGTATTAGGCCCTGAAATAATCATAAATATATTTAACAGATGATTTTTTCATTACAGTATCTGAAAAACATAATTGCACAGGACTGCACTAGGAAATGAAGTTTCTTGGGATTAAGGTATCTGGGTTATTTGTTGATAAAAAGTACTTAAGTAACTGGACACCGATAGGAAACTTGAATATCATATGGCACCAAGTTTTTCCAGAACAATTATGATACACGTTTAGTGTTGAGGCCAATGCTACAAGATCAGAGAGCAAAAGAGGTAAATTAAAAAAGGTCACACGAATTGTCTTTTTTTTTCTCCTAGTAGTAACAGCCTTTTTAACCAGACAGACAAATACAGTGACCTTTTTCACAGAAATAGGAAAAAACAATCCTAAAAATTCATATGAAACCACAGAAGAACTTAATTCACTGAAGCAATCTTGAGCAAGAAAAACAGAGATGGCAGCATCATACCTCCTGACTACAAACTAAACTACAAAACTATAGTTATCAAAACAGTACTATTTGGGTATTAAAAAAAAAAACAAAACAAAAAACAGGCAGATAGACCAGTGGAACTGAGTAGAGCCCAGAAATAAATAGTATTCTGAGTATATCTGAGTATATTCTGAGTATATCTGAGTAGAGCCCAGAAATAAACCCACACATGTGTAATCAACTGATTTTCAACAAAGGTGCCAAGGAATATACAGTGGGGAAAGAAACGTCTCTTCAGTAGACAGTGTTGGAAAAATTGGGTAACTAATAAAACTACCTGATAAAATTGGGCAGAGGAACTGAATCCACACTTTTTGCAATGTCAATAGGGTGATTTGGTCTCTGACTTGGTAGTCTGCAATAACATTGTTCCATAAGTTGAATCTCTTTCTGTAGCTTCACCTTAAATAGTCAGATAGAGGATAAATGTGTAATGAGTGTCAATTATGTTCCAACCATTTTTTATCCTTTATCACACTAATCTTCATAATTTTCAAGTAGGTATTATCTCTGTTTATAAGTAAAGATGCTAAGACTCAGCAAAGTTAAGTAATTCCTCAAAGGTCACACAGTTTGTAAGAGATGAGGATATCCAATTGTCTGACTCTGAAATTCGTTTTCTTTCTACTACATAAGCCTACTCTTCTCATTCATGCTATCAGGTGGTCTTCTCAGAAAATCACCTTTGGCAATATTTCCCCCTCCTGTTATTCAGAGCAATTTCCTGTGAGTTACAGTTTAGTAGAGAAAGCCCCTGCTTCTGTCAATTTGCTTGAATTGGTTTAACTAAAGTCCTTACACTGAAGCTGGGTGGATACCCTGCTCCTTTGTATTTTCAGAGGATCAGAAGCACTTAAACACAAAGTAAACATAGGTTATACACAAAATTAACCATTTAATATTTATCAGAGGATATCTTTATAAGAGGAAAAGACCCCTGATCCTTGAAGGCAGATTACCTTGTCACCAAATACCTGCATTTTATAATTTCATAGGTTCTTTCCTTTAGTTTTGTCTTTTTCTTTTTTTAAATTTAAAACATTCTCCAGTTTGATTTTTTTAATGAAAATCTGTAGATTAAAAATAAGTATGCTTTTGAAAATGGTTGAGAGGTTTGGCAGTGTTATTACCTTAGCATTTATAAAGAGTGCGCCAAAACCATTAAGTATCAACAACAACGATAAATGATATACTACTACTTATGAGGAAAAAAAAAAAACAAATAAGAACTTCCAAAACACTGAACCTATGACAGAAATAAATTTACAAAGTGGAGCATCTGACAGATTAACACTGTACAGTGAACATTAGTAAATTTCAGTACAATTGCTACTACATTATTATGACACCATTAATAGCAATTCTGAATTCTGCAGACCTAGGTCAAGTAAAGGCAAATGTATTAATAATAAGTGCATACATTTTACACAGGAGATGTATGGAATTATATTCCAGTTAAGCCTTGAAAAATTTGGAAAGGAACCCTATTTTGAAAAACTTAAATGAACATTATGGGATAAGAGCTTATAAAAGATTTTGAGAAGTTTTTCTTTTCTTCCTTTCTTCCATTCTTTCTTTAAGCACTCCACACTCTACCCACTTTGCCATGCTAAATAACTAAGAACACATCATTTCCTCTAGAGTATTTCTACAAAACTTACCCTGGGTGTTTACATAGCTAGTTTTTACTTATTTTTATTTTTTAATTTTAAAAAAATTTTTTTTATTTTAACTTTTAAATTATTTTTATTTTATTTTATTTCACTATATATCTATGTCCCATAGAACAAAGAATGTATTTTATTCATCTCTGCTTTCTGTATAGCTTAAGATTTAACCTATTGGTAAGAAATAAATATGCAATGAAGAGAAGTTAGGTTGTACCTCTGAGCTGCTGATCTACCAGGAGGCAAAGGTTAGTAATCTCAACAAACTAGCATGGACTTCCAGTGGGTCACTATCATCCGGTGGCTCTGGGACAGATTAGTCAGGTATTCCCTGCTGATGGGCTAAGACTTAAAAACAAGCCTATAAACAGCAAAACAGCGTGGGTTGGAGCTAATGGGACAGGGAATTTAAAAGAAGTCTTAGCATTTGTTCCTGGTTTGTCAAGACCAAACATTGGAGATCATGAGAGGGTATTTAGGATAAAGGGAACTAAAAAGCCATTAAAAACAATAGATTTAAATAGTAACTTGGGTAGAAAGACAGCATATTTGTTACGGGCAAATACTTGGAAGGGAAGATAGTCACCAGAAAGAACTACCTGCTGTTTGAAGGCAAGAAAATGTATATTTATAGAGAGGAAGAAGGCCTTTTTTCTAGGGCTCAGGACTTTGATGATATCCATGTAGGAACATGGGATATGACGAAGTACAACCATAAAGCTAGAAGTCTGGTAAGAGTCTGTGGCTTTACTTGGTGGGAGATGGTCGGCGATGACCTCAAACTATACTGAGGGCTGGAATACTATTGACAAGGTCTGAGAACAGGCTGGATTGAAGACCAGGAGATTCACAGTCCTATCTCTGGATCTCTCCCCACCCTCCTTCCTGCCTGAGTACAGTAATCTGTATACTTTAAACTGTTTTTCTCCTTTTATTTAGCATTTTCTAGCAAAGTCATCTTGATCTAAAATATGTCATCCTACTGGAGAGATTGGAATAAAAGGGGAGAAGATGCATAGCATAGATTTTAACTCAACATATCTTGTGTCATTGCAGTGGGTAAAACGTCTCTGTGAATCCCAAAGATTTCTCCAAATTTATATATGTACAAACCTGGGTGGGGGGACTATTTATCTCAGTACTATTGTTTCAACTCCCCTGTTTCACACAAAATGAATCATTGTGAAGAATTGCTAATTAGTTGATGATCTTCATCCTTTTTTTGTTTTTTTTACTTTATTTTTTTAAGTTAGCTTTACCCCCATTGTGAGACTTGAACACATGACCCCAAGATCAAGAGTCATGCTCTACTGACTGAGCCAGCCAGGTGCCCCCATCCTTAAATTTTTAAACTTGAAATTAATAGAAAGTGATTGATACTGGAAAATGTGTGCCTGTAACCTGCTGCTTCAGATTGGGGGACATAGACAATAGGGTATGAGAAGCAGGGAGACATCATGGTTATGTTCGCAAGACTAGGTTCAAATTGAAGAAGCTTCAGCCATTTACTGGTTGTGTGACTGAGCTAGCTTCTCAACCTTTCTGTGCCTGTATTTTTATGTATGTGTGTATGATTTGTAAAATAGGATATTAGTGACACTTATGAAGCTAAAAGGAGTTAACCTGCATAAAGCATTTTGATTGGTACCTGGCACATAATTTACATACTGAGTGCCCAGTAAGGATAAGTGTAATTATTACTTAGAGAAATGAAGGGTTTACGTATTTCAAGGTACTGGTCTTTTTCAGGCACAGCTATGACTACATGCTATGCCTATCAGATCATCAATGGTTAAAAATGTTATGTGGTGGTTACGTTCTAAGCACCAGGTGTTGAACAAGCAGAGGCAGTATAATTTAGCAATGTAAGGGAGCATCTCTGGCCTGCCAAAGGACAAATCCCTCCTCTGTCATTTGTCTTATTCTCCGTATCTGTAAGATGAGGAGCATAAGAGCTTTACTTTTTGATGGATTTATAGACAGGATTAAAGGCCGTATTGAGTGCCTTCTATTTATTCTATCATTTAATCATCAACCATGTGAAGTAGGCATTGCTGATGTCCCCATTTTAAAGATGTGGAAGCTGGGGCTAAGAGTAGTTTTTCAGGTTTATCAGTGTTATATCTCTAATAAGCACAGTGTTATATCTCTAATAAGCACAGGATTCAAACCCAAGACTATCCTCGTTCAAATCCTGTTCTCACAACAGTGGCTTGAATTGCATCCAAATGTTAGAGTACCCAAAGTTTTGGGCGAGAATCAGCTTCTAATCCTCACTTGTTACAGATCTGGGAATAGGATTAGGTTGACACAAGGTAAAACAGTAAAATGAGTAGCTGTTTCATCACAGCACACCAGGTGTTAAGTCTAGGTTGGCTTGTCCTTTGATCTGAAAAGGATGAATAATGGTGTTACTGAGGACGGATCTATCTTTCCCAATAGTTCCATTCCAGAAGAAGTTCAGGATCATTTGTCTTTAAACCATTCTTGGCCGTGGCATTCTGAGAGAATCATTCACATGGCAGGTGCTCAGTCCATTCATACCATGTGTGCTTATTAGAATCATTCATTTCTAAACACTTGATACAGCTATTAACATCCTAAATTAGCTCCTATAAAAGGGTAGGTGCTTATTTCTGTTGATTTTACATGGACAGGGGTTGTGTAATTCTCCTGTTTGATATGTCTAACAGTTTGGTCACACAGGAACCCAGAAGCTCTCCCTTGCTCTGTCTTATTTGGACTTGGTTATTCAATAAAACTTAATGATTGATAATGTGGTATGTAAAGCCATAATTTGAGATTTAAATCTGAGACTCCCTACAAACTGTGTCAACTGTGTCAACCAATATAACATGTTGGTACCTCAGTATCCCTAACTAGAAAATGAGATAGTTAGCAGTACCAACTTCATAAGACTATGTGAAGATCACATGAGTTACTGTCCACAGAATGTTTTTACAGTACCTGGCATGTAAAGATATACCTGGCATGTAGCAAGGTCTCAATAAATGTCCACTATTATTATTAACTCACCGATCCTAGGATATCTTAATTTCATGTATTTACTGATGTCAAACACTTAAATATAAATATAAAGACATACATAAAATGATACAAACATTTTTGTATTTGGATGCCATGCATATTGAAAAGTAGAGCTGGCCTTCCAGTGGTTTACATAAGAGCAGGAAAGATAGATATGTAAACATAATTATATCCCAGCATACATCCCCTGAGTCAGATTCCACGGAATGTTACTAGGAATGAAGGAGAAAGAGTAGACTTTGAGGGAGTTTGGAAGTGATTATTGGAAAATGTAATATATGAACTACATGTGCTGGAAGAGTGAATCAAGTAGAAAGAAACAAAAGATAAAAGACATTTTAAAAAAAAGTCTTGTTTGGTGAATGTACAGCTGATATTTTTGGAGAAGTGGGAGGAGGGTTTGGGACCATTGAGTACAGGCTGTGAAAGTAGCCTGGGGCCTAAGGGGGGACACCTCTGCCTCACTGGAGATATACGTGGTCTCTCATGAAGCTTCTTTGAGATTCATGGTAGGAGTTCTTAGTGACAGCATATGGCTCTTTACAGAGCTAGACTTATTCTTAAATCCCCATTCTGCCACTTCCCAAATGTGGGCAAATGATAATCTTTCTGCCTCACACCCTCATTTATAAAATGAAAATGATAAAAAGAGTTCTGTGAGGAATGAATGATATAAAAATTCATGGAGCTCCCGGGGGTATATTGTGGTCTTATGTATTAGTTATTTTGAGTATAACTTCAGTCATACTAGTGGCATAACCAAGGAGTATAACTTCAGTCATACTAGTGGCATAACAAAGGATATGTACCTTGAAAATGTTGAAGTCAAGATTGGAGCCAAGAACTAATGCCAAAACTCATGATATATATATTTTTTAACCAAATGCTAGCTTTAAAAAAATATGTGCTTTATATATTTCTTTTTTCTTTTTTCAAATGAAGAGACATTAACCTTTCCCCAGAGCCTGGCGAGGAATCTGATTATTTTTCCTCCAGAGCAATTTCTAGTGTTATTGTGATCCATTCAGTGAATAACATTTGGCCACTTCAGAAGCATTTTCCCACTTCCATGTAAATGGTATGATTAGATGTGAAAGGTAATCTTGAGTGCTGCCATGTTATGACATTAAAATAGTAATTCAATTGTTAGCAACCCCTCACAAATAACTGTTCAATCCACTTGTGTTTAATACCTCAGCGTCCTTGCATGCCTTTCCTTTTTGAAACACAAAGCAGTATTGATTTCTCTTCATAACCAACTAAAAAGTATTTTGAGCGGTTATATCATTTCATTATCCAGCAATAAATAAAGAAAATAACCTACAGAAATAGAAAAAAAAAAAACCAACAAACTGATGGGCTACTTTTATCCTTTTCCCTCTAAAACTCCAATACAGACAAGGGTGACTTTTTGATGGATATGAATGTCTGTATTTGAAGACCTCTTGGCAATCATCATGAAAGGCAGCTTATAGTGAAGGGATGTGAGCGTAGAAATGGAAACCCCAGTGTATTAATCTGCTTGGGCTGCCATAACAGATTATTCTAGGCTGAGTGGCTTAAACAACAGAAATTTATTTTCTCATAATTCTGGTGACTAAGTGTAAGATCATGCTACTAGAAAGTTTGGTATCTGGTAAGGTATTTCTTCCTGATGGGTGGCCACCTTCTCACTTAGTTCTCACATGGTCTTTTCTTGTTTCCTCTCTGATGGCACATGCAGATATAATGTTCTTATGCATTAGATTTGAAGCCAGTGAAGGGCTAAGAGTCCACATTCAGTTTTGAATCCAAAATGCATATGCAGTTGACCAAAAAAGTGCCTGGGAATGTGAGTGCCTGGGATATGGAGTAGATGTTAAAGAAGACTCTAGCCACCTGGAAGTCCTTCCCTTCTTCTGTTGTAGCAGAAAAGTCATACCAACTCTTAAGCCACACCCGAGAAGTAAAGAGGAATTAATGAAACGTATTCTCCTTATATAGAATATGAGGCTTAGAGCCTCATTATCCCTGGACTTGTATAAGCCTGTGCTTCCTCAGCATGGAAAATGGAACAATTTTCTAACTCACCAAGAGATTGTTTTGGCTATGAAAATATACAGGCAAACCAAAACCCTTTTTAAATGTAAATTTTAGTACTAGCTAGGCATCCTGGTAAACTGTTTAATTATGTTATTGTCCTGTATTTGCGTCAGTATCCTAGGGTAAATTGCCCATATTGTTGTCTTTAATTCTTACGTGAAGTAAAAGAAAGGAAGGTCAAACCCCCCTCTCAAGGGTCCAAACTTGAATGCCAAAAGTGACTAGACAGAAAATGTAGATGAGTTGGCTGTAGTGATCAGGAGTGTGGTAAACTTGAAACTGTAGGTTTCATTAAAAGGGGCAGATCCTGGGATGCCTGTATGGCTCAGTAGGTTAAGCGTCTGCCTTTGGCTCAGGTCATGATACCAGGACTCTGGGATGGAGCCCTGCATCTGGGTCCTTGCTCAGCAGGGAGCCTGCTTCTCCCTCTGCCTGTTGCTCCCCCTGCTTGTGCTCTCTAACATATAAAAATCTTTAAAAAAGAAGGGGGAGAGAACTTCAGATCCTACTCTTTTCCAACTGAGAATTGCTGTATAGGAATGTTGGCTCATTGTTTTCTGATCTTCTGACCTTTCAAGTAACTGGATATTGGGTTTCTTAACTAAATGCAAATTTGCTTGGCAGCTAATTAAATTTCTGAGAACATTGGAAACACCAAAGAACCTATCTGTTCTAGTTACTATGCCTTCATAATGAACCAGTCCCAAATTTAATAGTTTCAACGGTGTTTATTTTGCTCATGAAATAGTAATTCAGGTAAGCCTCAGTGAGGTCAGCTCCTTCCTATTCCATGTAGCTTTAACTGAGGTGGCTCAGAAGATGAGGGCTAGAATCATATAAATGTGTGTCTACTCCTACCTAGTACATGGACTGGGAAAATTCAAATAAATAGAAACTCTCACAACATGAACTCTTTGAGACATCCCTATGAGTGGTCTAGCCACATGGTCTTACAAACAAGATGGCTCTTGAGCACCCAGCTTTCTTACATGTCAGCCTAGGACAGCTCAAGATAGATATCTGAATAGAGAGCCATCAGAAGGCTTATCATCTTTCATAAACTAGCTTTGTAAGTCACTCAGCATCACTTTTGTATTGTCATACATCACATTGTATTTATTGAAATAGTTGTACAAGTCTACTCAGTTCAAGGAGAAAGACTACAAACCCCCCTTTTTCAATGGAGGAATCTTGAATATATTCAAGAAGAATATATAGGAAGTGATAGTATTAGTATGCACATGTTTGGAAAACACAATTTGCCATGGCATACATACACTAATTTGGCTCATTGGCCATCAGATGGCACTACCTTATGCTTAAGAAGCCTTGGCATGCTCTAGGACTTGAGGAAGTAGTATTGAGAATTCACTGGTGGTACCTGAAATTCTCTGTTCCTTCCTACACCCTGATTTTGCAGAAAAACATGATTCTACCTAAGTGTACTGAATAGTCTGATTCCTTTTTGGAAGAGGTGTGTACAGTTCTAGTAGTTACCCATAAGTCTAGACAGATGCTACAATTAGCTTTGAATAGCGGATTTGATCAGATCGAGAAGTTGTTTCAGACAAAAGTAGAGGGATAACTAGGCTAGTTACTAATGCATTCCTTGAAGTGAAGTAGGTCAGACTGAAAAAGGTAATTACATTTCTTAGCTCCGAGTGGGTAGGACAGGTACTGGACAGGAGTGTGAGATACAGTTAAAATATCAAGAGACAAGCTGGCAGTAACAACAGATAAATATTGGAATACTTTAATGCACATGGTGTGTGTGGAAGCAAATAGAGAGCAAGAGGCCTAGAGGAGGTTTCTTGTGGAGATGTTACGAGAAAGTTGAGAATTCTTGGTAGGATCCACCCATGTAGCCCAGCTACATACTTTGCAAGCAAATGACGCCAGAGGTGGTCTTTCTCATGATGTCAGGCAACATTTAGGAGAGTTTTTAAGAGGCCTGAAATAAAAAAGCTGCAAATTAGAGTCAAACAATACTGCAGCTCATGTGCCCACGTTACAAAAACAAAAATAAAAACACGAATGACAGTAGGTTCCTGATGCAGTAGGTGTACCCTATAGAAATGAGATTCTGATTCTGGAAATGTTTTGCTCTCCCTGTACATTATCTCTATATAGATATACATACACATTCTTTCTTCATAAATATTTATCTGGTTCTCAAAGGCAGTGTAACTAATCACTACACTTTCTTCTAAATTAAAAAAAAATCAGGCTTAGGAGAGAGGAAGATCATATAAGACTCTCAGGAGGAAAATCTTTATGAAATACTTATGTAAATTGCCTTATCTTGTTGTAGTGTTATTACTTTTTGGTGGATATGTTTGATGTTAACATTTTTATTCACGATATACTTCGTCGTGCTTTGCTCTGGAAGGAGAGCCTGCTTTATTATGTCTTGCTTTGGCTTGGGAGAAATCTCCCAAATTGTGTTGTTGTTGTTATCATTGTTTTAAATATACAGCAGAAATGGTTCTCTTTGAAATAGGTTCTTACTGAAAGCAAAATGTAGTGCTTACTTTTATACCCAGCTTTTGTCCATGGGATGAAGAAATCCAATTTAGGATTTTTTTCCCTCAATTGCTGCTGCCTTCATGCATGCATCCAAATGGAGTAGAAAAGTAAGCAATAATCTAAGAATCAGAAATCTTTGTTTTGGGCCCTTTCTATGCTGCTTATTAGCAGCATAAAATTAGAAGAGTTTTATAGATTTTTAGCCTCCATTTCCTAAATTGCAAAGTGAATGGATGGCCTTGGATGGTCTGTAAAATCCATTATTTTCTAATAGGCAATATTATGTAATATATCATTAAATGAGAAGGTGCCAGAATTTCTTGCCATCATAAAAATAATTGACTTCCTTGACGTTCTCATTTAATTTCCCAAATTTAGTTTCTAATAAAGGTCAGGAGAGAAAAGCTAGCATTTGATGTAAGCAGAGAGGTAAAAAAAAGACCAAAGGTAAAACTAAAAGGTGCCAAAATGAGTGAATTCCCTTAATTGCAAGGGGAAGCACACAAACATTTAGGTCTTGGCCACTATGAGGCAGCTTTCTCTCGAGTTGGGACACTCTGTCTTTTTAACTCCAGAAAAGTATCTCTTGAGAGATCTATAGTGATAAACAATATTTGTGATGAATGCCTTTAAGATTTGTGACAAACTGGTTTTCTGCAATAAAAATCAAGGATGAATTAGGGCCCTCTGAACCAAAAGTAGTATCTCTATGATGATTCCCTTCATTCTGCCCAGTTTTCTGACAAAACATCAATGCATAGGGATAATATGTGAGTATAGACAATCACATGATTACATATACATATAAAATCCTCCTATAAAATGCCGTGTTTGTCCCTCTCTCAAATTCTATGTTCTTTAGAAGATAAATTAGCAAGAGGTTCCAAATATTACCTAGGGGCCAAGGGGGGAGAGTCAAACTAAGCTGTCTCTTATTTAACTTATTATAGAATAAGCTCAATAACATTAGGGAATTAACCTATATTGTAGTCAGAAAGCTTTAGATACATTTGACCACGCAGAAAGCATAGAAAGGGAATGTGACTCGGAAGTTTGTGATGTAAAAGATGGTAGGATTATTAGTTGTTCGTATAGGAGTCTATCCCCAGGCTAACATTTCTCTCAACCAACTCGCTTTTTTAACTGGTAATATTTAAATTGTTTACCCATATCTCTGAGGAGTAAATAAGCAAGATTAAGAAACTTTGTACTCAATAGAGACCCACAGGTTCCTGAAATGTTTGTGTATGTACCTAAGCACTTTTTCAATGGTACCCAGAAAACTCAGTGGTATCAAAAGGCATTGTTTAGAATGCCAAACCCAGAATTTCTACATTAATGTTGCACCTGTACATTGAAGAAATACAGGAATGACAAGAGAGCAAATGGGAATATGGAAAAAAATAAGAGTCTTACCAGAAAATGAGTGATGGGGGCAGGGGGAGTGGGAGGGGAGGGAAGTGATTCAGGGATGACAATTTATGCTCTTAAAATGACAAGAAGGAGAAACTTAGTGAAGTAACTTAAAGGGGAAAAATATTTAAAATATATTAAAATAACAGCTTTCTCAGAGTGTCAGTGGTATTTGAGCTGACTAGGGTAGAAATATTCCAGAAGTGATGGGACCCATTTTATCATGCTCAGAAACTGTGATTTCAGTAAAGCAACATAGAAGCAGAAAAAGAAATCAAGGGGACCTTCCCTGCCCACCCCCACATTGGACTGTTTCTCCTGTCACTCTCTAAGTTATTTTTAAAAATGAATGACTTTTTCACCTTACATACTTTGCATATTGAAGATACCCATGTATTAGAGTTATAACATACTTGAAGCTTTTATATTAACTGTTCCTCATAAATTAAGTTCTTAAATTAAGCCTTATTCAACAGTAGCTGTCAATATATTGGTGTTGAGTATCAGAGAGAGGCCAAGAATCTGGAAGGGAAGGAAATGTTTGCAAATTAATCTAAAGGGCTTAAATACATTACGGATGTCTCAGTAGACAATTAGGATCCGGACATGAAGTAAACAATCAAAACAAATTACTAAAGGCTCTGCATTGAAATCCAGATCTTGATATAGCAAGACTAAGCCATGCATCAAAGTTGGATGTATCCCAAAAAGGTCATTAGGAGAATGAGTTATCTATATATTTTTTCATGTGCACAATTTACTCCTGAGGAAGCTTTTATTTCCTAAGGATAACCACGGGATTCAGACATGATTTAGCGAGTTCTTAATCATAATTTTGAATAAAAGCCAACGTTAGCTGCTTTAACTATGTGATTCTTAATACGGAAAGAGATCTTAGACATAATCTGTGAAGAACTGAAGAACATTTTTTTCTTTTCTCCTCCCTCTCCCCTGCCTTCTCCTCCTCCCCTTCTTCCTCCTCCTCCTTCTCCTCTTTTTTCTTCTCCTCCTCCTCCAGAAATGGGCTTATTCAACTGGAAGAACTCTCTGAGGTTAGAAGCTTGTGGTCTTCAGATATTCTGGGGAAAAACTGTCAGCAGGAAAAGTAAGACATCTACTTCTCTGCCTTGATAAGACAAGAGTAATCATTCATTAGAAATTTCTGAAGTACAAGATTGTTAGACTAGGACCTCACCACCTTCAAAGACAGAGAATTAAAAACAAAATCACAAATTAAAAACTGGGCAGCTTTAGTAGTTAAGAAATTGGGTTTATGGGCTGAACATAGACAGTAGGTTTTTTGGCCAGAAACAGGAATATGGGACCCTGAGTAGAAGTTAAAATCTTGTGGCCCAGTCTGAAAAGGCTGGAGCCACCAGCAGATGCCCCCATGCTCAGAAATGCTATGCATGTCATCTCTTCCCTTTGCCTTTCCTTCCTATCAGGACCTTCCATTGTCCAAACCCATCTAGAAGCGTGCTGACCTGAGAACTGGGAAAATGTAGTCAATGAAACTACACTTATTCCTGACACACAACAGGGCAGAGAAAAGGCAAGGCTTCGCATAGCAAACATGCCAAGGATTGGACATGGTAAACCAGAGAATTCATATTTTCATTCCCTTTGGACTGCATTCCTGAAACTTGGAGGTGACATTTGAGCTGAGATATAAAGATACTATCAAACTGTTACTTGTCCTGAAGGCCTTGCAAAGAGCATTCTAGGTTGAGCCAACCACGGGTACAAACTCCCAGTGACAATAAAAGGCTGGAGGTGGGGCACCTGGTTGACTCAGTAGATTAAATGTCTGACTCTTGGTTTTCGCTCAGGTCTTGATCTCAGGGTTGTGAGACTGAGCCCCATGTCAGGCTCTACGCTCAGTAGGGAGTCTGCTTGAGATTCTCTGTCTCCTTATGTCCATCCCTCTATGCCCTATATTTCTCTCTCTCAAATAAATATATAAATATTTTTGTAAAAAAAGGCTAGACACAGAAGAGGAGCAGAAAGTCATCCAGCGTGGCTGGGGCAGTTTGTAGGGGTGTCAAGGGGAATGTGTTTAGGCAAAGGCTATAAACAGTGAAACTGGATTATTACAGTAATGATGAGGTGTTCACACTTGCTCTAAAAGCAACAGGTGTTCCCCGAAAGGGAGAAAAACAAATTCTGGTGTTTGTTTTGAAAATATTACTCCAGCTGCACAGGAATAAAAAAAAAAAAGGCTGAAGATACACAAAACAAGAAGAATTGTAGGTCATATGTAATTTTTCTTTAGTATTTGTAAGTATACTTTATAACAAGTTAGTTTATTCAAGATATAATAGAAATAATCAGTTAAATTTTTAATCCCAAATGTGAATAAAAAAGTATAGCATTTCTATGATTTGGAAGTATTTTATAATTTTTATGTATGTATAATATAGTGTTTTGTTTTTCTTCCATAGTTAATAAATTGGTGCACCATAAAATTGTGTTTAGAATTAACTTTTAAGTCAGATTATAGTTTTCAAATGTTTTAATATGTGGTAAAGTAAATTCATGATTTCAGCAGATGAGTAGTATCTGTTTGATCCCAAGATCAAGTGGATCATTGATGTATTTTAAGAATCATATTTGAAAATATGTACAAACATATTTTGGTCTTAATTGTTATTACAGGAAAGATAAAAAGAGAGGTTTATCTGAGGGCTTATTTAGTGGTAATTTTTTTAACTTTTTGTGTTTTTTCTACCACATCTTTTTTTAAAAATGTAGTATTTTTATATTTTAAAAAATTCATTTTGACTGTTAAAAAGGTGTGCATAGTTGGATGCATGAAAATGCAGGAATTCTGAGTAGAGCTTTGGATTAATTTTCAAATCAGGATTTTAAGGTTCTAGTGGAGGAGAATGTCATGTTTTTCTTAAAAGTGGTTAAATATTGATCAAGACATATTCACCCAAAGGGAGCAGATAGCAAAGCCTTCTTATCTTCCTGGTAAACTATAAACAAGTATTTATTGAGATTCTGTTAGATCTTGTTAGTCATTCTTATGCAGGTGCATAAGTCTAGGTCTTATCTTTTAAACTTAGCAACTGTGAAAAGGGCTTATCTCCCTACTTAACTTTCTATTATGGGGAGGACACAGGTAGTCAGGGATAAAACTTTTCATTCAACTCTTGAAATCTACTAGACCTGAGGCTTAGGGCAAGACACTGTTGCCAGAACAAACTGTCCAGTTTTTTCTACCTGGAGGCAGATGAGATATCTTAATTGATACCTCACAATTTTATTAAAACTAAAACAAACAAAACAAAACAAACAAACCAAAAAACATAGGAAATTTCTTTTAATTATAAAGTTTACACCAAATATAAATAACATCTTCTCCCTAGTGGATTGGAAGTCTTATTTTGCAAATCTTACCTTCACTCCCCAGTTGAACATGTTTTGATGGACTTGAAGTTGGAAGTTCCTCTTTCACTTGCCCTAGGAAAAGTAAAAAAGCTTTGATGTGGTCTCCTGGCTCATTAATCCTCCTTCTCTTCTCTTGTGGTATTTTCCTCTCTTCTGTATCCAGCCACACTAACTTACATTTGTCCATCAAATGCTTTGTGTATATACCATTCAGTAGCAGTAGAGGTTTGGGGCTTAGGTCATCTTCTGGGTTCTCTAAAGGGGGCACGGTAGTGAAGGAATTAAGGAATAAAGATCCCTCCTTCATGGCACTTGTCTACCAGAGCAGTAGTGATGAATGCAGTTGTCCATGCAAGTAAGTTCATAAAATGAGTGTAATGGGACCTACAGATTGCGAGAAGAGAGACAGAGAATAGCACATCTAAAGGAGACTTCTTACTCTTCAGTTAATCTGTGGTAGGCAGGGTTGTGGCACCAGTATTGTTCCTTCCTCTCATTTTCCAATTGAAAGAAGATAAGCAGTTTTCTGTGTTGTCTCCTAGCATTTAAATATAATATAATGACTAATAGAAAACAACAAAGCAACAAAGTACTGTGCTATAAAAAGAAATATGTTTGCCTACAAGATGTGGTCTTCACTCTAACTGATTACCCCTGTTCTAGAGGCATCAGGTCTCTGTCTCAGGACCTTTGTTCATGTTGTTTCTTTCACTCAAAACAAACTCACTCTAGAGGCATCAGGTCTCTGTCTCAGGACCTTTGTCCATGTTGTTTCTTTCACTCAAAACAAACTCGCTCCCCTCCTCTCTCCTTCCCTCCCACTTCCCTACCTTCTACCTTCTTTCCTTCTCTCTGTTTCTTTTTTTCCTCTCTCTTCTGTTAACATACAGTTTTATATATAGTAATTCAATATTTCCATACATCACCTGGTACTCATCCCAACCAGTACACTCCTTAATCTCCATCACCACTTTCAGCCATCCTTCCACCAACCTCCCTCGTGGTAATCATGTTTTCTGTAGTTAAGAGTCTGTTTCTGTGGTTCGCCTCTCCCCCCAAGCCCACTTTGTAACTTTGTTTTGTTTCTTAAATTTAACATATGACTGAAATCATACAGTATTTGTCTTTCTCTGACTGACTTATTTCACTTAACATTATACTCTTTACCTCCATCTATGTCATTGCAAATGGCAAGATTTCATTCTTTTTTATGGAAAAATAATATTCCATTGGATATATATACCACATCTTCTTTATCCATTCACCAATTGATGGACCCGTTTCCATAATTCAGCTTTTGTAGGTAATGCTATTGTAAATGTCGGGGTACATGTATCCCTTAAAATTTGTATTTTTTTTAATTCTTTGGGTAAATACCTAGTAGTGCAATTGCTAGATCATAGGGTAGTTCTATTTTTAACTTTTTGAGGAACCTGTGTAGCTTTCCAGAGTGGCTGCAGCAGTTAGCATTCCCACCAACAGTGCAGGAAGGTTCCGCTTTCTCCACATCTTTGCCAACATCTATTGTTTCTTGTGTTGTCCATTTTAGTCATTCTGTCAGGCGTGAGGTCATACCTCATTGTTTGGATTTCCATTTCTCTGATGGTGAGTGATGATGAGCATCTTCTCATGCGTCTGTTGACCATCTGTATGTCTTCTTTGGAGAAATGTTTGCTCCTGTCTTCTGCTGATATTTTAATTGGGTTGTTTGCTTTTTGGGTATTGACTTTATAAGTTGTTTATAGATTTTGAGTATTAACCCTTCATCAGATATGCCATTTGCAAGTATCTTTTCTTATTCTATAAGCTGCCTGTTAGTTTTGTTGATTATTTCCTTCACTGTGCAGAAGCATTTTATTCTGATGAAGTCCCAGTGGTTAATTTTTACTTTTGTTTCCTTTGCCACAGGAGACATATCTAGAAAGAACTTGCTACAGCTGCTGTCAAAGATATTACTGCCTATGTTTTCTTCTAGGATTTTTGTGGCTTCAGGCTCACATTGATGACATTGATGTCGTTTTTTTTCTTCTCAAAGATTTTATTTATTCATTTATCACAGAGAGAGAGAGAGAGAGATGGAGAGACAGAGCAAGCACAAGCGGGGAGGGGGCAGCAGGCAGAGGAAGAAGGAGGCTCCCCACTGAGCAGGGAGCCCGATGTGGGACTCCATCCCAAAACCCTGGTATCATGACCAGAGCCAAAGGTAAACGTTCAACTGACTGAGCCCCTCAGGCATCCCTCACATTGAGGTCTTTAATCCATTTTGGATTTCTTTTTGTTGATGGTGTAAGAAAGTGGTCCAATTTCATTCTTCTGCATGTTGCTGTCCAGTTTTCCCAGCACCATTTGTTGATGAGACAGTCTTTTTCCCTTTGGGGATTATTTCCTGATTTGTTGAAATTATGTAATTTTTGGTTCTTTTCTGGGTTTTCTATTCTGTACTTTTGATCTGTGTGTGTATTTTTATGTCAGCACCTCACTGTTTTGGGCACTGCAGCTTTGTAGTATAACTTGAAGTTGGGAGTTGTGATGTCTCCAGCTTTGCTTTTCTTTTTCAAGATTGCATTGCCTGTTAAAGGGTTTTTTCATGATTGTGTACCATGAAAACTCTAAGATTTTTTGTTCTAGTTCTGTGAAAGGAGCTGTTGGTACTTTAATAGGTACTGCATTAAATAAGTAGATTGCTTTGTATAGTACAGACATTTTAACAATATTTGTTTTTCTAGTCCATGAGTGTGGAATATCTTTACATTTCTTTGTGTCCTCTTCAATTTCTTTCATCAGTGATTTAGTTTTTGGAATATAGTTCTTTGAACACATTGGTCAGGTTTATTCATAGGTATTTTATTATTTTTGGTGCAATTGTAAATGAGATTGATTGCTTAATTTTCTGTTTAGATGGTCTGTCCTTTGATGTAAGTGGGGGTATTAAAGTCCCTTCTGTTACTATATTGTTGTTGATTAGTTCATTTATGTTTGTTAATAACTGCTTTATGTATTTGGGTGCTTTATTTTAGGTGCATAATTATTTACAATTGTCACATCTTCTTGTTGAATTGTCCCCTTTTGTTATTTATAGTGTTCTCCTTTGCCTCTTGTTTCAGTCTTTGTTTTATTGTTTTAATTTTTATTTTATTTTTTAAATTTTATTTAAATTCAATTAATTAACATATAATGTACTATTGGTTTCAGAGGTAGAGGTCAGTAATTTATCACTCTTATATAATGCCCAGTGCTTATTACCTCACATGTCCTCCTTAATGTCCACCACCCAGTTACTCAACCTGCCACCTTCCTCCCCTCCAGCAACCTTCAGTTTATTTCCTAGTAGTTAAGAGTCTTTATGGTTTCTCTCCCTCTCTGATTTTATTTGGTTTTACTTTTTTCCTCTCTTCCCCTATGATCTTCTGTTTTGTTTCTTAAATTCCACATATGAATGAGATCTGATAATTGTCTTTCTCTCACTGAGAGAAATTAAAAAAATATTTTGCTTAGCATAATACCCTATAGTTCCATCCACATCATTGCAAATGGCAAGATTTCATTTTTTCTGATGGCTAAGTAGTATTCCATTGTATATGTGTACCATGTCTTCTTTATCCATTCATTTGTTGATGGATATCTGGGCTGTTTCCATAGTGTGGCTATTGTGACTATTGCTGCTATAAACATCGGAGGTGTAGGTGCCCCTATGGATACTACATTTCTATTTTGGGGGTAGATGCCCCATAGTGCAATTGCTGCATCATAGGATAGTTCTATTTTTAACTTTTTGAGGAACCTCCAAGCTGTTTTCCAGAGTAGGCTACTCCAGCTTGCATTCCCTCCAGCAGTGTACAAGGGTTCATCTTTGTCTACATCCTCACCTGTTGTTTCCTAACTTGTAAATTCTAGCCATCTGACTGGCATGAGGTGGTATCTCATTGTGGTTTTGATTTGTATTTCCCTGATGCTGAGTGATGTTAAGCATTTTTTCATGTGTTTTTGGCCATTTGTATATCTTTTTTTTGAGAAACGTCTGTCCCCATGTCTTCTGCACATTTCTTGATTGGATTATTTGTTCTTTGGGTGTTGAGTTTGATAAGTTCTTTATAGATTTTGGATACTAGCCCTTTTTCTGATAAGACATTTGCAAATATCTTTTCCCATTCTGGTGGTTATCTTTTGTTGACTGTCTCCTTTGTTGTGCAGATTTTTATCTTGATAAAAATAGTTCATTTTTGCCTTTGTTTCCCTTATCTTTGGATACTTGTGTAGCAAGAAGTTGCAGCAGCTGAGGTCATAGAAGTTGCTGCTGGTGTTCTCTAGGATTTTAATAGATTCTGTCTCATATTTACATCTTTCATCCATTTTGAGTATATTTTTGTGTATGGTATAAGGAAATCCAGTTTCATTCTTCTTCATGTGTCTGTCCAATTTTCCCAACACCATTTGTTGAAGAGACTGTATTTTTTCCATTTGATATTCTTTCCTGCTTTGCGAAAGATTAAGTTGACCATAGAGTTGAGGGTCCATTTCTGGGTTCTCTATTCTGTTCCACTGATCTATGTGTCTGTTTATGTGCTCGTACCATATTCTCTTGATGAAACGGATTGGTAACAGAGCTTAAAGTCTGGAATTGTGATGCTGCCAGTTTTGTTTTTGTTTTTGTTTTTTTTCAATATTCCTTTGGCTATTTGGGGTCTTTTCGGGTTACATACCAATTTTAGGATACTTTTTTCAGGTCTGTGAAAAAACTTGATGATATATTTTTTTCTTTTTTTTTTTAAATTTATTTTTTATTTATTTTCAGCATAACAATATTCATTGTTTTTTTAAAGATCTTATTTATTTATTTGACAGAGAGATATCACAAGCAGATGGAGAGGCAGGCAGAGAGAGAGAGGGAAGCAGGCTCCCCGCTGAGCAGAGAGGCCGATATGGGACTCGATCCCAGGACCCTGAGATCATGACCTGAGCCGAAGGCAGCGGCTTAACCCACTGAGCCACCCAGGCACCCCAACAATATTCATTATTTTTGCGCCACACCCAGTGCTCCATGCAGTCTGTGCCTCTCTAATACCCACCACGTGATACCCCGACCTCCTAACCCCTGCCCCTTCAAAACCCTCAGATTGTTTTTTCAGAGTCCATAGTCTCTCATGGTTCACCTTCCCTTCCAATTTCCCCCAACTTCCTTCTCTTCTCGATCTCCCCATGTCCTCCATGCTATTTGTTATGCTCCACAAATAAGTGAAACCATATGATAATTGACTCTCTCTGCTTGACTTAATTCACTCAGCGTAATCTCTTCCAGTCCTGTCCATGTTGCTACAAAAGTTGGGTATTCGTCCTTTCTGATGGAGGCATAATACTCCATAGTGTATATGGACCACATCTTCCTTATCCATTCATCCATTGAAGGGCATCTTGGTTCTTTCCACAGTTTGGCAACAGTGGTGGTATTTTGATAGGGATTGCATTTAATGTATAGATTGCTGTAGGTAGTATAGGCATTTTAACAATATTTGTTCTTTCAATTCATGAACATGGAACGATTTTCCATTTCTTTGTGTCTTCCTCAATTTTTTTTCATGCATGTTCTATAGCTTTTGAGTACAGATCCTTTGCCTCTTTGGTTAGGTTTATTCTTAGGTCTCTTACCATTTTGGTGCAATTTAAATGGGATTAACTTCTTAATTTCTCTTTCTTCTGTCTCATTGTTAGGGTATAGAAAACCGATTTCTGTGCATTGATTTTATAACCTGCCACTTTGATGAATTCCTTTATGCATTCTAGCAATTTTGGGGTGGTCTTTTGTGTTTTCTTTTCTTTTCTAAAAATATTTTAGTTATTTATTTGAGAGAGAGAGAGAGTGTGAACACAAGCATGGGGAGGAAGGCGGGGGGTGGGGGGGAGAAACAAACTCCTTGCTAAGCAGAAAGCTGGACGTGGGGCTTGATTCCAGGATCCTGAGATCATTACCTGAACTCAAAGCAGACATTCAACTGACTGAGCCACCAGGCACCCCTTGGGTTTTCTACCTTGAGTGTCATGTCATCTGCAAAGAGGGGTGTTTGACTTCTTCTTTGCCAATTCAGATGTCTTTTATTTTTCTTTTTGTTATCTGATTGCTGAGGTTAGGGCTTATTGTACAATGTTGAACAACACGATGAGAGTAGATATCCCTGTTGTGTTTCTTGACCTTAAGGGAAAACCTCTCAGTTTTTCCCCACTGAGAAACATATTTGCTGTTGGCTTTTTGTAGATGGCTTTTATGATATTGAGGTATATTCTCTCTATCCCTACATGGTGAAGAGTTTTAATCAAGAAAGGATGCTGTACTTTGTCAAATGCTTTTTCTGCATCTATCGAGAGGATAATATGGTTCTAATCTTTTATTAATGTAGCATATCATGTCACTTGATTTGCAGGTATTGAACCACCCTTGTGGCCCAAGAATAACTCCCACTTGGTCATTGTGAACAATCCTTTTAATGTACTGTTTGATCCTATTGGCTAGTATCTTGGTGAGAATTTTGACATCCATGTTCATCAGGGATATTGGTGTGTAATTCTCCTTTATGGTGGGGTCTTTGTCTGGTTTGGGGATCAAGGTAATGCTGGCCAAAGAAAAAATTTGGAAGTTTTCTTCCCATTTCTGTTTTTTAAATCAGCTTCCGAAGAATGGGTATTACTTTTTTAAATTTTTGGTGGAATTCCCCCGGGAAGCCATCCAGGCCTAGGCTGTTTGTTGGTATATTTTTGATTGCTGCTTTAACTTCCTTCATCGTTATAGGTCTGTTTCTTCCTGCTCCAGTTTTGGTATTTCATGTGCCTCTAGGAATGTGCATCCATTTCTTCCAGATTGCTTAAATTGTTGGCATAGTTACTTATAATATGTTCTTATAATTGTTTATATTTCTTTGGTGTTGGTTGTGATCTCTCTGTGTTCATTCATGATTCTATTTATTTTGGTCCTTTCTCTTTTCTTTTTGATACAGTCTGGCTAAGAGTTTATCAATCTTATTAATTCTTTGAAAGAAGCAGCTCCTAGTTTCCTTGACCTGTTTTGCTCCTCTTTTGGTTTCTATTTCATTGATATCTGCTGTAATCTTTATTAATTCTCTTCTGCTGGGTTTAGGCTTTGTGTGCTGTTCTTCCTCCAGCTCCTTTGGGTGTAAGGTTAGGTTGTGTATTTGAGACCTTTCTTGTTTCTTGAGAACGGCTTGTAATGCTTTATACTTCTTTCTTAGGACTGCCTTTGCTGCATCCCAAAGGTTTTCATTTTCATTTGTTTCTGTGAGTTTTAAAAATTTCTTTAATTTAGTGGTTGACCCATTCATTCTTTTTTAACCTCCATGTATTTGAGTTCTTTTCCAGATTTCCTCTTGTGATTGAGTTCAGTTTCAAAGCATTGTGGTCTGAAAATATGCAGGGAATGATCCCAGTATTTTGGTATTGGCTGAGACCTGATTTGTGACCGAGGATATGATCTATTTTGGAGAATGTTCTGTGTGTACTCAAGAAGAATGTGTATTCTGTTGCTTTGGGATGCAGTGCTCTGAATATATGTGTGAAGTCCATCTGGTCCAGAGTTCATTCAAAGCCCTTGTTTCCTTATTGATCTTCTGCTTAGAAGATCTGTCCATTGCAGATGAGCATCTGTCCATTGCAGTGAGGTGTTAAAGTCTTCTATTACTGTATTATTATGCATTTGTTTCTTTAATTTGTTATTAATTGGTTTATGTAATTGGCTGCTCCCATATTAGGGTATAAATATTTACAATTGTTAAAATCTTGTTGGGTGGGCCCTTTAATTATGATACTGTGTCCTTCCACATCTCTTTTTACAGTCTTTGTTTTAAAATCTAATTTGTCTAATATAAGGTTTGCCACCCCAGCTTTCTTTTGATGTCCATTAGAATGATAAATGGTTGTCCACTACCTCACATTCAATCTGGAGGTATCTTTCAGTCCAAAATGAGTTTCTTGCAGATAGCATATTGATAGGTCTTGCTTTTTTTTTTTTTAATCCAGTCTGATACCCTGTGTCTTTTGATAGGGGCATTTAGCGCATTTACATTCATAGTAACAATTGAGAGATATGAATTTAGTGTCATTGTATTACCTGTACTCTCACCTGTAATGTTTCTGTTTTTTTCTGGTCTGTGTTACTTTTGGGTTCGCTGTTCACCTAAGGGATGCCTTTTAATATTTCTGGCTGGGCTGGTTTAGTGATCACAGATTCTTTTAGTTTCTATCTGTCTTGGAAGCTTTCTATATCACCTTCTATTCTGAATGACATCTAGACAGATAAAGTATTCTTGGCGACATTTCTCATTTAGTCCCCTGAGTATATCACGCTAGTCCTCTAATCTGCCAGGTCTCTGTGGGTAGGTCAGCTGCCAGTGTAATATTTCTACCCTTGTAGGTAATGGACCTCTTATCCTGAGTTGCTTTTAGGATTTTTTTCTTTGTATCTGAGATTTACAGGTTTCACTATTATATGTCAGGTGTTGATTTTGAGGGGGATTGTCTGTGTCTTCTCTACTTGAATGCCTGTTTCCTTCCCCAGGTTAGGGAAGTTTTCTGCTATAATTTGTTCCAACGTACCTTCTGCCCCTCTATCTTTTTCCTTTTCTGGGCTACTAATTATTCTAATATTGTTTCACTTTATGGTATCACTTATTGTTCAATTTCTCCCCCCCACTATCTAGTAATTGTTTATCTCGCTTTTTCTCAGCTTCTTCTCTATAATTTGTCTTCTATATCAGTAATTCTATTTTCTGTCTCATTTATCATAGCAGTTAGAGCCTCCATTTTTAATTACATGTCATTAATAGCCTTTTATATTTTGATTTGATTAGATTTTAGTTCTTTTTTTTTCTCCAGAAAAGGGTTCTATAGTGACTTCTGTGCTTTTTTTAAAGCCCAGCTAGTATCTTTACAATCATTATTTGGAACTCTAGCTCTGACATCTTACTTATATCCATACTGATAAGGCCCCTGGCAGTCAGTATTGCCTCTTTTTTGTTTGTTTTTGTTTGTTTGTTTTTGCTTTTGTTTGTTTGTTTTTGAGGGAATTTTTCTGTCTTGTCATTCTGTCCAGAGATGAATAGATGAATGAGAGAACAAAATATTAAAATGGCAACACCAAACCCAAAGAAATATACACTAAACAAATCAGAAGAGATCTGAGAGCAAATATATCTATATATAGATATACAGATATAGGTATAGTCAGACAGAGAAACAAAATGGAGCAATACACTGGATCCTGTGTATATTTTGGTCTGTTTGTTAGAAAACTATATCCCAAATTTGTAAAGAAAGAAAAACTTACATATGTACAAAAATAAAATATAATGAAAAGATAGAATATCTGTAAATGAAAATTAAAATAGAAGTAAAAAGAGAAAATAAAGAAGGAATATAAACAGACAACTGAATAGAAGAGAGTAATACATTATATCTTGAGTGTATTTTAGTCATTTTGTTAGAAGAAACAACATCTCAAAATTATAAAGAAAAAAATATATATACACAAAAAGAAAATTGAATACATTGATATGATAGAATGTAACTAGAGATAAAAATTAAAAATGACTTTAACAAATGAAAAAAAGATTAATAAAAGGAAAAAAAATGAGAAAATATGATCAGACAGGTGAAGAGAACAGAGCCAAACACTAAATTCTGGGTGTATTTTGATCTGTTATAAAAAGTGCATATCATAATTGTGAAGAAAGAAAACCTATATATACATAAAAATAAAATTAAATACCATGAAAAGATAGAATATAACTGTAAAAATGAAAATTAAAAAAGATTTAATAGGAAGAGTTGATGAGATAAGACATTGGTTGAAAAAGGAATGATAAAAAAAAAATAAAACTGAAGAATTGTAGGGAAAAAAAAACCATGAATTCTGTATGCTATAATCCCCTGGTGTGGGAGTTTTGCAGTTCTCAGTGACTGGTGAACTTGGTCCTGACTTGATGTTCTTGCTGCTCTTCTAGTGGAGGGGCCTATTGTATAGATTCTCAAGTATCTTTTCCCCAGGCAGTATTGCATTGCCCTTCCCAGGGGGCTGGGCTAAGTAAGTGGTACAGATTGCTCTATGTGGCTTTAGTTCCCTTATGGCTTTAGAGGATGAGAATGAAAATGGTGGCCTTTCAGTCTCCAGCCCCAGAGCTGAGACCTCAGCGCTCCACTCCTCAGTGTGCCCTCAGGGAAAAGCAGCCCATCACTCCTGTCTCCCTGGTCTCCAGCCTCACTCTGTGCTCATCCAGACTCTCTTCCTTTGACCCTAGATATCCTAAAACCATACCGTCCTACCTAGGATTCTCCCGTACTTCACCACCTGAACACCATTCAGGCAGAGAAGTCCCTCACCAGAGCAGACTTCTAGGAGATCTGATTTTGTGCTCTACTGTTATGTCACTTTGCCACGTTGGCTTGTGGAGGCTCACTCTCCCTGCAGTTTATCATCTCTGATATATCACCTTGGATTCACTTTTCTGCAACTCCTACCATGTAGAACATGGTTGCTTTTCTATTTGCAGAGTTGCAGCTATTCTTTCCTTAGAGCTCTGGTGGAGTTCACAGGTGTCCAGAATGATTGGATAGATATCTAGCTGAATTCCTAGGACTAGATGAAACTAAGTTCTCCTACTCCTCTGCCATCTTGGAATATGTTGCACTCTGTTTTAAAGTCCATTTGTTTTAAAGTCCATAAAATGGACTTTAAAGTCCATTTTAAAGTCTTATATGGACTTTAAAACAAGTATTGATACTCTGGCTTTCTTTTGACATCCATTTGCATGATAAATATTTCTCCATCCCCTCACTTTCACTCTGCAGGTGATTTTAAATCTAAAATGAGCCTCTTGTAGGCAGCATACAGATGGGTCTTGGTTTTTTACCCATTCTGTCATCCTGTGTTTTTTGATTAGAAAAATTTTAGTCCATTTACTTTCAAAGTAATTATTTATAGGCATGTGTTTATTGTTACTTTATTACTTGTTTTGTGGTTATTTCTGAAGATTTTCTCTGATCCTTTCTTATTTTCTCTTTCATATTTTGCTGATTTTCTTTAGTGATATATTTGGATTCCTTTATCTTTATTCTTGGCATAGTTGTTTGTAGTTTTGGCATATAGTTATCATTAGGTTTGTTTATAACCCTGTCTTTATATAACTGTCTATATTAAGTTGCTGATAGTGTAAGTTTGAACCCATTCTTTACTGCTCTCTTCCTCGAGTTATAGGTGTGTGTTGCCATATTTAACATCTTTTTTATTTTGTGAGTACTTTGCCTAATTTTTTAATGTAAACATTAATTTTTACTGCTTTTGTGTTTCCTGCTTTTATACTGTCACTTTTGGTTTCTCCTTTCTACTCAAAGATCTGCCTTTAATATTTCTTGCAGGACTGGTTTAGCGGTCCATGAATGCATTTAATTTTTATTTGTCTGGGACACTGTTTATCTCTTCTTCTATTCTGAATGGTAGCCTTGTTAAACAACATATTCTGGCTCCAGATTTTTATCCATTCAGCACTTTGAATATATCATGGTACTCTGTTCTGGCTTGGAAACTTTGTGCTGAAAAATCTCCTTCCTGCCTTATGGGGCTTCCTTTATATGTTACTGTTTTCTTTGGTCTTGATGCTTTAAAAATTTTTCTTTATCATTATATTTTTACTTACAAATTTGCTTACAAAATGTCTTGATGTGGATCTGCTTTTCTTGATTTTATTGGGGGTTCCTGTGCCTGCTGGATCTGGATATCTGTTTCCTTCTCCAGACTGGGGAAATTCTTAGCTATTATTTTTCAAGTAAATTTTCTGTCTCCTTTTATCTCTCTTTTTATACTTTAATAGAAATGTTATTGTGTTTGATGGAGTCACTGAATTCAATAAGTATATTCACATTTTGCATATTTCTTTGTTCTCTCTTTTGTTCAGCTAGATTACTTTCCATTACTCTGTCTTCTAGGTCATTAATTTGTTCCTCTGCTCTTCCACTCTGCTGTTCATTCCAACTAGCATGTTTCTCATTTTGTTTATTGATCCCTTTATCTCTGCTGCTATTCCTTATCTCTTTGTTAAGGGTTTCACTGTTTTCTCCAAGGGTCCTCCACTCCTTTCTCATGTCCAGAGGATATTATTATTATTGCTTTAAATTCCCTGTTAGGCATGATACTTTTATCTGTTTCACTTAGATGTCTGGCCATGGCCTTGTCCTGTTTTTTTGTTTTTTGTTTTAATTTGGTGTAAATTTTTCTGTCTTCTCATTTTATCTGAGTCTCTGTGGCTTTTGCTGTGTGTTAGGAAAGTTAGTTGCATTTCCTGTTCTTGAGGATAATGACCTTATGAGGAAGAGGTCCTGTATTGCCCTGCCATGTAGTGTCCCCTGTTCTCTAGGGCCTGGCACTACCAAGATGTTTCCAGTGTGTGCTGTATGTGTTCTGCTGTTTTGTCCTGGATGCTTTATCTTTTAGGTCAGTGGTCTGCATAGACTCTCCTTGACTGTTGTGAGCACTGGTCCCTGGCCTGAATGCAGCATGTTTTAGCTAAATGTGATCTGGTCTTCCCATCAGATGGGAACTATTACCACCACCACTAGAACTGAGGTCTGGCAAAACTCTGTACTCAGGAACATGGTATTAGCAGAGGTTTAGACTGCTCTTTTGGAGGAAGTATATCGCCACTCTGGACCTGTGGCAGGCATGACTGAGAAGGGCAGTTCCACTGAAGCATGGTGGGGATGGGCTTTGGTGTAAGCAAGGTTGTGAGTATCAGCACACTGCACTGGTTGTCACTTGTGGCCCTGTGATTATGCAGAGGGGTGGGGAAGGAAAATATCAGGTCCTTTTTTCCTGGAGAGGCCTTTCTATGAATGCCGACTCTCTGACATACACTCCATAATGAGCAAATAACCTCCCCACAGTGTACTTCCACTGTTGTCAGACCACTGTTTCCCATGCTGCTTAGCCACAGGTTGTTTGTCTGCCCCCTCCCCAAGAGCAGTGCAATGCCCTTGGACTCTATCTCATTCAAGCCCACTGACTTAAAAACTCCAGGCTTTACACCTCACTGGTTGCAAGAATTCACAATATTTGGCCTTTCTTACTTTCCAGTCCAACTGATAGGAGTTTTAGTCTCCCTTTGGGCACTCCTGTGTATTAGTCTGCCTTTTGCCCTTCTGTGCGACCATAGTTTACTCCATAATACAGTGGTCATGATCTGTTTCTCTCCCAAACCAGATCTCAGCATTTCCTACCTTCTTCAGTGTGACCTCTTTTATACATCTTGCTGTGGGGTTTGTTCTGCCACTGTGCTGGTCAATTTCTGGGATAATGAGGATGATTAGCTAGTTATCTAATTGTTTTCATGGGATGAGGTGAGCCTAGTGTCCTCTTACTCTGCTACCATCTTCCATTCTCCCATCTCAAAACATCATTTCTACAATTAGCATCATCCTCTACTTCACTTGGGTGATTACTATTCATCATTCAGGTGTCAGGCAAAGTCTCCTTGATCTTCTCTACCAGTTATTGTTGCATCTCATAATTCTTTATTTATCTTTAGAATGATCATATTTTTGGTTATTAATTATTATCAGTCCATGTGCTTAGTTCCATAAGTTCTTCAAGACTGGGTCTCAGTTTGTCCTGATCACCAGTCCTAATGTCTTCTTCTCAACAGGATTTCAATAAAAACTTGAAAGCCTGGAATTAAGGGTTATCTGTTCTATATAAAGGAAATATTTTCCTTTCTAGAATTTATCATCAAATGAGCCCATGGGCAAGTTAAGGATAGAATTTTTGACCCAAATTAAGCCACTTGGTGTGTTGTGCTCATTTCTTTGTGATTCAAATAGTGAATTGAGTAAAAAGTTAAAAGCATTGATTTACTGAAAGATGATTCTCAAGGAGTATCCCAGTCTTTATACAACATCATTAAGATTACAGAACATTCAGAGGTCCACCAAAATACAACCTGCTTTTATCAGCCTCAGGAAAATGTCCATGTATTTCTAACAACTTGGAATCTACCTGCCAGGTATAAGGTTTATCACATCTTAGATCTTATTCAAAAGAAGAAGGGTACTTTTTCAGAAAGACAGTGTGACCTATAGTTTTCAAACTGGATTACAACACACCTGTAGAGATATCTTGTGGCACATCACGGTATGAAAGTCACAAAAGACCCTGGAGGATTGGGTCACCTTCTTGGAGACTCCATTTTAGCATAAGATATGAGAATAATCTGTTTTAATATTGATTAGAAAAGTATTTTGTAGTATACAAATTTATTAAGTGAGAAGTACATAAAATGTGCTTGGTTAAAGGATTTCCAGAGGAAAATATATAATTCTACAGTTCTGGGTATGTTTGGAAATACTTTGTATTATATTAGTGCAGGTGGAATATACTAAATCAGTAGAATTAGGGGAACGTGACTCAGTCAGCAAGCTATGCCTGTCTCAGTCAGCAAGAAATTTAGAAATATAAGGTGGACTGAGGAAGACTTTTTGGTTTTTATTTGCTAAGCTTCACATGAAGTTAGAGAGACTGATCTGGATTTTGGCAGGAGCTTGTAGTGAGACCATCAGTGCAGTTGAGTAAGAGACCATGTGAAAGGTAGATCTGTAGGAAAGGTGGGTTGTAAGCTCAGCAGTTTCTCAGGCACCATTTCTGTCTGTTTCTCTTTTCTTTTCTTTTTTTTTTTTTAAGATTTTATTTATTTGACAGAGAGAGAAAGAGAGATCACAAGTAGGCAGAGAGGCAGGCAGAGAGAGTGGGGGAAGCAGGCTCCCACTGAGCAGAGAGCCCAGTGTGGGGCTCGATCCCAGGATGCCGAGACCATGACCTGAGCCGAAGGCAGAGGCTTAACCCTCTGAGCCACCCAGGCGCCTCTCTGTCTGTTTTTCTTCCCAGTAGCATGGACACCACAAGTATAGGAAAACCAAATACAAATGGATTGTGTCTCATCTCTCCTGCCTGGCTGTCATGGTATTTGGAGGAAATTTTGGACTGGTCAGCTTTATTCCCTCCGTGACTTTTTAAAAAAATATTTATTTGAGAGGGAGAGATCATGAGAGCAGGATGAGGGGCAGAGGGAGAAGCAGACTCCCTTCTGAGCAAGGAGCCTGATGTGGGGCATGATCCCAGGACTCAGGAATCATAATCTGACCTGAAGGTAACCACTTAACTGATTGAGTCACCCAGGCACCCCCTCAGAGACTTTTATAATTTATCTGGATTAATTAACAGCTTTGAGAATTGACATCTATCTACTTATCTATCATCTATTTGGTTCCTCTATCAGTATCTGTCTAGGAAAATAGGAACATTTATCATTAGTCAAATAAATAGTATTTAAGGGCTTCAAAGCAAAGCATTTTGCTTACCTCACTTCTCATTCTCCATGGGTAAATCATTTTTATATCTGTAGATTCATTTCATATCTACAAATATGTCTTAATTTACATTTCTCCCAGAAGCAGATCCTGAGACAAGGAGTGAAATTCAAGTTTTTTTGAAAGGTACAAGGAAACAAGGAAGAGACACAGGGAAGGAAAGGTGGCTAATAGAGATTGTATTGTTGAGTCAGTCACCTTGATGAGTGACTAGAGATTAATTTTATAGGAAAGATCCAAGAAAAAAAGGCAGCCTGTACCCCTACAGTAGCCTACTTATTGGTGGAAAGAGCTATTATATTCGTGTACCTTCTTACATCAGGTCGTTGTTGAATTTTCCTGTGGGTGGTTGTTAATTCCTTTGCACTTCTGACCTACCCCAGCAGTGGTCAGTGTGACCTTTTGGTAAAAGTTCTGAGGCAGATAATGCAGGTGGCAGTTAAATGCAGCATTCGGAAACTCTTAAGTCCAAACATCCAATGCAATATATCTTAATGTTTAGTATTTTTCATAATTGATTATTCTGCTTTCATAGTAAGGATTGAAATCACACCATGGTCTTCACTTACTTTTTTGCTTCCCAAAAATTCATTATAATTTTTGTTTCTGTGTTGCTTAGCCTTGTGTCTTTTAGATAATATACATTCTCTCTATCCTCTGTAACTAATATGTTTTATACTTCCCTTTACAAGATGAATATGTTGGGACCCATTTACTGTCTTCCATAGCTTTCTATTTTTTTTCACATTTCAGCTCCTGTCTTTTGTGTATCTACTTTTATAATCTAATTTTCTTTCGTATTTGTGACATTACATGCTGTATTTATATCCTCTTCTGTAACGTGTTTACCTCATAAACAGTTTGCTTACAGGTAGAGTCTGTAAGTTGAAAATTAACAAATAATATCATCAAATAAGTGTAGTCACATTCCAAATACCTTCCAGTATAGATGGTTCTGGAATCTCTAGAACCTTCTGTGCTCCTCTGGTTTGATCACTCTTTATGCTTGCTCTCTAGTTTTCATCCTGAGAATTTATTTTATTACATTTTTGTAATCAGAACTGTTATTTCCTATATCCCATTTTTTTCTCCCTTCTTTATTTTATGGGGGCATCTTCTCAAATTAGTTCCCAAGGAATGGTGTGTCATTGGAGGTATCTGACGGCATAAGCCTGCATGTATATGAAGATAGAGTTTTATCTTATATGTTTGATACTTCAAATTAGCATACAATTCTAACTGGGACATCATATAATCCTTAAAACATTCAACACCTATTTACATTCTGTTCTAACATTCTAATTTATTTGTAAGGGGCTTATTGTTCCACTCCCCATTGACCTCGTCTCAGAATAATTAAGAATATTCCCTTTATTCCTTGTGATTCAGAAGTTTTGCAGTGGTGTCTGAAAATGAGCCATTTCAATGACTAGGCAGGCCTTTTAATTCTGATGACTGGTGTGCTTTAGCTCTGGGGGAAAATCCTTTTTTAATTCTTGAATCCATTTTTTTTTTCTTCTCTTTTGTGATGACTGTTAGTAAGATATATCTTAGATTGTTACTCTGTATTCTGTTGTCATAATTTTATCTTTGTAATAAAATCAGAAGATTTTGTTAGCTTTATCTTCCAGTTTATTTTTGTTTTAATTTTAACAATTTAAAGACTTCTTTTTTGTTTTGTTACTTTTCAGAACATTTTGTTCTTGCTTTATAGATGCTTATGTTAAAGACCCTTTCACAGATAACACAAATAGGGAGAAAAAACACATTGAGGCTATGACACAGAGATTTATTGACTTATAGAGCTTGAATTTTTAAAGTTATTATTATTAGTCTTTCTATAAATGTCTGATAAACCCTAGAAGTTTTTTACTCATGTTAATGAGTGAGAACATACCACATGTTATTTGAAACAAAGTAGTCGAGAAAAAGATATTCTATCAGGTGAAGGAGGCAAGAAACCATCTAATATGCCTTGAGAACCCACCCCACCTTGTTCTTTTCATTTTGAGTATTAAACCATTAAAAACAATTTTATCATTGTTTTATTAGTATTTTAGATAAGTTAAATCTGTGTCCTCAGTCTGTTTTTTTGATATAGAAGTTTTATATATTTACAATATAATCTTTAATTTTGACCTGAGGAGGACATTTTTGACTTCACCATTCACAACTTTTGGGGATGTATGTCTCACTCCTCTCCGGTAGGGATCCTTTAGCAGAAATAAATACCAACAAGTACTAGGAGATAAAGAAGGCTGGGAGCTCATAAAGTTTCAGGTTCTCTTTTTAAGATAACAGCTGACCCTTGAACAACATAGATTTGAACTGTACAAGTCCACCTAAATGTGGATTTTTTTCAATAAATACAGTGTAGTACTGTAAACGTATTTTCTCTTATGTATGATTTCATTAATAGCATTTTCTTTTCTCTAGCTTACTTTATTCTATGAGTATATTATATGATACATATCAAATATGTGTTAATTGACTGTTAATATTATCAGTAAGGCCTCTGGTCAACAGGAGTCTATTTATAGTTAACTTTTTGAGAGTCAAAAGTTATACATGGATTTTCAGTGGCATGGGGGTGGATACCCTAAATTCCTGTGTTGTTCAAGGGTCAGCTACTTACTTTAGAATCTTGGATTCCTCACTTTTCTGAGATCAGTTTCTTAATTTGACAAAAGAAGGTAACAATATTTGCCTACCTCAGGAATTTTTTGTGAGTATCAAATAAAAAATGTGTATGAAATTATTTGGAAAATTTTTAATATTGTGCACTATATTAGGGATATAAAGATAAATATAATATAATCCCTCCGAAAGTTCTTGTCACCACCAATCTTAGAAGACTATCCATAATGTCAGAATTGAGAGCAATACATATTATTAGAAAATAATATTATTTCAACCATTATCACTTATAGAAATTTTATAGTCTATAAGCTACTTACTCTAGGGAAACGTATCCTTTTTGTAACAGATTTCTTCTGGGTAAAACTTCACTTTATGTATAAGTAGATAAATATAGCCTCAAAAAAGTAAAAGAGCTTCCTCAAAACCAAAAACCAAATAAGTGATAGAACTGGTGCTTAAAAATAATTCTGATTAAGTCCTTCCTTCTTGCTTCCTCACTAAAGCTTTACAAGAGCATATTATATTTCAAAAGAAAATTTGCAAGATTTACAAAATGTGTTACAGAGTAGACAGGAAAGAATAAGCTATAAAGAGCAAATAAATGCTTGTCCTAAAATGAAATGAAATTAATAGTAAAAAATAGCAGTTGATTAGTGAGTTTCTTTCAAGTAATGTCAAATAGAGATGTCAGGTGAATTTCTTCAGTGATGATCTTGGCTTTTCTAGCTAGGAAAGTAAAATTGGAAAGTCAGGCTTGCACTCAGGATGTTCTGATGATTCAGACTATAAGAAAAATAGTGAGAATAGCATTAGCTAAAAGCAGAAAGCCACTGTCCCTTCAGTTCTTAACTATGGATCCTATCATTAGAGATTAGATAGGATCATGTGCATGGATATCAAAATGGGAATAATTTACGAAGACAGGTATGTTCTCATGAAGATTCAATGCCTGTGTTCTCCAGAAGCTGCCTCGGAGAAATCACCATGAACGAAATCTCCCGAAAATGAGAATTATAATAATCCAGGCCTGAAAAATCAGAAGCATTTCCCTGTATAATGAAAGTCTTTGTCCTGATGTATAACAACACCCTGGCTAGGTTTATTTTAGCATGGAAAGTATAAAGAAACAATATTTCAGCCTATAGAAATGATCATGGAGAGGATGAAAAATCAGGTGTTTAGTTGACTATGACCTGATGAATGTTTTACTAATTGCCCTTGAAGTGGACCTTTATAAAAACAATGATGTAGATTACTAGACCATAACTGCTTGTGAGAGAAAACTTACTATTTATTAGTTTAGTAGTGGTGACTCCTCAGATAACTGGTGCATTATGGTATGGTTTGAGATGGACAGTTTCTAATTACTAGAGTGCTAATATATTTTTGCACTAAAATACCTCAATCAAAAGGAAGAGAAATCAGGTGGTTTGGAATTATAGTTCCAAACCATAGTTCTGCACACCATAGTTGTACAACACGATCTTCTCTTTGTAAAACGCTTTGAATGGTTTGAGGTTGGCAATGAAGCAGTGCGCTTTGTATGGCAGAGGGTACGATTGCGTTAAAAAGAATCTGAATTTTCATGTCAACTCTGTTCTTTAATTAGGTAATTGAGTTGGTCTGATCATATCTGTTCCCTTATTCACATGGTGAGGGGGCTGAAATACATGTCCCCTAAGGATTCTTTAAGCTATGATATTCTGAGACCAACTCTATTAATCTAAATGTCAATACCATTTGTTGTAGATTCTTCCAGTGATGTCTTCCAATAAATCATGACTTTTGGTAACCATAAACTTGTATTCTTTCCCCGTCATGTTCACAGGGGCTTGAGAACATTACTGTCTTTGGCCAGTGGGGGCATTAGCAAACTTGTTGCAAGCAGAGGTTTGAAAGGCACTTGTACAGTGTTTCTTGCCTTCTTGGATCACTGACCTGTAGCTGCCACTTAAAAAATCCAGTCCAGCTTATTGAAGGATAAGAGACTGATGTGGAAACAATGAGGCACCCCAGCTGATAACCACGATCAGTGATATGCAACTGAGGTTTTCGTGGACCCTCTAGCCATGGGAGTGCAGCTACATGATCAAGCCCAGGGGAAATCAGCAGAGAACCCTCCAAGACAACTGAGACTATCATGGGAAATAATCAGTCACTGTTTTAAGACTCAAAGTTTTAGCTTGTTACTGAGCAATGAATATCTGACACACCATTCAAAGAGGGTTTCACATAAACAGAATACTGAGCTATTTTAAGTTTAGATTGGACAGTTTTTATTTGATTACTACATATGAGGAGTTAAAAAAACAGATCTTTCTCATCACTATATTGCCTGCCCTTAATGCAGTGTTAGCTCTATATTAGTTATGTATTAATTATGTATTACTGTGTAACAAATTACCCCAAACCTTGTTAGTTTAATACAACTCTTATATATTATTTCACAGTTGTTTTGGTGTAGGAATTCTGGCATAGCATGTCTGCGTCCTCTGTGAGTCTCACAAAACTGCAGTCAAGGTATTGAAAGTTATAGTTTTATCTTAAGGCTTAAGTGGGGAAAGAGCTAGATCCTAGCTCATTCCCATGGTTGTTAGAAAGATTCAGTTCTTTGCAGGCTGTTGGCCCATTATGGCCCACCATTTTTTGGCCTCATGGACCCCTCTAACATTGCACCTTGCTTCTTCAAAGCCAGAAGGAAAGAGAGGGTGCCAAGAAGACAGAAGACTCAATATTGTATGACTTGAACATAGACGAGACATTTCCTCACTTTAGCTGTATTCTGTTCGTTAATCTTTAGATATAACCTTCACTCAAGGGTGAGGAATAATGCAGGAATATAGATTCCAAAAAGGAGGGATCATTGTGGGTCATCGAAAAAAGTCTTCCTATTATTGGTCCATAGTAAATGCTGAATATATTTTTGGAAAGGTTTATAAGTAATTGAATAAGAAAGCATGCTTTGATCAACAACTATGCTTTAGGCACTGTGTTTTCTGCTGTTGATACTAAGGTGGTAATAGTGCAGGCCCTGAATTTTAGAGCATACAGTGAAGTAGGGGATGCAGAGGTATAAAATGTAGTGCCATACAACAAAAAATGCTAACCTATATTTCTTGTGGAATGAATAAAGTACAAATGGAACTCAAGTAGAACACAATTTTGTTGAATAAGTCAAGGTGTAATTTTTAAAAAGTATGGTAACTAAGCTATGCTTCTAAGGATGATTCATCATTTTCCATCTCTGGAGTTGGAAATAATGGAGATATTCCAAATATTCTATATTTCATATAGAGTAACATTTTGTAAGGTGTGTTTCTGTGAAGCAGAGAGTGAGGGACAGATAAATATTTGGAGTGGTAGGAATTTTTCCCCTTGATTTTTCCCAAATGACGTGCTCTCTTACAAAGTTTGTGGAAGAACCATCTGTCCCATACTCTTTAATTGACCTAGTGAAGGTCTATAAGGGAAGCCACATAGCCCAGTAGATGAGAAGATGGGATACAGATGCAAAGAGGAACCCAGGTGTCATTGATTGCCCAGTTGCCCTTATCTCCAGAATTGTTCAGGTTAATTACACATTGGAGAAAATTGGCTAAGTTAGAAGTTTTGAGCAAAACTGTGCTAAAAAACAGTCCTTTCAGATGGAAAAGAGGAGGTCCTTTGACACCAGGGCATTTCTGAGGATGCGTGGTGGAGGAGAATTTAATGATCTGTAAACTTTCACATCTGTTGACAGTTGCTCTCCAGTGATATCACAGAAAGCAAAATGAAAGTGTGATTTTTAAAATGAGACTACTGAAGTTTTTATTAAAACTACGAATAGAAATAAAACTGCATAAAACTGTGGAGGTGTCAATTGGGAAGGCCTCTCTTACTGTGTTTTACATTGGATAAATGAGATTGGTAAAAGTGGATTGTGAATATTCAAGAGCGTGATTCAGATTCATAACTAAATTCAAATCCTGGCTCTATTACTTCCTAGCTATGGGTTCTTGGGTAAATCCCTTAGCATCTACGAGCTAAAGAATCCTTATCTATAAAATTGGGATGTAACTACTAACAGATTTGTGTTGAGAAGTCACTGAGTATTACTGTAAAAATACTTCAAGTTAGTAGGCATCTGTGTTTCTCTCTTTTTTTGTTATATGCCCAAAGGTGTAAGGAAATACATGTCAGAATGCTTCCTGTCCTAGCCTCTTCATATACTTCATAATTTGACAGTGTTTTCTTTGACAGCGTTGACACTTAATCAGGATTCCATTATCAAGACATTCCCCCCAAATCTAGTTTGACTCCATGTCAAGTCAGCAAAAGTGACTGTCTCCCAAGATTTCCAGCACTAGTTAAGTCCAAAGATAAAAAGATGATCTACCTAATCTAAAGAGAGACCCCCTTGAATATCCATTCACAGGTGGCCAATATTGCAGTTTCCAAGACCAGGTATACACTTAAGTTTTGGCTGTCTAGACCAAAGATTCTGATGCTCTTATTGGAGATGACATTGGTTCTGGTGCCTTCTAAGAAGAGGTGATCTATTCATTCTCTGTATCTCAGAATTGTGCCGCATGGCATTTCAAACAGCACATATTGTAGCTAAGAGAAGAACCTCAGGATTAGCAGGTAGAAGGTACCTGAGTTAAGGATTTGGAGTAGGGCAAGGCTCAGGAGATATTATACCCTCTTGAAACCTCATATCACAAATAGAACATGATTTGTGGGGAAAGGCAAGAGACTGGTAAGAAATTCAATCAATCAAATATTATTAGAAAATACATATGCATGCTGGCCGTAGTTGAAAATGAATGAGATATAGTGGATAGCAAATTAGAGGGAATAAGGAATTTTCTTCCAATTTCTCCAAATAATTGTCTAGTCTCATAGGTAACATTTTTAGGCAGAAAAAATAAAAATAAAAAAAATTCATAATTGTCAATGAAAAGTTCTTACTGGTTAAATCTCCCTTAGAAACTACCCTAAGTACCATGAGCCCATAATCCTTGGTTCTTTCTTCCTCTTCCATATGACAACTTTTTAGTACCTAGTGCTCTTCTTCATCACCACCGTCACTACCTCCTCCATACTCAGTTTTTTCTCATTCAGAGTTCTTACCTCAGATTCTTTACCCAGTATAGATATCATGGCTTTAAGATATCTCCTCATTCTGGTCCTGCCCCTGTCTTTGTCCAGAAAAAGAATGAAAAGTGAAGTATTCTGACTCTGCTACTTGGAAACATGTTTCCTTAACTTTCCTGATTTTCATTTCCATATGAATAAACTATGTAGAAATTGCCTATTTTGCATCTGAAAGTTGTTGGAAGGGAGGATACAGAAGCCTGTGTGTGAGGAAACTATAAAATGGCTAGAATACAGCGAGAATGAAGTAATTGTTGGTTTTTACTGTTGTTAGTAGTATAATATATGAGTGTTATAACTATCACTGCTTTCCTTTCTGGACTCCAAGCTTCTTAAGGATAGAGCTTTGGTTTTCCTTATACATGTCTTACTCTGTACCTACTGTAGGACTTTAACAGATAAGGTGACCAAATATTTTGACATCTTGGATAACAGAAAAAAGAGCTTGAATATGAGTTGACAATATAGGAGGAAAAAAAAAAAAGGTGCTGGGAACCTTCTCCAAAAGAGTCTGCAGAATAATTCAGAAGGGTAATGCCCAACTCTTAGCACAGAACCTCCTTTAATGGTAAAGCACAGGATACAAGTCGAAGCAGGTATCATGAAGCAGCAGCAGAGAGTTAGCACTTTGTGTTGTTCGGTGGAGCCAAAGTTTGAATACTCCGGACTGGCAGTCCATCTTATATTCAGGTTTATTTAGCAGCTCCACAAGCTTCTCTCTCTCTGTCTGTCTTTTTGGAAGGAAAGCCCTGGCTTTACCTATTAGGCAGCGGAGGACAATGTTACAGTTCATCCTCATACATGGGTCCCTTGGGCTGTTGAGGTAGAGACAGAAACCACACATAAGCAACTCTCCAAGCCAACACATGGTGGTCCATTTTATTGATAATTATCTTTTACATATCTGAGTAAGCTTAGACTTCTGGAGGTGTAAAAAAAAAAAAAAAATGCCCCGGAGGTATAGCTAGCAAAAATTAACACTCCGCTGCACATCCTAATTAGGATTTAATTAGGGAATTAAAAAAAATGCCGAGCACATGTTTTTAGCAAGTGCCTAATCACTGACTTATTGCTTGTAGGTTTTCTACATATTTTTCATTGTAAATATCCAATTATAATCGTCATTTAGGTCAGGCTTTAAGAATTCAGATTCTTATTCAAAATAATGAGAATTTGTTTCTTTAAGCATAATGTCCTCTAGTATAGTTTCTACATCTTTTAATTTACTATGTATTCTACCCAGTTCCTTCTCCTAACATAGAATCTGGGCGTTGTCCTGGTGCTGTGATGTATTACTCCTCAACAAAGCCCCGTGTCTTGTATTTTCAACCAGTGCATAAGAAAAAAAAAAAAAAAGTGACAACTGCATCTGTGTTCTTGTTCCTGAGAGATTTGTAACAAACCATGACTGTAAAACTACTGTCTCTTTTTCATAGTGAATGTTGTGTGTATGCCTCACACTCTGACCAAACTTCTGGAGTGATTTATAGCACATCTGTTTTGACCTGCCCCTGATAATATTCAAATTAAAGTCACAGTTGGAAAAGAAAGTGGTCTGTGCCAAATGAGTTCCAATAAAGATATAGAAACTGTTCCAAGTTTGATTTGTGACCACTGTCATCAGTTTTTAAAAGCCACAGCTGATGGAGAATAATGTCTGATGTTGATTTCTTAATCACACCACCATTATAGAAATAATAGGTTGCTACAGTGATAATCATTACCCCCTTTCTGACGGTATTTCAGTGCTTTTTACAGCCACTTCTAATGACCATTGAACTGTTTGGTCTAATGAGTGAGAAGACTCCAACATCTTTATTCAGAAGTCACTAATGATAATTGCCACCTATCACCCCATTCTCCAGAGCCCAGAACGTATGTCCACTGAATCCCATTATCATCACTGCAGGTCCACATCCCAGTCTTACTAGACTCCAGTAATTAGACCTAATTTATACCTGATCCTGTGATGGCTGAAGTCCTTTTTCTCAAATTCATGTTTTTTGTTGTATCTGAATATCACTCGAATCTAGAAAAAATTTTAAAGCTTTTATTGGAGAATCCTAAATATTATTAGTGACAGTTTTAATGTCAACAAATCAATGAAAAATTCACAACTATATTCATTTTTACAGTATGGAGTAATGTTTAAGAGCAAGACTTTTGGTGTGTAATGGAATTATATTTAAAATCTTTGTTGTGCTTCTTAATAGCTATTGTAACTTCAGGCAGTTCAACACTGAAGCTCAGTGTTTTGTCTCTAAAATGGGCATAAGAATAGAGCTTTTTTCTTGAGATGGTGGTTATCAGTATTAAACCCAAATAGAATAGCTATTATTAGATTATCATCATGTCATTACCATTATCATTCTCACCTACGTGCTTCTCCTTTTTGTAGACAATGAAGACCCCCACCCAGTTATCAGAATAAGTACACGATTAGGATTTCCTTGATGTGAAACCAATAATTCCCTTGATGTTGTTGAATGGATGGCGTGAGTCATTGCTGTGGATCTCTCTGTGAGAAGCAATTGAATCTTCAGGCTTTTATTCTTAACGTGTGTCGTGAGATAGAAGAGCTGGTAAATGGTTGAAAAACAAATAAAGGGTGACAAGGAGGGAAACAGCTAAAATTCACTTTTTCTTAGTTTCATGAGAATCACATGAAGGAGATAGCAAAATTTCTATTTCATAGGTAAGTAAGCTGAACTTACAGAAGTGAACTAAGTCTGATTTCAAAGAGCTAATAAATGGTAGAAATTGTATAGCTCAATCCAAGTCTTGATTAAAGATACATAAGCTATATGACCTTTTGATGAATTCATGAAGTGCAATCTAGTTAAATTACATACTTAGAGATGAGCCCAAAGAATATATGGAGGAAAGCAACGGTATCATATGCTGCACAAAATTTGCGGGTGTTAGAGGGCATCCGAAGTTAGAATGATTTTCTGTGTACTTCTGTAGCTAAACACAGAGTCATTAATGACATGATGGGAGTTATGTCATATTGGAGATTGTGGAACAAAACATCTAGAAGGGAGACTTTAATTTTCATGACAGAAGTTTTCACAAAGGGACCTAGATCTATCCCCAATATTCTGAAGTTAGAAACACAGAGATGTTTTAAATTCATATTTAATCTATGAATATTTAGCAATAAATTCATATTTAAAATAAATTCATATTCGTAATTAAGGTTATTTATTGTCAACTGTAGTTCTCTCATTGAAAATATTAAGACTTGGCTAGGAAGCAATGTTATGGTTTACATCTCCATTCTAAGAGTAATTCAGCATTAATACTATTAATTATTACTTTATAGTTATAGACACTGTGAAATCACGACATTATTTTACCTACTTCCATCAAGAGTTGGAGCTTATTTTCCTAGCACATAAATATGGCTGGCTTTGTGATATCTGATCATGTGAGGATGTTCAGATCAAGACTCAAGACATCCTGCAGCTTCTACCCTGGCTGCTCTTGGACTCATTTCACTACAGTGCAAACAGCCAAGGCAAGCCTACTAGGGGATGGGGGACAAAATGGAGAGAGGTCCCAGTCATGCCAGCTGTGCCTATCCAGGCATATCATAGACCATCCAGCCCCAGAGACCCTACAAATCCAAAAGCCTAGGTAGTTTCAGCTAAGCCAGGACCAAATCTGAAGAACTGTCTATATGATCTCAACCTAAATTGGTGAGTCACTAAATTATGAGCTACATAAATAGTTGATGATTTAACTTACTAAGTTTGGGGTTTGTTTGTCATACAGCAAATGCTAAGTGATATAAATTAGTCCAAACTCTTCTAATGTTCTACTTTTATGAAATGCTTCCTTAATATTTTGAGCTATTTTAGGAGTTCTCAATTTTCTTATAAAAATATTTTTGTTTATTCAATTTTTGAATCAAAATACAGTCACATGATTCAAATTCCTAAGTTATGAGAGGATCTAGCATACAATTATACTGTGTATTTCCCAGATATACCTTTTTTACCCAGAAGGAAAGTATGCATACTTTACTACTCTGAAGTATACTTCCAAAAGCATTTTAACCTTATAGAATATGTGTATATTATATGATACACGTATTTTGGACCCATGTTCTCTGAGCTGTTTTCTAGACCAATTTCCTCAAGTCATGATTCATTTGTTCTTTTTTATTTTTATTTTTTAAATTTAGGCTATGTATTTAGAGTAGTTTTGGGTTCACAGCAAAATTGAAAGGAACAGAAATTTCCCATATACCTCCTGCCCCGACATGTTTGTAGCCTTCCATATTATCAGTATCTCCTCATCAGATTGGTATATTGGTATATTTGTTACAATGCATGACTTTACATTGACATTATAATCACCCAAAGTCCATAGTTTATTTTATATTTCACTCCTGGTGTTGTTCAGTCCACCAGTCTGGACAAATGTGTAATGACATCTATGCATAGTTACAGTACCAAGTATAGTATTTTCACTGCTCTAAAAGTCTCCTGTGATCCCATATTCATCCTTGCCTCTGTTCCCAGCTCCTGATCCCTGGCAACCACTCATCTTTTTACTATCTTCATAGTTTTGCCTTATTCAGGATATCACATAGTTGGAATCATATGGTATATAGCCTTTTTAGACTGGCTTCTTTAATTTAATAACATGCATTTAAAATTCCTTTGTGTCTTTCATGGCTCAATAGTTCATTTCTTTTTTTTTTTTAATTTTAAGATTTATTTGACAGACAGCAATCACAAATAGGCAGAGAGGCAGGCAGAGAGAGATGGGGAAAGCAGACTCCCCGCTAAGCAGGGAGCCTGATGTGGGGCTCGATCCCAGGACCCTGAGATCATGACCTGAGCTGAAGGCAGAAGCTTTAACCCACTGAGCCACCCAGGCACCCCTCAATAGTTCAATTCTTTTCAGTGCTGAATAATATTCCATTGTCTGGATGTACCACTGTTTATCCATTTACCTGCAGAAGGATACAGTGGTTGCCTCCAAATTTGGGCAGTTATGAATAAAACTGTTATCAACACCTATGTGCAGGTTTTTTGTGTGGACTTAAGTTTTTTTTTTTTTTTTTTAATTTCTCTTCAGCGTAACAGAATTCATTGTCTATGCACCATACCCAGTGCTCTGTGCAATGTGTGCCCTCCATAATAAGCACCACCTGACTCCCACAACCTCCTCCCTCTTGCCCCTTCAAAACCCTCAGATTGTTTTTCAGAGTCCATAGTCTCTCATGGTTCACCTCCCCTTCCAATTTCCCTCAACTCCCTCCTCTCCATCTCCCTATGTCCTCCATGTTATTTGTTATGCTCCACAAATAAGTGAAACCATATGATAATTGACTCTTTCTACTTGACTTATTGCACTCAGCATAATCTCTTCCAGTCCCGTCCATGTTGCTACAAAAGTTCAGTATTCAGCCTTTCTGACGGAGGCATCATACTCCATAGTGTATATGGACATATTTTTTTTTTTTAACTTTTTATTTTTTATAAACATATATTTTTATCCCCAGGGGTACAGGTCTGTGAATCACCAGGCTTACACACTTCACAGCACTCACCAAAGCACATACCCTCCCCAATGTCCATAATCCCACCCCCTTCTCCCAAACCCCCTCCCCCCAGCAACCCTCAGTTTGTTTTGTGAGATTAAGAGTCACTTATGGTTTGTCTCCCTCCCAATCCCATCTTGTTTCATTTATTCTTCTCCTACCCACTTAAGCCTCCATGTTGCATCACCACTTCCTCATATCAGGGACATAAATTTTTTAACACCTTTGGGTAAATACCTGGGAGTGTGATTGCTGGATCATATGGTGAAAGTATGTTTAGTTTTGCAAATAAACCTCTGTCAGATTGCCTTCCGAAGTGGCTGTAACAATTCTGTATCCTCATTGACAATGGATGAGGGTTTTTGTTGCTCCACGTCCTCACCAGCATTTAGTGTTGTCAGCACTCTGGATTTTGATCATTCTAATAGATGGGTTGCGTCTCATCATTGTTATTATTTTAAAAGATATATTTATTTATTTTAGAGAGAGGGGGTGTGTGTGTGTGTGTCTCTGTGTGTGTGTGTGTGTGTGTGTGTGTGTGTGCGAGAGAGAGAGAGGATGAAAGGAGAGAAGGTCAGAGGGAGAAGTAGATTCCCGTGGAACTGATCCCAGGACTCTGGGATCATGACCTGAGCTGAAGTCACTTAACTGACTAAGCCACCCAGGTGCCCCTGTTTTCTTATAGTTTTAAGAGTTCTTTTTATATTTTGAATACTAGTCCGTTTCCAGATGTCTGTTTCACATATATATTCTTGGAGTATGTGGCTTGTCTTCTCATCTCTTGATAGTGTCTTTTACAGAGCAGCTGTAAATAGAATCAAACAGTACACAGTCTTTTGTGTTTGGTGTCTTTGCTTATTGTATTTTGGGATTTACCTGCATTATTACACTTAGTAGGTGTTTATACATTTTTATTACTGAGTAATGCTTCATTGTATGGACAAACCACAGTTTATTCAATCTCCACTTGATAGCTATTAGCTTGTCTGCATATTTTTGGCAATTAATTATAAGACCTCCATGAAAGTATGCCTGTATGTCTCTGTGTGGAGATTTTTAACTTTCTCTGCAGCATATACTTTGGTTGGAATTCTTTTATCTATACTTATTTCTCAAATGGGATTACTTATTAAGCTGCAAGTTTTATTTATATATTTTGCATTTATGTCCTCTGTCAGATATATTTTTTCTCAGTCTGTGGGTTATCTTTATGTTTCTTTTTTAATTTTGTGTGTGAATCAGCAAAACTCACTTTTGATGAAATCTGAATTTTTCTTTTAAGGTTCATTCTTTTTGTTTACAATTCAAGAAGTGCTAGATCTACCCAAAATCATAACTTTATTCTCCTATGTTTTCTTCTTGAAATTGTTTTGTTCTCACATGTCAAGCTATGATCCATTTTCAATTTTTTTTTTTTTTGGCTGAGAACACTTAAATTCTACTATCTTAGCAAATTTTAATTATACAATATGTTGTTATCAAAATAGCTACTATGTTTTCATTAGATAATCCAACCTTATTCATCTGTTTTTAATAGCAAAGTATTTTTCAAAGAATATCATAAGGTAAACATGCAATTTTAGATCTGGAATATATTCATAAGGCAGATAACACATAAAAATAGAAGATAAAGGTATTAGAACTGCTCAGATGATAATGGAATTTCCAAAAATTATTTTTCAGTGAAAAAAGTAGCATAATGTAAATAATATAGTGCTCTTGTTGTAAAACTAAAAAGTGTTGGGGTGCCTGAGTGGCTCAGTGGGTTAAAGCATCTGCTTTCAGCTCAGGTCGTGATCCAGGCGTCTTGGGATAGAGCCCAATATCGGGCTCTCTGCTCAGCAGGGAGCCTGCTTTCCTTCCTCTCTCTCTGCCTGCCTCTCTGCCTACTTGTGATCTCTCTCTGTCAAATTAAAAAAAAAAATTAAAAGTGTAAAATTGAAAAACTTGATATCTCTATAAGTATATGATATAAACCTCTACAGTTTTATGTCAGCGAGGAAGATCTGGTTGATTGACCCTGTTATTAAATGCTACATGGGGAACAAGGCAAAACCCTGACTAGGAGGAAACAAAAAGGGAACTTAAAGTAGATAAATTAATAAAATTATACATTTATGTAAGATAAGCATACTTTTCTATATAAAAAATAAAAAATAAAAAAATTAATATATTTATAAATAAATATATAATATGAAATAAGTAAAAAAATAAAAAAGAAACATCAACAATGATAGCTGTTATTTATATAATGTTCATTTTTTCCTGGGAGCATGCTTCCACATTCCTCTCCATCTTTACCTACATTCCAGGGCATAACGTTATTTTCCACAGTTAACAAACGAGGAAAGATATGTGAGAGCATTTCCTTCACTTGTCAGAATTCACGCTGCTGGAAAGGGGTGGAGCTGCATTTACACCCAAGCAGGCTCAATGTAGTCTATTGTTTTTTTCCAACATTGTCCCAATATTTCTTTTCTTTTTCCAGTTTTATTGGGATTTTATTGACAAATCTGTGGGATATTTAGAGTATACAAAGAGATGATTTGATACATAAATGTGAAAGGATTCCTTTTGAGTTAACTAACACATGCCTGGACTCAGATGTTTATTTTGGTGAGAGAGAGCGAGAGAGTGTACACGGAAGTTCTACTCTTCTAGCAAACTTATACAATAAAATGTTAATAACTATAGTGACCATGTCACACATTAGATGCTCAGAAATTATTCCTTGTGTAACTGGAAGTTTACACCTTACCAGTCTGTCCCTATTTTCATCACACCCTGTCCCCTGGCAAACACATTTTTTACTCTTGGTTTCTGTGAGTACAACTGTTTAATTTTAGATTCCATGCATGTGATACTAGGCAGTATTTCTTTTTCTCTTTGTCCTATTTCACTTAGTGTAAAGCCCTCTAGATTCATCTGTTTTGTTGCAAGTGGCTGAGTTTCCTTACTTTTAAGGCTGCATAATAATGCCAGGGTGAGTGTGTGTGAGAGACATTTTCTTGATCCATTGCTTGGCTATTGTGAATAATGCTGCAGTGAACATGAGTATATAAGTATCTTTCAAGATAATGGTTCTGTTTCCCATGGATGTATACCCAGAATAAGGATTGCTGGATTATATGGTAGTTCTATTTTTAATTTCTTGAGGAACCTATATACTGTTTTCCATAGTAACTGTATGAGGTTACAATCCCCTCTGTGGTATATAGGGTTCCCTTGTCTCTACAATCTTCCAGAATTTGCTAGCTCTTTACTTTTTGATAATAGCCATCCTAACAGGTGTGAAGAGATATCTCAGTGTGGCTTTAATTTGTATTTCTGTGGTGATTAGTAATGTTGAGCACTTTTCATGTCCCAACAGGGACATTTGTATATCTTTGTATATCTTATTTGGAAAACTGTTTATACAGGTCCTTTGCCTGTTTTTGAATTCTTTTTATTTGTTTTTGCTATTGAGCTGTTTTAGTTTCTTGTATGATGATATCCTAAAATTCATATTTTAGAAAGAAGTCTTTTTTGAGCAGGTAGATTCTTATAGGTTAAAAATTAGAGCTAGTATGGTTAATTAGGTTAATATATTTCCAGAAGAAGTAGAGAAATATAAAATAGCTCCTTAAGAAATAACACTAAAGAGAGAAATAAAAAAAATGATTTTAAGATACTAATATGTAACAGTTGATTTAGAAGTAGATGGGAGAAAGATGTTGAGGATGATTTCTAGGATTCTAATTTGAATGACTGTATTGCAGTATCAAAACATGATATGGAGAAAATGCAGGGAGAGGAACAAATTCAGAAACTGTTTTGGAGGGATAGGTAAAGGGTGTTTAATGAATTCAGTTTGGTCTTGTCAAATTTGAGCTGCCAGTAGGATATGTGTTTGATGATATCCACTGCACAGTTGGAAGCAAGTGCCTAAAGCAACACATAGATTGAGGTGTCAATTTCCAGGTCATCAGCATAGAGAAAGTAGTGGAAAGTATAGGCAGGAATGTACATTGAACAAATACCGAGATCAAAAACCTAGAAACCTCTGCCAAAAGTCAGACCTGGGGGAAAATTCAATGAAGACATAGAAGACCAAGTCTAAATGTTAGGAGGGAAACAGAGAGGAACTTTTATCCCAAAAGCAGATGAAGATTTTAAAGATGAGAAGTAGTGAAGTTAGTCAATATGGTAGACTAAGCGGATTTTAGATATCTCTTTTTTGCAACAAGACCACATTTGTGCTAGATAAAATGTGTTTTTAAAATACTCAATATTAAAAAGAAGAAAAGAAGTCTCAGGGAACTAGAATGTAGAAGAAACTAAAATTTAAAATACAAAAACATTTAAAATAAACAAAAAAGGGCAGAGTGTTTCCAAAAGAAAGTTGCATTGTTTAAACACACTGTTCTGTGCTATCTGACCCAAATCTTTCATTGCCTTTGAGCTATCTTATAGTTCTATAAATTGAAAACTGATAGTGATGCAAAGTAATTCTAGTCTGTAGACATGCAAGTTTATTCTTTCAGGGGAGGTTTAAATGGACTCCCCTTAACTCATGGGGGGAAAAAGCTAATTTTGCATCCCTAGGTAAATTCATGCCAATGTTTCTTTATTTTATAGAAGTGATTTCTTCTTTAATTGGTACTTAGAAACTGCTGTATCTTCTGCTGGGTTTACTCATTAAACAGTGAGTTAAATAAAAGTGTAATGCAAGTTTGTTTTATATCTATATGAATCATTCTCTTACCTTAAAAAAAAAAGTATCCTTTAGAAAGGTGAGAAAGAATTCATCCTGAATAGCCATGATGTTATACAATCACATGATCTTGAGATTCTAAGGCATTGATTTCTATTCAAGGCTGAGAGAGAGGATCTTAGATCCATGTATGACAAGAGCAGGAGCATACAGAAGTCTTTTCTGTCCATATAAAGAGACTGTGAAGAATTCACACTGGTCATGCTTGTGACAAAGAGACTAGAGAATAGCCAGTGCCAAAGATGAAAAAATTGATGGATGTTTATAAGAAGGAATCTAAGCTTGCTCTCTAAGAAGTTGTAGATTTTTCTTTCCCATTAACCATGTGGTATTGAGGATCTGAAGGTGAGAATAAGCATAAAATCTGTTTCAGAATGTGAAAACACTTGCACTGACAAATGTGAAACCATTCTATGGGAATGTATCCATGGCCCAGATGAGTGAATTCCCAAGAAAACTGTTCCTCTGAAAGCTTACAGCCAAAAATTACTAGACACTGCAATAATCAGCAAAAATCACACCCTAAAATTAATGATGATACAACCTCTAAGAGATTGCATTTTTCTGAGTATCTAAAAAAATTTTTTTTTGTTTCCAAAAAGAAGCAGAATTTATGAGGCAAGAACCCATTTCTTTGAAGGGTAATATGGATTTTTAAATACAGAAATGTTTTTAGAAATAAGAAAGGTTAGTGGAAAAAATCAAAAGTAATATTGAACACTAGATTAAAGATAAAGAGAGAATTAATGAATTGTCTGCTGGACATAAATCACTCAAAAGAAGGAAGAAATAAATAATGTGAAACCATGGGAAAGAAATTAAGGAATAGAAAAGAGAACGAAATGATCAAAGAGGAGCAGAATTTACCATTCCAAATATGCCTCTTTGGTATAAGTACTTTTTTAAGGCTGGTTATTTTTAAGAAATGGCATTGTTTCCTATCCTTAAGATAAGGGTTTACACTTATCTATTGGATTATAAATATAAAATTAACTATAGAACACAGGCTAATTTTTATAAAGCTTACTTTACTTTTCTTAACCTATTATAAATTGAAGCAAAATACTTATTACTTTTGTTTCCCAAAGGGCTTGAGAGTTTATAGTTGATAATTGAGAGAATATGAGACAAAATTATGTGGCTTCTGAATAATAATACAAAGAGAGTTGAAAAGAAAAAAAATAATTATAAAGATAGGTGAGAGAGAGATTTAATATGGTCGGGTAAGTAATAGAAACTAAAACCTGTCATAACTAAAGATTGAATCTCGATGTTTTCATTTTCTACTAAGAATGAAAATCATGGGTTCACCAGGAAGGAGTAAGATTCCTGTCCAGAAGAAGAATTTGTCCTGAAGATGTTCATGCAAGGGTCATTGACCAAGGAAATTATTGATACCCCAGATTATAATATATGCAAAAAATATAAAGATCCTTTTCTTATATACCCTGTGGTCACCCAGAATGTACTGTCATACCACAATTCTTGAGTGACAATTCATGGGAGGTGAGATAGAGAATATAAAAAGTAGGTAGGTTTAAAAATGGTATTCTCTGGTTATGTTTTTAAATAAAGGGATAAAATTGGAGTATCTCAAAGAGTGGAATATATTTTTAAAAAGGATATGGTTGGCTAAGCTGGCTAATTCTGTACTATGTAAAATATTTGTGTGAGGAATATTTTTTGACACGTTTCCATCAAACCATATTTGGAATTATGTGCCACCATCCACAAACGTTTCTTGCAAGTGTTTGTAATACTTTATATCACAAATGGCTGGGTGCATCTTTGAGTTTGAAATCGGGAGCCTTATATTTTGATATCTTTTAATTTCCGTAGGTTCATATGGCATTGTTTCCCATCTCATTGAATTGTGTCAAAAATAGAGTAAGAAGAGACCAAAGTTACTTTTTTAATACATGAAAGAGATATCTAGGCTCAGGGATTTGGGAGACATTTGGAGATAATTACTAGGTCGCTTGAGTCAAGAAGGAAACTTTTCTAACTGAAATGTGGTGCTCTATTAAAAAAACCTACATTCTCTGCCTGACAAGTGAAGTGCAGTTGTTGGATGTAGACAGAAAAGATATGCTAATTTAATTATCTTGAGCTCTAAGTACCCAATGGCAAAACTATAACTTGTTGATTTTTAAATTAACCTATTTTTAAAAACTGGAGACAATATACTGGCTTGAGAATGAATTTTTGGGGTTAGAAAAATCCGGATTTTACTCTTGGTTTCATTGGACATACCTGATGAAGTTATTTTATCAACAAAATAAGAATAAAATACTTACAATGAAGTGTTCCTAGAGTGTCGAGTGAAATAAAAAATTAAAAGGGCCTCCTACTTTTTGTGAGCCCATGGTGACTATATTTTTGAGAAACTGGTGTAAGCATTGTTTATATTTATGTTCCCATTACCCTATGTGAAAATCTTCAGACCCACTGTGTTTTGTAAATTCTCTCAAAAGTGTTCCTTTTCTTTTCCTTCCTTGTGATTCTATAATTTTTTAGGGGCATGTCCCTATAATTTTTATTTAAAGATTTTATTTATTTATTTGACAGAAACCACAAATAAACAGAGAGACAGGCAGAGAGGAGGGGGGAAGCAGGCTCCCTGCTGAGCAGAGAGCCTGAAGCAGGACTCAATCCCAGGACCCTGAGATCATGACCTGAGCTGAAGGCAACGGCTCAACCCACTGAGCCACCCAGGTGCCCCTGTAATTTTGTTTTTATAAGGAACTTCCTTTTCTCTTGAAGTATTCTAGTGTCTTTACTCCAATTCCTTCCCACTCTTCATGTCTTCATTCTAGCATTGAGTTATTCTGAATTTGCACCAGTATAATCAAGTGTTGCTCATCTTACAGCTTTTCACTGTTGACTAATCTTTACTCTTTGCCTTATAGCAGCAGATTCTTCTTATACCAGCTCTTCACCTTATCACAGCTATAACACAATCACTAACCATTTTAGAAAACATCTTATGCTTGTTTACAATTTACCACCCTTGTGCATGCCTACCTACCCGACTTTGCTCCAACTGTAAACACATTATCTAAAGCTAGGTTTAATTGTGACATTCTCCTTCAATCAGTGTCAGGGATTCACATTCACAAACCTTTCAGGGTGGCTTACACACTTATAGGGCATATACATATACTTATTATAATGTCTAGCACATGCATGGTTCTATCCTCCATTGCCATGAACCCCTTGATGACAGGAAGTATAGCTATCCATGTCTCTCTCCTAGGATTTAGAATACAGCACACAATCATTAAATGTTTACAGTGCACAGAATGAACTGAAAAGCCATCTAAGACAGAATATATACTAATAATTGATTGTAATATTGCTAGTTTAAGAGACATGCATATTTACAAAGTTGTCTATAAGCAAAGAGTGAAAATGTGGGTCATTGGTTTCTGATGTTAGTATTGCTTTCTAAAAGTATGTTGAGTGTAATGATTGAGGAGTTATCCCAGACCTCTAGGTCTGGGGTATAGTGATACTGTCACTCAACGGGAAATTCGTCAAAAAAATGGAACTGTGCGAGGTAGACTCCATTGAGCAATCAGTCTACTTTGTAGATGACCTCAAAGTTCCATAATCACTTCAGCTCACCTGGAAGCTCAGAGTGCAAAACTGAATGAATGTTTTGCCAAAGGTCAGGAAGTCTTTAGAATCAGCTTCTAAAATCAAAATCTCAGCTGTCTAGAAAAAAAAAAAATGAGTAAGAACTCATTTTAATTAGGAAGCAGTATTTCCATTCCACAGAGGTCCATGGCATTAATTAAAGCCGTGACTCTGGGTTTGTCTCTCAGCTTTGAAGTTTCAGCAGTTTGACCAGGTTTGACTTGGACTGAATCGAAACTTTCTAAAGGGCCTTTTTAAATCTCCGTAATTCCAAATTTCATTTCTACAAAATATGTAGCACAAAGACATTACAGGGAGCAGTGAATAGCATTTTATACCAATCTCCCATGTACAAATACCTTAATAGGCTTTGCAAATTTGGAGCTGGATAACCCTCACCTTTTCTGACAAGTCTGCATACAAAACTGGTTGGTTATTTTGATGACGTAGGACATCAGTAGGTTCTGTGATCCTATAGTATTTGATGTTCACACTCTTTCCACATAAAAACTCCCAATTGTTCTATAAAGTCAGTTTCTATAGCTCAAAATTGGTTGTTAATATGTTAACAAATGGACATTGAGTTAAACATAAGAGCAGTGATTTATATCCTGATTTCATAATGATTTAAGTCAAATTCTTCCCCGTTTGGTGGTACTTTCAGTCAGGAATGGCTAGAGGCAAATTGTGATGTAGATGAAGCTGCTTTTAGCTGTATCTATCTTTCTCTACAGGACCGTGTAAGAGGGTGGATCTTTCAAACTGAAGATAATCCTTTATTTATTAAAAAAAAAAGGAAAAGAAAAAAGTTCAAAAGTCTCTTTCTTTACTCTCTAGATAAAATGTAAGGAAAATGACCACTAATGTCAGATGCATCTTAGAGATTCTATTATATATTTTTATAATACTCACAGAAATTCTTCTTTATTAAGGAATGTTTGGATATAAAGGTATTAGGGAAACAAAACTGCTGCACGTTTTGCATTCTTTGATAATTGCCTCTGTGATGAGATAGTACTGATTCAGGGGATTCAAAATCAATAGGATATGGTCGCTATCCAACAAAAGATGACAATCTAGTGAACCAGATAAACACAGAAACTTGTAAATGGCCTTGCAAGGCAGCAAATGCAATCATAAGAATATGGAGAGAATGCTGTGGGAACATAGAACACTAAGTGCCTATCTACACCAGTGTGAGGAGATTGGAGACAAGTTTTGAAGAAATTCTTGAAATTTCCAGGAAAGGTAGAAAAGAGAGAATTCTTTGTGGACAGAAGTAATGGCAGTAAATCCTCAACATTTCTGGCATGCACAAGGTATAGTTAGTCCCTGTGGTAGAAGGTGAAGCTGGCCGTCTTAGGTCAGGGCCAGATTATAGATGATGAATGTCTTATACCAGACATAATTAAGATTTATTTTATAGGCAACAGGGAGTTAAAAGTTCTAAGCACATGAGTGACATGATAAACTTCGTTTTATTAAGTTAATCCATGGCAGATAGGAGGGGCTATCTACACTGAAACATGGTAAGAGACATGGAGATGAAATGAGACTTCTAAGAGTTCATTTTGAGGTAGAGTTTTGTGGATTTGATAGACTCTGTGTGTGTATGTGTGTGTGTGGTTCGTGGTGAGGGTGATGCAAAGGGAGGGTTAAAACTTAGTTTAGGTTCCCCTGAGACTGACTAGTCAGACACACAAAAAAATCAAATGCAAGTACCTTATTTGGGGGATAATTTCAGGAAACACTGAAGGGGGAGTGGAAGATGACAGAAAGAAGCCAAGGCAAACAACAGAGGGTTTATTATCAAGCTAGCTAACACTGCCTGTGACTAATACTTAACGTGTTGGGGAAGCTCTGGGAAACAATATTAAATATATAACTCAAAATTATCATAACTGAGGGGTGAAGGAAATAAGCTGTTTATAAAGGAACTCATTGGTGTCATAGTCCACCACTAAGGAGTGTTAATTTAGCAGCCCTTTGGTGCTCCTGCTTGGCATGATTCAGATAGTCTTCCAGCAAAGAGATATTAGGTATTCATGGTAGGAGACTGACTACAGGATATTTTAGTGATGAAGCCCCAGGTATGTAAGTTAGGGCACCAAAAGTGTCTATAAAACCTAGCATAGTTAAACATAGTATCCTCCAGTTATGGGGAATTTTTTTTTTTTTTAGCTCTACAGTTTTACAATATATATGTCCATTTCCTGCTAATCTTATGTGCCCTTACACCTGTTGTTTATTTATAGAAGGATTTTTTTTCCATTGAAGAGAATGGAAAATATGGGCATTTTTTCTTCAGTTACTTCAAGTTCAGTAATTTAAATTAGTCCCCATTACTGTATTCTTATAGCTCAACAGTGTGTGTAGATTTCATCTTCTATAACAACTTAATTGTGAGGTAACTGTTTCTTGGAGCACTGTAGTATGAAGGGTTCTGATACTGCCTCTGGACTTGCAGAAGGGAGATCGATGGGCAGGGATGGAGTGGAGTGACTGTTTGCTTTGTTACATGAGCAATTTGTATTTCCCAAGGTAATTTTAAAAAATCATTAAAATCTTGCTTGTCTACCCAAGCTTGAGATTATGTACCCAATGACTAGGATGTATGTTTGGTCAGGCTCTTCTAATAATTTTGGGAAAAAAATGTATCCTTGTGTACTATTAAAGTTGCATATTGCTGTAGATTTTCCTGCATATATCAAGATACCAGGAATATTTCCCTTGCATTGCCCCCAAAATATCTTCCTCATTTCTCTGAGTCCCTTGAATTTTTGTTCATGTTGCAGTCAGGAAGAAAACACCTTCCCCACTCCTAAGCATGTATAATACACACATTGTGCCCTCGAAGCAGGAAGCAGGATGGAGTTAGAATTACATTATGGTAAATGGGTGCTAAGAGTTTTTCCAGCATAGGGATGAAGATTGAAGATTAAGAATGGAAATGTCAGGTATAGGAAATGATTAGGGAAGGACCTCACTAGAAACTAAGTAGGATTACAGCCTGGGAATTCAGGACAGTGGAACAGTCCAGAAGCATCAACATCCTCTGATGCCTCCTGTCACGTCATGTCATGTGTGGTCCTGGAGTACAGAGAAAGCCTCATCAGACTCATGATGGTCATTTCCCAGCCAGGATCATCCTGCCACTCTGTCTTTGCTTTTATCTTTGATTTTACTTGACAAGAAAATGTTCCCAGTGTAGCAGAGTGGTTTAAAAACATGGACATTGAGTCCCGGATACACAAAGCACTATCTTTACTCGAAATCTTTTATCCTTATTGATTGTTTGAGGTGAGTTTTCATATTTTTGCTCCCCTTCCATTTCTTCAGCTGACAAACGAGACAATATTTACCTCTTACAATTTTTTTATTTGTTTTGAGAAAGATAAAATGAAAAAGAACTTTAAAAAGCTTAGTTTAAAAAAAAACAAAACAAAACAGGGGCGCCTGGGTGGCTCAGGGGGTTAAAGCCTCTGCCTTCAGCTCAGGTCATGATCTCAAGGTCCTGGGATCGAGCTCCACATCGAGCCCCACATCGGGCTCTCTGCTCAGCAAGGAGCCTGCTTCCCCCCCCCCCACCCCTCTGCCTGCCTCTCTGCCTACTTGTGATCTCTCTGTCAAATAAATAAAATCTTTAATAAAACACTTTTCAGAGATAGTCTTGCTTCATCATCCCTTGATCTTCTTGCTTAATTTAAACAATTTGGTAAATGGGGCTCTTTTTTTTTCTTTATAACAATCTTTGTGGCATATGGCATTGGAATTTACAGAAAAGACAATTAAGATGCAAGGCAGTGGTAATTGACCTAATGTTAAGCAGCTGGTAAAATACATCGGTATTTATCCTAGTTAGCTCAGATCCTTCTTAGTCTCATCCTTTGCACTTTATTCACTCAACAAATATTTACTGGGCTCTTAAGATTTACCATACGTTACTCTAGGCTGCAAGGTTATAGCAATAAAAAAACCACAATTTTTATGGAGTCTATATTCTGGTGAAGGGAGGTAGGCAATTAAGAAAAAAGGGGGGGGCACCTGGGTGGCTCACTCGGTTGAGCATCTCCTTGCAGTTCAGGTCATGATCTGGAGTGCTGAGATTGAGTCCTGGGATGGCGCCCTGGGACTGAGCCAGGCGATCAAGTCCTGTTATCAGGTGCCCTGCTCTGCTCAGCAGGGATTCTGCTTCTTCTGCCCCTCCCCCTCCCCCTGCTCATGTTCTCTCTCTCTCTCTCTCTCTCTCTTAAATAAATAAAATCTTTTTAAAAAATAAGAAGAATACAAAGCCATGTGGTTATGTGTTATGGAGAAATCTAGAACAAAGGAGAAGAGAAACCGTTATGGTCGCAAGAAGAAGAAAATATGTGGTTTAAGTCTTAAGTTATGTGAAGCAGTGAAAAGACCCAAGACTGACCAGAGCATGGAACAAACACTGCCTTTTGACCATCAAATTGCGGATCTCCGAGCTTCTGTTGTAAGCTTGCTCATTGACATCACTTCCTGGTTATCATCTAGCAAATCAGTGTATGTCCCAAGTTACCTCCAATATTCACCTTGTCATGACTCATTTTACCTCCCACCCCCTGGCCTGGATGATTTTCTCCTTTTTCCCTCTCATATCTCTTTTTTTGTTTTACTTTCTTCCTAATAGGTATTCACTTTGTTAATTGATCCAAAACAAGTTTTTTTCTGCCTGTTCACTTACTTAAGTCACACATTCAAACAGTGATGAAAGCATGGCAAAAATAAAGCGGACAAGTGTTTTGAAAACTGTATTTTAAGGCTAATGCTTGATTACCTTTATAGCGTTCTAACTGGCCTTATTTCTTTTAGATACTGAAAATATGCTAATTTCCATGGCAGATATACTGTGTATGTTTGCAAAAAAGTAGCAGTATGCTCAGCTGACATGGGAGGAAATATTTTGATAGATACCAGCTTTTTCAACCTAATTACACAGACATAACTAATTTTACCCATCATCCATGCATAAGTTCATTGCTATTTCTAACACTTTCCCAAACTTAAACTGAAAGTATTTTTGACACACTCTCCTTCCCCAAATCATGCATTAATATTTGCTCTGTTAAAAATAAGTAATAGGAAATTTTTTCAACTAGTTTTTTAAAAATATTCTATAAATTATTACTATAGCTACCAATTTTAAATACCTTCTCTGTGCTCAGAATTATCATAGGCATTTCTTGTATTTTATTTCATGCTATTTAAAAAAAAAAATCTTTAAAAGTATACACAACTATCCCAAGCAGAGAGGGGAAGAAATTGAAATGCACTGTATTAAAGCATTTAACCGAATTGAACTTAATTTATGTATAGTCTCCTTTGGATTTGCAAAAAACAAACAGATTTGGCCTACAAAAGGGCCAGCTAATCAGTTTTTTTTTTTTAAAGATCCCTTTTTAAAAGAAATTATTATGGAATTACTTTAATAAAACTTCCAATTTAGATTTGTGATTAAATTTAGGGACTGAGAGTAATAACCTCTAAGAAGGATGGAAAGATAGAACTGAGAAACATTGAGGAACAGATGGAATTTTAGAGTCAGAACTACATCTGGTGACTTCTATCAGTAGGAAATAATGTAAAGTGGATACCGTGGTGGATTGGGCCAGTGTTATTTTGGTATATCCCTCCCTTAAACATTTCCCACATTGGGTTCCAAAAATACCAGTTATTAAAAAGGAGAGTAATAATTGTTATACAAAATTATAGTAGTACCAAAGAAGGTGATGTGGGCTCAGCCAGGTTTGAGAAATGCCATGTCTTACATCCCAGACTCTCCTTTGTTGATTCATGATACATATTAAATATCTGCTGCCTTTAGCAAGTGTTGGAGTGAAGATGCCTATTTGATGACGTTTCTTTTCTCCCTTCAGGGTTTTCAGAATACTTTGGGGGTATGAAACGCATTTCCCCTTATCAAACAAGGTAACACCTAATGATGTCATAAACTGAAGGATTCACTAGAACAACATAGTGTATGAATTCTCTGAGGCCAAATTCTTTAGCCTCACATAGACGCCCCTCGCAGTTTGTCCTTCTGTATGTATACTACCATTCTTCCATAGATTCTGTTGTTTTATAAAATAATTTAAAAAGTTACTTTGGCTATGCTTAGTTCAGTTGGCTCATTTACCAAAGCCCGATTATTATCTCTCAGGTAAGAAAATAAAGTCCTATGGTTTTCATAATGTTTGCTCTAATGTTTATGTAGAAACAACACATTTTTAAAATAATTACGGTTCCCCATTCAAGACTTAGCATAGTGAAATTTATTTTAATAACTGAATTTTAATTGTGTAATTGATTATGTTTCAGTGTTTTATGTAATTACCAATAAACTGTCATAGCATCTAAAAATTATTTATCTTCCAATTTAGAATGATAAAGTCTCATGGAAAAATACAATTTGCCGTTGTTGCCACTACATTTTTGAGCAATTTGAGCTAAAATAAATTAACTCCTTTAGTGCATTACTAACTTTCAAAAAATAATTTGTCTCTGTTTCACCAGATCTGTGCTATTCTTTTAATGATGGAATTTGGTGCATGCTTCTAAAACTCTGTACCATTTTCAAGGCTTTTCACAGTGGGTTGCAACTCAGGTGTCTGTTTCTCTCTTCTTCGGTTGGTCTCCCACTTTGGATGGTGGAGATTATTAAAAATTTACGTGATGGAAAAAATTATATTTAAAACCAACACAATATTTTAAGAACTGATCTCTCTCTGTCTCTCTGTCTCTCTCTCTGTGTCTCTCAGAAAAAAAAGGTTACTTTAAAAATTAAAATATAACAGGTTCTCAGTTTGGGATGAGAACTTAATCCTTACTACATTGAATTAAGGAATTAACATAATTAATTATGCTAATTCATTAATTACATTAATTAATTAGTTACTACACATTGAAATCTTTTCTCACAGGCATTGGACCCACCTTTTCTAGACTATCTTCAGTAACTGAAATCTCTCAAAGCTGCCTGCCTTTTGCTGGATAGCCCAACTAGGACATGTTTCCTAGGTATGAACAGAAATCTCTCCATTTAGAACCTTCCATGGTGATTTTTGTTCTCCATTACTCCGCAAAGCATACCATAGCCTTACACATTCCATAGAAAACACATATTTCTGGAAAACTAGATGTTTCATTTAATGGAGGGGTAGCACATAATTCTTAAATTTGTGTAAAGAGCAGACCTTGTCCTTTCACACGATAACACTTCCTCCATGCTCTTTGCAGAGGCTAAAACACCTTCTTGTGGTTCACTACTCCAATTCCCTGAGCTAATTTCAAGTTCATAGCCCTCCTTCAGGAATTTGCTAAAATGTTTCACCTGTCTGACATTTTCCTCAGTTGACTCATGAAATTTTTCTTCTTTCTCACTCCCTTTCTGGAATATAGTAAGTGGTCTTGTTAGCCATTAAATATCCCAATGCATTTTGTGACAAAACGGATGCCCCTTAATTCTTTCTGGATGAATATGACTTAAATTTTCCGAACGTCACCATGGAAGTCCTAGTTAAAATCTGACAGATAGACTTTTGTGCTTTAACTATCTCATATGACTGCTGTCACCATTATTAGCTTGCAAGCGTTCCAAGTTCCATCTAGGAAAGCAACAAGAGACTGCATAATCAATTCAGTATCAGCAATACTTTAGTTTATATAAAAATTTGCTGTGACTTTAAATTGTGGGAAGAGTTTATTTTAATTTTTAAATTCTGGTTAGAACTGGTGCAGTTAGTATCATTGAGCCAGAGTCCAATAGAACATATTACTGCTTTACTTTATGCAGTGGCCAATTCTCTGTATACATTTGTTTTTATTAAAGCCAAGTGTTTAAAGCATATAGCACAGTACTCAACACCTTAAGGCAAATAAATGTAGTAATTCTTTAAGAATATATATATATATTTTTAAAGCAGGGGCAACTGGGAAAATTCACCTTCTGTGCATCATAAAGGGCCTTTGTCCTCATAAAGGGAAGAGGAAGCTGACTGCCTCTTAAGAAATTCTTGGGACCTGTCTATTATGGCAACATAATATGTCTTGCTTTCTAAATCATACAACATTCAAAGTGAGCAGAGGACCCCTTTCTGCAGGTCAGTTCAGTCAGTCCCAGTCCTTTGTCTTTTTTAACCCTACATCCCCAGTTCTCAGCATTATGTTGTCCATTCTAGAATTGGCTATACGCTAAGTAGATAAATACTTGAATAAACCTTTGCCTCAACCTCATAAGGTTATGCACCTAATTAATTTTTAATTAAAGTCTTTTTTTAGGACAGATGATCAAATGCACTTCATATTAAACAAAAGAAAACCATAAATCACTCTTAATCTCACAAAACAAACTGAGGGTTGCTGGGGGTAGAGGGGTAGGGAGAGGGTGGTGGGGTTATGGACATTGGGGAGGGTATGTGCTATGGCGAGTGCTATGAAGTGTGTAAACCTGGCGATTCACAGACCTGTACCCCTGGGGATAAAAATATATGTTTATAAAAAATTAAAAATTAAAAATTAAAAAAAAACAAAAGAAAAAAGAAAAAAACCTTTATTTATTGGTGTTACAATAAAGTTAAAAATATTAATATTCTCCAAGGCCCCCCTCCTTGGAGACCTCTTCTTCCTCTCCAGCCTTAATGTCACATCACTTTCCACTTTCTCCTTTCACATTTTTAAGTATCTTCAACCCAGTACTCTTTTACGTAGGTCTCTTACTTCTGCTTGGAATTGCTTCTCTCTTATCTCTCTTATCCTTTTCTCAATTGCCTAGTTAATTCCTACAAATTCATTATTCATGTCTGCTCAAATGTCAGTTCTGTGGGGATATTTTTCTGGGTTCTTTATTCTTGGTTGGATTTTATGTTATAAACTCTTCTTAAAATGCCTTATTTTGCCTTCAAAACACTTATCTGGGTTTGTAATTATTTATGTAATCATTCGAAGTCCTTTTTCTGTGCCAATTTGTCTAGTAATTTTAAAAGTTTTTTTTTTTTCCTCCCCCTATCTAGAGTCTAAAGCCATCAGAATAAAGTATGTCTCTACCTTGACCATTGTAAATCCATTTCCTGGTACGCTACATAGCTGATAAGAAAAAAGATTTAGTAGCCAAGTATTAATGAAGAAAGTAAACCAAATAAAACAAAAGCCTCCTGGCTACTTGGACTATGTATGAGATGTATAAGAAACCTATACATGGTTTAAAAACCTCCCTGTTCTGTTCTTATAGTCCCGCTCTAGAGGAGCTGTACTCCCATAAACAGTACTTAGTATAAAACAAAACTGAACTCCACTTATCTAAAATATATTAGTAATGAAAAATATTTCATTATTTAGTAATTTGCATAAGAAAGATTTGAGATAGGCATTTATTTACTTATTTTAATTTGTTTATTTGACAGACAGAGATCACAAGTAGGCAGAGAGGCAGGCAGAGAGAGAGAGAGAGAGAGAGAGAGAGAGAGAGAGAGGAGGAAGCAGGCTCCCTGCTGAGCAGAGAGACCGATGCGGGACTCTATCCCAGGACCTGGGATCATGACCTGAGCCAAAGGCAGAGGCTTTAGCCCACTGAGCCACCTAGGTGCCCCATGTTTCACCTTTCTAAACTCAGTTTTATATTCTTTCAAAAGAGGATCATAATCAAATCTAGGTGAATACTTACATGAGATAATACATATAAAACTTATACCACAATTTCTGTCATATAATAAGATTAGCCTGTAACTTAATAATTGTTTATTAAACACTTACCAAGAACAGGACTGTATATAAATAAGATAACACAAATATGTAACGCATCCTCCAACTTAAAGGAGATGGAATTTTTCTATATCATTAGGTGTGTGACCCTAAATCTTAGTTTGTTCAGGTTTTAAATTAGATATTTTAGGAAGAGCCATAATTATATCTACATAGAAGCTTTTGAAGACTAAATGAGATTAATACTATGTAATGTACCAGTTTTTATAAATGGAAAGTGGTATCCTAGCTCATGCTTTTTCTTTTCTTCCTTTTTTTTTTTTTTTTTTTTTTGGCTTGCCTCTTTGTATGCTGGTTCCTTCAGACCTCTGAGATCTTGTCGTGTGTTCATCCTTTGATTTCCTGGTTGTTTATCTTTCCATTAAGTTTGGGAAAGACATCATAGAGAACTTTAGGCCTCTTAAAACTCTCTGGCCTGCAGACTACTGGCATCCAAGGAACTGATATTTTTGGTTCATTTTGACCCTTTAGTCCTAAAATTCAGTATATTCCTAGGGGAAAGTGTTGCACAAATTGTACTTTTTGTGATTCTAATAAGAAACTTCTTCCAGCAGATGGTGGTGGTTTATTATCATTATATATTATTACTTTGTCTTTACAATTAATAAACCTCAGTTGAGTGAAAACAGTTGTATAATTTGTAAAATATTAATTTTTAAATACATTTTAGATTTTAAACTACCCATACATTATTTAAAACAGTAATTACCTGTTTTAAATTTTTATTTTCTTTTCTACTATCTAGAAAGTAGAAGTTCTACTTCTGGCTTCTTTGACAGTTTATTCATATGACTTCATATGACAGTTTATTATTTCTTAGCCTATTGTAGCTTTTAAGAAAAAGATGGATAGATGCAGGCAAGTTGAGAGTTGAGGGTAAGAACCAAGTGGAAGGGAAAGAAAATATTAGGGGATGATCTGTCAAAGTTTAAAAGTAAGATGATTTTTAATTTCTTGAGGAGAAAATAAATTTAAAAAAATATTAAAAAAAAAACTAAGATGAGTGTTCCATTTCTGAAACCATAGAATAAGGTAGGAAATTTTGTATTTTATATTTTGTTATGTTATTTTACATAAAAAGACATAAAAAATAGGGTATTAGAATCGACAAATTTCTATGTAAAGGGACTTTATATGAGATTTATTTTTGCTCAACAGTCCCTCAGTTTATTGCCTTTTTTGTGGGAGTTCTGCTGAATCTTAGCCCATGTTGAAAGAAGCAGATAAGATGAGTATGTTGATAGTCACATGATTTCCACCTTTTGCTGTACGGTTGGCTGGCTAATCCCAAGACTCGGTTCTCAGTAGGCAGTGGATCTCTGATTGGTCTTTTTGGCACCAGAGTTTATGCTGGGCTTTCTGAAAATAGGAGAAGCCAGAAAAGAGTAAAGTTAAAGCAAGAGCAAGAGAAGGAATTAAAAAGAGGCAAGCATCAGTGAGAGAGAAGAGTGCATGCAATTCAGTTTGAGATAATTAGGCTGGTTTTAGAACAATTTGTTCTTAACTCTAGTCTCCAGAGTTCTAGCCATCCTTAAATCTGTGTGTCTAGAGGAAGGCAGTAACTGCCACCATCACTTGAGCCGCAAGAACTTAAAGCCACTCAGGCTATTCCCAAAAAACCTCTTTGATTAAAACACTCAGTACCAAGATTGTTTACTTATATGATCCCATTAGTATATGTTTAAAGTGTGCCTACTTAATATAACACTTTTAACATGCAAATCATACAATGAGAATTCAGAGGAGAGAAACTTCCTATATAAATATGTTGCAAAATAGTCTTTCACTTTTTTCTCCAAATTGACTCATTAAATATACTCTTTTTTTTTTTTTCTTTTTTAAATTTTGGGGTATGTGACTCAAGCAAACAATGACTTTCTGAGTGAGGCCAACCGGCCCTCTCCTCTATTATACCAAGTTTATGTGGTAAACAGTTTAATCAGTAGTCATATATGTAACATTGGTAATAGGACAAATCCTTGTATTTGGGGCATTGCTTTATATGAAACATTATCAACAACAAATAATGTTGCATCTTTCTTCTCGTAAAGGCTTATAGAATGTGTAAGAAGGGAACTGCAGGGGAGTAAAGCTGTGTTTTTTTTTTTTTTTTCCGCTGACTCTTTTAATCTTTGAAAATATCTAGCAAGCCACCTTATAGTATCTTTTATTTTTCCCTCCCATCAATATACTAACATAGATCTTTATGAGTGTTCGAAGCAATATCTGACAGTTCAAACAGGTCAGTGAACATATTTATTCTTCCCAAATAAATGATAGTAAAGATTTTGTCAACGACAAAAGGGAAGGTGCGCATGAGATGTGGGTAGGGTCACCAGAAAGGTGAAATGTACAAATGACTCCAAATAGATCAAAAGATCTTGCTTGCTCCAAAATGGCATTCCCCTCAGTATGCTTAGGGTGGAATGAAGAGTCATTTGAACATAATTGATGGAGCCAAGTGAGAGAGGATTTTACAAAGAGATCTGGATAAATATCGGGCTTAGCTCAAAGAGAGAGGAAGAATGGAAAGTAGTATGGAGAGAAGTTGAGGGCATTTGGGCTTAATTAGTGAGATAAAGTATGACTAAATCACCTAACCTCTTAACCCTCAAAAGGAAAGAGTAAGCTTGGAAATTTTATACATCTTGACCTTAAAGAATTAAATACTTTTTAAAAAAATCTCTTTAGATTATAGTTCTCGCAGAGTAGTGAATAACATTTTATGATTTGGGTAACCTTTCAACACAGGAGTGGTTTTATCATTGCTGTGTTATCATTTTGTTGAACTCTATCTTCTGAGGTGTTTTTCTTTTTCTCCCTGAGGTATTTTCCATAGAAAGTACTGGGAGATAACTGAAAAGTGATAAATTCAGTGTCTTACCTAAGTGTCCTAGTGTATTTCTTTGTCTCATTTGCAGAGAAAAAACTGAAGAGTTGTAAGATACAATGGGTATTTTTAGAGTTTTCAACCTGGTAAACTAAAAATACTAGCAGAAATCTATTGCATGTTAAAATACCAAATTCCCAGGTGCTTGGGTGGCTCAGTGGGTTAAGCATCTGCCTTTGGCTTAAGTGACGATCCTGGGGTTCTGTGGTAAGTTGCATGTCCCATGTCGGGCTTCCTGCTCAGCGGGGAGTCTGCTTCTCCCTCTCTCTCTACCCCTCCCCATTTGTGCTCTCTCTCTTTCAAATAAATAAAATCATTTAAAAATGCTCAATTATCAATGACCTTATTTAGAGATATTTTGGTTACCCTCTATGTACATGCACATGCAGTGACAGAGAATGAGGAGGCGGGAGGAAGGGCGGAAGGAAGACAGGAAGGATGAGAGTTAGCCCTTCTATAAAAAATGGTGAAAACGTAATTATCTGGGGTTAGATTAAGCAGGATGAGCCCCTTTTCATTGGAGTTCATATTAAGTTTAAATGTAGGCATGTAGACAGGCAGGTATAAAATACTGTAAGTATGATGACAGGTGGCTGACTCCACGGCTTCTACATTTGGCTTCTTCCACATATGAATAATCCCTCTCAACTAGCTCCTTCATACACAATGTAAGTCATTTGGTGGCATGAGAGAAAGACGGTTTGCTGGACTTATAAAACTTTAGTGGTTTAGTATAAACTTTCAAATCAGTGTTACAACAAATATGTACTCTATTTCAGTCATTTTCAGTATATTATTCCCAAGGAAAGGATAAACAAATATGAGGGTTTAAGTGGATACAGGATTTATTGTGGAGATCTGCACACAACTGAAGGATATACTTGCAAGAACATGGATCACCAGTAGCCCCAAGTTTTGGAGCCGTTGTAGGATGAACGCCACAAACCACTTATTTTTTTCCCCTTCCTTAAGCAAAGGGTTTTTTCCTACTCCTGATCCAGCTACTGATGAGCTGACCCCAGATTTGAACAGTGCTCCTGTCTGCTTCCCTTCCCACTGTAATTGTCCAGGTTGAAGTGTGTTGACTAAGGTGAGTGCTTAAATCAGAAATCTGTGAGTAAATACCTTTCCTGTAACTTAATGGTTATGTGGCCTCAGGCAGGGATTATTCAAACAGTGTCTCTCTTCTCGTTCTCTCTCTGTAATAACATAAGAAAAATGATATGTTAGTCCAGCTCTTCTGAGAAGCATAAGCCAGGATTGGATAAAATGGGCAAGGATTTTATGACAGAAAATGATGATGTGAGGAACCACAGGGAAGGAGGCAAAAAGAACGGGAGCCCATAAGATGTGATGCCAACATGAAGAAAGGAGAGAGTTCAGATTGAATGAAGCATTCTAGATGGCCATTACACCTACGAAAGTTTCGTGAAGCCATGAGCGAGTCTTCCAGCCAACGCTGGTCATCAGAGTGATCCCATGTCTCCCAGAAAGAGGTCCTCCTTAGTATTCCTCATGCAGTCATTTGCTGACAGGGAACAGCACACAGCAGGTCTGGCCTTGGCGCAAAGATGACAATGAATTGGAAAGTGCAGCAGCTGGAGCTTCTTGCAGTTGGAAGTCTGGAAGACACGTTTTCTTGGCCCGCACAAGTCAGCTATTTCCTTCATAGGCAGAACATTAAATGACCAAATGCATGTACTATTGCAGTGTAAGCACTTAACAAATAGAATCAATCACTACTTTTATGTACTTTCATTACTACTATTGCTATGATGACCTTTTACTAGTAACTGTTGTGCCCATCTTCTAGTCTTATATAAGTTTGACATCATTTTTTTTTTTTGAAGATTTTCTTAGAAAGAGAGCACAAGTAAAGGGGGGGGAGTGAGGGAGAGGGACAAGCAGACTACTCACAGAGCATGGAGCCTGACATGGAGCTCGATCCGAGGACTCTGAGATCATGACCTGAGCTGAAGTCAGATGCTTAACCGACTGGGCCACCCACACGCCCCAACATGATCATGATCACTTTTAAATAATGCTTCATTTTTTATTTTTTAATTTTGAGCATGGGGATTAATTATCTTTTTTGGGAGTACCTAGCACAGAGTTCTGGCACATTCTTGTTCTTAGTGCCTTGAGTATGACAGAACAAAGAACAAGGAGAACAAGAAGGCTGCTTAGGGGTTGATCAGGAATGAGCACAAGGAAACAAGACCTTCATAACTGCAAGATGAGTGCCTCCCCTTTTTAAAGATTTTATTGATTTATTTGATAGACAGAGATCACATGTAGGCAGAGAGGCAGGCAGAGAGAGAGAGAGGAGGAAGCAGACTCCTGGCTGAGCCGGGAGCCCAGTGCGGGGCTCCATGCCAAGACCTGGGATCATGACCTGAGCCGAAGGCAGAGGCTTCAACCCACTGAGCCACCCAGGTGCCCTGATGAGTGTCCTTTGATCAAGGTTGTACCCAGTAGAGAGAACCCCAACCATGGCTGTCTTTTCAGCCCACCCGCAGTGGCAGTGCCCATCAGAGGAAGGGAATCAGCACTCTGCGAAGGCATGTGGACCTTAAATAAAATATTGGACAAATTATCTAACATTTTTTTTTAACTTGGTTAAGAAAGAGAAGTGGTTTTCTTCAACTTGTTGCCACTACCAGCTTACTTTTTTATCATTTGTTTCATTGCAAAAGGAAAAACACACTTTGCCAGATCCCTTAAGAATTAAAGATCTTTAAACACTAGTAAGAACTATTGAGATTTAAGTGGAATAAATGCAAAAACAGAATTTTTAGATCTCCCTCAGAACAATGACCTCATTTCTTTCTTCAAAGGGACAAGTATATGTGGCAGAGAAGTTGTGAAAGGGAACCTTGGAGACATTCCTGCCCTCTGAATTGCTGACCCTAAAGCCAAATACAGAACTTCTGCCTTGAACTTTGAGAGCTTTCAGTGACTTTAAAAATGACTCTGATTCTTATTTTTGACATTATTTCTTCACTACCGAGACTACAACAGCCAAGTTATTACATGGTGGTTACCTTAGAAGTTCAAGTCCTGCCCCTTGCCCGAGTACTTTGATCATTTCTCAAGGAGACATACAGACTGATTCCACTTGGCTTGTCTGCCTCTCTCCAGGTACCATACTGTCAGTGCGTCGGCTTTGATGTGTCTTAGAAGGAATACACAAAGCCTTTGGACTCTATTAAAGCTCATCTAGATACCTGTCTCCATCAAACTGTGTGGTTTGAGGCAAGTTATCCCACGTCTCTGTACCTCAGTTTCTTCATCTGAAAAAATAGGGACTGACTCACAACCAGGGGATGGTGAACATAGTATATGCGCAATGCCTGGCACACCATGACTGTTCAATAATGGCTGCGATTCTCATTTATCCAGAAGTCAAGCACATTGTCTCCCTTTTTCACTGTTCATCACTCAACACCAACCCTATCAATCACCTGGAGAAATCAGTATGTATAAGATGTCTTTATTCAATAAATCTTGAGCGGTGCTGAAGACCACAGTCATTTGTTCATTTCTTGATTTGATCATTAATGTTTCCATTCATTCATTCACTTTCATTCATTCATTCATTCATAAAAAACGGGCACAGTACGGGACTAACAACATAATTTCCCTAAGTTTCTATATCAGCCCTGACACATAGCAACTATCTAACATGGGAAAGAACACTCCACCTTTGCTTTAGATCCCTTAGCTATAGAATGAGTATCACAATAGCACCTGTTCAATGCCCATCCCAGAGTAAATATTCAATGTCCTGTCTCCATTAGTTCAACAAAATTGAGCAAATACAACAGGACAATATTTGTGTCCATCATGGTTGATTGTTACTTGGTGTTTAAGGATACATTCTGAACAAAGTGGTTCTTGGAGACCTTTCTCAGTGCATTTCTAAGATTATTTATGTATGTATGTATTTATGTATGATTATTTTGTCAAAGCTAAAATAATCACAGCAGTGTTTGTTTCTTTGTCCTTTTTTTGGGGGGGGAGGGGTCCTTATTCTCTCCCAGACATTCTCTCACCTCCTACAAAGTGATCTATGTAAGTTACTTTGAAACCTGTAGCTTTTAGAATCATATTTGCCCTTACTGTCAATTACAGTGTCTAGAAACACTAGAGAAAAGAAGGTCCACACATTTATTACCAAGCAATGTACTAGCAAGCTTCCCAGATTCAGTCACCATGTTATCCTGTAATGTTATTTCATTAGCCCTAGGCAACCCTTCTTGAGGGAGGGGAATGGCATGCATCACAAGCTCTTCTCTTGTTGAAGAACTGCTGCTTGTTTCTAGTGAATAAGGTCAGTATTGTCTGAAAAATTATTTTTATATTTTATTTTTCCTTTTCTGTTTTTATTCCTTTTTCTATTTTTAAAAAATTTGTTTATTAATTTAATTTATTTATTTGACTGACTGCTTGGGATTTGTTTTCCACTTGGTGCAAAGCAAACATGGTGTCAGGAAAGCTTGCATAGGGCTTGGATGGTGAAGAATGGGGTTCTCTCAACTTCCTTTTTGATGTTTCACTGTTGTAAAAGACATATATATGTATATGTTGGGTTCTTATATGGGGGAAGTGTGTGTGCGTGTGTGTGTGTGTATGTATGTGTATATATATATATTTTTTTTTTTTCCCCCCTTAGGCATTTTGGTTTATTGCTCAGTCCTGTCTTGTTTTTTTTTTTTTTTAAAGAAAAAGTAAAATTAGAGAAATAATCCAGTTTGACCTCTCAATCTCTAACTCTAACTAGAACATATGTCTGGAATTCACCTGATCAGTATGAGATGAGTTGCTGCTTATTCACTTATATTAACTGCAAGTAGTGTGATCTTGCTTTAAAGATATCTAAGAGTTCGGGATTTCTATCATTAGCATGCATATCTGATGATAATATTAGTTGAATAATAATGATTATTTAAACATTTTTATTTTCCAAAAGCAATTTGCAATATAGCCCCTAGAAATTGGAATCTGGTATAGATACTCCATGATTTGAATCTAGAGTGATATTAACCTATTTTCTAAATTGTTTAAATAATAAGCTGGTACTTTTCTGGTTTAAGGTATGCCCACTCACCTATCCACCAATGTGAAAAAGCCTATGTGAATGAAATATATGGTGGGGGTTATTCAGGGTTATGTCTGTTATAGCAGAGAATAGAGCCATGGTATAATTCACTCTACATTATACATGGTATAATTTAACTCTACTGAATAACAAAATAACCTACATCCCCTATAATTTAGGAATCCCCAGAATCCTCAAAATATATCAAGATTGTGTCACACTAAGTGTGTTCACATATTTTAACTTCCTTAATATACAACTTATAAAAATGCATTTTATATTTATTTATTATATTTAGTGTTCTATATATATATATATTCCAATTAATGTTTTAATTTGTTTAAATAGTTTTAAAAATAGTTTTTTAAATAGTTTTAAATTTCATTGTTTGCATGTTTACTGAAGTAGTGTATATATATATATATATTTTTTTATTTTGTTTTCATTAATAGTTATAGTATGATGTAACATCACTCAAAGAAGTGATTACATTTTTCTTTTTTTTTTCTTATCACCTTAAGATGGCATCAGGTTTTACTATTCATTTAAAGTTTTTTTTTTTTTTAAGATTTTATTTATTTGACAGAGATTACAAGCGGACACAGAGGCAGGCAGAGAAAGAGGAGGAAGTAGGCTCCCTGAGAAGCAGAGAGCCCGATGCAGGGTTCAATCCCAGAACCCTGGGATCATGACCTGAGCCGAAGGCAGAGGCTTTAACCCACTGAGCCACCCAGGCGCCCCTCATTTAAAGTTTTGAACTAATGCATTTAATATTCTTATTTCTGGAAAAAAAATTTTTTGACAAAAATTAATTAGAATTGTGGACATTAGCCTGTGTTCCTTCAGATGCACTCTCTGTCCTTCACAAGGGGCACTCTTGGTTTCTATCCTTTGGTTGGACTTAGCTGAAAGGAGCACTAGCTGGAGGTAAGAGTGAGGGCGGAGAGTGAGGTCAGGCATTTATTTCTCTTGCTAATTCCTTTGTCCTGGCTGGTGCGATAATCGACCGGGAAACGTGAGGGTAAGAGGATGGTGAAAAGAAATTAGGAGACAAAGAGATGGGGGCAGGAGGGACACTGAGGAGGATATCCAACAGTGCCGATTTTATTCCACATCTTATAAGCATTTATAAGTCAGATCACCATAGAAGGAGTAATACATCAGTACCTAGTCAGATGACCGCAAGTTCCTATAACAAGTTTACATTAACTACAAGCAAACCTCGTGATGCCGGGTAGTCTCGGCTAATGCCATGAGCAAGACAATCAACCAGGGAGTGGGTTATGGGAGGTACAGGAACAACAAGAACCAACTAAGAATTCATGACCCTGACCACATTGTTCCCGTCTGTAGGGAGAGCGTGTGGGAAGTCACGTAGGCGAGTGCACGACGCTAGCACAGACCCTTTCTGTGTTACTCAACTTTCCTGTCCATAACCCCTTATCAAGGCATCTGGACTTTAAAGGAGACACAAGTCAGGGCCTGGTTTGATCCTCCACTCCAACCATACCGTAGCCTCCAACATTCCTTGTAATGTCTCCTTGGATCTATTACTTCCCAAGGCCAAGTCTGTAGCTGAAGTATAGGGTCCTATCCCCTCAGCTGTTTCATTCTGGATTGTCCATCTTCGAGCCTCCTCACGAAACCCTGTAGCTTCTCAATACCATCCCTTTTGGTGTCCCTACATTCTGCCTGGAACTTAACAGAAAACCCATTATTAAATCACCTTTTCCAAATTACCAAATTGGAAAATGCCATCTGTTTTCTACCTAAGTGCTGAATGACCAAGTATCAGTAAACAGTAGCTCTTTACTCCAGTTGTAAGTCAAGTATATTTGTATTACATGCTTATTTGGAAAATCAAAAAGGTTCATTTCTTATTGTGTTACATAACAATAATCCGTAAATTGCCCAGGAAAAACAACCTATGCAATTCAAACATTGTACCTCTAACTTGCAAATGTTCTTCAAATTTACTAAAGGATCAAGCCTCTGACCCAGTTATATATCACATGTGGAATCAAGTTGTATGCATGACATAAATTTAGTAACATCATGTGTCCGTGTGTGTGTGCAAGATCAGTATGGAAAACATATCCAGTAAATGTCTTAGATGGAAAAAAAGTTTTTGACATTATTATGATTTTTTTTTTTTTTTTTTGCTTAAACCCTAAGATTTGAAGGATCAGAGTGGGCTTGCCCAAGGAGTAGATGGATATGGAGTGAAAGGAGAACAGAGATTTCCAGCATTGATAAAAGGTTAGAAACTAAAGAAAACTTAAAATAAATTGAATAAGGAACAAAGGCCAAAGTGAAGCTTGAAACTTAGATTCTGCAACAGGGGACACTGAGAAAGAAAAGGTAGACTTGAAAGAGGAATGATGGTAATAATGTTACTATATTTTTATGCCTATATTGAGGCCTCACGATGGGCCAGCCACTGTGAGCATGACCGCCCTTTTTCTCATTTTATACTTGAGAAAAGTGAAATGAAGAAAATTCTCCAAAATTCTCTAGTAAAGCAAAGAATTTTAGACCTAGTCCTGTCTGAGCTTATGCCTAGGTGTGGTATCCAAATTCATGCTATTTAACCTCTTTAAATGAAAATTCAATAATAAGGTAAGAGCCACCTTCTGTCTGCAGAGTTAAATGATGTGGTCAGTCTGTCTTTATGGTGTGTCAAAAGATCACAAAGCAAAGCAGGGAGTGAAAAATCTGTGTAGACGCTAAAATGGCCTCCATGTCTATAACAAAACCAACAGATACTGGATGGGTCCAAGTAGACCTAAACCTCCCCCAAAATAGTTGGAGAATCTTAGACTTCAGTTCCTGAAGTTCAAGGAATCTTGAAGTCTCTGTCATGTAAGGATAGAAGGGGGAATATTGAATTACCAGGCTCATGATTAGATGGGAAGGTCTTTCATATTCTCCTCCTGCTAATATATGCAGTTACTTTCTATGTCTAGGCTCTTAGTTTTCTTTCTTTTTATTTTTAAATAAGGAACTCATTTTGATTAAGTGAATACAAGTCAATTATACTTTTACTTACTTAACGTCTGATATTTGCTAAGACCTGTAAGCTTGCTTTAAATTGGCTTGCTTTATATATATACAGTTCTGTGGCTAGATATTTCTTGCATTGTACTTCTGATTATAAACTCTCTTGGAAAAGCCTGAAATTAAAGGCTTACTTGCTGGGTAGTCATAAAGAAAACCTTAACAACAACAACAATACACAGAAATACTTCCACTAGGATTAGTGAAAAATTGTGTGTATGTGTGATATTATTAAGGATTTATTTTTCATTATAAAACATATTTCAAGTTAGAGTATGGGTGAGTACTCAAACATTGGGAAAAATAAGCTTACAAAATTAATCCTTTTGAGAACAGTGTTTTTTGAAGTTGATCAAAGCATGTAATAGTTACTGCAGATATTCGTCAGTATTGAGTACTGTCCCCTTTAATAATTAAAATGTTTTAGACATTCCAAGATATACACCCCTTGCTAGTTGTGTTTCTAAATTAGTTTTTTGAGCCAACAACTGAACATAACCAAGGTACACACCAAGTTTTCCTCTCCTTTTCTATCTTTGTAACTTTGCTGTTTTATGATGGGATGTCTTGTCATTTGTAAAATCAAGTCATTGAGAAGCCACTCTATGATCTTATGTTTCCAAAACTTTTTGGCCATGTATATGTTGGTCTAACTTATATTTTAATGATTGAGTTGTTCAGAGAGGATGTGCAGAATATGCTACCTGGGGAAATGTAAGAAGAGTGAATATGGATCATAATTTGCAATATTTTTATCCTAAGGAACAATACACAAATCTCTCTGTTTTCTAACTTACTTGAACACAGAGCTTAGTATTAATGTTAAATTTTGCTGTTGATGTTTGTTTCATTTTTGAGGAATTCATATACTCTAATGCCAAAGGAGATATATTTACCCCATAAAACCTCCTGATTTGAAACTTAATGAAATGGCTTTCACAGAAAACAAATAACTTTTCTTTGCCCATACCTACGCAGATTTACATTTAATAATGGCATTAGGTATCTTTTGAAAGGATTCAAAATAAACTAATTAAAGTGGGTAAATTTAGAAAGGAAACTTTCAATGGTGTGAAAACATTTTAATAGCTGTAAGTATTTGCGTGTGTTTTCAGATTTATTTCTTTTAGGATTTTTAGGCCCATCCTTTCCTTATAATTTTAGGAAGTGGAACCACCTTTTCAAAAAGAAACTGTATCCACTATAGCAAAGGTCACCTATTTGGACAGACATCAATAATACCAGCATTCAGGATAGTGAATTTTTTTTGCTCCCTGTTGACAGGCTTAGGGAGTATTACATATTATTAATATGGCTGACTAATTCCTAATTAGGAACTCATTAGCAGTTCTACAACTGTAGAGTTTGATGGATTTGCAGCCAATCTTGAAAAAGGTCACAATAAATGACCTCTGGCCCGAGACTTTCCCATCTGTCTATCATTTAATATCATTTTTTTAATGCTGGAAAATATAGTCATTTTGGTTCCCCTTGGGAAAGTATATGAGGTCTTTTTCTTCCAAGATTATTGTATTTAATAATATATTGATATTAATGCATTGTTGGTTTTTATTTTTAGTAGGGCATTTCCATCCTTTATATCTCCTATATGACTTAGCCATTCTTTCTCTTAGAAAATATTGGTTAAAGGTAGCTATGGATATATCAACTTGTGAGATATGCACATGAATTCAGAATGTTGAGATAAACAAAACAAAAATGACATTTTGGTGATTCCCATAGCAACTGTAAAATGTACAACATAATGCCTTCATGACTCCAAAGGCAGCATTTTCACATCAACAAAAGATATATTATTAAAACAAATATTTTAATTATTGTCATTTTTTTAAAGATTTTATTTATTTATTTGACAGAAAGAGATCACAAGTAGGCAGAGAGGCAGGCAGAGAGAGAGGGAAGCAGGCTTTCTGCCGAGCAGAGAGCCCAATGCGGGACTCGATCCCAGGACCCCTGAGATCAGGACCTGAGCCGAAGGCAGGGGCTTAACCCACTGAGCCACCCAGGCGCCCCAATTATTGTCATTCCTAAAAGCCAGAGAGGCATATCTATTTCTTAGAGTGATACGGTGCAGAACTCTAAAAAGTAAATCATTTTAATTTAAAATTTAACAGTGGTATACTTAAAGTTTCAAATTATGTTAAACTCAGTCATATATTAAAATGTGGAATGAGTTTTCTTTTCCTTTTTTCTGTTTTCTCTTTGGGTTAGGTTCAGATTTGTATAATTTAGAGAGAGCTTGAAGTTTATGGGGACAGTTTTAAAATCTTAAGTTCCCCCATGAGGTCTTAAAAATTTTCCAGTGAGCTTAATGAGATATTTGTTCTACTTGTGCAGAAACAGTAGACAATGTTAAACAGATATTTTTACTTTAACTTTTTTTCAAGCTTTCTGTAAATAAGAGCAAAGCAGCCCCATACAGAACAACAGAGGGAAGAAGTATGTGGTTGCAGAAAAGTTCTTCTCTCTTCCAGTGTCTTCATTTTAAGAATTATACAGTTTTAGATGTAGAAGTAGAGAATGAGATTACCAAGTTCTTTTGTTTGTTTTTTTTTAACCATTTCCTTTTTTCATGTTTTGCTCCCAGAATGGAACTTAGCTTTCATGCCTGGTAGGTTCTTCCTAGTAAACCATGGTAAGTTCCAGTTCTTTGTTATTCATTCATCAAAGACATAATGAGCCCATGTTAGGTGCTAGACTCTGATAGGACTGGGTATAGAGAAATTATAGGCAAATGTTATGATTGTCCTATGGAGTTAACCTGGCACAGAGGATACACATGCAATAAAAAATTAAAGTAATGGATAGGGGACATTGAGATGTGAAAGAACAGAGTGCTAAGGGGAACATTAACCTAAGCAAGTCTGTGGGGCTTAGAAAATCCTTTCCCAGTGACATGAAATGTAGTCTGAGGCCTGGTATATATGTCTCTTTAGGCAATTTCGTAGGTTAATTTTAAACTCAGAGATAGGGAGGAAAAAAATCCACCATCTTCATATCTATTTAAATAAAAAGGTTACACTGATCTTAGGCAGGTTGCAAACCTTTACATTTGATGGCTTATTTGAAACTCATCTTGTTCAGTTCATTTATGTATCTATTTTTCGCTCTAGAAAAGGAATAGTGCTTTTTTAAAAGTGGGAAATAGTAGGAAGGAGAAAGATTTAATGTATATTTAGTAAATAAATTTCACATGGTTTATGGACGGCTACCCAGTATAAATTAATGGGTAGAACCTAAATGATGTATATTTTTGTCAAAGGTCTAATTGAAAATGAGAATAAACAGAAAAGAACTTTATAAGAGCCACTCTTGTATGGTCTCATGGTAGCTGAGGCTCAAAGAAATAAGAGACTGAAAAAAGAGGTTCTGAGCTGCCCAGATGAATGCACGACCTTGTGAGTGAATGAACAACTGTTACTACAGTGGTTGCACAAAAGCTGGAGTTCTTTAGAGATTAAATAAAACTGGCAAGAGATGAGAAAGTCTCCCAGATGACAGGCTTCAACCAGGCTGAGTTTCCCCTTCAGGTCTCTGGGAGCCACTGACAGGTAATGAGCAACAGCGGGATGGAGGCCATGAGCCAGTCACACAGGAAAAGGTAGAAAATTTTTGATATGTTTGCCTGTTTGGTGTGTGTTGAGTTTGAGGAGTTCATTATAGATCCTGGATATCAACCTTTTGTCTGTACTGTCATTTGCAAATATCTTCTCCCATTCTGTGGGTTGCCTCTTTGTTTTCTTGACTGTTTCCTTTGCTGTGCAGAAGCTTTTGATTTTGATGAAGTCCCAAAAGTTTATTTTCGCTTTTGTTTCCTTTGCCTTTGGAGACATATCTTGAAAGAAGTTGCTGTGGCTGATATCGAAGAGTTTACTGCCTATGTTCTCCTCTAGGATTCTGATGGATTCCTGTCTCACGTTGAGGTCTTTTATCCATTTTGAGTTTATCTTTGTGTACGGTGTAAGAGAATAGTCGAGTTTCATTCTTCTACTTATAGCTGTCCAGTTTTCCCAGCACCATTTATTGAAGAGACTGTCTTTTTTTCCCTGTATATTTTTTCCCGGTTTTTCGAAGATTAATTGACCAAAGAGTTGAGGGTCCATATCTGGGCTCTCTACTCTGTTCCACTGGTCCATATCAAAAAATGGGCAGAAGATATGAACAGACACTTCTCCAATCAAGACATACAAATGGCTATCAGACACATGAAAAAATGTTCATCATCACTAGCCCTCAGGGAGATTCAAATTAAAACCACATTGAGGGCGCCTGGGTGGCTCAGTGGGTTAAGCCGCTGCCTTCGGCTCAGGTCATGATCTCAGGGTCCTGGGATCGAGTCCCACATCGGGCTCTCTGCTCAGCAGAGAGCCTGCTTCCCTCTCTCTCTGTCTACTGTGATCTCTCTCTGTCAAATAAATAAATAAAATCTTTAAAAAAAAAATTTAAAAAAAAAAAAAAAAAAAAACCACATTGAGATATCACCTTACACCAGTTAGAATGGCCAAAATTAACAAAACAGGAAACAACATGTGTTGGAGGGGATGTGGAGAAAGGGGAACCCTCTTACACTGTTGGTGGGAATGCAAGTTGGTGCAGCCTCTTTGGAGAACAATGTGGAGATTTCTCAAGAAATTAAAAATACTACTTCCCTATGACCCTGCCATTGCACTCCTGGGTATTTACCCCAAAGATAGAGATGTCGTGAAAAGAAGGGCCATCTGTACCCCAATGTTTATAGCAGCAATGGCCATGGTCGCCAAACTGTGGAAAGAACCAAGATGCCCTTCAACGGATGAATGGATAAGGAAGATGTGGTCCATATACCCTATGGAGTATTATGCCTCCATCAGAAAGGATGAATACCCAGCTTTTGTAGCAACATGGACGGGACTGGAAGAGATTATGCTGAGTGAAATAAGTCAAGCAGAGAGAGTCAATTATCATATGGTTTCACTTATTTGGGGAGCATAACAAATAGCATGGAGGACAGGGGAGTTAGAGAGAAGGGAGTTGGGGGAAATTGGAAGGGGAGGTGAATCATGAGAGACTATGGACTCTGAAAAACAACTGAGGGGTTTGAAGTGGCGGGGGTGTGGGAGGTCAGGATACCAGGTGGTGGGTATTATAGAGGGCATGGATTGCATGGAGCACTGGGTGTGGTGAAAAAATAATGAATACTGTTTTTCTGAAAATAAATAAATTAATTTAATTTAAAAAAAGAAAAAAGAAAAGGTAGAAAATTACAGAAGATGTAAAAGAAAATGCAGTCAGTAAAGGACCAGAAATCAACTAGTTGGTGTAGGAAAATACTCAGCCAAGGAAAAGTGGCTTATTTGAACGAAGGCTGTCTAGTACGATACTATTTAAATCCCAGTGCTTGCAGTGTGAGAGATTGTTCCTAAATTGTTTGACCTGTGATCATCTTATCTCCACCAAAAGTGAAAAAGTGCTGTGCGGACAAGGTCCACACCTCATAATTATTTAGCAGCTCCAGGTTTATTTGAACAGTAATGATCTGAGAGCAGACATTTGGAAAATACTCTTTCACCAGTGCAGTAGAATTTAGTTATTAAGATGCTGTACTCATTGCCCTGAACTGACTGACATTTTATGTCTCTAACTTGAGATTATGTAGACACTGACTCTGATCAGCAGTCACACTGGATGTGCAGTCAATGCAGATGTTAGGAGCATTTAAATTAAATGAGACATTCCAGAGCTATAGTCAGAATTATCCTTCCCATCCTTTTTTTAAAAATTTTTAAAAGATTTTATTTATGTATTTGACAGACAGAGATCACAAGTAGGGAGAGGCAGGCAGAGAGCTGTTGGGGGAAGCAGGCTCCCTGCTGAGCAGAAAGCCTGATGCAGAGATAGATCTCAGAACCCTGGGATCATGACCTGAGCCAAAGGAAGATGCTTTAACCCATTGAGCCACCCAGGTGCCCCTATCCTTCCCATCCTTAAGAGTTTATTTAAAATGTCATTTTCTCTAAGAAAACTTCTCAGTCCAGGTCATGGTCTTTTTTCTCATTTAGAATTTAATTAAGTATAATTAAATCATTAACTATTAAAATATTTGTTCAAAGTTGCCTTTCCTTTTTTTTTTTTTTAAGATTTTATTTATTTATTTGACAGACAGAAATCACAAGTAGGAGAGATGCAGGCAGAGAGAGAGAGGAGGAAGCAGGCTTCCTGCCAAAGCAGAGAGCCCGATACGGGACTCGATCCCAGGACCCTGGGATCATAACCTGATCTGAAAGCAGAGGCTTTAACCCACTGAGCCACCCAGGCATCCCCAAAGTTGCCTTTCCTTAGCAAAAAGTAAGCAAGGAAGTAAGTACAAGTAAAGGAAGAAACTACAAGTAAAGGAAGAAACAGTATAGGTCTAATTCACCAGTTTTACTTTTTTCCAGCACCCTCCCTGTTCATAACAGCTGCTCTGTAAGCATTTGTGAAATGATTACAGATAATAATAAATGTGGCACAGAGTTTGGGAAACGTTTGTTTCTTAGCCATACTGTTATCTGGTAATGGGACACTTTTCAAGCCAGGTAGGCCCCTTGGTACTTTCTTCTCTCTTATATATGTAACCAACTTTGTTGGGTTGCTCAAATGAGATAGTGAGTGCTAACTTGAGCTCTAATCACTATTTGTCTACAAACTAGTTTTGGGAGGTGAAGTAACTCTTAAAAAAATCTGTGAAGTGAAAATGTTGAAAAATTAGTCGTATAACACAGGGCACTTTGACAGGCAAACAGAGAAGTAGTTTAATTAATGGTTAAGAGCTACAGTCTGGTTGCTGATGTTGGACACCTGGCTCTAACCCCAACTGGCATTTGATCTGAGGAAGTTGCCCCCTTCCAGCTTCTGTTTCCTCATCTGTTAAGCAGGCTGTAGTAAGAACTACATACATGGCAACACATCAAACATTTAGAACATTTGGGGGTATTAGATAAGTGCTCACCTGTAACATGATCAAGTGCAGGATTTGAGAAATTTCCTTGAGATCCAATAGGGTGCAAGTTTTAGAGGAGGACAACATACTAGAAGGGAGAGGAGTTTGGAGTCCAGTTTAATTATTCAAAAATAAATGGGGCTGGTGTGCGTGAGAATCGTGGCAGAAAATGTGGAAAGAAATGAAGGCTTTCAGTTTTCCAGAGTATGTAATCAGCAGAGGATGAGAAGGTATTAGATTTAGGGGATAAAGACCAAGCTGTGATCTGCAGGATGTTGCTTGATCAATTGGATGGCTGTTGGTGCTACTTACTGAGATGAAAAGGCAGCAGGGATAGGTGAGTTCTGTTTTGAAGCTGTTGAGTTAGAGCTGCCTAAAGGACCCTCAAAGAGAGCCACCCAGTAGAGAGCTTGATCTATGGCTCTGAAATAAAAGCAAAATATCTGGCATGAGGAACACACTCTAAACGAAAGATGAAACAGGAGAACGGTGAAAGGAAGGGTGTGTTATGCATGGAGAACAGTTAAATTTGAAGTCTTAAGTTATGTTTGTATGCAGATGAGATGGCCAAGGGTTAGGAAGAAGTTGGAATTAGAAGAGAAATCAGAATTTGTAGGAGAGAAATAGAAGGTGGAATTTGAAGCATAGATCCAGGCAAAAATAATAACTCTATAACTGGCATAAAGGAAAAGCACATATATTTGGATATTTGGGATGAGATGGAGGTTTTTCTTTACGCTGTGTATTTTCTATAGCTGCGTAACAAATTACCACATCCTCCGCGGCTTCAGATAATGCCCACTTATCACCTCACATTTCTGGAGGTCCCATGTTTGAGGGGGTCAGCTCAGGGTCTCATAAGGCAGGAATCAGGGTGTCCACCAGGCTGAGTTTTTATCTACAGGCCCGGGGAACAATCTAATTTTTCATTCAGACTGTTGACAGAATCCATTGACTTGAGGTTTTAGGACTCAGATCCCTGTTTCCTTAGAGATGAAAGCCAGGACCCACTACCTGCTACCAGAGGTTTCCGCATCCTTCTCCATGGCCCCTTCCATCCTGAAGCCCCAGTAAGCGAGTCATATCCCCGTTAGGTTTTCTCTCCCTCCCATCCCCTGGCCTCCTCTTCTGCCTCTGCTTTTAAAGCTCAGGAGATCACATTTAGCCTGTCGGGTAACCTGGGATTATCTCTTTAACTTAAGGTAAACTGATTAGTAACCTTAATTACATCTGCGAAGTATCTTTGCCATATAAGGTAACACCTTCACAGGTATTATATCTTCTCATAGGCACAAACTGGGGCTTGAAATGTTTGGGGGAAACAAAATTCTACCTACCAAAAATGATTTTTGCCCTGCCTGTGGAGTAAGAGGAAAAGGAGGAAAATGTAGGAGTAAACTAAGAGAGGGAGTAAAAAGAAAAGTAAAGTGGGAAAACTGTTTTTTCACTTGCTTGCTGCTGCTTCTGCTCCTACTCGATCTAGGCTTGAACTGCTTTTGGTGGAGTTCCAGTCTTTGTAGCATTATACCGACATAATATGGGGGGGTGCTTCTGTCTTCTTTCCATCCCTAAACGATTACAGTTTACAGTCCTCCAAAGGTTCCCACTTTTGCTATCCTTAATGATCTGGACTTATATAAGTATTTTCATGTACTTTGTCATTTTTCTGAATTTGTGGTAGATGGGAGAGATTATGGTATTAGGTCTACATCTTGTAAGGGAATTAGAATAGTGTAAAAATGAGCAGCGTTCCAATGACTTCAGGCAATTAAGTGAAAAAGAAAAGCTTAAATATTTGTATTAATTTAGAAATATTTTTACTTTATTATCTATAACATGATACAGAAATGTAGTCTTATTACATGTCAGGCATTTTAAATTATGCTTAATATTCCCGGTTCCTAATTAATTTTTTCTTAAATAATATTTGAAATCCATTAAACTGTTTAAGCTGTTCAACTTGCAAATAGGGATCAGTATATTCTATCTTCATTAAAGCTATTCATGGGATGAGTTTGAACCACTATGTTAAGCAATATTAAGTGAGAAAGTGAATTAAAAATAAAATGAAAATGATATTTTATTTAGAGATTGAATTAGCAAAAGTTAGTATAATAAATTTTAATTGTTGAAATTCAATTTTTTAAAAAAGTACTTAAAAGGTATGATTAATAATTTTAATCATATAAAAGTCCTATTAATCTCTCACCATTATATTCATGTTGTATCTGCATCATAATTAGTGATTTTTACCTTTATGTTTTTCCTTTATATTATGAATTTTAACATTGTCCAACCATTCATTTTAGATTAAAGAGACCGTTTCCCTTTCCTCTTTGTAAGAGCTAATGCGTAAACAAAAACCAGCTTTATATTCTGACAAGCTAAATATTTTTTAAATTTTCTGAATTATGTTGATTGATAGTGCCAGATATAGAAGAGAAAATGTGACACTTCCCTTTCTGGGATGTCGGTTAGGATTCTTTGTTTTTCTTTCTTTTCCTTTTGTTCATTACCATCTCATGGTACAAAGATCTAAGGTGATTTAAAAACACACACCAAAAATAACAACTTATCAAGAAGAATACTAAATTAAGAATTTATTTCATCTTAAGGTGTAGCCTTTTTCTAAGGTCTGAGATATGGAGAAACATTGTAATCAATGTGTACATTTAATATTTTTCTGAAAATTGGTGCCATTTTAGAATGAAAATTTTTTTAAAAATCAGTAAAATCAGACAGGTTTCTTAGAGCATATATTTGTAAACTACAAATTAAAAATTATCGTTACATTTTCTTTAGGCTTCCTTGGAAGCAGAGCAAAAGAGGTGAGGCGATCATTAGGTAGCTCTCATCAGATACGGCTTTTAAATTATTTCTGGCCACTGTGACTCTGTACTGGTAAACTTCACCCCTGCCCCCAGAGCACTGGCATTGTGTTAGCTCCTGTGCCCAAGGAGCTACTGAGGATGGCTGGTATTGACTATGACTACACCTTAGACAAAGCCTTCATTGTCACCTTGGGCAACTTTGCCAAGGCCACTTTTGATGCCATTCCAAGACCTATAGCTGCCTTACCCCTGACCTCTGGCAAGTGTCTCTGTTCATCAAGTCTCCCTATCAGGAGTTCACTTAACATGTTCGAAAACCCACACCAGAGTCTCTGTGCAGAGGACCCATGTTCCAGTTGTCCATTCATAATTTTACATGAGAAAAATAAAGTGAACTAAAACTTGTTAAAAAATTAAGTATTTCTTGAAGTAAAGATTATTTAATTATTTATTTGAGTGGGAGCAAGAATGAGAGAGCACAAGCAAGGGGAGTGGCAGAGGGAGAGGGACAAGGAGACTCCCCGCTGAGCAGGAAGCCCCACTTGGGGCTCGATCCCAGGACCCTGGCATCAAGACCTGAACCGAAGGGCCACCCAGGTGCCCCTTGAAGTAAAGATTTTTATTGAAATAACATTATCACAACTAGGCCTTCTATTCCTTCTGCTGTTGAGAAGAGGCAAGTTATTTTTGTTTCCAAGGATAAATTGGAAGTATGAAGGTAACTCAATCCATGGGTATTTAATTAACCAAAAAGAGTCTTTTAGGGTCTATTCTAGGACAGAACAAACTCCTCAGGGACTTCTGCTGGGGCTTTTAGTAGAATTGATTCTAAGCTGGAGTAGGTGAGAAATGCTCAAATTGCAACTGGTGGGCACGTCACTAGAATGAGCAGTGAACTCTTCAAGGACACAAGAAGTCAACAGGCCAGGGTAACAACAGGCTGGATAAAAAGAAGGGGCGCTGGGTAGACAGTAAGCGTAAGTGTCTGTAGATGATAAGATGGTAAATAGGTAAACATAGCAGAGTGCATACGTATCAGGGCAAGAGGTTCTGAACAGAATTGATAAGTGATAGAAGATTATGAGAAGCTGGTGTCTTTAGAGTAGAGAGTTCCACCGTCTTTATTATGCCAGGTCACGCAAAGACAAAGGCTCTCTGGAAAAAGAATGAATTGTGCTTGTCCTTGAAGAAAGAATATGTTACTATGGAACATAGAGAAGTGAAGAGAAGCAACATAATTAAGTTACAAAAATGAAGACAGCAGAGTCTTTGGATTTGCAGTCAAACCTAATCTCTAGTAGCATTCTGGCTTTCTACAAGATAATGGAGTAGACAGACAAGAAGCTTTAATTAAAAAATCAGTTCCTAATAATTGAGTATTTTGTTGTATATATTTTTTAGGAATTAATAGCTTACGATTTTTAGGTTGCAAAAAGTTCATGGTTCTAGTAAAATTATAAGTGAACTCAGGCTAAAAGTAAGAATTTCCAGTTGAGTTTATGCATCCAGACTTCCAAGAGTATTCAAAGGAATCAACAAAGCTTCCCTTTATTCTTGGCAGTGTTTTCCCCCGCCCCCTTTTTTTTTTCTTTTTTCTTTTTTTTCTTTTGTAGCTTGCCTTGATTTGATTTCGTCTGACATTCAGTGCTATTTGAATCATTGAAATTATAGATCCACATCTGTGATAAAAGTTTCTGAGAGACTTAGGAAGTCAAACAGCGCTTTATTAACTAAATCACAGATTTTGTGTGTAGCTTTTGTTTCTTCCTCATTGTATTAACCACAAGACTTTATTCCCTCTAGAACTGTAAATCAGAGAATCTTGGGCTATAGATAGGAGCATTAAGAATATCTTGGCTGTCCTGAGCAGTAACTCAGTTCTGTGAAATTATATCCACTGGGATCTATGGGGTGTTTGAGACAGCTTTATTTCTCAAATTTATTATATTCCTTCACAGCTTCTCTTAAAGATTTCATAAACTCACAATGAAAAGTGGTCACTTAAAATCAGACTCCAAACATAGAGAGGTAATCAGACTTGGCTTTTTCTATGCCCTACATGAATAGCAAAAGTATTAAACTCATGATAAAGGTACCTGTTGACTAGGGAGCAACAAACCCCAGGTAGTTCTCTTCTCCTTGAGATGATGCTTTGGGGAATTTTCTGGGTCATTTAATAAGCCAAACTCTCTTTTACAACCTCGCTTAATTTTTATTGAAGGATACTTTTTAATTTTGAAGAAATCACAGGACATTTTCAAACTTTATACTATTTGATCTATTTGCAGGTTGTGGAAGAAAAATTTATTTTATTACAGGAGCAGTAATGCTTTTATATTAGAAAAGAGTGATGCAGATTTTTATTCTTTTATTATTTTATTGATGATTTTGTTTTATGCCTTGGGATCAAGATGTCTTCGTCTCTTTGTATCATGTTATTAATTTTATTAGATTCAAAGACCCTATAATGAGCTGGATTCTGTAGGTAAAAAAAAATCCAGGTGTATGGTACAGTGTTTAGCAAATTAGTGCATTTGCCCCAAGAAACTACAAATAATGGGATCCAGTTCGAGACCAGAGGATATTAATATATTAATATATATTAATATATTAATTATAACATATTTATTTATTTATTTCCAATGTAATTAACCTACAGTTTAGTTTCAGCAGTTTGACATAGTGATTCAACAGTTCTGTAAAGTACTCAGTGCTCATCAAGACAAGTTAACTTTTTTTTTAAAGGTTTTATTTATTTATTTGACAGACAGAGATCACAAGTAGGCAGAGAGGCAGACAGAGAGAGAGGAGGAAGCAGGCTCCCTGCTGAGCAGAGAGCCCGATGCGGGACTCGATCCCAGAACCCTGAGATCATGACCTGAGCCGAAGGCAGAGGCTCAACCCACTGAGCCACCCAGGTTCCCCAACAAGTTAACTTTTAATGCCCTTCACCTATTTCACCCTTCCTCCTTACCTGCCTCCTTTCTAGTGGAGGAACAAACCACTAGTTTGTTCTGTAAGAGTCTGGTCTTTGATTTTTTATTGTCTCTTTTGTTCATTGCTTGTTTATTTATTTCTTGGGTTCCACATATGAGTGCCATACATTGTACTTATCTTTCTCTAAGTGACTTTTCTCATTTAGCATTATAGTCTCTAGATCCATCCATGCTATTGCATATGAAAAGATTTCACTCTTTTTTTAGGTGGGTGAATAATGTTCCATTGTATATATACACATATGTGTATCTGTGTGTATATATGTATGTATACACACATATATACATGTATACATACATATACATACATATGTATACATATACATACATATATACACATGCACACACATGTTCCATTATACATATACACATATACATGTACACATACATGTACACACACACACACACACATACACATATTCTTTATCCATTCATTTGTTATTGATATCAGCGAACCCTTGGGTTGCTTCCATAATTGGCTATTGTAAATAATGCTGCGGTAAATATAGGGGTGCGTATATCTTTTTGAATAAGTATTTTCCTATTCTTCGGTTAAATACCCAGTTGTGGAATTACTGGATCATATGATAATTCCAGTTTTAATTTTTTGAGGAAACTCTAATACTGTTTTCCACTACGGATGTACCAGTTTGCATTCCCAACAGTGGTACACAAAGTTTCCTTTTTCTCCACATCTTCGCCAATGCTTGTCTCTTGTGTTTTTGATGTTAGCCATTCTGAGAGGTGTGAGGTAGTATTTTATGGTGATTTTGATTTACATTTCCTTGATGATGAATGATGTTGAGCACCTTTTTAAAACTTATTTTTGTGTATGCATTTATTTACTTTTTTAAAATTTCCTTTGGCTCCTAATAGAACTCTGAAGTCAATGCCATTTATTATTTTTTAATTTAGTTTTTTTTTTTTTTTTTTTTTTTTTTTTGTATTCCAAGATTCATTGTTTATGCACCACACCCAGGACTACTGCAGGCAGTATGTGCCCTCCTTAATACCCACCACCAGGCTCACCCATCCTCCCACTCCTCTCCCTTACAAAACCCTCAGTTTGTTTCTCAGAGTACACAGTCTCTCATGGTTTGTCTCCCCCTCCCAATTTACCCCTATTCACGTTCCCTTTCCTTCTTCTACTGTCCTCCATGTTATTTCTTATGCTCTGCAAGTAAGTGAAACCATATGATAATTTATTTTTCTGCTTGACTTATTTCACTTAGCCTACTCTCCTCCAGTCCTGTCCATGTTGATACAGAAGTTGGATATTCATCCTTTCTGATGGAGGCATAATGCTCCATTTTATATATGGACCATATCTTCTTTACCCATTCGTCGGTTAAAGGGCATCTCAGCTCTTTCCACAGTTTGGTGGTTGTGGCCATTGGTGCTATGAACATTGGGGTACAGATGGCCTTTCTCTGTATCTTTGGGGTAAATACCCAGTAAATACCCAGTAGTGCAATTGCAGGGTCATAGGGTAGCTCTATTTTTAATTTCTTAAGGAATCTCCACACTGTTTTCCAAAGTGGCTACACCAACCTGCATTCCTACCCGCAGTGGAGAGGGTTCCACTTACTCCATATCCTCTCCAACACTTGTTTCTTGTCTTGTTAATTTTGGCCATTCTAACTGGTGTAAGGTGGTATCTCAGTGTGGTTTTGATTTGAATCTCCCTGATGGTTAATGATGGTGAACATTTTTTCATGTGTCTGTTAGCCATTTGTATGTCTTCTTTGGAGAAGTGTCTGTTTATGTCTTCTGCCCATTTTTTGATGTGATTATCTGTTTTTTGAGAGTTGAGTTTGAGGAGTTCTTTATAGATCAAAAAGCATTCCATGCTTATGGATCCGAAGAATAAATATCATTAAAATATCTATACTGCCCAGAGCAATCTATACTTTCAATGCCATCCCGATCAAAATTCCACCGGCATTTTTCAAAGTGCTGGAACAAACAATCATAAAATTTGTATAGAACCAGAAAAGACCCTGAATTGCTAAGGAAATGTTGAAAAAGAAAAACAAAACTGGGGCATCACATTGCCTGATTTTAAGTTTTACTACAAAGCTGTGTACAAGGCAGCATGGTACTGGCACAAAAACAGACACATAGACCAGTGTTCATATCTGAACAGAGTAGAGATTTCAGATATGGGCCTACTACTATATGGTCAAATAATCTTTGACATAGCAGGAAAAAATATTCAGTGGAAAAAAGACAGTCTCTTCAATAAATGGTGCTGGGAAAATTGGACAGCTATGTATAGAATGAAACTCGACCATTCTCTTATGCCATACACAAAGTTAAACTCGAAATGGATAAAAGACCTCAACCTGAGGCAGGAATCTATCAAAATCCTAGAGGAGAACATAGGCAGTAACCTCTTGGACATCAGCCACAGCAACTTCTTTCAAGACATGTCCCCAAAGGCAAAGGAAACAGAAGTGAAAATGAACTTTTAGGACTTCATCAAGATCAAAAGCTTCTGCACAGCAAAGGAAACAGTCAACAAAACAAAGAGGCAACCCATGGAATGGGAGAAAATATTCACAAGTGACACTACAGACAAAGGGCTGATATCCAAGATCTATTTACTTATTATGTAGACTCCATGCTAGTGTGGAGCCCAACATGGGGCTTGAACTCATGACCCTGAGATAAAGACCTGGGCCAAAATCAAGAGTTGGATGTTTAACCGACTGTGCCAACCAGGCATCCTGCACATTTTTTCATGCATCTGTTGGCTATCTTTACGTCTTCTTTGGAGAAATGTCTGTTTCTGTCTTCTGCCCATATTTTTAATTAGATTTTTTGTTGTTTTGATATTGAGTCGTGTAACATTGTTTTAATTTGCATTTCCTGATGATACGTGATATTGAACACTTTTTCATTGTGGTTATTTGCTATCTGTATATCTTCTCTGTTGAAGTGTTCCCCGACTCCCCCCACCACTAGGTCTTTTCACATTTTAAAATCAGTTATGTCTTCTTATTGTTCAGTTTTAAGGGTTCTTTGTATAAATTGTATAATAATCCTTAATCAGATATGTCTTTTGCAAAATATTTCCTCCCAGTCTGTGGCTTGTCCTCTCATTCTCTTAACAGTGCTTTTTGCAGAGCAGAAGTTTTTTTAATGAACTCCAACTTATCAGTTACTTATTTCATGTGATTAGTGTTGTATCTAAAAAGATATTGCCATACCCATTGTCACTTAGATTGTCCCCCCTGTGTTACTTCTAGGGTTTTTATAGTTCTGAATTTTACATTTAGGTTTGTGTTCTGTTTTGGTTAATTTTTAATGAAAGGTGTAAAGTGTTTAGATACATTATTTTGCATGTGGATATCTATTTCTTCCAGCACCATTTGTTGAATAGACTATCTTTTCTCCATTGTAATTGCCTATGTTCTTTTGTGGAAGATCAGTTGACTGTGTGGGGTTCTTCCTTGGATCTCTCTGTTCTGTTCCATTGATTTTTCATCTATTCTCTCACAAGTTTCATAATAACTTAATTACTATAACTCTCTAAGTAGTCTTAACATCACAGATCATCAGTCCTTTGACTGTGTTCTTTTTCTGTAGTATATGCTATCCCTCCTGGGTCTTCTTGACCCTCTCCATATGAACTTTAGAGTTCCTTTGTTGATATCCACAGTAACTTGTTAGGCTTTTGGCCGAGATTTTGTTGACTCTACAAATCAAGTTGGGAAGAAATGGAATCCTGACAGTACTGAGTCTTCCTATCCATAAACATGTACTATCTCTCCATTGATTTAGTTCTTCCTTGGTATCTTTTATAAGAGTTTTGTAGTTTTTATCATTTAGATCTATATATATATCTATATCTATCTATATATATATACACACACACAAATTTGTATGTAAGTATTTTGTTTCTTGGGTGTTAATATAAATTGTATTGTGTGTTTTTTTAAGATTTTATTTATTTGACAGATCACAAGTAGGCAGAGAGGCAGGCAGAGAGACAGGGGGAAGCAGGCTCCCTGCTGAGCAGAGAACCCGATGTGGAGCTCCATCCCAGGACCCTGGGATCATGACCTGAGCCAAAGGCAGAGGCTTTAACCCACTGAGCCACCCAGGCACCCCTGTATTGTGTTTTTAATTGTGAATTTACTTGTTCATTGCTGGTATATAGGAAAACGATTCACCTTTTTATATCCATCTTGTATCCTGAAGTTTTGGTATAGTTGCTTATATGTTCCAGGAGTACTTTTGTTGAATTTTTGGATTATCTACATAGACATACCATCATGTCATCTCTGATTTCTTCTTCTTCAATTTCCTTAACTTCAATTTCCTCCTCTTGTCTTATTGTATTAGTTAAAATTTCTGTATGACATTGAAAAGGAATGGTGAGAGGGGATGTAGTTGTCTTGCTGGTAGCAAGTTGATTTTTTAAATAAAGTATTTCTAAAAAAATAAATAAAGTATTTCTATTTTATTTTTTAAAGTGGTCTTACATTGGTTAGTTTTCAAATGCTGAACCTAAAAAATACCTGAATATGAGTAAGTATGTATGTATTATAATACAATTATATCTATACATTTATATGTTTAATATATACAATATACATAATAGAATTTCATATGTATATAACCAGAATCTCCCCAAACAATAGAACACAGAGCATATTTAAGAGATGGATACTTTATAAGGATATTATACTCAGATTTAATCAATTTGCTGTTCTGAGTTTTAAGTTTCAAATTTAGATATTTATACATTTGTATTTTTTTAATTTACTTTTTATTTATTTTCAGCATAACAGTATCCATTGTTTTTGTACCACACCCAGTGCTCAATGCAATTCATGCCCTCTCTAATACCCACCACCTGGTTCCCCCAACCTCCACCCCCCCCCCCCCGCCACTTAAAACCCCTCAGATTGTTTTTCAGAGTCCATAGTCTCTCATGGTTAACCTCCCCTTCCAATTTCATAAAAACTGAATCTCACAAAGTCAGTCAATCTTTACATAAACCAAGTCTTAGTCCTTAGTTTAGCAAATATGCCATTCAGTCCTAAATGAGATTACATGAATATTGAAAGATTTGTACAGATGAATTTATATTGCCATTACTCAAAAGACTAAGGAACCAGGTGGCTAGAAATGTAAAGGTTTAAATTTGGGGGTTTGAGTGTAGAAGATCATGAATTGGCAACCCAGTAGCATTGAATATGATATTGCTCAATTGGAAAACAAAACAAAAAAATTGAGAATTTTTATTGCTTCAATTCTCTAGAAAGTTTTAAATGATAAATAACACCAATCCTGTTGGTTGATACTAGAAAACAATATACATTATTTATTTTTAGAAAGCTGAGTTAGAGTCCTCTCACTTTTTTCATTGAACTGATGTCTAATTTACAGAAATCTGTGGTGTTTAGTTTTCTATTTGATAACCTGCTGTGTTGAAAACTTTAAAATATGTGCTATGCATACCAATGATAATCTACTTCATTAAGATTTTATTGTGCTTTTCCGTAACCTGGAAATACTCTTTTGGGAAAACTATTAGGAACACTCACTACTCTTCCTACTTCATTAATTATATAGTAGGAATTAGAAATGGGATATAATAGATTTTATCTGTATAAAGTAGAATTGGAGTTATTTACAAACATGGTTTTACCAGTTTACAAACAGAACAAAATTACTAATCCTAGAGGAACAGTAAAATCCCATCCTCACTAATGGTGACATTAGGCCCTATGTTTTATCCACTCTATCTGGCTGTCAGTCTTTCAACAGCAGGTGTTTCAGATGTTTGTTTGGACTTAGAATATACACAACCCCTAATCATCCTAATGTTGACAGAGCCTCCACTAATTTTAGGCTGTTGGTGCAATCGGTGTAATTGTAATAAAACTTGGACTGAATAGTCAAGGAAGATGAAGAGTCTTTTTCATTAACCACATATTCATGGAGTTTTCACTGCTTTGGCATATATTACAAAAGTAACTTTTTTTCCCAAATGTGAGGTGACCTAGATCTCAATACTTCGTTTAAATTGCAAAATGTGACATATATACAGAAGGATAGATTATTGTAAAAGGTGGAAGAAATTGTATACATATTGTCAAATATATATCAATGAAAATTGAATCAAATTGCTTTCTTACCAGCAGAGCATGGAAGTGCCAATGTCTCAAAAATTTGCATACTGCTTGACACAAATTTCACTTCTAGTAATTTATTTTTGAGAAATGAGCATAGGTGCATTCTGTTTTAGGATGTTCTTTGCTGTTTTATATAGAAGTTTAAAAAATGAATTAGCCTAACAGTCCAAATGTATGGCATTATTGAAATAAATTTAGAGATATCCATAAATTCTAATATTATATAGCAAATAAAAATGATATTTCCAAAGGTATTTTCATCTATTTAATTTTGACATAGAAGGTGCTCAATCACTACTGTTTGAATTAATATAAAGCAGATATATTTCCCCTTGTGTTTTCATTGTTTCTTTCCCCAAACCATACTCAATACTATTTGAGTAAATTCAGGATTGTTACCATAGAAGCTCTAGAAAAGGAAAAATATGAGTGATTTTTGTGTGACGGTTATAATTTAAAGCTAAACAGTGTGATGGTGTAATTTCCTTACTGCAGATTGTTGGCAGACACAGGTCTAGAGCCCATTTATATCTTTGTAAATTTAGCAAAATAATACCTCTTTTCAGCTCCAAAATTAAGGAGAAAAGGATCTAGCAAAATGATGTGCCACCAAAATTAGAGGCTATACATATGGTGTAATTCCTCTTGGCCCTGAGCTGATGAAAAAGATTTTTGCATTCTCGGTAATTTGTTTAGTATTCCTGAGCACCCCGTTTTTCTTTCCCAATTGAGGGGGAGAAGATAAGTCCTATTTTGCATATCTTTATTAATCAAGCAAAACTGGGGAACAGATGTGGGATTCTTTAGCTGTTACAAGAACAGACAGAAGGAGAGCCATAATTTTTAGGCTTGTCTCTTTAAATGATGCCCATGAGACATAGCATCAGAGACAGAGCCATCGAGATGCAAAATCCAAATGGTAACAGCATACTTTAAATGAAAAGTAAGTAAGTTGTTGTTCTTTGCTGAATTGCATTCATTATGTAATAATGGACATTGTTGTTGGTTGTTGACTGGAAGCTAAAGGACTTATACTCACAAGTTCTTCAGGTTTTCAAATGGAAGGTGTAGTAGAGAGATACTTTAAAGATAGTCAACCCCTTGGATATTTTTTAAAAACTAGCATTATTCACATAGGGACCTAGAATTTGGAGAGTCAAGGCTAACTGGCTCTGGAACACATTTTAAGTACATGTTACATTGATTCTTCAGTTATCAAACTTTTTTTTTTTAAAGATTTTATTTATTTTGACAGAAATCACAGGGAGGCAGATAGGCAGAGAGAGAGGAAAGGAAGCAGGCTCCCTGCTGAGCAGAGAGCCCGATGCGGGGCTTGATCCCCGGACCCCGGGATCATGACCTGAGCCAAAGGCAGAGGCTTTAACCCACTGAGCCACCCAGGTGCCCTGTTTTCTTTTTTAATAATAGTTTTAAACCAGTTTCCTAATAAGAACAATCATAGTTAATATAGCAACCTCTGTCTTCATACTTAAACTTTCAAAGACTGAACTGTTTAATTTTATGGAAGTACCTTGAAAAATACTTATTAATCCCAATAAATATATTTAGGATAATAAAACTGTAATAAGAAATACTTAAGTATGTTTATTGCTGAATGCAGCATATATTTTATATACTATAGAGGGCAAAAATCAATATATTTCATTCAAGGTTTCTACTTTTATGGAATTTGGAATATTTTTAAACAAAATTAATAACCTCCTTTTTATTAAATGTAAGTTTCTGCCCCTAGCAGTTAAGTATATCACATCCAGATCTTAAACCAACATACAATGAACACTCATAAATTAACAGTATTTTAAGTGAGACTTTCTTTAGAATAACTATTAAAGCTTTTAATGATCGATTATGTTGTGTTTTTGTCATTTCAAAGTCAAGCCTGGTCCAAAATACTTCTGTCAGCAAACATTCTTTTAAATTCTCATAGTATTTCTAAAGAGTCCAGTTAGCTATATTATGAACTTATTGCTTTGACATAATTATTGCAAAACTACTATTAGTGGAATTATGAAAGAGTTACCAATATAACAAAGACCTACTATATTGACTCACACAATGCCAGAATTCTGGGATTTGATGAGAGTAAGACATTTTTCCTATTCTCTAAGGTTTTTGATCCAGTTGTAACTAGACTGCTTGTAAAAAAAAAATGTTATAATCCCAGAAAATTCTGAGGGGATTTTGATTTTATAACAGTTCAGCTACGTACAAACTTGTATTTAACAAATTTGAACAGACGGGTTGATGATGTGTTGATGTTGTCCCAGTACCCATATGAAACATCCTAAGGATCTTACTTTCTCTCTAGAATAGCAGTCATTTTAATTGACTTAAAATTAATAAAAAGTGTTCTTTCTTGGGGAAACTAAAATAAATAGTAACTGGTTTATTTGGAAGCCATAGTCAAATTTAATAGGATTTTTGCCTTGAGTAAATCACAGCAAAAACAGTAGTGAATGTAGTAGGCCTTTCCTCTGAGGTGGGCATAAATGTTTCAAGTTATAATTTGTCTTAAAACTGTTGGCCAATATGTTACTGGAAATATATTTTAAAATATATATTATGAAATATATTATGTAAATATATATGATATGTGATATATATGATAGTGAAAATGAAAAATAATAAGAAAAATTAATTCCTCTATGTAAACCCCTTAATTCCTCTATGTAAACAGAGATACTAATGAACACTTATTTTCCCTTATAATTGCTTATTTCAATATATGGTATGAATGTGGATTTTTTTTTAAGATTTTATTTATTTATTTGAGAGAGAATGAGTGAGAGAGAGCATGAGAGAGGAGAAGGTCAGAGGGAGAAGCAGATTCCTCAAGATGCTGGGAGCCCGATGTGGGACTCGATCCTGGAAGTCCGGGATCATGACCTGAGCCCAAAGCAGTTGCTCAACCATCTGAGCCACCCAGGTGCCCGTAAATGTGGATGTTTTATTTTTAATATATAATATCATGATATTTTTTTACTTAACCATGTAACAATGATGATTATGAATCAGTGAAAACAAAAATACTTCAAAAGAGTTTCAAGGACAATCAGGTATTTCTGATTATGATTTTTGTGAGCATTACTGTTAGCATTACCATTTATTTTCTCATATTTGAAACTAAAGCACAGAGAAATAAATAATTTTAGGTTTATTTAAATATATGGCATATTTCTGAGGCACCTGGTTGACTCAGTTGGTTAGACGACTGACTCTTGACTTGGGGCCTCCTCACTCAGTGGGGAGTCTGCTTGAGATTCTTTCTCTCTCTCCCTCTGCCCTCCCCCGCTGCTTGCTTTCGCTCTCTCTCTCTCTCTCTCAAATAAATAGATGCCTTAACAAAAAAAAAAAAAAAAAAAAGAACATTTCTAAAATAAGTGTACAAGGTTAGGTTTAATGGGGATGTGCTTGTGGGACACGTTTAGGATACATTCTAAATGTTTATTTCATTGAAAAGGATAATTTTATGCAAAACTACTATTAGTGAAATTATGAAAGAGTTACCAATATAACAAAACGTTTTCTTGGGGTGGGGAGTTGTAGAACTCTTTAGAAAGAGGGAAGTGCTGGCATGCCTGTCTGGCTCAGCTGGAAGAATGTGTGGTTCTTGATCTCTGGGTCATGAGTTTGAGCCCCACGTTGGGCATAAAGATCATGTAATAAACAAATAAGTAAAGTTGCACTCCTAACTCTTGATTTTAGGGTCGTGAGTTCAAGCCCCATGTCACCCTCCATGCTTAAAATAAATAAATAAAGATTAAAAAAACAAAACAAAACAGAACAAAACCAGTGCTGCTTTTGAAGAAAAGAAACTTTATCTAGGAGCCCCTTATGACTGTTGATCTGGAAAGAAGTACCATAATCAAGACATCACCATAGGAAAAGAGAAGAAGCGGGGCACCTTGGTGGCTCAGTGGGTTAAAGCCTCTGCCTCAGGGTTAGTTCATGATCCCAGGGTCTTGGGATCAAGCCCCACATCAGGCTCTCTGCCCAGTGGGGATCCTGCTTCCCTTCCTCTCTCTCTGCCTGGCTCTCTGCCTACTTGTAATCTCTGTCAAATAAATAAATAAAATCTTCGGAAAAAAAAAAAAAGAAGGGCAGATGCTCAAAATTATTGCTTCTGGTTATAAAGCATCCATATATATGTAAATATATACATATATATAAAATATCCATATATATGTAAATATATACATATATATATATGTATATATTTACAGTAGCAACTACATAAAGTAAGCCAACTGGAGCAGAATTTTTCATTTGGTATACTTAATACATGCTCAGAGTAACAGTAATGATAGCTAACATTTGAATATTACCTATGATACAAGCCACATTTGCATGAATTAGCTCATTTTACACTGATAAGACCCTATAAAATAGCAAATATTACCTTTGCATAATAATTATATGTGTGCATGTGTGTGTACATGTGACAATAAAAGTAACCACTCTGATTTCCAAGTTAGTACTTATCATTTCAACATTTTACCAGTCACCATTTTTATCTATTCTGCTATTTGCTTCTATTTTCTTGAATTTACCTCCCATGTTCATTTGGTCTCACAGTTAGTTGCCTGATTACTGTCATTGGCTCTTTCTTTTCCTTTCTTTTTTTTTTTTTTTTCTTTTAACTATACCACCTGATCTTTATTTTAATTAATTTAGAGTATGTATAACTACAGAGTTATACTTCAGTGTTTTTAAGTATTTTTCTTTTAATTTTTTATTTTTTATAAACATATATTTTTATCCCCAGGGGTACAGGTCTGTGAATCACAAGGTTTACACACTTCACAGCACTCACCAAAGCACATGCCCTCCCCAGTGTCCATAATCCCACCCCCTTCTCCCAAACCCCCTCCCCCCAGCAACCCTCAGTTTGTTTTGTGAGATTAAGAGTCACTTATGGTTTGTCTCCCTCCCAATCCCATCTTGTTTCATTTATTCTTCTCCTACCCACTTAAGCCCCCATGTTGCATCACCACTTCCTCATATCAGGGAGATCATATGATAGTTGTCTTTCTCTGCTTGACTTATTTCACTAAGCATGATACGCTCTAGTTCCATCCATGTTGTCGCAAATGGCAAGATTTCATTTCTTTTGATGGCTGCATAGTATTCCATTATGTATATATACCACCTCTTCTTGATCCATTCATCTGTTGATGGACATCTAGGTTCTTTCCATAGTTTGGCTATTGTGGACATTGCCGCTATAAACATTCGGGTGCATGTGCCCCTTTGGATCACTACGTTTGTATCTTTAGGGTAAATACCCAATAGTGCAATTGCTGGGTCATAGGGCAGTTCTATTTTCAACATTTTGAGGAACCTCCATGCTGTTTTCCAGAGTGGCTGCACCAGCTTGCATTCCCACCAACAGTGTAGGAGGGTTCCCTTTTCTCCGCATCCTCGCCAGCATCTGTCATTTCCTGACTTGTTGATTTTAGCCATTCTGACGGGTGTGAGGTGATATCTCATTGTGGTTTTGATTTGTATTTCCCTGATGCCGAGTGATATGGAGCACTTTTTCATGTGTCTGTTGGCCATCTGGATGTCTTCTTTGCAGAAATGTCTGTTCATGTCCTCTGCCCATTTCTTGATTGGATTATTTGTTCTTTGGGTGTTGAGTTTGCTAAGTTCTTTATAGATTCTGGACACTAGTCCTTTATCTGATATGTCGTTTGCAAATATCTTCTCCCATTCTGTCAGTTGTCTTTTGATTTTGTTAACTGTTTCCTTTGCTGTGCAAAAGCTTTTGATCTTGATGAAATCCCAATAGTTCATTTTTGCCCTTGCTTCCCTTGCCTTTGGCGTTGTTCCTAGGAAGATGTTGCTGCGGCTGAGGTCGAAGAGGTTGCTGCCTGTGTTCTCCTCAAGGATTTTGATGGATTCCTTTCGCACATTGAGGTCCTTCATCCATTTTGAGTCTATTTTTGTGTGTGGTGTAAGGAAATGGTCCAATTTCATTTTTCTGCATGTGGCTGTCCAATTTTCCCAACACCATTTATTGAAGAGGCTGTCTTTTTTCCATTGGACATTCTTTCCTGCTTTTTCGAAGATGAGTTGACCATAGAGTTGAGGGTCTATTTCTGGGCTCTCTATTCTGTTCCATTGATCTATGTGTCTGTTTTTGTGCCAGTACCATGCTGTCTTGATGATGACAGCTTTGTAATAGAGCTTGAAGTCCGGAATTGTGATGCCACCAACGTTGGCTTTCTTTTTTAATATCCCTTTGGCTATTCGAGGTCTTTTCTGGTTCCATATAAATTTTAGCATTATTTGTTCCATTTCTTTGAAAAAGATGGATGGTACTTTGATAGGAATTGCATTAAATGTGTAGATTGCTTTAGGTAGCATAGACATTTTCATAATATTTATTCTTCCAATCCAGGAGCATGGAACATTTTTCCATTTCTTTGTGTCTTCCTCAATTTCTTTCATGAGTACTTTATAGTTTTCTGAGTATAGATTCTGTGTCTCTTTGGTTAGGTTTATTCCTAGGTATCTTATGGTTTTGGGTGCAATTGTAAATGGGATGGACTCCTTAATTTCTCTTTCTTCTGTCTTGCTGTTGGTGTAGAGAAATGCAACTGATTTCTGTGCATTGATTTTATATCCTGACACTTTACTGAATTCCTGTATAAGTTCTAGCAGTTTTGGAGTGGAGTCTTTTGGGTTTTCCACATATAGTATCATATCATCTGCGAAGAGTTTTAATTGACTTCTTCTTTGCCGATTTGGATGCCTTTAATTTCCTTTTGTTGTCTGATTGCTGAGGCTAGGACCTCTAGTACTATGTTGAATAGCAGTGGTGATAATGGACATCCCTGCCATGTTCCTGACCTTAGTGGAAAAGCTTTCAGTTTTTCTCCATTGAGAATGATATTTGCGGTGGGTTTTTCATAGATGGCTTTGATGATATTGAGGTATGTGCCCTCTATCCCTACACTTTGAAGAGTTTTGATCAGGAAGGGATGCTGTCCTTTGTCAAATGCATTTTCAGCATCTATTGAGAGTATCATATGGTTCTTGTTCTTCCTTTTATTGATGTGTTGTATCACATTGACTGATTTGCGGATGTTGAACCAACCTTGCAGCCCTGGAATAAATCCCACTTGGTCGTAGTGAATAATCATTTTAATGTACTGTTGAATCCTATTGGCTAGTATTTTGTTGAGTATTTTCGCATCTGTGTTCATCAAGGATATTGGTCTATAGCTCTCTTTTTTGATGGGATCCTTGTCTGGTTTTGGGATCAAGTTGATGCTGGCCTCATAAAATGAGTTTGGAAGTTTTCCTTCCATTTCTATTTTTTGGAACAATTTCAGGAGAATAGGAATTAGTTCTTCTTTAAATGTTTGGTAGAATTCCCCGGGGAAGCCGTCTGGCCCTGGGCTTTTGTTTGTTTGGAGATTTTTAATGACTGTTTCAATCTCCTTACTGGTTATGGGTCTGTTCAGGCTTTCTATTTCTTCCTGGTTCAGTTGTGGTAGTTTATATGTTTCTAGGAATGCATCCATTTCTTCCAGATTGTCAAATTTGTTGGTGTAGAGTCGCTCATAGTATGTTCTTATAATAGTTTGTATTTCTTTGGTGTTAGTTGTGATCTCTCCTCTTTCATTCATGATTTTATTTATTTGGGTCCTTTCTCTTTTCTTTTTGATAAGTCTGGCCAGGGGTTTATCAATTTTATTAATTCTTTCAAAGAACCAGCTCCTAGTTTCGTTGATTTGCTCTATTGTCTTTTTGGTTTCTATTTCATTGATTTCTGCTCTGATATTTATGATTTCTCTTCTCCTGCTTGGCTTAGGGTTTCTTTCTTGTTCTTTCTCCAGCTCCTTTAGGTGTAGGATTAGGTTGTGTACCTGAGACCTTTCTTGTTTCTTGAGAAAGGCTTGTACCGCTATATATTTTCCTCTCAGGACTGCCTTTGTTCTGTCCCACAGATTTTGAACCATTGTATTTTCATTGTCATTTGTTTCCATGATTTTTTTCAATTCTGCTTTAATTTCCCGGTTGACCCATTCATTCTTTAGAAGGATGCTGTTTAGTCTCCATGTATTTGGGTTCTTTTCAAACTTCCTTTTGTGGCTGAGTTCTAGCTTTAGAGCATTGTGGTCTGAAAATATGCAGGGAATGATCCCAATCTTTTGATACCGGTTGAGTCCTGATGTAGGACCAAGAATGTGATCTATTCTGGAGAATGTTCCATGTGCACTAGAGAAGAATGTGTATTCTGTGGCTTTGGGATGAAATGTTCTGAATATATCTGTGATGTCCATCTGGTCCAGTGTGTCGTTTAAGGCCTTTATTTCCTTGCTGATCTTTTGCTTGGATGATCTGTCCATTTCAGTGAGGGGAGTGTTAAAGTCCCCTACTATTATTGTATTATTGTTGATGTGTTTCTTTGATTTTGTTATTAATTGGTTTATATAGTTGGCTGCTCCCACGTTGGGGGCATAGATATTTAAAATTGTTAAATCTTCTTGTTGGACAGACCCTTTGGGTATGATATAGTGTCCTTCCTCATCTCTTATTATAGTCTTTGGCTTAAAATCTAATTGATCTGATATAAGGATTGCCACTCCTGCTTTCTTTTGATGTCCATTAGCATGGTAAATTCTTTTCCACCCCCTCACTTTAAATCTGGAGGTGTCTTCGGGCTTAAAATGAGTTTCTTGGAGACAACCTATAGATGGGTTTTGTTTTTTTATCCATTCTGATACCCTGTGTCTTTTGACAGGGACATTTAGCCCATTAACATTCAGGGTAACTATTGAGAGATATGAATTTAGTGCCATTGTATTGCCTGTAAGGTGACTGTTACTGTATATGGTCTCTGTTCCTCTCTGATCTACCACTTGTAGGCTCTCTCTTTGCTTACAGGACCCCTTTCAATATTTCCTGTAGCACTGGTTTGGTGTTTGCAAATTCTTTCAGTTTTTGTTTGTCCTGGAAGCTTTTAATCTCTCCTTCTATTTTCAATGATAGCCTAGCTGGATATAGTATTCTTGGCTGCATGTTTTTCTCGTTTAGTGCTCTGAAAATATCATGCCAGCTCTTTCTGGCCTGCCAGGTCTCTGTGGATAAGTCAGCTGCCAATCTAATATTTTTGCCATTGCATGATACAGACTTCTTTTCCCGGGCTGCTTTCAGGATTTTCTCTTTGTCACTGAGACTTGTAAATTTTACTGTTAGGTGACAGGGTGTGGGCCTATTCTTATTGATTTTGAGGGGCATTCTCTGAACCTCCTGAATTTTGATGCTCGTTCGCTTTGCCATATTGGGGAAATTCTCCCCAATAATTCTCTCCAGTATACCTTCTGCTCCCCTCTCTCTTTCTTCTTCTTCTGGAATCCTAATTATTCTAATGTTGTTTCGTCTTATGGTGTCACTTATCTCTTGAATTCTCCCCTCGTGGTCCAGTAGCTGTTTGTCCCTCTTTTGCTCAGCTTCTTTATTCTCTGTCATTTTGTCTTCTATATCACTAATTCTTTCTTCTGCCTCATTTATCCTAGCAGTGAGAGCCTCCATTTTTGATTGCACCTCATTAATAGCTTTTTTAATTTCAACTTGGTTAGATTTTAGTTCTTTTATTTCTCCAGAAAGGGCTTTTATATCTCTCGAGAGGGTTTCTCTAATATCTTCCATGCCTTTTTCAAGCCCGGCTAGAACATTGAGAATTGTCATTCTGAACTCTAGATCTGACATATTACCCATGTCTGTATTGATTAGGTCCCTAGCCTTCGGTACTGCCCCTTGTTCTTTTTTTTGTGTTGAATTTTTCCATCTTGTCATTTTGTTCAGATAAGAGTATATGAAGGAGCAAGTAAAATACTAAAAGGGTGGCAACAACCCCAGGAAAATATGCTTTAACCAAATTAGAAGAGATCCCAAATCATGAGGGGGGAGAAAGGGGATAAAGAGAGGTTCAAAAAGAAAGAAAGAAAAAAAAAAAAGAAAAAAGTATTAAAAAAAGGAAAACAAATAAGAAAAATATAAAAAAGAAAAAATATATATTGGATAAACTTGTTAAAAAACGTTAAAAAAGAAAAAGGTAAAAGTTAAAAAAAAATTTACCAAAAGGCAAGAAAAAAAACAAAAAATGAAAAAGAAAAATATTAAATTAACTGCAAGACAAAAAAATCACAGGGAAAAAGCCATGAGTTCCGTGCTTTGCTTTCTCCTCCTCTGGAATTCTGCTGCTCTCCTTGGTATTGAAACCGCACTCCTTGGTAGGTGAACTTGGTCTCGGCTGGATTTCTTGTTGATCTCTGGGGGAGGGGCCTGGTGTAGTGATTCTCAAGTGTCTTTGCCCCAGGTGGAATTGCACTGCCCTTACCCGGGGCCGGGGTGAGTAATCCGCTCGGATTTGCTTTCAGGAGCTTTTGTTCCCTGAGCGCTTTCCGTAGAGTTCCGGAGGACGGGAATACAAATGGCGGCCTCCTGGTCTCCGGCCCGGAGGAGCCGAGAGCCCAGGGCCCCACTCCTCAGTGCGCCCTCAGAGAACAGCGCCCAATTACTCCCGTCTTCCTGACCTCCCGCCGCGCTCCGAGCTCACTGAGCCCGCGACCGGTTCAAGGTAACACCGAGCTGCGAGCTTACTGTCGGCTCTGTCTCTGTGCCAGCTTTCCCGTTCCAATACCCGCAAGCTCTGCGACACTGAGACACCCCCGATCCTTCTGTGACCCTGCGGGACCTGAGGCCACGCTGACCCCGCGTGGGCTTTGCCCCGGTTATCCCCTGGAGCGATGTCCCTCAGCGGAACAGACTTTTAAAAGTCCTGATTTTGTGCGCGGTTGCTCCGCTGCTTGCCGGGAGCCGGCCCCTCCCCCCGGGGTCTATCTTCCCGTCGCTTTGGATTCACTTCTCCGCCGGTCCTACCTTTCAGAAAGTGGTTGTTTTTCTGTTTCCAGAATTGCTGTTGTTCTTCTCTTCGATCTGCCGATGGATTTTCAGGTGTTTGCAATCTTTAGATTGCTGATCTCCGGCTAGCTGAAGCAGTCTCAGCCTGCTACTTCTCCGCCATCTTGACTCCTCTTTCTTTTCCTTTCTTTATCCCTCTCTACCCCCATTGGTTTGTTGTTACCTTAAATCTAATTTAAATTAGATAAAATAAGTGTGCCACAAAAATGGAAAGATTCAAGGCAAATGAAATGAAAAATAAGTCTTTGCCTCACACTTACCTTCCAGTTGCATTTTCAGGAACTCCCACAGCTGCCAAATCTTGTTCAAAAAGTTGATGTATTGTGACGCCTGGGTGGCTCAGTGGGTTAAGCCGCTGCCTTCGGCTCAGGTCATGATCCAATGGTCCTGGGATGGAGTCTTGCATTGGGCTCCTTGCTCAGCGGGGAGCCTGCTTCTCTCTCTGCCTCTGCCTGCCTCTCTGCCTGCTTGTGTGTACTCGCTTGGTCTCTCTCTCTCTGGCCAAAAAAAAAAAAAAAAAAAAGTTGATATATTGCCATTACATGTAGCAGGAGAAGCTGTTTGGCTCAGAGTGTATGTCAGTCATTGACAAGAACGTGAAGCAAGTCTATTAACAGAGAGGAAGTGAAAGATGCACTTTTTGAACCTGGGTCCTTCTGAATTTTTACACCTTTAATGCTAACTGACCCTCTATCTGATTTCTGAAAACCCTGTGAAACGAAGAAAAGCCTCAGTAAAACAGCATATTCAAAATGCACATAATTATTCTAAAATAGTTTGTTTCATTAATCATTCAAAATCTGGCATATGAGGATTAAGTTATTAGTATAAATGGTGCTCTATTTAAAATTCAAAAGCATAGGAACACATTTTGCACCTTCTCCCTGTTTTAGAAGGCTGTTACATGCTTTAAAATTTTTCTAAACACATTTAATTTACCAATATATTAAATACATTTCTATTTCTTTTATAAGTAAATCTGGAAACATTAAAAATTAGCAAAAGGAGTTAAAGAAAAAGAAGGGGGAGAAGCACAAAATTACCAAAATTCTTCCACTGAGAGAAAACCACTTTAATAGCTTGATGTTTTGTATTATTTATATGCATAGGTTTTACATATTGATATGTCTGGCATATATGTTTATTAAAATATACACATAAATCCATGAAAACATTATGCTATTTTTAAGCATAATAACTACTGTGTACTTATTAACATGTCAGTTTATTTTAAAGATACATTCCATTCACTATGGATCTTCATATTTTTAATGATTACACTCATCTATTGTATAAGTTACATTTAAATATAAGCATTTAAGTGCATGATTTATTTTGACCTCGAGTTTTTCTTTTAAATGATGCTCTTTTCTGATCTTGCATTCTAAGCCATATTAGCTTCATACAAGGATTGAACAATATTTTCTATTTCCTTGAAGAATTTGTATAAGATTTGCAGATCTCTTACTTAAGTGTTGTAATTTTTTTTTTCTTAAAATTTCTAACTCTTCTGGTTCTAGGCAAAATGGAGTAAAGTAAGTTTTTTATAGCCTATTTCCCCTACCGATTACAACTAAAATTGCTGGACAAAACACAACTACTGAAGAATTGTGAAGTAGCATATTTCGGAGGAAAGTAAAAATTTGAGAAGGGACATGTACAGAAGAAGTTTCCTCCTCCTCCTTCTGTATTTCTGTCAACCCTTTTTTAGATGTTGGGCAGCACGTCCAGGATTATTAGGCAACACAGACATCAGCAACTCCGAACAAAATCTCCATATGTATTGCCAGAAGTCTAGAAAAGTGGGCCCCTGAAAGATGGAGAAGGTGAAAGAAATGTCCATCTTTCTTTCTGTGTTTTATCCTTCTCTTATCTTTCCTACTTGTACCATGAAGAGAGACCCCAGCCCAGAGCTGTGACACAGGGTATAACTGAAACTCTAAGAGAAAACTAGTCTTTCTGGCCAGAAGCTCTGGCCTAAGGTCCCTATGGACTGAAGTATGTGAGAAGAATCTCCATTGCTTTCTCTTTGGTCTCATAGAATTGATACAAGTGTGGGCCTGATTTGTCAAGTAATAAATGCAGCAGCAGCACATAGTACAAGAAATCTCACACAATTCAGTAAAATAATAGAGACTAAAAAGTAAAAAATTAAAACTATGCACAGAGGATGTGATGTTTTTCATAGAAAATCTCAAAGAATCTGTTGCAAATTTTTATAAATAGTAAGGATACCAGAGTGGTAAGACACAGTGTTAGTATACACAAATCAATTCTGTTTCTATATACTAAGCACAGAACTTACAAAGAGAATCTCTCCATGAAAGTAACTTTATAGTAGTACCAAAGATACATGAGATCCACAAATCTAACAAATTATGTGTATGATTTGTGCTAAAAATCATAAAACTGTGAAGAATAGGGAATGATTTTTCAGGGAAATGATCATGCTTCCTGAGAAGTTCCTCTTCTCTTTTTTAATTTTTAAAGATTTTATTTATTTATTTGACAGAGAGAGAGAGATCACAAGTAGACACAGCAGCAGGCAGAGAGAGAGAAGAAGCAGACTCCCCGCTGTGCAGAGAGCCTGATGTGGGGCTCGATCCCAGGACCCTGAGATCATGACTTGAGCCAAAGGTAGAGGCTTAACCCAGGGAGCCACCCAGACACCCCTGAGATGTTCCTCTTAAATAGAATGGTTTGTGTGTGTTTTTTTTTTTTTTTTTTTGGTGGTTATTTTTCTTTTTTCTATAGCGACAGCAATTTTCTATTTTTCTGTAGTGACAGCAATTCAGCATTAATAAACATGCTTCACACCTCCCAGTTTCATTCCCCTTGGTATGAGCATATATGAAAATCTTGACACTTTATGTCCATGTCTTAAAATACTGACCTTTCCATCCTGCTCAGTTCCTAAAAATGGCATTGCTGAAACTGCATTTCTGCCTAATCTTGCATTCAGTCATTTCTACCTTAGCTGTGTTGGTTTTCTAGGGTCTGTGGGCCAGCCTATTCCTGTCTCTCAATGATAGGAATGATAAATTGGTTAGCGCTAGTCAACTTTTTAGAAAAGTTACATCTATTTTATTTCGTTCTTCCAGAAAGTATTTTTTACATTGACACACACTTTCTTTTTTCATGTGATTATCTCTGGGTTTCCATTTTATTTCTGTAGATCGGTGTTCATATTGTTCAAGAGAAATTGCATAAGACCATTGTTAAAGACGGCAAGGAAGAATTTGTTCTAGACTATGTCACTTGAGGAGACACTGAACTCAATTTTGCTGAAACAAAAAGCAGGATTTTTAAACTGTGGGGTGAGCTAATGGGAAAGTATTGGAAGATGTTAGGAGAAGGTTGGTTACTGTGATTAGGTGTGTCTGTTTACTAACTGATGCTTAATGAAGTTAGGCTCCTTTTTTTCCACAGAGACTAGGAGATAGGAATGCTTGCTTTCTTGATGATTACATTTCTGAGCAGTGGCTCCTGTGTCCTTGAGAAAGACTTTGCTGAGTTGTAGATTTAAATCTTAAGGGGACAGAGAAAGAACTTAAAATTGTAAGTTTTCTAAAGCAAAGGTTCTAAGAAAGAGAATGTCAAAGGATATGATCAGGAAGATAGCCTGTCTAGAATTTATTGAAGTTGAAGGGAACATTAATGCCATTTTGGTCAGTATTGAAGTTAATGAATACACATAAATAATCATCTTAAAATAGTATTTCAGGCACACATGATTAAGTATGCAGTTGATGCATATTCTAAGATCTTTACCCTATAGCATTCTCTTTTTGTCTGATCTTAACTTGGCCAAAGACAGAATCAATAAAAAGTAGAGTACTTTGTAAGAAATTTATCTTTCTCTCTGTTTCAATTAATCTGTGAGAATATGGTTTGTTTCTTATAGAAAGTTAGGTATTTCAGTTAAATAATCACAAGGGGCTTCAGTTTGTGATGTTTTATGGATTTAGTTTTCTTGCTCATCTATGATAAAGTGCTATAAATTCTCCTTAAGGGCATTTCTCCTAATCCTTCAGTTAAATAATGAAAGTTATAAAGAGCCTGTATCTAAAACCATGTGTCCTATGTCTGTCAAGGATCTTTTACCTTTTTTAAATACATGTATTCTTGGGTATGCACACAGACCAAGAATTGCTGGCTCATAGGGTAATTCTATGTCTAACTTTTTAAAGAACTGTCGAGTTGTTTTTCAAAGCAGCTTTACCATTTTCCATGCTAACCAGTCATTTAAAATGATCTCAGTTTCTCCCCATTCTTAGAAATGTTTGTTCTTGTTTGTGTTTTTGATGATAGATATTTAGTGGGTTTAACATGGTATCACATTTTGATTTGCAGTGACCTAATAGCTAATAATGTTGGACATCTATTTATGTCCTTCTTGGCTATTAACATATATTCTTTGAAGAAAAGTCAATTCCTATTATTCGGTAATTGTTTAATTCGAGTAATAATTTTTGAGTTGTAAATGTTCTTTATATATTCTGGACACTGGACCTTAACACATATGTGATTTTTCATATATTTTCTCCATTCTGTGGCTAATTTTTTTTTCATTTTCTTGCTAGTGTTTGCTTGAGGAACAAAAGTTTTAATTGTGATGAAGTAGAAGTTACTTTTTATTTTTGGTTGCTTGCACTTCTGGTGTTATATCTAAGAATTTACATCTAACCTGAATTCATGAAGATTTATACCTGTTTTGTGCCAACATTTTTATAATTTTAGTTATTCCTTATGTCTTTGATCAATTTAGGTAATTTTTATATGTGTGAATTGGTTTCCCAACTTTATTCTTTTGCATGTGGATATCTAGTTGTTCCAGCATCATTTCCTAAAATAACCATTTATTTTTCATTGAATCGTCGTGGCACCTTTATCAAACATCAATTAACCATAAATATGAGGACTTTTTCCTAGACTCTAAATTACATTCCATAGATTTATATGTCTATTCTTATAACACAAGAATATGGTACATAGTATATATTACCATGACTTTTCAGTACTCTTTGAAATCAGGAAGTCTATATTCTCCAACTTTGTAATTTTTAAAAAAGATTGTTCTAGTTGTTCCTTGTGTTTTTCTATCAATTTTATGTTCAATTTATTAATTTTCACCAAAATAATTGTAGAATACTAGAATTCTGATAGCAGTAACAATTTAATATATAGATCAATCAGAGGAATATTTTCATCTTAATAGAGCATTGCATCTTGTGATTCATGATTAAGGAATACTTTTTTTTTTTTAATTCTTCCTTAATTTCTTTCATTTGCAGTTTTAAGTGTACCTGTTTTGCGTCACTTTTGTTAAACTTTTTCCTAAGTATTTTCATGTTATAGTAAATGAAATTGTTTTCTTAATTTTGTTTTGAGATTCTTCACTGCTAGTAAATAGGAATAAAATTGATTTTTGTATTTTTATCGTGTATCCTGCCACCTTGATGAACTTGTTTACTAGCTCTAATATGTTTGCATGCATGTGTGGGGGTTTATGTGTTTGTATGTGTGTGTGTTCCTAAAAATTTTCTGTATGCAAGACAATACCATCCACAAATAGAAATGTTTTTGCTTTTTTCAATTTCAATCTGGATACCTTTATTTATTTTACTTGTCTAATTAGCTCCAGTATGCTACTGAATTCAAATGGGGATTATGAACTTTCTTGTCTTGCTCCTGATTTTAGGGGGAAAGGCTTTCATCATACAGCTTGTAGTATGATTTTACCTGTGACTTTTATAGAGGTCTTTGTCATGTTTGTTGGTTATATTTTATCTCAGAAAGTTGTTGGATTTTGTCAAATTATTTTTCTGCATCTATTTCAGTAACCTTGTGTTTTATCCTTTTTTCTATCAGTAGGTGTATTATATTGGTTGATTTCACTATGTAGATTAAACCTTGTATTCTTGATATAAATCCCATTTGGTAATGGAGTATAATTTTTTATATATTGCTGGATACAATCTGCTTATATTTTGTTGAAGATATTTGTGTTTATATTCATAAGTAATATTGATTGGTTATTTTCTTCTTTGTGATGATATCTTTAGTCTTAGTACAAGGGTAAAACTGGCCTCATAGAATGAGATGGAGAGTGTTCCCTCATCTTCTAATTTTTGAAATGGTTTGTGAAGCCTAGCCCTTAATTCTTATTTATGCCTTTAGTAGATTTCATCAGGAAACCTTCATGTCCTTGACTTTTCTTTATGGGAAGTTTTTAATTACTAATTCAAATTTTACGTATTAGCAGTATATTCAGATTCTCTATTTCTTATTGAACCATATCAGTAATATGTGTCTTTGTAGAAATTTGTCCACTTTATCTAGATTAATTTACTGATAAATACTATTCATTGTATTCTCCTTATATATATTTGTGTTTTGTATATAATTTATATATAATATATAATATGTAGAATTATGCAAGGTCATTAATAATGTCATTCTTCCATTTTTAATTTTTGTCATTCCAGTCTTCTTTTTTTTCTTTTAGTCTCACTAATGATTTGCCAGTTTTTTTCTTGTTCTTTTCAGGAACCTATAATAGATTCATTGAATTTCTCTATTGTTTTCCTGTTCTCTAATTTATTTCTGATTGAATATTTAAAATTCCTTCTTACCATTTGATTTGGCTTTAGTTTGCTTTTTAAAAAAAAATTTCTTTTTAAGATGGAAGCCTACGTTATTAAAATCTTTTAAAAATATAGACATTTATAGCTTCAGATTTCTCTATAAACACTGCTTATCTGCATCCCATTCTTTTGATATATTTTCTTTATACTTGCATTCATCTTAAAGTATTTTTCTTTGTTTCTCATGCAAAATATTCTCTATTAGTCTATCTTAACTTCACTGATTAATTCTTTTGCCTGCTCAAATTTGTTATTGAACCTGTCTAGTGAATTTTTCCTCATTACAATTTCCTCATTACAATTTCCTCATTACAATTACATTTCAACTTCAGAATTTCCACTTGGTCCTTTTTTATAATTTCAATCTCTATATTTGTATTCTATATCTAGGAATACATCATTCTCATATTCTCTTTTGCTTCTTTGACCACATTTAGAATAGCTGATTTAAAATGTTGTTTAGCATGCCTCTCATCTAGATCTTCTTAAGGAATGTTTTACAGAATGCTTTTTTCCCTGGATATAGATCATAATATTTTGGTTTTAAAATTTGTCTCTTAATTTGTTTTTTAAAAACTGGACATTTTTGATATGAAAAAATAGCAATTTTTGGAATTAGGCTCTCTGACTTTCCCATAGTTTCTTATTGTTGACACTTGGTGTTGTTATTGGTTATTTGTTTATTGTCTTTGCAGAACTAATTTTTCAAAGTATATTCCTTGTCATGTATGACCAACAAAGTCTCTGCTCACTTAATTCAGTTGGACAGAGATTTCCTTAGAAATATTGAACCCATGTTTCTTCCAGTCTTTATCAGGGATTCTGTGTGCATGTGGAGACATACTTTTAATACTAAGCCTTGGAGATCACAACTTAAATCCACCTTAGCATAGAAGACCGGATAAAAGGTGACAAACCTCACTGTTTACACTAATATTTAGTGTGTCTTTCTTTTTCTCTTTTTAGTAAGTACTTCTTCAATTTTTAGACCATTAGTTAATGTACTGAATTCTGAAAAAGTTGATTCTGATCTTTTTGTCCATATTGTCATCACTTTAATGAAAGACATGATTTTTAGAGTGCCTTACTCTAGCCTTTTCATTGATGTCAGTATTTCCTTTATCTTTAGGATATTTACCAGGCTTATTTTTTTCTGTTTTCCTCTCTCTCTCTCTCCTTTTATTATCTATATAATGGGAATTCCAAGAATTACATTCTCTGTGGCTGTGAGGATACATTGAAAATATAGTCAGAAGTTCATTTGTATCTCCAGTAGACAATAAATGTAATTATTTATTCATTTTGAAGTTTTTTTTTTTACTTTTCATTTTATTAGTGACAGTATAGAGTTGTACAGTTGCTATATATTCTATTATTTTCCTCCAAAGTTCAATATAAAAGTCCACATAGGTGTTTCTAGAATAAGTTAGCTGAGAGTATGTTCTACACTGGATCTCCATCTTTTGTTCCTAAATTTCTTTTGTACAAATACCCATAAATGGGGGCTCCTAGGTGGCTCAGTCAGTTAAGCATCTTCCTTTGGGTCAGGTCATGGTCCCAGGATCTTGAGATTGAGTCCCACAGAGCAGTACATCTGATTTTTCCTCTGCCTCCCTCTCTCTCTGTGTCTCTCATGAATAAATAAGTAAAATCTTAAAAAAAAATCCATAAATGGTTTGTGGTCCTCAATAGCTATAATATAAGCTACCTGATTATAGTATATGCAAATATCTCAGAAGTAGCATGTAAATAATTTATGGAAAAACAAACTCTTTCCAATGGAAATTTTGAGTTTCCCTTGTAATCTCTTGCATATCACTATCCACAGATAATTATTGTTCTTTCCAGAAGTCATGCACATGTTCTTCATGTAACCATGCTCCTTGGTAAATATCAAGTATTCTGTATGATGGACAAAAGTTTAAATACAGATTAGTTATGCCTCCTGTCTCAATCTGTGGTATATTTAACTGATGATATAGGTCTTAAGATTTTCTATTAGAAAATACATTTCCCAAAGAAAAGAATTCCCAGCAGAAAATTGTGGTTTAGCCACTAAAGAGAAATAAATGATTGTCAAGGAAAACATGTCTCTGGACCTTTTAAAAACATTTTTTTTTTTCTATTGCTCCTGAGTAGAAGCGAGTTTTAAAACGTATTTATAGCTTTAACTCTGGGGAGTACTAACCTGGTATTTACTTCCTCTCATTTACTTGCTAAACATTTGGCTCTAATATTTGGTTTTAATTGGAGAAGGAACTTTTGTTTTATGAAAACAGGACGTGAGTGTTCTTGTGTGAGTGTGTGTATGCACGTTTTTTTTTTTTTTTAAAGATTTTATTTATTTATTTGACAGAGACACAGCAAGGGTGTGAACACAAGCCAGGGGAGTGGGAGAGGGAGAAGCAGGCTACCCACCAAGCAGGGAGCCTAACACAGGGCTCAATCCCAGGACTCTGGGATCATGACCTGAGCCAAAGGCAGATGCTTAATAACTGAGCCACCCAGGTGTCCCTGGATGCACATGTCTTATTTATATTTCCCTATTTAATGATTACTGTAACAAAAATGCAATCCATTTGCTGCAGTGGATAAACAAATATAGTTGGTCACCCTTGAAATATAGAAGCCCATATAGTTAATGCAGTTTTGCTATCATCAAAGAAAAGTCACCATTTGACACTGAATTTTTTTGCTTCTAGTGCAAAAGGACAATGAACTAATAAAGAATAATCTTTTTGAAAGATCAAACTGATAGTCTCATACAGGATTGGGGAAATCAGTGAAGGGATTATAGAACTTCAGAAATAGCAACTTTGTGTGTGTTTAACAACAGAACTGAAGACTGCCTTGTAGCTCTCAGTGGCTGGTTTTGAATCAGATGGGGCTGTGTCCAATGGACTGGCTCTCAGAAGTCTGTATTCTGATGAGAAGTTGACATTAACTTCTGTTATGTTCTGTTACGTAATGTTTTGCTAACTAATGTCTGGTTCTGGTGGTCATACATTCCTATGACCAAAGAACAATGTGTATTTTTCTTTCTTGATTTTGGAGTCTAAAAACTATATAGAGTTTGGAGTGTAGAAGCAGTTTAGACTCTGGGAGTCAAGTAATAGAACCAGCAAATGGCCCAATGCTTTGATTTGCTATTCGTGCATTAGGTAATTGAGGTGTCACTAATTTAAAAGATTACAAATATATTAACTAGAAGAAATCTTGAAAAAGTGATTACCTCATTATTAGTAGCTCATTACTCTGGGCAATTTCTCACTAGTTCCATTAAGTTCTGTTCTCTTCACTTAAGGAACCACAATGAGAACAGGAGAAGTCCAGAATTGAGAGCAGATTCTCTGCTCAAATATGTCTTCACTTACCACTTACTAGCCTGCGTCAATCTTTAAAAAATAACCTTTGAAGGTTAAGGTCCACTGAATTACAATTATTGCCCACTTAATGTTGTGAATTATTATGTTGGCTTAGCAGGTCAGGACCATGGGAAGAGAGAAAAACAGGAGGAGGGTTTGAGAACTTTTTCTGTTAAGATATTTTCTATATAGCTATCTGAAGAAAAATATACATATAATAAAAGAAAAAAATACATAGAAAGACTAGAATCAACATCTTGGATGTCCTTAGAGCTGTAATGGTATATGGTTTTATATTATTAAAGTAGTTCTCACCAGTATAAACAGGCCTTTTATTAAAAAATTAAATTAAAAATCTTTGTATATTATAAGAATTTATTTTTATAAGTACTTGTTTTTTTTAAATTTATAACATATTGTTTCACAAAAATTATGGGTGGATTAGTCTTTGGGTTTGCAGACAATAACCAAAACCTTATTTAAACTCCAATATACTTGAAGTGCTATCACAAGAGCATTATTCCAGTTATTTCTAACCATTATTTGAAAATGGTTTCTGTTTGCAACTGCATTTTGAATTACATATCAAGCAGTCAAAAGCATCGCACAATACTTAGAATTTAATAACAAGGAAAGCACTTCACATCAAAATTTGTGTGATACAGCTAAAGCAGTACTTGGGAAAATGTGAAACCTTGAGTACATTTGTCAGGAAACAAGAATGAGTGAAAACAAATGATCTCCCACAACCGCATGTGGTTGGCTGGAGCATGAATAATGTATAGCTTCCTTTTTTGTAATGGGCAAAGAGAGTGGGGAGGACCTCCAATAAGCTAAGGAACTAGTTACAGGAAAGTCCAAATTCTCTTTTTCAATTTTTTTTTCTTTTTTTAATCCCAGTGGACCTCAATCTTTAATGAGTACAAGTCACCTAAAGAGATGATTGAAATGTAGATTTCTCAGCTGTAATCTCTGGAGATACTGAATCTGTTGCTTTAGGTTTTGTATGTAATACTTGATTTTAGCAAGCAACCTGTTGTGATTTGAATGTAAATTTTAAGAACCAGTATCTCTACTTATAGGACTATATATTTATTGACTACCATTTTTATTATGCTCTGAATGGGGGAAATGGAAGTTGGAATAGAAGGTAATGCTTTTGTCATCCCCACGTGATAGACACATTTTGATTTTGCTCTAAATTGAGTATATTTTAGGTAGAAAATGCTGCTGTTAAATTTTCTGTGTCTGTGTTTTTGACTTCCTAGGGCTTAGGTCTAGCAGATTTAGTAGATCTTTCAGATCTAGTATGCTGTTTTGTACTTTATCTGGACAACCTGATGATGAAAATGTACTAAGGTAGCGAGCACCTCTACCACCCACTTTCCAACACTTGTTCACATAAAGGATTAACAAAAGATCAACCGTGCCTTTGATCTATCTAAATTTCCTCCAAATTCAAATCTATTGACTCATCAAGTAATATTTCTCAAGGTAAGAGGTGCAATCATTTTGAATTTTTATCTCAGGGATAAATGTTAGCAGAAAGAATGAATGTATTCCCATTAAATCAGAATATACAGTGAGTTTTCCATTTTGAATGTAAAAAGTCTTTCAGACATTTGTTTGGGGGAAAAAATGGAGTTTTAGAAAGATTTAATTTTATCTCTAAACCCCAAAGGACAAATAATGGGACTTGATTCTAAAGCCTTATACTCTTCACAAACAACTAACATTTTCAAGGTTGAAAAAGTTACTCTTAAAGTAGCATTATTCAATAACACTAACTCTCAAGCGAAAAGCATATAATTAAACATTTGCTATAAAATTATTAATAGCCCACCATTTATCTGGAAGCCCCATCTTTTCCTTTAACTCACCTCCGTAAGAAGTTTCCACACAACAGTTTAACTAAAATGCTGTTTCTGTACATAAAAGAAAGTCTCTTCCTTGTGATCCAGTTTTTGCTTAAAAACTTACTGTGCAATAGACTTTTGGAAGTATGTCATATACTGTTTTGGAGATTGTATTTTGGAGATTATGAATTCTTAGTAATACAAAGTGAAATTGTGGGTTTTTAAGATGTATCTGATGAAATAGACATTGCACATTAGAACATGAATATGAAAGAAAGGTCTTGGAATGTTTGTCCATCTTGGAAAGACAGCTGTAAAGGAGTATGACTGACTCTTTCATCTTCCTGCTTATGTATAGGTTCACATGGGACCTTAATCTCACTGCAGTTATTCCTACCACTGTCCCCAACATCAAGTGCCAAATGAAGCATCTATTTTCCATGCTTGGACTCCACTGTTTTCCACTCTAATATCAAATTGATCTCTTACAACAAATGTGTGCACAATTTTGATGAGATAATGCTGAATTCTAGAAATCTTTTTTTTTTTTTTTTTTTTAAATTCTTGGTACAGCATCCTTCAGCAATTACAACCAGAGTTTTCTCTTCAGTAGAACACTGAGATCCCATTAGTGGCAAATGATCTCTTGTGCGGTTATTTCTCCGGTCAAAGTTAATTTGACTGTAGTTACTAGACTTAAGCTAATGGTGTTTACTAATCTGTTTGCTGCAAGTGGTAAACCAAAGGAAATAATGCTGACAGAAAAATATCAGCACAAATTATGAGCAGCCAATGTACCATACAGCCCAGCCTTAGCTGTTTTTCTTTTCTCTTAATAGAAGACAGGAATGCACTAATCCACAAAGCCGCGGTTGATCTTTGAACATATTACAGAGCTTTAGTTCACCACACATCATGCACATTATATCGGATAACATTCATTGTCACTTCTTGAGGTGGATTAGTATTTACACATGAATTAACAATTAGAATTGGAGGGAGAGGAATTGAATGTGAGACTAGCTTTCTGAGGACTGCTTAATAGATAAGCTTTGCTGCACCTTTCTTAGTCATCCAGAAATATTGAACAATAACAAGCATAGCATCCAAAGCTCTCCTCCTCCCCAATTAAAGTTTTGGCCCTTTTAGATCTGACTCATTAGAAAAAAGGCTCAAATTGGCCTTATGCATTTTACATTGGTTATTATATCATATAAAACTCGGTACACGTTCTGTCAGCCATAGGAGAAAAGGCAAGTCTCAGAAGTTCAACAGGCGTTAGTTTATCTGTAATTAGTTCCTAAAAATAAATAAATAAAAATAAAATTTCACAAATTGCCCAACTGTAGAAAAAAATAAGCAATAATTCAGCCCCCTACCAAACACGAAAAGTACTTTCCAGAGTTGAGCTTTAGAATTTAATTATCCTTCCATGTTTTAAATGGAAGAAGCATCTGTTGTTATTAGGACTGCGACTACATTTAAGGCAGTAGAAATATAGTCATACAGCAACAGTAGGTTTATTTTTTTCGCCTTGTCCTACCCAAAACCTGGCACTTGGTTCTAGAGCAGTTATCTTCCCAAAGGGGGGGAAAAATGCTAGACCAATGGACTTAGGTTTAAAATATGGTTCTGATAACTAATCATGTTATGTAGAGCAAATGTAGTATGGGTTTTTAAAAACTCATGGTCAGATAACTATTCTCTCATTTTTTTTTCATAGCAAATTAAAGGCAATAATATCATGTACCTTTTATCTTTACTCTCCTAAATGTCTAATTTGTAAGTGCTTAGCATCACACTTAATACATAGAAGATAGACATGAATGTTAATTTCTTCAATATCCTTTTGTCCTTTCGATTCATGTTTAACCTTCCCAACTGGGTAAAAATATGTCCTTAGACTTGGTTAGATTTTTGGTGCCTTTAAAATATTCTTCTGTTGGGGCGCCTGGGTGGCTCAGTGGGTTAAAGCCTCTGCCTTCAGCTCAGGTCATGATCCCAGGGTCCTGGGATTGAGGCCCGCATCGGGCTCTCTGCTCAGCGGGTAGCCTGTATCCTCATCTCTTTCTCTCTGCCTGCCTTTCTGCCTACTTGTGATCTCTGTCTGTCACATAAATAAATAAAATCTTAAAAAAAAATAATTCTTCTGTTTACCTAATAGTGATCATCACCTTTCCCTCAAGGAGTATCTATCCATAAGTTGCTAAATGTACCTTTTATCTTTACTAAATGGGTTATAATCGATATTTCTTGTCATTTACATCATTACAGAATGTCATACAGTTATATTTAAGTAAAGTTTGCCATTCAGTAATATAAGAACAATCATATATTTGGAAGGGTTTTTATTTCCCTGCATCTTAAGAAAACACCTTAACCTTGGTACAGGTGGAAGGTAAAAATGATATATTAATATTTGAAAGAAAGCTCTACGGAGACTAATATCTAATATGAGGATTTATGAATAGAATATATTGATACAAAATATAATAACATTGGCGGGAATGCTATAGAGCTTATGGTGAGAAAATTATCATTAATTATATTGAGTCAGTGTTTAATGTGTTAGACACCATGCCAGAATCTCAAAGTATCTTAATTGATTCTTACCACCATCCTATGAGTTAGGTATAGCATCAGTTTTAAAGATGAGGGACCAGTTTGGCAAGTTTATCTGATTTAAACTACAACTGCAATAGATGGAAGAGTTCCAGGATAAAAGGCAGGTCAGTCTAATTCCACTGGAAATGCTCTTTCCACTGAGTTATATAGCCTTCTGTTGATAGAAGAATCTTGCTTTACTTAACTCTAAAGGAAGGAGGCTGTGATTCTCCTGTTGTATTCCCAGAACTTTGCATAGTTTCAGATATAGATTCGATGTATTTGCTTGTGGTTTGCTTTTGTGTTTGCTGTTGTTGAATGAATGAGTGTGCCATTTATCTCTTGCATCTGGCATAGGGTCTTGTATGTCTTAAATGACTTAAATAGCAATGCCCTGAAATTTAATTATAATGAAAATAAGTTCTTAATTCAGAACATCAATTGTTAAGATGCAGATAGAGGCCATTTGACAATACTCAAGAAGAAGCCTCCTGGTGAATTCCTGGCCCAAACTCCTTGCATTGTACACATGTCCCTCCACTATCTCTATCAGGTGGAAGCACATTATACACATGGACATTATACACATGTCCCTCTACTGTCTATATCAGGTGGAAGCACAGTGGTGAGGAGCATGTTGCCTTCTGATGCAGAACTTAAGGGCTTCCTTCTATTTGGAATATGTCTATGACTTTTATCTGAGTTACTAATAATCATAAATTCTTCTCTGGACTTCTAAAAAACTTCATGTTCTTCTACTGTGAATGTTAATGCAATAATTGTGCTTATATTTATGCTTTTGAATTTATCATATATTTCATAATTATGTACCAATAAAAGCTTAAGTGCAGCTCATACTGAAATACTTTCCTCTCAATAGCTGGCTTGGCATATTTTACATTTTCAATAATGTGATGTTTAGTAAAAATGTGCCAAAGGACCTAAATTAATTTGAGTAGAATTGATCTGTAGGCGAGCACTGATTTAGAAGCACAGCAAGTATTCCTGCCATCTCTCGTTTTCAGTTTTGGAAGAGAAGATTATCTCTTAGGGCAAAGATTTACAATAAAAATTAATTTTGAATCATATGCCATCAAATGGAGATTATTTTTCAGCATGCCATTTTTGTGGAACAGTCATCAACTTCTAAATCATCATAAAATGGATTTGCGGGCTAATGAGAATATATGATTTTTTAAAATTTTCTTTGTTATGGAAAATTCACAAGACGAAGCATATTTATTTAAATGTTTCAAACTTTAATATTTAACTTCAACTTTTATTGAGTTCTATTTTATAGAAAGTACTGAGGGTGATAAAGATTTGCACAGACAAAAAAGAAAGTTTGTGTGTTCCGACATCCCTGTCCGTGTTGGGAAACACGTACAAATACACTACAAGGGTATCCAGGCAGGGTCACAATAGTTGTGCTATAGGAAAACAAAATTATCTGCCCTGGTTAGAAGTAAGCTTGACCTTTGTTAATAATACCATTATCCACATTAAGATTATGAAGATTTAATAAAGTGTCCTGTGCTCCTTCTTTATTTTTCTCTTTGCTTCATTTGGGGTCTCTGTTTTCTCTCTGCTCTGTATTCTCTCTCTGACACTCGTCTTTTCCCTTATCCTTCTCTTTCCTAACCTCCCTATTCTGTGTGACGTCTGCTCTATTTCTCATCGTTCTTTAGCGTTTCATTCTTGCTCTAACTTGTTGACTTTGCAAGACAATCATTGCTTCTGTAAAATTGCTAGAGTCAAATAAAAGGGCAGTTTTCATAGTCTGCGTCAAATAGAATGAAAACACATCTAAGATGAGGGGACTTGGTGTGTATCAGACTCTGCTGCATTAGCTCATCTTGGCCTCGCTTAGACATCAGTAGAGATTATAGCTGTCAACATTTTTCAGGTGAGGAAACTAAAGCGTATGAGCGTCAGATGAGCTGGGTCCAGTCCTTGGGAAGGACCGCCCGTCACGTAGACTAAGGTGCACGACAGTGTGGCTGACTCTGGCTGCTCTTCACGTCTCCTTCCCAGGCAGGGAGCATTCTCAACCACATGTGTGAAATGGAGTGAAGTGTTCGGAAACAGTCTGTGAGCTGAAGTTTGCCCACGTTCCCATTCTGGGGACACTATTTACCTGTGTAGACCACAGGAAGGCAGAGATTAAACACCTTGCCCTAGGTTCTTCATCTGTAAAATAAATTAAGGATAATAGCTACATCATGGCTTATTGAGGATTCAAGGGTTTAACATGAGTTCAGCACATGTACAATGTCCCACAGTAAACACTCCAAAGCTTAAACAGCAGGGCTCCGGGCAGGGTGGGGGTTGGGCGGGCTGGTTGGGGGAGGACCTCTGGTTTGCAGCATTTGCTGGTTTCTGGGCTGCATATATATAATCCTGTCATGGCCAATTTCAAGCCCTGGTGTGGCATTACCAAAAGTGGAATTGGAAAGAATTGCACAGTGACATTTGGGACACAAATTTCCATTATACAGGTACATTAGATGTAAATAACTTCAAGAGCATAGATACTATTAAAATGTAGTAAAATATTTAGGATATAAATATATTTTGATATTTTCTTAACTTTGTAGTATAATTTAATTGTTCATTTGTATTATTTAATATTTTAATAAGATGTTTACACTTAACATTTCATGCAATTCCTAATTATCTGATGATTGGTTCTTTCAAGTCTTATACAAGTCAATTCCAACATACTACTGGATACTGTATGAGTTTCTATTTTTAAACAAATAGATAAGTAGATAAGCTCTGGTATAGATTCAGAATTCTTCTCAGCCGAACACCCCCTATGACAAGTGCATTAAAATTTTCAGGTGATATGAAAACTGCTTTTCATCCTTGGTCTAGGGAGTTATTGGTGATTTATGTAAGCAATTTAACTTTATTTAAAAATTAACAAGGGAAGAATAGAGTATAAGAGTCACAGAAATTTGGTAAATATACAATCTAGTTTGTGAAACACTTTACATATGAATGTTTCCCTTATTTTCAGGACTGTGATTTTTTTTAATTTCCCCATACTACCCCAAGAAATAACACAAGGACAAGATTTGGGTTGATTTTCCGATTATTTTCTAAAGTCAATGCAAATCAGGGAAGATCACCTGTTTGGCCCCCTTCTGAGTCTTTTAGAAAAAATATTTCTCAGAGTTGAGATGCATTTCATATACAGTAGTGATGAATCTTTTTTTTTTAAAGATTTTATTTATTTATTTGACAGACAGAGATCACAAGTAGGCAGAAAGGCAGGCAGAGAGAGAGGAGGAAGCAGGCTCCCCACTGAGCAGAGAGCCCGATGTGGGGCTGGATCTCCAAGACCCTGGGATCATGACCTGAGCCGAAGGCAGAGGCTTTAACCTATTGAGCCACCCAGGCACCCCAGTGCTGAATCTTTTAAGAACACATATGTTGTATTCTGACAAGTAGTTCAGTGATAGCATTCGCTCATGCTAGCAAGGTATTAAATGCCACTTTCCCCTGGGAAGTGACTCGGGCATATTTCAATATGCCACACGTCCCAAACCAAAAAGTTTTGGGAAAATAACAGTGCTCTGCACTATGCTCACTGCCCTGACCTCTATTTAAAAAAAAAAAAAAAAAAAAAGTGTAGAAGAAGAGAGGAGGGGAGAAGGAGGAGGAAGAAAAAAAGAAAAAGGAAAGGAAAGATTTTGAATAGTTTGTTCAATTCCAGAACTAGAAGTTTCCATTTCCTCTATTATTTTTCTGACACACCTGAGATATGGACAATTATGAATCATTCAGTGTGTTAAAAATACACCCAAAGCAGCCTCTTTTTAAAATGAAATACTCAGAAAATATAAACTAGCTCTATTTCTAATGGAAAATATAATGCCATTTAAACACAATTCCCTGTGTGTCATATTTTAAAAACAAGATTCCTCCATACCTTAAAATATTAAATATTTGCCAGTCCTTATTTCTCTGTATGATTTCTTTGCTTAAGGAATGCATGTTTATCTTATACCCAAAGAATCTTGAATGTTCTTTGTAAGGGTTGAAGTTGAGCAAATATACAAGCTGAACTTTTAAATGATTCCAACTCTTTCTTTTAAAAATATTTAAAAGTTGGTCTGTGCTTACAAATTCGTGGTAAGAATTGAAAGGCCTTTTCTTTGGGTTTTCTTGCTATGTCTTAAAAGTTTTAAATGTACTCTGGAACTGACACTAGAAATGGAATATTTCATGAGAAAAACAAAGCACAATGAAAAGAATAAAATCCTAAAACTTCCCAGAGTCCAATGCTGCATTTTAATATGATAAACGTGCATCTCTATTACAACACTTTTCTCCTTTCTATAGAACCCTAAATTTGTATCTTTGAGAAACTTCGTTGAGAATAAATTATGTTTGTTAAGTATACTATACCTAATACATTTTGCTAGTCATTTACATTCAAAAGGACCTGTTCTGAGGTGGGATAAATTATAATTCAGATGATAAATTTTTGGATCTCTTGTTTTTATAACACCTAAATCTTGCATATTTTTGTCAATACAATCCATCACATAGTGATACATAAGAATTAATGTTTCCATGTCTGTCCAATTTGATTATACAAGAAACTTATTCTCCTTAGGGTAACATTTTTCAGTATGAAGTCAATAGTTTACAATATAGCTTTGAATTTGAAAGAAGACTTCATAGAAATTAGGAAAAATATTATTTTGTGTGTGTGTGCTTTTTTTTCTTTTCTTTTTTTTCTTTTTACCTTAATTCAATGATGATGGTCAAGTTTCTTTAAAATATACAAGGCATATTTGGAAAAAAATGTGAGGATTATTAAAATGAAGAGACAATTCATTTTCTCAAGGTAAACATACAAAATACATATAAAAATAAGCAAGCATAATTTGAATATGAATTCTCTTCTTCGAGGGAGAATTGCAAAGGCTTGTTAGAAGAAACGTATGTTCCTTTATTGTTGTTTATTGGGTATTAGCCATAAATTAATGGTTTGAAAGATCACTTAAGTCACTGAAGTAAATATATCAATTTTTAGAACTGTTTCTTTCCTAGCTCAGAGATTTGAGAAAACAGATAACAGAAGAACCACAAATGATATTTTGGAGATATCTGGGGTTTTGAGTTGTTTGAGGAAAGAGTTTTGAGTTGTTTGAGGAAAGCATAAACAACCCAAGTTTTCCTGGCTTTTTCACTAACCAGTCTGAAACCCAGAAGCCCGTATTACATATTCATTGATTAATCTATTGAGCCTTTTTCTTATATTAAGCACTATTGGTGGATACTGAGCAGTTTTGGTTTTGTTTACAAAAAGCAGACACTACTGTATTTTAAGGGAAAAATACTATCAGAAGATATTAAATAACTTGCAGAACTTCTGGACAAATTGAATGGTCAGACTTGGAAACTATAAAATAAAATATATATAATGAGCAGTGAATTCTGGCAAGGAATTTAATGACGAGGTTGAACGGAAACAACCATTCCTAAACAAGTTGGTCCACAATAAACAATAAACTTTTGGTTATGGTGACTGTTCCAGTATAATAAAGTAACATGAAGCTTAATTTAAAAAAAGTTTGATTAGACATAGATTACAAGTGCAAATCTTGTGTATTTTAATATCAGACCTGTGCCTACATACTGGGTTTCTGAAGCTAGATATAGGATTCTTTCTTGAAATAGAAATAGAAATAAATAGCATTTGAACAAATCTCCAGAATTCAAAATATACTTCTCTAATACTTAGTCTAGTAATAGTAATAACGGAAGCTACTGTTTGTTGACCATTTGGTATGTATCATTTTTTCTTGGTTGATTTGTGGGTCATAATTAGTATTGGGTAAAAGTAGAAAGCAAGAAAGGTGACTTGAGTTGAAACGCATTATTACGTCCAATGGAATCCACAACAGTTTATTTTAAGTAATTCTTGATTTAGTGCCAAAACAGATCAGTTTTCAAATATTGGCTTTGACATTTATTAGCTGCGAAACTAAGTAATCTTAGTTACTGTACTGAGTTTGAATTTTCACAACTAATGTTGGAAACAATACCTGACTTGTAGGGATGTTATGATATTATAAAGTTTAAGTGCTCAGGTAGTTTAACATGATTTTCATAATGTCCATCATTAATATTATTCAAAAAATGGTCCAGTGATTTTAGCAAAAGAAAATATATATTACCCAAACTAAGACATTCTCCTGTCTGAGTAATGTTGCTGCATTTATGTTTTCCTGTTTGAGTTATGATGATGACTTTTGAGGAAATCCTTCTACCCAGGAACAGGCAAAAGTTCAACATAAATAAAAGGCATGTGCTATGTAAACATGTCAAGATAGGTTGGCGTGTAAATATTTTAATAAGAACAGCATGATGGGGAAAGCTGTAGGTTCTAAATTACCTGGTGTTTTCTGAGTTAAAATGAGAATAAGTGAGGTAGAAAAATTGTTAGTGTATAAACAGATGAAGAAACCATGATATAAGAAATACTGACTTTATTATCGTTATTCTGAACTCTAGCCTTGACGTCTTACTAATGTCCATATTGATTAGATCCCTGGCAATCAGCATTGCCTCTTGTTCTCTTTTTTTTTTTTTTTTTTTTTTTTTTTTTTAAAGATTTTATTTATTTATTTGACAGAGAGAGAAATCACAAGTAGGCAGAGAGTCAGGCAGAGAGAGAGAGAGAAGCAGGCTCCTGCTGAGCAAAGAGCCCGATGCGGGGCTCGATCCCAGGACACCGAGATCATGACCTGAGCTGAAGGCAGCGGCTTAATCCACTGAGCCACCCAGGCGCCCCTCTTGTTCTCTTTTTTGAGGTGAGTTTTTACATCTTGTCATTCTGTCCAAAGAATAGAAGAATGAGAGAACAAAATACTAAAAGGGCAACAATGACCCCAGAGATAGATATACACTAAACAAGTCAGAAGAGACCCAAAACCTGGGGTGGGGTTGGTGGATGGAGAATGTGATCAGATGGGTCAATAGAACAGAAACGTACACTAGATTTGGGGTATATTTTGGTCTTAGAGGAAACTGCATCCCAAAATTTTAGAGAAAGGAAAAAAATATATATATATGAAGGGATAGATTGTGACTCCTACCTTGCAGAATTTAAGAATCAGAGCAGAGGATCATAGGGGAATGGAGTTCAAAATGAAACAGGATGAAGCCAGAGAGGGAGACAGACTGTTATAGTCTCTTAATCTTCAGAAACAAACTGAGGGTTGCTGGAGGGGTAGGGGTAGGGGTAGGATGGGGGGGCTTAGTGATGGACACTGGGGAGGGTATGTGTTGTGGTGAGAACTATGTATTTTGTAGGACTGATGAATCACAGTCCTGTGCCATGAAAAAATAATACATTATGTGTTAATAATAAATTAATTAACTAGTTAATTAATTAAAAGATTTTTTTTTTTTAACTGACTTAGCCAAAGTCACGCAATAATGCATGGAAAAACTTTAGCTGGTGCTTCACTCTGTATAACTTCAGCATCCAGACTCCTTACCATTAAATCAGTGAGGACATCTTCACACCGTGTGGGTCCAAGAGCCTAAGAATATGCTATAGGAAATAAAGGTGAGGCCACATTTAGCAACATAGTAAAAGAACACTAGAGTTGTGTGTCAGCCATGTCTTAGGTTAGGATCCCCCAAAATCAGATTGTGAGGCAAGGATATAAATCTAAAGCTTATTTGCATGGTGTTCCCGGGAAGCACCCATGGGGAAATAAAGAGAGCCAGTAGAGTGTGGATTAGCAGGCAGATTACCACTCTGGACAACTAGGGCTCAGTCCAGCTGGGAAGCTCGGAAAGATAGTATGAAACACACCTTAGAGTTCTACCACTTGAGGACTGAGGTATATTTACTACAAGTCTGAGGTAAAAGTTGTTATTCATTTCATAAATATTGGTTAATTTTTTATCAAAATTATGAGATTTATATTTTTTAAAAGATACTGTATATTTATTTGAGAGAGAGAGAGAGAGCACAAGTAGGGGAGCAGAAGGCAGAGGGAGAAGGAGAAGCAGGCTCTCTGCTAGCAAGGAGAGCAATGCAGCGCTCTATCCCAGGACCCTGGGATCATGACCCAAGCTGAAGGCAGCTGCTTATCCGACTGAGTCACCCAGGCGCCCCTATGAGATATTTAAACTATACTTTGAAAATTACTGAGGTAAGTATGAGTAACATAGGGTGCTCATATACTGGACACTTAATGTTGACCAAATTAGTGCGTTTCCCAATGCCGTAGTCAAAGGGAATTTAGAAACCAGGCTGTCCTGTGGGTCCGCCAATGTTCTGTTGTGCTGAGTTTGATCTGGCATCTGGACTCTGGTCTGGATCTTCACTTACCCAACTGTTAGCTCTGACTTTTGGTTTCTTCCCATCCTAATACTGGATTCATATATTCTGGACGGTACTGGGCTAAATTGCAAGGTGTGAACTCACTGGATCAGGGCGGGAGTTAGTAGTGGACTCTGCGTGTCTTTGTTACCCCACAGCAGAAATGTCCTCAAGCTGGGCTGCAGCCTCAAGGTGAATGCTATGGGGGCAGCTGATAGAGTGTATGTACATGTGGGTGTTTGATATCTATAATCCCTTCCTTAATTAATCCTTCTACTCTGTTCACTTAAAACCGAGTATTTCCATATTTCCTAAGATGTCATATTCCCCAAGAAGTAATAGGCAAAAATCAAGCAATTAATCCTACAAAAGACAGGAGAATTATTGTTTGGCCAGGGAAGAAAACTGTGGGCACGGGTTGATTTGAAAACTGTGGGCACGGGTTTTTTTTAACCATTTATCTGAATTTGGATATACAAGTGATTGAGGAAGTTAATTTAGAACATATTTGTCTATGAGACTTTGGAGCCAAGAATATTATGGATTCTGATACTTCCAAGTTGTTTTCAGTTGGAAACGTTTCTTAAGACCTGAATTATTTTTAGTATCTGTTAGTGTGAGGTTAACAATATCTAACTTGAAAATCTAATTTTTTTATTAACATATAATGTATTATTAGCCCCAGGGGTACAGGTCTCTGAATCTTCAGGCTTACATACTTCACAACACTCACTGTAGCACATACCCTCCCCAATGTCCACCCCCCTCTCCCGACTCTCCTCCCCCAGCAACGCTCACTTAGTTTTGTGAGATTAAGAGTCTCTATGGTTTGTCTCCTTCCCGATCCCATCTTGTTTCATTTTTTCCTTCCCTACCCCCCAAACCCCCACTTTGCCTCTCAAATTCCTCCTATCAGGGACATAATATGATAATTATCTTTCTCTGATTGACTTATTTCGCTCAGCGTAATATCCTCTAGTTCTATCCACATGGTTGCAAATGGCAAGATTTCCTTTCTTTTGATGGCTGCCTAGTATTCCATATTTCCTAAGATGTCATATTCCCCAAGAAGTAATAGGCAAAAATCAAGCAATTAATCCTACAAAAGACAGGAGAATTATTGTTTGGTATATATATATATATATACCGCATCTTCTTGATCCATTCATCTGTGGATCAACATCTAGGTTCTTCCCATCATTTGGCTATTGTGGACATTGCTACTATAAACATTTGGGTACACATGCCCCTTCAAATCACTACATTTGTATGTTTAGGGTAAATACCCAGTAGTGCAATTGCTGGGTCATAGGGTAGCTGTTTTCAACTTTTTGAGGAAATTTCATGCTGTTTTCCAGAGTGGTTGTACCAGCTTGCATTCCCACCAACAATGTAGGAGGGTTCCCCTTTCTCTGCATCCTCGCCAGCATCTGTCATTTCCTGACTTGTTAATTTTAGCCATTCTGACTGGTGTGAGGTGGTATCGCATTGCGGTTTTAATTTGTATTTCCCTGATGCCAAGTGATGTCGAGCACTTTTTCATGTGTCTGTTGGACACCTGGCTGTCTTTGCAGAAATGTCTGTTCATGTCTTCTGCTCATTTCTTGATTTGGTTATTTGTTCATTGGGAGTTGAGTTTGATAAGTTCTTTATATATTTTGGATATAGCCCTTTAACTGATATGTTGTTTGCAAATTTCTCTCCCATTCTGTCAGTTGTCTTTTGGTTTTGTTGACCATTTCCTTTGCTGAGCAAAAGCTTTCAATCTTGATGAAGTCTCAGTAGTTCATTTTTGCCTCCCTTCCCTTGTGTTTGACGATGTTTTTAGGAAAAGGTTGCTGTGGCTGAGTTTGAAGGGTTTGCTGCCTGTGTTCTCCTCAAGGATTTGGATGGATTTTTTTTCTCACATTGAGGTCTTTCATTCATTTGGAGTCTATTTTTGTGTGTGGTGTAAGGAAATGGTCCAGGAAATGGTCCATCATTTTTCTTCATGTGGCTGTCCAGTTTTCCCAACACCAATTTTTGATATGACTGTCTTTTTTCCATTGGACATTCTTTCCTGCTTTTTCAAATATTAGTTGATCATAGAGTTGAGGGTCTGTTTCTGGGCTCTCTATTCTGTTGCATTGACCTATGTGTCTATTTCTGTGCCAGTATCATATTGTCTTGATGATGACAGCTTTGTAATAGAGCTTGGAGTCTGGAATTGTGATGCCACCAACTTTGGCTTTCTTTTTCAACATTCCTCTGGCTATTCGAGGTCCTTTCTGGTTCCATATAAATTTTAGGATTATTTGTTCCATTTATTTGGGAAAAAAATGGATGGTATTTTGATAGAGATTGCATTAAACGTGTAGATTGCTTTAGATAGCATAGACATTTTCACAATATTTGTTCTTCAGTCCATGAGCATGGAACATTTTTCCATTTCTTTGTGTCTTCCTCAATTTCTTTCATGCGTACTTTTTAGTTTGCCTCTTTGGTTAGGTTTATTCCTAGGTATCGTATGGTTTTGTGACTCCTTAATTTCTCTTTCTTCTGTCTTGTTGTTGATGTATAGAAATACAACTGATTTCTGTGTATTGATTTTATATCCTGACACTTTATTGAATTCCTTTATAAGTTCTAGCAGATTTGGAGTGGAGTCTTTTGGGTTTTCCACATAAAATATCATATCATCTGCAAAGAGTGATCATTTGACTTCTTTGCCAATTTGGATGCCTTTAATTTCTTTTTGTTGTCTGATTGCTGAGGCTAGGACTTCTAGTACTATGTTGAATACAGTGGTGATAATGGACATCCTTGCCATGTTCCTGACCTTAGCAGGAAAGCTCTCAGTTTTCTCTATTGAGAATGATAGTCACTGTGCGTTTTTCATAGATGGCTGATGATATTGAGGTATGTACCCTTTATCCCCAAACTGTGAAGAATTTTGATCAAGAAAGGATGCTGTACTTTGTCAAATGCTTTTAGCATCTATTGAGAGTATCATATGGTTCTTGTCCTTTCTTTTGTTAATGTATCACATTGATTGATTTGCAGATGTTGAACCAATCTTATAGCCCTGGAATAAATCATGCTTGGTCATGGTGAATAATTTTTTAAATATACTGTTGGATCCTATTAGCTAGTATTTTGGTGAGAACTGGTCTGTAATTTTCTTTTTTGGTGGGGTCTTTCTCTGGTTTTGGGAGTTTTGGGATCAAGATAGTGCTGGCCTCATAAAATGAGTTTGGAAAATTACCTTCTATTTCTATTTTTGGGAACAGTTTCGGGATAATAGGTATTAATTCTTCTTTAAATGTTTGGTAGAATTCCCCTGGGAAGCCGTCTGGCCCTGGGCTCTTGTTTGTTGAGAGATTTTTGATGACTGATTCAATCTCCTTACTGGTTATGGGTCTGCTCAGGTTTTCTCTTTCTTCCTGGTGCAGTTTTGGTAGTTTATATGTCTCTAGGAATGCATCCATTTCTTCTAGATTGTCAAATTTGCTGCTTTATAGTTGCTCATAATATGTTCTTATAATTGGGGGCGCCTGGGTGGCTCAGTGGGTTGAGCCGCTGCCTTCGGCTCGGGTCATGATCTCGGGGTCCTGGGATCGAGTCCCGCATCGGGCTCTCTGCTCGGAGGGGAGCCTGCTTCCTCCTCTCTCTCTCTGTCTGCCTCTCTGCCTACTTGTGATCTCTGTCGAATAAATAAATAAAATCTTAAAAAAAAAATATGTTTTTATAATTGTATTTCTTTGGTGTTGGTTGTGAGCTCTTCTCTTTCATTAATGATTTTATTTTTCTGGGTCCTTAATCTTTTCTTTTTGATAAGTCTGGCTAGGGGTTTATCAATTCTTTCAATTTCAATTCTTTCAATTCCTAGTTTTGTTGATTTGTTCTACTGTACTTTTGGTTTCTATTTCATTGATTTCTGCTCTGATCTTTATGATTTCTCTTCTCCTGCTGGATTTAGTCTTTCTTTGCTGTTCTTTCTCCATCTTCTTTAGGTGTAGGGTTAGTTTGTGTACTTGAGACCTTTCTTGTTTCTTGAGAAAGGCTTGTGTTGCTGTATACTTTCCTCTCAGGACTGCCTTTGCTGTGTCCCACAGATTTTGAACAGTTGTATTTTCATTTTCATTTGTTTTTATGAACTTTTTAAATTCTTCTTTAATTTCCTGGTTGACCCATTCACTCTTTAGTAGGAAGCTCTTTAATCTCCACATATTTGAGTTCTTTCCAACTTTCCTCTTCTGATTGAGTTCTAGCTTCAGAGCATTGTGGTATGAAAATATGCAGGGAATGAACCCAGCCTTTTAGTACCAGTTGGGACCTGACTTGTAACCCAGGATGTGATCTATTCTGGAGAATGTTCCATGTGCACTAGTGAAGAATGTGTATTCTGTTGCTTTGGGACAAAATGTTCTGAATATATCTGTGATGTCCATCTGATCCAGTGCATCATTTAAGGCCTTTTTTTTCCTTGTGATCTTTTGGTTAGATGATCGGTCCATTTCAGTGAGGGGGGTGTTAAAATCCCCTTCTATTATTGTATTATTGTCAATGTGTTTCTTTGATTTTGTTATTAATTGGTTTATGTAGTTGGCTGCTCCCATGTTAGGGGCATAGATATTTAAAATTGTTAGATCTTCTTGTTGGACAGACCCTTTGAGTATGATAAAGTGTCCTTCCTCATGTCTTAATATAGTCTTTGGCTTAAAATCTAATTTATCTGATACAAGGATTGTCACCCCACCTTTCTTTTGATGTCCACTAGCATGGTAAATTGTTTTCCACCCTTTCACTTTATATCTGGAGGTGTCTTTGGGTCTAAAATGAGTTTCTTGTAGACAGTGTATTGATGGGTTTTGGTTTTTTATCCATTTGGTACCCTTTATCTTTGACTGGGGCATTTAGCCCATTTACATTCAGGGTAACTATCGAGAGATATGAAATTAGTGCCACTGTATTGCCTGTAACGTGACTGTTACTGTATATTGTCTCCTTTCCTTTCTGGTCTACTACTTTTAGGCTCTCTCTTTGCTTAGAGGACCCCTCTCAATATTTCCTATAGGGCTGATTTGGTGTTTGCCAATTCTTTCAGGTTTTTTTATCCTGGAAGTTTTTTTAATCTCTCCTTCTATTTTCGATGACAGCCTAGCTGGATATAGTATTCTTGGCTGCATATTTTTCTCATTTAGTGCTCTGAATATATCATGCTAGTACTTTCTGGCCTGCTAGGTCTCTGTGGATAAGTCGCTGCCAATCTAATACTTCTACCATTGTATTTTGCAGACCTCTTTTCCCCCCGAGCTGCTTTCAGGATTTTCTCTTTGTTACTAAGACTTACAAGCTTTACTATTAGATGATGGGTGTGGACCTATTTTTATTGATTTTGAGGGGGATTCTCTGTGTTACTGGATTTTGATGCTTGTTCCCTTTTCCATATTAGGGAAATTCTCTACAATAATTCTCTCCAATATACCTTCTGCCCCTTTCTTTCTTCTTCTTCTGGAATCCCAATTATTCCAATATTGTTTTGTTTTATAGTATCACTCATCCCTTGAATTCTCCCCTCGTGGTCCAGTAGTTTTCTAAATTTTGTTATCCTTTTTCTGACTACCATCACAGACCCTGTGAATTATAATCTGTTGCCTGAATTATGCAGTAGGTGTTTAACTGATAGCTCTGCCTCTTCTCTAATGCACATTATACCTGCCAAAGTGATTTTTTAAAAAAATATAAGTGAAATCATATTTCACTTGGCTTCCCACCTCACTCAGGATAGTATCCCAACTCCTGACTGTGATTTACATGGCCAATGGCCCTACCTGTTTTGGTGAAGGACTGACACTCTGACCTCATCTGCATCAAACTCCTTGCTTGCTTTGTTGCTCTGGTCACCTTAATTTCCTTTTCCCCCCAGACTTATTGAGGTATAATGGACATACAATATTGTGCACATTTAAGGTGTACTACATGATGATTTCACACATGTATATGCTGCCAAATGATTATCACAGTTAAGATTAGTTAAAATCTCCATCACCTAAAATAATTACCCTTTTTTTGTGTGTGTGAAAAGCTTTAAAATCCATTCTTTTAACAACTTTCAAATATGTAACACATACAGTATTATTAACTATAATAACCATGCTGTATAGTTGATCCCCAGAAATTAATCAACTTGTATCTGGAAGCTTGACCAACATCTCCCTATTTCCCCTATCTCCCAAACCCTGGCAGCTACCATTCTATTCTCTGTTTCTGTGAGTTCTGCCCTTTTAAAATGATACCAGGCAGTAATTTTTTTCTCTGAATTACTTCACTTACCATAATGTCCTTAAAGTCCATTCATATTGTCACAAAAGGCATGGTTTCCTTCTTTTATGACTGAATAATATTCCACAGTGTATCTATGTAACCACATTAAAGAACAAGAATCACTCCTTTTAGTTGTGCAGGCAGATGTATTCCCTCTGGAATCACAGTTGTGCTGTGTAATGAAACTCTCACTGTGTCTGCAATAAGGTTCACAGGTGACAGGCTTATTATCAGGGGCTTGGATCCTGCCTGGTCTCTGGGTGGTTGGGACTGCTCAGTACCTGGCTCAGTAAGGTAGCACCAGGACAAGAGTCTACTTCAGGGCCTCTAGTTGGGTCCTCAGACTGCAGGACTGGTGTGTGGATAGGTGCAGTTCCTGTGAAGTTGCTGGGAGGGAGTCATCATAGTCATATTGTGGGTCCCTGGTACACAGGACTAGGCCTGGAACACAGTTGTAAGGCACTAGGACCCAGTTCCTGGGCTGTTTCCATAACGAAGCCAGAGGTCTATAGACCTGGCTCTAGAGGCCCAGATGGGCATGACTCCCACCAGGTCCCCGGGCAGGTGGACTGCTCAGAGATTGCTGAGCTGGGGGTGGGTACATGTGCGTCCGCACACACATGCACGCACAACCCTGGAGCCAAGTACATACAAGGTTCATTCAGGATATTCAGTGGTGCAGACACAAGTGTATTCTGTCATGGTTCAGACCGAGTGTGTCCTGCCATGTCCTTGTGTTGTCAGAACTGTTCAGTGACTATGGCAGGGGCAGGCTGCAGTGCAATTACAAAGTGCTTTGAGAACCTACACTTGGACTGACTTTGGCAGGCTACCCTCCAGAGCCTGTGGGACTGTGGCGGAGAGAGGCTGGAGCCCTTCCTGAGCTGCTTCTGAGTTCAAAACTGGGACCAAAGTCTGGGTGTCTATTACCGAGGGCATAGATGGGCCTCGCTCCTCCCCCATCCCTTGGTGTCTGATGCTAGTGACAAGACTAAACCCGGATGGGGCTAGGCTAGCCCTCAGGGGTAAGGAACTATTTTCTAGGTCTGTATCTGTGGCCTGGGCTCTCTTAGCAGCTGGTGTTTGAACTTGATTTCTCAAAGTGGCTCTCCTAGGTCTCAGACAGCACTGGGATTTCAACATCTCCCTACCTAGATTCTAAAGTGTATTTTTATGCATGGATAGATGCCAAATTATTGTTGAAGGAAAGATAGGAACAGGCAACTTCCCCTTGGGCGACCTTGCTGATAGTCTTTTCTCATGTTAACGTCCTAACTGCTCTTTTGTATTTTTTTTTTTTTTTCTGATTGTTCTTTTAACAGGCGAGACACACTCCCATCCTAGGCCTTCACTGTATTCCCACTTCCTCTTTATTCTGAAACAATTCTCATCATCTGCCTGTTAGTAGCATGCCCTCACTTCATTTAGATCTCTACCCAGATGTTACCGTATCATAGAGAACTTTAGGACTAATTGGTTGGAATCAGTATCCCAACACTTTCCATGCCTTAACTCTGTTTTATTTTGCTTCATTTAATTTACTTGTTTTATATTAATTTGTTGATTTTTTTTTCTACACAGATACTTAAAATCTGTTAGAATGTGGAATTTGTGTGTTTCTGCTGTATATAGCTCATTGAATGAATGGGGTTTTGGGTTGAGAATTAAACAGAAATCATATTAAAGTATTACCATGGTGGCTGTGGCTCAATTTAAATTATCTGTATGTTTTGTTTGTTTGTTTAAAGCGGAGGTCAGCCCTGTAGCTCTTGGGCAAATATGGCTCCGCACCTGTTTTTGTAAATAAGTTTGTCTAAGTTTGTAAATAAGTTTGTCTATGTATCATCTACAATGTATTGCACTGTATTGCTGTTACAAGACACAGTTGAGTCATTGTGACAGAGAGTAAACAGCCTGCAGAGAGTAAGATACTTATTATTTGCCCTTTACAGAAGGAAAAAAAGAAGAAAAAAAAGGCTTTTAAACCAAAAGAAATGAAATACAGAAGTGGGCCAAATGAATGACAATAGTAAGAATGAATGAATGATTAAATCTCCTGCTTCTTGGGTAATGGGAACAGCCAGCAGTATGAATTTCCATTTGACTTTTTCAGTATTGGGTTTAGGCGAGCAAACTCCCTTATTTTAACAAAACATAGAATTTTATCCTTTGCACATTTAAAAATAAGATACTTGGACTCATTGAACTCAAGCCCAGAAACTGAGGATTTCCCCAGGGTCACAAAGGAGGTCTGTTGCCATTCGGAGGTAGAGTCCTGGGTCTCTTGTCTTTCCCCAATGTGTGTTTGGGTGTCACAAAAAATAAGCCATTTTGGCACTTTTCTTAAAAGTTGATTAAAGCCTGCAGTGCTATTATTGTCAAAATGTTGTTTCCAATTCTCTTCTCAATTAGTAAAATGGATATTTTAAAGAGAAGCTTAATTTTTAAATGCTTTCTTTGATGAGGAATACGTGCTTTCATGGCTGAGTACAAGTAAATGAGGGTTATATTTTGTGTCTTCTTGAGATACTGTGCACACTGGAAAGAATTATCACTCCTCTCGTTGGACAAAATGATGTTTGAGCAATTTTTGTTTATTTCTTGGCACAAGAATGTAAATCCCCCCCGCCATCTAACCAAGTAGAGGAAAAATTAGTGTTGCAATATAAAAGAGGTAAGTTTTTTTTTTTTTTTTTAAAGGAGCATTGTAAGAAGAATCAGAAACCTGGATTCCATTCTGGAAACTCTTTGGTAAATTTGAAGAACTGTCAAATATATACAAGTATATATATTTAATAATTACCATGTTCGTTTTTATTTTCAAATTGGCTTCCACTATAATTCTTGGTTCATAGTTGATTTTCACAAATACCTGTAGAGAAAGTTAAAGTTAAAAGAGAAAATGTAGAGTTTATGGTTAACAAAGAAAAATAAAGGACATTATACATACAAAGTAAAAAAACTATTTTACAGCAGAGCCTTTTGTGATAATAAAAGCTGGGATTTGGAGAATTAAGAGGATGTTAATAAGCCTTATAAGCCAGGCCCAATATGTTTTGTTGTGTTTTGTCATATTTTGTTTTTAAGTTTAAAAGACATTTAGGGGGGCGCCTGGGTGGCTCAGTGGGTTAAGCCTCTGCCTTCAGCTCAGGTCATGATCTCAGGGTCCTGGGATCGAGCCCCACGTCAAGCTCCCTGCTCAGCGGGGAGCCTGCTTCCCTTCCTCTCTCTCTCTGCCTGCCTCTCTGCGTACTTGTGATCTCTGTCTGTCAAATAAATAAATAAAATCTTTAAAAAAAAAAAAAGACATTTAGGTGGAGGTAGGGCAAAGTACCTTTGCTTACTCGGAAAAGGGCCAGGATACATCTTTGGGGACATATGAGCATTTCTCCACTATTTAAGCCACAGTAAAGAGAGTAAATGTAACACCAACCAGTCAGTATAAAAATTACCCAAGTCCATGTACATTTAGAAATCACCATTATATCCTCTAAAGTGGTGAATGGGTCCAGAGTAATACCACAGAGTGGAATAAAATAGGGTTATGTTTGTCAAGACTTTTCGCATTGCTAAGAAAGAAGCACAATTCTAATTCGATTGCATTGAAAGAAACTGGGGGTGGTAGGAGTTAACTGGCTTATGGAACCAGAAGATACAGATTTACCTCATCTTCACAACTGGGTGAACCTGAGGGTTCAAATAATTTGTTCAGGAAACTGTTCCTTCCATTGCTTAGACCTACTTTACTCTGGGTTGACTCTGTGCTCCAGCAGTTTTCTCTGTGTTGGAGTACCAGGTGGATAACCTCAGAGTTCATTTAATAAAGGAAAACATGTGAAACTCTCTTGCCTAGTCATCATCCCCTATGTGAGTGTATGGTCTAGGCAAGGATAGAGAAGGCACATCTATCTATTTCCTTTGGAAATTAAAAGACAAGTCTTGGGAAACTAACCTTCTTAATCAATGTAATGATTCCTCTGTATTAATTAATATAAACTTTCCTCCAGATATGTAGAATAAATTTTGATGTCAATTGTGAGGACTTGCCATTTTTGATCTTAGCATGTGAGCCTTAGAAGTTACCACCGTGTTCAAACAACAGGTTAGAAAAACTGGGCAAACTGAAAAATCACCAACTATTCTTAGATCCATAAGAGAAGTGAGGTCAGAGAATGCCCCACCCAGCTGGGGTTTCTATAACAAACTATTACGGACTGTTGACTTATAAACAACAGAAATTCATTTCTCACAGTTGTGAAGGCTAGAACTCAAGATCCGAGTGCCAGCGAGGTTGTGTTCGGAGAAGAGGCCTCTAGCAGGTTTGTGCATGACTGTCTTCTTGGTGTATCCCTTCCTCATACAGCAGAGAGTGGAGAGAGGGGCAGCAAGCTCGCTCACGATACTTGTGAGGGCTCTCATCCCACTCCTGAAGCCTCCTCCCTAATTACCCCCCAAAGGCTCCTCACGGCACCGCCACACTGGCAGACATGAACATGCAGTCCATAGCACAGGGAAACTCTCTACCTCCAAATTAAGGAGGCAGGAGGCACGTACAGAGAATGGCAACTTCCACAGTGGAAATCTACAAACGGAAACCTCCAGGGGAACCGCTGGCAGGGTAGGAAAACCTGACATGTCACTGACAAATTGCTAGGGACTTTGTGTACAAGTTTGAAACATAAAAACTCCAGGGGGACCTCATCATTGGAGGGCCACCACACTTGTGTGAGTTTTACCTACTGGAGCTCTCTTCGGTTCTCACAGTGAATAGTCGGAGAAAAATCCTCTTGTGTCTCAGGCAGAGACAGAGGAAAAGGAACCATTCTGAAATATCCCCGCTAATTCTGTTCTTGTTATTAACAAGGTCCTTCCTCAGGGGAAACTATTCAGAGACTAATATCTTGAAGCTTTATCAGAGCCTGACTGACCTAAGGGGAATGAAAATACCCAGCTCTTGCCCCATCCACCCTTCCATGAAGGAGAAAGGAAATACTGACCTCTAGCCTAGTTCATCTGTGTGCCTGTCAAGAAAACAAAACAAAACAAAACAAAAAACAAAGAAAAAAACTACAAGGCATCCTAAAGGAAAAATATATAGTTTGAATGAAGAGAGAAAGCTTTAAAACCAGACTCAGAAATGGCACGAATGTTAGAATTATCAGACCAGGAATTCAAAATTACTGTGATTAAAACTTTATGGGTTCTAATGGATAAAATAGATATAATGCCATAACATGGGAAATGCAAACAGAGAGAAATTCTCAGAAATAACTTGAAAAGAAATTGTGGAGATTAAAAAACACTAACAGAAATGAAGAGTGTCCATGATGGGCTTATTAATAGATTAGGATGAGGAAAGAATCTCTGAGCTTGAAGGTATTGAAATAGAACCCTCCAAAACTGAGAGCAAAGAAGAAAAACAAAACAAAACAAAGAAAAAAAAACCAGTATAGAATATCCAAAAATAGTGGGGAAATTACAAAAGGTATAAAATACACATCATGGGAATGCTAGGAGGAGAAGAAAGAAAGAAACAGAAGAAATACTTAAAGCAAAAATGACTAAGATTTCCCCCCAAATTAATGGTAGATGTCAAAGCACTTAGAAGCAACCAAAATCTTTCAGGTAAAGGGCTAAATAAATTGTGAACATGAAGATAATCAAATATTATTTAAGCACCAAAAGGAAATGAGCTATCAAGCCATGAAAAGACAGGGAGGAAATTTATTTATTTATTTTAAACATTTTATTTATTTATTGGACACAGATCATGAGTAGGCAGAGAGGCAGGCAGAGATAGGGGGAAGCAGGCTGCCTGCTGAGCAGAGAGCCCGATGCAGGGCTCAATCCCAGCACCCCAGGATCATGACCTAAGCCGAAGGCAGAGGCTTTAACCCACTGAGCCACCCAGGCACCCAGGGAGGAACTTTAAATGCATATTACTAAGTGACAGAAGCCAATCTAAAAAGTCTACATTGTGTGTGATCCCAACTGTATGACATTCTGGAAAAGGCAGAATTGTGGGGATGGCAAAAAGATCAGTAGTTGCCAGAGCTAGGTTAGGAGGGAGGGAGGAATGGGTAGGCAGAGCACAGACGATTTTTAAGGTGGTGAAACTACTACTCTCTGTTATTATTAATGGTCGATACATGTGATTATACATTTGCCCAAGCCCACAGAATGTGTAACAGCAAGAGTGTATGCCAACGTAAGCTATGGAGTTTCAGCGATGATGTGCCAACATAGTTCCCATTGTAATGTGTGACAGTTGGTGTTAGTCATGGGGAGGTTACATGCATGTGTCTGGGTAGGTGGTATGTGGGGAAACTTCTACCTTCACAGCTTTGCTGTGAACCCAAAACTGCTCTCTGCTGAGAGAAAAATTAAAGTCCATTTAAATTTAAAGTCCATTTAAATTTTCATGAAAAGTGTGAATTTTAGTGGTTTATTTAATGAAATAAACTCACTCCATGGCTCCCATCTGGTTCAAGGGATGAACCGAGTTCTAGGCTACTCACTATGTGTAGTAAGAGGAGGCCCTCCAATCTGCCTGATTTGGGGCAAGGAGGCTGTGTTTCAGAGCTGACAGCCAGAAATGTACAGGAACAAAGGTGGAAAGAATGTACAGAAGGTAGAGATGTAAGGCAGATAAAAAACGACAAGAAATCCAGTCCTGTGTTAAGGAAGTAACCTAACATTTATCTATATTGATGAGAAAGGAGGGGACAGGAGAGCCTATAAAGGTGATTATTACTCTTTTTAATTCAGAGAGTGGTCCCCTAACTGTACAGAATCTCCAAAATGCAAAGTAGATATATTGACTATCACAATGTACATTTAAATTGCTTTATTTGGCTTGATTTCCTCTTTGCGCAAACATGGAATAGGTTTTACAAAGGAAAGGTATATATATAGATTTTAGAGATTATCTTTCCCAAATGTTTAATGTTAACATTAAGTGGACTGAGGACCCTCAGAGGGTTAAAATGCCCTTTCTAAATAACCAGCAATCTGCTCAAGACCTGCATTCTATGCATTCTATTCTCAGGTGTGTGTGTGTGTGTGTGTGTGTGTGGCCTCTCATTTTGATTTTGTTTTCTTCTTATAGTCTCTCTCTCTCTCTCTCTCTCTCTATATATATATATATCCTCTCTCTATATATATATGCAGGTCCTCTACATTGTAACTGCAGAATTGTAAGGACATTATTATGCAGTCAGAAAATTCAAATAGAGGGGAGGAAACTAATATTTATTCCATACCTGTGATAATCTGAACTATGTGCTGAGAACTTTAATGATTCACTGGACCAAACTATATTAAGTATCTATTATATACTGACTCTGAGGACAGAGAGTGAAAGAGACAGGCAAACTCCTTTCTGTCACAGAGTTTATAATCTGAAGATTTTGGTAGTCACTCTGAAAAATAATGAGTGGACAGTACACAAGGAAAAGCATGATGGGGCAGGAATCACTAATTTATGTTGTGAATTGGAAGATGGATCTGAAGAGGTGAGCAGAAATGCAGATTGTATAAGTGGCCAGTCTTCTGTAAATCTCCAGAAGGAAGGTTGTGAGCAGGGGGAAACAGCAGTACAAACGTGTTACAAATTAATATAGTGGCGTATGTGACTTACAAAGACTGTTTGAACCACTGTGAACTCTAGAATGGGTCATATGATAGTCTGTAAATTTTGGTAAGGGGTTGGATTGTACCAGGTGAAATAATTAGAAGATTTGAAAAATGGAGAGAAATATGTTTTTTTTAAAGATTTGTTTATTAGCACGTACACACATGAGTCTGGGGAGAGGAGGGTATCTCAGGCAGACTCCACTGAGCACAGAGTCCTATGGGAGGTTCCATCTCAGGACCCTGAAATCATGATGTGAGTCGAAATCAGGAGCCTTATGCTTAATCCACTTAGCCACCCAGGTACCTGGAGAATTTATTTTTTTTTTAATATCACAAGAACCTTCTGTTTCAGATATTATTGTGCCCATTTTGTGGATGGGAAAATTAAAGCTCAGAAGTGCCTATAACAACTCAGTGCCTAAAATAGCATTCAGAATTGGTTCCTAAAAATTGATTGATTCAAAAATTATTATAATGTCCTTTTTCATTCGACTGGAGTGCCTCTTACTGTAGCCATTAGTTCAATTTTTTTTTTAGATTTTTTAAAAATTTATTTACTTGACAGAAGGAGCACAAGTAGGCAGAGTGGCAGGCAGAGGGAGAGGGAGAAGCAGGCTCCATGCTGAGCAGAGAGCACAACTCAGGGCTCGATCCCAGGACCCTGGGATCATGACCTGAGCCAAAGGCAGGTGCTTAACTGACTGAGCCACCCAGGTGCTCCTAACTCAATTCTTTTTTTTTTTTTTTTTTTTTAAAGATTTTATTTATTTATTTGACAGACAGAGAACACAAGTAGGGAGAGAGGTAGAGAGAGAGGGGGAAGCAGGTTCCCTGCTGAGCAGAGAGCCCCATGCAGGGCTCGATCCCAGGATCTTGAGATCATGACCCGAGCCGAAGGCAGAGGCTTAACCCACTGAGCCACCCAGGTGCCCCCTAACTCAATTCTTTCCCACAAAACTAGAACCATATGATATGGTTGGGGAAAAAAAAAGACATTTCCATGAGAAATAAAAGATTTTACATATATATATATATATATATATATTTTCCCTATCTGCATTCACACACATTCTTAATGCCTTCTTCATTTTATTATAATGTTCTTTAATTTTTTTCAAAGCTGGATATCAAAGTTTTCTATCTTTTTATTTCATTGTTTTTGAAAACCAAGATCTTTTAAAAACATTTCTTGTACTAAACTGAACAGTCTGAATAAACTCAAAATGCATGAAAACAGTATCTTAAATTTGAGAATCAATAGTTAAAAATAATGACTGAGGTTTTTATCACATTGGTTAATTGTCAATCTGCTGAGCAACATTTTTCAACTGTTGCCTCTTTAGTCATTGTTCTTAAAGTAAGATTATCTATAATTAAGGAGATTGACCTGAATTAATATTTTCACACCTTTTGCTAGCTTTGCCGGGGATAAGTAGCAGAAATGTGGAATGATTTCTCTCAGTGTTTTTTCCTTTCCTTCTGTTTTGAAATTGCTTTAATTTTCTATTTACACACTGCATTAGTAGACATGGATTAATTCTGTTTTTTTTTTCCTTGTGAGTCACACAGCATCCAAGATTGTTAATATTATCCTACAGCATAAAAGAAAGCACTAGATTGAGTTCAGTTTTATAAAACACACGCATAGGCTGCACACACACACTAATCCCACATGAAGTAGATAGTGGCCTGTGGATCTGACAATGTTATTGGTCTTGACATGTTTAGCATATCTGCAGATTACTTGCAAAATACCACAGTGTAAGGTTCTCGCATCTGCAGGAAATGAGAGAAGCAAGTAAGTTGAATAATAGGAGTAAGATTCTGATGTTTCATTATAGCTTAGAATGATGTACCCTACCCATATGAATTCTGTTTGCATTTAAGTTATTCAAGGCGGAAGCAATAACGCCAGAAAAAATAAAAGCAAATATAGAGGGTGCAGGGAAACATTGTTTCAGAGGTGAGCATGTGAAGAGGAAGAGCTGGGTGGGGCGCCTGGGTGGCTCAGTGGGTTAAAACCTCTGCCTTTGGCTCATTTCATCATTTCAGGGTCCTGGGATCGAGCCCCACATGGGGCTCTCTGCTCAGCGGGGAGCCTGCTTCCTCCTTTCTCCCTGCCTGCCTCTCTACCTACTTGTAATCTCTATCAAATAAATAAATAAAATCTTTAAAAAAAAAAGGAGGAAGAGCTGGGTCTGTGGCAATGATTTGAGGTGGCTTCCAGAGAAACTGTGTCTCGGGCTGCCATTTGTAGGTATTTTGGTCCTGATTGGCAGGGAACATATCCCACACATTGTATTTGGCTCCCTTAAATGATAATCTGATAGAGTGAAGGACTGGCAAAGGAAGGACATGGAATAGGAAAGAAACTCAATAATAACTTGCTCCGATTTTTAAAATGGTTTCAGAGAAAGATTGTGTTCAACTTCCAGATCCGTCTGTTGGGGATCTAAGATTAGTGAACAGAGCAGAATATATAAGGTTCTTGGTGCTTCAGGCTATGTACATGGTTAACTTTCCTTATCTGTGGAACAGGGAGGTTACATGTTTAGAGAGTGTTTGTTGGATGAAACCAGATAAGGCATCACATGCATATGCCTGACTACTTTGAGATGGTCAGTGAAGCTTATCTCTCATTTTTTTTTTCTTTTTATAGTAATTATTAAAGAAAGAGATGATAATTCTCAAAAATAGAATATCACTCAGAAAGATATTATCTCCCTTCCCCCAAAATCATTTCCTCCCTTAAGATTGCCCATAGTGGCCAAGAGCAGCTGCAACCGTCTCGTGCTTTAACTGAAGAGGCCATACCCACGGCATTTTCATGTACAATCTGACATCAAAAATGCTGGGATGCATTTCGTAAATAAGAGAAATGGAAAACTAAGTTATTTTGGAATAACACTCTAGCAAGAGTCAAGAATAATTGAGTGGGGGATTGTGAGAGGAACATGGTTTAGGAACGCGAGTTCTTAGCTTACTTTTAATGTCTGTAACATGGCAATTTCCAAAGTAGTTGAACAGTGATGGATAGGACCGGTGGCATGAATAGGACAGAAAAAGGCCATTGGGGATATTCTCATTATCCCACTATCGTTTTCCATTAGTGGTCTTTAGCTCATCCTGAACAGGAAGAACAGACAAACAAACATATAAATCAGGATTAGGTCATTTTAGCAGTTCTTTAATTCTTCAGATACAGTTCTCTGAGGCATATTCAAATGTAGGACATACCCATAATAGGTAGATTCTGTTTCTGATTTGTCAGCCTTACCTGCATTCAGTTATTTCCTGTTCTTCCCCCCCGATGTTCTGTGATCTTGTGATCACACTCCTTTCAACCATATAAATGTGATCAATTGAATGGAAAGGAGGAATGTCAGCTTTTGATACCCCACTTCTTCGCGTGGGTCCCTACTCCGTGCTTTAGATAGGAAATGTGATTCAGTCATCACAGCAAGCTAGGAATCAGACTTACAGTGTGTTACCTACTCAGGGATCCCTTGATGGGTTGAGTAAGGATTCAAATCCAGGGCTGTCTGGTTCCAAAGCCCGAGTTCTTCCCTTCATATCATGCTGTAATCTATGTCCAGTAAAATGGCAGTATTAGGCTTCGTCACTCACTGTGTAATAGAATAATTTTCCCACAGGAAATAATGCAGTGGGACAGCAAAAAGGCCTGCACTGCAGAGGAGTATAACAGCCATCCCCCTCCTGGGGGTGTGTTTGCTTGTGTTTGCCTGTGTGTGCTGTGACTGTGACTCTGTGTGTGCTTATGTGTGTGAGTTTCCCATGTACAGAGTGCTAGACCTCTGATGGAATGGATGGCTTCATGAAATTCTTGAAATTATATCACCAAAACATCCACCTCTCACAAGGGCAGCGCCAGAGCAATACCTACAGAGAATAGCAATTAGCACGTTCTAAAATAGTCTAATTAATGCAAAAATCCTATTTCACTAGCAACCAGAATAGGATTTTCATTTTAACCCATTATTAGTAGTCCTGTTTTATGAATACCGTTACTTGATGTAATTTTGAGGGGAAATTAAAAAATCAAAATAATCATGATTCATTGAAAGAGATGTTTAACCTTTCCAAGAGTTACTTCTAACGTTCACCACCCAGCAACTGCAACTGAGTGATAAGGAACCAGGTTGGAGACCGGGGAGAAGGAGATTATCAAGTATGAACAATTCATTTGAGTACTTCTCTGAAACTCAGTGGGCAACATAGGTTGAGTTTACAGTCTCAAACCTGAAATTTAAATGCTAAATTTTTCTGGAGAAGAGTACAGCAATCTCAAATTGTCCTTTTTCTGCCAATACTGATTTATTTACATACACTTAAAATTAAGAGATCTAAGCTGAAATCTACGTACGTCTTATGCTCTGACTCCATTGTTTGATGGTCTCAGATAACATGGTGTCAGGATGGCCAGTCCCCTCACCACACTCTGCTGTCCGCATGGAGGTCTCCATGCTGCCCTCCACCGTAGCCTCAGACATGATGTGTATCTTTGCACCATGTGCAGGACAGCGAGCTCTGCAGAACCGATCCTGCTGGGTCTAAATAACCATGACCAGAGACTTCAGTGTGTAGTGGGGTGGAGGGGGTTTTGAGCTTCAGGAAGGAGTCAGTCTTCCTAGTTCTCTTGTTACAGAATTTAGGATTAATTTATGCTATTCAGTGGGCTTGGACATTCGAATCCATCCTAGGCTTTACTTGAAGAAGTTGAACTAGATGCGGTTAAACACCTCACAAATTTTTGAGATAACCTGTACTGGTTCGCAGAGGCTAAGGCTGGTGTGGCTGTGGGATAAAGAGCTGTGTCTTCTGCCCATGGGCTCTTGTGGCCTTTTTCCTTTCTCTCCTAATGGCTTCAGAGAAAAAAAAAGGCCCAGTAGAAGAATGGTGTTAGGGTCCACTTGTCCTCATCAGTTTCATAGTAATGAGAGTGTCTCTTGGGCATTCTGACTTTCCCCTTCTTTTTCCTCTGAGTTTCAGTACTGGGTTGGGAGACTCCATGGCTTCCATCGTGTTCACTCATAAAAACTTTGCTCCGCGAGGTTCAGATGAGGGGTTCCACTATGGGACCTTCAACTGCAAGGCTGAGACAAGGAGTCCCTTACAGGACCTTTAGCTGTCTCTACAGTGAGCTTGCTGGTGCTGTCATCTCCTGCAGTCACATACACGTGCTGCTCAGTGGAAAGAGACCAGAAATTTCTGTTGACAGTCTGGAAGTACTCTCAGGAGAAGGATGTGTTTGCTGTGCTTGATACAGGCACAGTAAGACTAGGGATGAGTGGGAAGAGCCCTGCCTGGCCATGCTGGTCTCCCTGCTCCTGGATCCATAAAAGCTGATCCTGCTAGTTCTGGGCTTATCTGTCCTGGGTCTGCATGTTTGGTTTCTACCCCAGAGCATTACCAAAAGATGTGGCCCCAAACACCCCAGGAAACCGGTGAAGGCTCTTAATTTTTTTTTTTTTAAATCTATTTATTTGACAGGCAGAGGCTACAAGTAGGCAGAGAGGCAGGCAGAGAGAGAGGGGGGAAGCAGGCTCCCCACTGAGCAGAGAGCCCAATGTAGGGCTTGATCCCAGGACCCTGGGATCATGACCTGAGCCAAAGGCAGAGGCTTTAACCTAGGGAGCCACCCAGTGAAGGCTCTTGATGCTAGCTTGGTCTTTATGTTCTTTCCCTACGAAACTCCATAACCTGGACAGAGAAGGAAGAAAAACAAGTGATGAGAAGCAAGTGGGACTAGAAAAGGCTGCTCCCTTCCTTTCTGCAGCTGAATAGCTCATGAGCTTAGAATGAGAAGAATCTTTGAGATCATCAAATGCTGTCTCCTGCTTGATGCAGGAATTCCCTCTAGAGAAACACTCCTACACACACACACACACACACACACACACACACACACACTAGGCATTCCAGTGTTTTCACAATAGTTCTAATTCACTGGGTGATATTCTCAGGAACTTTTATACAGTTGTGTTAGTATTACTTCAGAGAAGATTCCTTTAAATAAAACTGCTGGTCAAGGAAGGTACATAATTTTGATAGTAACTAAAAAATCACGCACAGGGATACTCATTGCCATGGATGTATTCACATCACACAGTTTCTGGATCAAAGGAAGGACTTTATCATGGTTAAAAAATATCCCACAGCAGATCAGACTGCCCAGGTTTGGGGAGTAAGTATTCAGAAATAGACTGGATGGTCGGGATGTTGTCTGGGGTTCTACAGCACTGCGTGTGGGATGAAAGCAACGGACTTCTGAGGAATAGCTACAAGTCAGCCTTGTGGGGGTGGGCATTTTGGAGAGGTGCTAAGAGCCTCTCCAATGTGTCAAGGCCTCTACATGGTGGCTTACATGGCCCTGAACCCTTCCAAATGCAGTTCTTTTTCCAGGGGAGCCTAAGAAAACATCAGGACCAGCTTGTAGGTGTTCTGCCAAAGTTCCTTGGCCTTATCTTCTGGAATCACTGCAGTGCCACATTCCTGGGCTTTGGGCCTCTGTCTCAAATTCAGGTTTGCCTGCTGTGTCTCTCACCAGGATGGCCTGAGTGTTGTAGCAACAATCCTAGGTGGAGACATGCGGTGTCAGAGGTAACCAAGGTAGGGCTTTTCCAACCAACAAAGACTTTTTGCATCTGAATGAGGCCTGGTTGAAAGGTAAAAAGAACAGCCTGGGGCAAACTTCAGTTAGAGCTGCTGCTTTTCAAATCATGGACACATGTTTTACAAACTTGAATGAAGCAACCTAATGAGCTCGAGGTCTTCCTGAGCTCGTGGCCTCTTGCCTGGATGCCAGCATCCATGTCTGGCCTATTCGTCCGAGCTTGGAGCTGGTCCAGTGAGCAGCATGACGTCAGCTAGTGCAAGGCTAGGGGCTGGATGGAATAGGACTTGGTGCCCATGGTTGCTATTAGGACATGGCATGTCTCTCTCTCTCGGTCAAATAAATAAATCTTAAAAAAAAAAAAAAAATCAAGGGTCAGATGCTCAACTGATTTCACCACCCAGGCACCACTCTTCCTTTGGTTATCTTTTACTCTTCTTTTCTTTTTAGTTTAAGGGACGCAGAGTGTGTGCAAAAGAACACGAGAGGAGTGGAGAGCCACGAGTGGCAGGACAGAAAGGGAGAAGCAGCAGACTCCCTGCTGAGCAGGGAGCCCTACACAGAGCTCCATGCCAGCACCCTGGGATCATGACTTGAGCTGAAGCAGATGCTTAACTGAATGAGCCAACCAGGCTCCTTTTTGTTATCTTGATTAATTTTCTGGAAGATATCTTCCATCTTCCATATATAGCATCTCTCTCCCCCTTAAATGTGTGTGTGTGTGTGTGTGTGTGTGTATGACTTAATGATCTTAAATGACTGAATTATCTTTAAATTGTGTGTCATTTAACACTATCCTTAAAAAAGTTTGATGTTAATGAATTCATTTAAATGTAACTACTCTTTCAGAGAGTCCAGCACTCTCTGCTAGAATATGAAAATTATGCCTTTCTTTCACTTTATGCTCCAGTTTACATTTTTCCTCAACAGCTCCAATCAGGTGAATGATTTTGAGCAAATGATTGTCAGTCCAACCACAGACCAGAGCAGACAAACCTTGTATCTGGCTGCCTTCCCCATGCTTTGATAAACATGGTAGCATTGCGTAGTTATCCGAGCAGGGGGTTCTGCTACAACATATATCCAAACCCCAGTTCTGTCCCTTCTGGCTATGGGGCATTAGGCAAGTTTCTTAAATTCTCCGAGTTTTACTTTCTTACCTGCCGTGTGGGCATAGTAGCATCACCTTCATAGGTATGAAGTGAGAATTTAATAAGCTGCTGTGGAGAAAGCTCTTAATTTAGGGATTAATGTTTAATATGTACTCAATGAATGGTAGCTGTTCCTGCTAATGAGTTTCAAGTATATCTTTCACATAGCCATCAATCTAGATAAAAATAAAAATTTCTAATTGAGCAGCTCTTTCAATCTGTTTAAGGCATTAGATGTTCTCCTCCTTGGCTCTGTGTACACATAGGTAAGGACACAGAGTCACTGCCAACAAACTAATTTCCCTGAGATCCTGGGAAGTAAGTAGCCCTTTTCTGGAGCAGAGCACAAGGTTTGCAGTGATGTGTGGCAGGTGAGCTGTTGTTTTGCTCTCAGGATTTCTGCCCACGTTGGGCTGAGGAGAGGATAGAGCACAGCAGGCATTTTTATAAAGGCCCAAGGGATAGATATTGGAAGGAGAAAAAACAGTCATTGAATTGAACACTGAAAATTCAAAGCAGAGAGGAAATTTCCAACTGAGCCTTCAGTTACATTCTCAGGAGGGAGTCAAGAATTTAAAGACAAAGGAGTGAGACTGGGCTCTTCTTGATGTGCTGTTGGGATCTTTGGAGCTTTGTCATGTTGTTTTATTTCTTATCACCTCTACATGTATTGAATACCTACTACATGTTAGGTCAGGCATTGTAAGCTAAAAATTACAACATTGTCTCTGGTTTCCAAGTGTTTAATGAGGATTGGGGTAGGAATGGATAAATACATCCGTAGTGAGCGATATGATGGAAGGGAAGTTATCTCAGAGTGACATGCACTAATTTATACACAGGAAGGAGAGAGCCTTTCAGGGTAGGGGAACATTGAACTATAAGTTGCAGTTAGCCTAGGAATAACTCAGACCAGGATGGGGCATGATAATCATTGCAGAATGAGGGACCAGTTTGTGCAGAAGTCAAAGGCAAGACTGACCATCCAGAGAATAGTCAGTAGTTCATGTTAGATCAGCGCCGAGTAAGTGATAAAACTTCGGAGAAGGCTGGAGAGGGAAGCAGGATGGAGATGACTGAGGACCTTGAAGATTTTGTGAAGGAGTTTAAATTTATCTTATATATCCTGAGCTGTGGGAAGGACATGAGTAAATCAGTCTCTTCACAAGATTAATTCTGGATCCAATGAGGACAGTGGACTGGAAAGAGTTAAGGGCTAAACAAGGAGAAAGATACTAGCATTTCCAGAAGGTCTGGAAAACTGGTAAAGCGCTAGGTGTTGACCTGAGCCTGAAAGAAGAAAGGTGTGCTTGGGTTTGTCAAAGATGAGAGTGATGACCACAGAAACTGTGCAGTTGGATCCTTGTAGTCTAGGACTACATCATGAAATCTTGGGTTTTGAAAAAACCAAACTAATTCAACTCTTCATCCATTCATTTGTTCATTAGTCCTCCACTGAATCAACATTTAATAAACACTGTGTTCTAGGACCTGTGCTAAGGATGGCAGATATGGAGATGGTGCCAAAGACTGTGCTTTGAAACATCTCATTATATTTTTTAATAGTTGAAATAGACATATTTTATTATATTTTATACATATATTTTATTATAATGTGGTGTACCCAGGGCTGTAGTAGAGTGTGCTCAGAAGACGTCCTTATGCTCTGTGGTTTCCTCTTGAACAAGGTTAAGGGGACTGGATGGTCCCATTGTATTTCTAAAAAGAATCTAATTAGATACTTGGAAACATAAACAGATGATGTTATTTCTGAATTTTTAAACTAATCTTTGAGGATTGTGCTGGAAGCAAAAGATCTAGTCTGGAACCTTCCCTCTTCTTCAAGTTTTGGGGCAGTAAGGCCTGGATTCAAATCCTAGCTAAGTCGCCTGCTATTTTGACTGACCTGGAATAAATCTATCAACCTTTATAAGACTTCGCTGTTCTTATTGGCAAGTTGTACCTGAATGCTCTTAAACAATTGGAAGAAACACGCTCTAATTTAAAACTAAACCAACAGTGTATGTATCACAAGCTTCACATTTCTAGGACAAGTGAGGAACAGTCTCAGAGGAAGAGTAGATTAGCAGCTGCAAATCAGGGTTCAGATGATTGTTGGGTATTGGAGTATTTAGTATCGGAAATGTACATTTCTAGTTTAGAAATGGTGGAACTGAATATCAAACTAGAAAGAACTCTGTATAAAGTACAATTTAAAGGAAGGAAATGAAACAGATTGAAGACTGGGCAACCACATATGAAAACTCATAGGAAATGTGTCCAGTCCTTGAAGAAAACACAGTCCCAAAATCAACAAAAAGAAACATGGAAGAAACAAAGTGGGTGTCTAAGTGACAATGAGAGCAAAGGAAAATTATGTTTCTGAGTGCTTCACTCTTTTCCTTTGCTTTTTTTTCTTGCCTTTCTTTTCTTTTCTCTTTTTTAAATTTTCACTCATGTTACCTTCTTTTTTTCCCCGCTACTGTGTAAAGATCCTCAGAACTTTGACACATTTATATCAAATCCTTCAAAAAATGTTTTTTTTAAAAAATATTTTATTTATTTATTTGACAGATAGACATCACAAGTAGGCAGAGAGGCAGGCAGAGAGAGAGGAAGGGAAGCAGGCTTCCTACTTCACAGAGAGCCCAATGTGGGGCTCGATCCCAGGACCCCGGGATCATGACCTGAGCCAAAGGTAGAGGTCTTAACCCACTGAGCCACCCAGGTGCCCCCCAAAAATGTTTCTTATATATAAATGTATCTTATGACCTTATTAATTTGTGCTTAATTTCGCAGGAGCTATGAGTCCAGTTAGATAGTCTTTAGCTCTAAGGAAGCAATGACAAATTAGTCTTAAAAAAATTCATCAGTCTGTTAACACTATTATAATTTCTCTGCTTCAATGATATAAAAGAGACAAATAATTTCCAGTTGTTTATTGGCTAGAGTCTTAACTAATTCCTATTAAAAATGTAACAGGCCCAAAATGAAATCTTTTGTGCTATGCCCCATGTCACAAAACCCAGATTTAACTGGACTACAGTTTCGGCTCTCCTAGAAATGGAATCTTATAGCGGTCAATCAGGAATTATCTGCTCAGCACTGGCTATGTAATCTGCTTGATAGACCCCTGACGACCCCTAAAGGAAATTAACCTTGCAATAACCAATCCACGTTTTTGCTAGTATAATGTCCTTGTTCCCACTCCGTCCTGTCTATAAAAGTCTTTCATCTTATACAGCTCCTTGGAGCTCCTTTCTATTTTTTAGATTGGATACTGCCCAATTCCAATTGATTTTTGCTCAAATAAACTCTTAAAAGTTTTTATACAACTGAGTTTATCTTTAACAATCCCCATGGATGTTTTAATGGGAAAGTATTGTTCCCTTTTTCTGACCTACCTCAAAAGAGTAACAGCTTGCATGGTATTGGAAAGAGCTTTTGAAAACAAGGAGGAAAAAGTGAAAGAAAACAAACCAAAAAACCAGGCAAAGATTTGAGTCCTGTCTCTGATATTCTTAATTTACATACTCTTGGGATATTGGATACTTTGCTTAATATTTTTGAGCGTTGAATCCCTTCCTTCTAGGGGAAAATGGTTTGACAGCTTATAAGATTATAATGAAAATTTAATACATTAATGTTCATAGACTACAGAGCATAGTTTCTGACATATAGTAATTGCTCAATAAATGGTAGCTATTACTACTTAATTACGTAGGCTATTTTGTTATTGTTCTTGTTGTTGTTGTTTTTCCTGGAAGTATTATCTGATGACATGATTATTGGCTATAAAAAAGACTTCAAGAAAATATAAGAAAATTATTTCCCTTCCCCGGAATAATTTTAAGTGAAAACATCTTTGAACTTTTACAAATTTACCTCTGTTCTACTATCTATAGCTTCATGGCAGCGAACAGAGAAGAAAATCATGACTTCAGGGTTGTGAAGCTCCCTAGTGACACAAAATCAATCAGTTAGCTCGTGGTACATTGTCTTTCTCCTGCTCATTATACATACCTGCAGAGTAAGACAGCTATTAAAATCTATTAACCTGATATTCCTCTTTAAACTGAAAGATGTGTCGAGAATAAACGATAAAGAATATTTGAGAAGAAAGTTCAGTGGTGTTCAGATGGTCAGTTTCTTCGGGTTTACTCTCTATTGGAAGAGATTTTCTTCTGGGACATGCTAAGCAGGTGCCTCCAGGTGGGAAATGAATTAATTGCAGCTTCCTCTGCAAATGGCAAGTTCTGGGTCTCTCTCTCCACAATGTGGTTTAAATGTTCCTTAGGGTGATGTCCTCCAATTAAAATAACTTGTTTAGAGAGTTCATCTGAAACATTAAAAAAAAAAAAAAAAGAAAGAAAGAAAGAAAGAAAGAAAGAAAAATACCCAGGAGCAAGGCCTTTCTGAGATTCTTAGGTTGAATTTGGAAAAAAAAAAAAAAAAAAGAAAGAAAAAGAATGGATGTTAAGAAAGGACTCATTCATTACTGGTGAGCTGTGCTCTAATATCAGTTGGCTAAATTTGTAGATTTTGCCCATATCCATTACCAACTGCCATATTCTTCTTAGTCCTGGAGTAAGTGTCATTTTATGACAGATCATAATACAACAGATTTGCTGTGTATGATGCTTGTACTTCAGACTTAATTCAGAATTGTTTATGATGTCAGGTAATAAAGCCGTTGTGATAAATAATACCGAGTAGAGTAGGAGACGAATGGAGATAATCAAGAGAATAAAAATATGTTTTCATTTGGAAATTGATGGAGCTTAATGTGCTAAAACATGTACAAGGAGAGAGGTGTTCCTGGTAATAGGAGCAATAGAAAGTAAAACCTTATGCTCACTGTGATAAAATAGCAGAGAGGATTGAACAGAAGTAGGCTTCTCTGAGTGCTGGAAGGAAGTGTAGAAGGGAGACTGTAGGAAACTTATCTACACTCTCAGTTATTCCCCCCAAACAGTCAAGTATGTATTTAGACTAGAATAGTAATTTTACTCTACAGCAATAAGAGAAAAAACACTAATATACATAAGTGAATTTCACTGACAGTATGCGTAGCAAAAAAAATGTACACATAAGAGCACATGTCCTTTGATTTCATTTGTAGGATTTTTCAAGAGTAGACAAAACTGATGATACTACAAGTCAGAATATTAATAACTTCTGGAGGGTGAGGGGCAATGTATCTGGTAGACTGGTGTGGAATGGAGCCTCTTGGGCTTGTGGGAATTTTTTTTTTTTTTACTTTAGAGGGAGGGGAGGGGCAGAGGGAGAGGGAAGAGAGAAACCCAAGCAGACTCTTTGCTGGGAGTGGAGCCCGGTGTGGGCTCGATCTCATGACGCTGAGATCATGACCTGGGCTGAAAGTAAGTCGGCTACTCAACGTACTGCATCACCCAGGTGCCCCAGGAATTATTTTTTTTTTTTTTCATTTTTATCTGTTAGTAAATAGATGATTATAAACATATGTGAAATCCATTAAGATGTACACAGACCTATCCACTTTATTTTATCTAAGTTATATTCTAATTTTTTAAAGGATAAATTTGTAGATTACATCAGCCTGTGTATTTTGGTGTATGTTTTCTGCTTTTAGTATTCTCAGCACTGATACAGTTATTCAGTTTGGTGCTTACAATAACCTATATGAATGTTTTATGACTATATCGAATCATGTATGTGTCTGTGTATTAAAATGGAAAAATCAAGCAAGCATCCATTTATTGTCAAACAATTTGTAATTATTATTTTACTTAATCAGCATAGCCACCCTGTAAAGATTTTGAGAGATTAAGTAGGCTACCCAGAACCCATGAGACTCAAAAGCAAAGCTAGAAAAATAATATAAAACAATCCAAACCCCAAATCCACAGTTCCTTCCATTGCCATTTCTCTCTATAGATGGTATCAGCCAAATAGTTTAATAATATTCTCAGTCTGTGCATAGAGAGACCACTTAATTTTGTTTTCTTCACAGATGGAAATATTATGGGATTTCAGAAGTTGACATATTTACTCATTATTTGTTTACTTCTTTTTCAAAAAGGGATTTGAGGCAAAGGAGGATTTCAAGAGAGTTGGTTTGGGATGGTTAGCTTTCTGGCAGTATGGGGAGGGTGAGAAGATTCTCTCTCTCTCTCTCTTTTTTTCCCTCTCTTTTTTGGTCAATATTATTAATGTTTCTTATTAGACACATTTAACTTTTTCCTAAAACTTTTAAATAATCTTTCAGTCTGGTGAGCATAGAGGCTTTAAGGCATAAAATTTCAATGTGTATTTACTTTATTTGAGTTCAGTCAGAGGAAAAAAAAGGGGGAGGAGGGGAGTTTACTTGAATATTTGATAGAAACCTTGATTAAAGTACGAGATGGCCTAGGGAGTGTTAGGCAAGTAAGAATGAAATAAAAAAGGTTCCTCATACAGAAACCTTTCCCCTTTGGTCCTAAACTGTTTTAACTTTGTAACTTCTGCCTGTTGGGCTTCCTTCTGCTTTCTGAAGTCACCCGAACCAAGCCACACAAATACTCTTCAAGAGAGCTTTCTGTTTTTCCTTGGAGCTATTGAAGAACAGCGTGGCCTATACCATGGCGGTGAGTGATGCTGAGCGCTCTTTGACCGGTAGTTGTAGAGCAGTGGCTGGGGGATTCTTCTGTAGTACTAGCCCAGCAGAGATTCGAGCAACTTGTGTAATTTGGGTAAAAAACAAAACAAAGCAAACTTGCAAGGCCTTACATGGGATACATTAAGAAAGGAAAAATTTCGTATTTTAGTACTCTAATCCTTTCTGCAAGAATGCTTCATGGGCACAAATGATGCTCCCGGGTTAGAAATACATAGCATAACAGGGATTCATTCATGCATTTTGTAGCTTTACCCATACAGAGCCATACATTTCTAAAGAATAGGTTGAGCTCTTCTCGTCATCCCTTACTGATACAAAAGACACCAAAATTAAATTTACTCTCATTAGCTTTTCTCTTCCACAATTGCCCATGGTTCAGCAATACCACAATTAACCTTGGGACATCCTATGTGCCATCTTCTCTTACATAGAACATCCTTCCAATAATGAGCACTCATTATCTGTACTTTCTTCCTTTCCTTCAGTAGGAAGCGTTTATGCAACATTATGTGCATTTGATTTGTACATGGTAGACATGTGGGAGGAACGGACCATGTGATGGACTTGATGTCACTATATAATGATAAATGTTGCACAGAGTTTCACTAAATGATGATGAGAGATGTCCCACGATAAATGCATTGATTAAATGTGAAGTTGCCATTAATAAACTTACCTTTGCCCCACACAAATGCTGTATGGAGTTGGGGTGGGGGGAACTCTAAGAGTCTAAGTCCTTGTTAAAATATGGCAAAACCTAAAGTTGTTTTCTCTTTTTTATATTATTCTTACTCAGAATGTATACTTACTAGTTGGGAAGTTAGGTTTGGAATATAGTTAGGTTTGGCATATCTATATTCAAATTTCCATGACGTTCAGACAGTATGGCATCAGTAAAACCTCCTAAAATTTTGCAGGTCACATTATTGCAAGATTTTTGCCAGGTTTTTCACAGGAGGAAAGGAGATGCTGATGGTAACAACAAATTGGAAGTTGCTTTAGAATTCTGATACACACTGACATAAGAACATTACCTAAAGACAATATAGGGCAAGTATAAGCATGAAACATGAGAATGTATGTGGCACTAATAATAGCAATAATACTGTTAAAATGATGCTTTTTGATACTGGCTTTCAGATGATCCTGGATATTGTCATAATTACTATCGTATTTGAAAAGTTAAATTGGCTTGGCAAAAGAAATAAAATGTCATTAGTATATATGCAGGCAATTAATTTCAAACATTCTTCCTCCCTCTTATAAATAAGGCAATACGCTATCAAAGGAAATAAATACCGGGAAACAAAGAGCCTGGCATCACTGAGCTCACATAGTTACAGCTGCTCATAGAACAGACAAATTATTTTATGCTGAATCTTCTCACAGTTTGTATGCATGTGTTGGTATCTCTAGCACAAGGTATCAACAAACACTGACCTTATTTATTTTCTGTCAAAATTCAGAATCTGTTTTCTGTCACACGGGGTGTAAACATTGTTAAAACAGACAGTGTTATTCCAAACAACACCAACAGGAACAATATTTCAGGGAGAACAATGAAAGGAGTTTCTTGCTCATTTAGAAATTACTCTAAGGACTAAGTGATCTAAAATGGGGACAGGTAGTGGGGCCGTGGGCTGCATTGCTTTGGGTCCCTGGTCCCAACCCCTTCTTCCTGGCATCTTGTGGGACCCCCAGACCACAAATCAGCTTGTGGGAGAGGTCATGCTCGTGGCCACTTTCAGTCGGTTTCTTTTCTCTGGAGATAGAGAATTTGGGGGAAAGTCTCCTTTAACCCACCTCCAGGATGCCAGAAGACCTTGAGGACAGCTCCAGCGAGACTCAGGGCCATTGCTTAATGTTTCCTCCCTCGCTATACACAACCCATGTCCAGGATTGGCTTTTAGTAATGAATGACATATCCAGTGCCTGGAGGACTTTCTATTTGTTTATCCCCCTTGCCTGCTTAACTGTGAACTCACCATGGAAAATACAGTTGACTATGAACGGAAGCGTTGAAAACATTTTAGTAAAGCAGAAGGGTATGTCTACTCCTTCTTCTATCCTTATAGAATTCTTTTAAAGTACTTGGTTTGAAGCGCGAATGCCTGCATGTGCTTGATGGAATCCCGGAAGCAGCCCACGGCACTGGTGACAGCGGAGACCGTGGTCCTTTTGTTAGGACAGACAATCCTTTCAGAGCTTTTCTCTCAGGATGCTTTTGGATCTGTACTATTTTAGTCATACTTTCCTGGAATGATATCTGGTATGGATTTCAAAGTCTTGACACAAGAAACAGAGGAGAAAACAGATCCTTGATAGTTCAGGATCCTTCAGAGAAGGTCACACACAGCCTGGTGGCGTTCAGGACGGGCAGTTTTGTTCTCCACCTGATCCTGAAGGAGGCTTTACAGAATGAATAGAAGGAAAACAGGACACTGAGAATTATGAGTGTTGTTTTTACTGAATGTGAAAACCATACGTTGAAGGTCATTGAAAGGAAGAAACAGGTCTTGGGAAAGATGTCTTCTCATTACAAGGCAATGAATTTTTAAAAAGCAAAATTAAAAAAAAATGTTTCCAGGGACATATGTCTAAGAGAATGAAGCTGTACCCCCTCAATGACTTAAATGTAATAGACTCTACAACAGAGGCCAGCATGCTTTTTTCTCTGTATCAGACAGGTTAGTAGATACTGTAGCCTTGTGGAACAGACTGACTATACCAGCTACTGGGTACTGACTTTCTGGTATGAAAGCACCAGAGATAGTATGCAGAGGAATGGGTGTGGTTGGGTTCCAGTCAGACCTCACAAGTGAAAACGAAACTTGCATTTCATACAGTTTTTACCTATGAAAATACGTTTTAATTTTTTTGACTAATTAAAAATGTAAGAAACATTCCTAGCTCGTGGGCGAAGAGAACCAAATGACCAGATTTGTTCCCCGGGCCAGAGTTAGCTGATTCCTGATCTACAAAAACAATTCAAAAAGAATATCAGGAGGAAAAGATATATAATAAAATTGAAAATAAGCAGTAATTTTGAAATGAACTTTAAAATGTCCCCAATTAGATGGTGTAATCTTGAGAATTTCAGAGATGTTCTTTGAAGTAATATTTGATACTTTCAAAGTATTAACTTTTCTAGGTTTGACAAAGACTTGAGGTGTTTTCACTATTTATACTTTTCTGCATGAAAGCCAGTATCTTTACAATATGATTAACTGAATGCTTCGTATATATCTGGCATTATGCTTGGGGTGGATGTAGCAAAGTAAGGACAGACTCCTTGCCTCAAAAGAGCTTTTACGAAGTGAAGTTTGGTACATTGTAGGTATATGTAAAATTATTTAGTGGTTTCAACCATCTCAAATCTGAAGTCCTTGATATGACTTATTCCTGCCCAAGACCTGCCTCTGCCCTGTTCTTTGTTATGGAACCCAAGTTGGGCTGCCCATTGCGTGAAAGATCATTACTCCAGAGATGGGCTTGGATCATGAAGGAATTTGAGCTTTATTCTGGCTGTCAGTAGCCTGGAGAAAAGGTGGACCCTGATCCAAAGCCAAACTCTTGAGATTTCTGCCTGGTCCAAAGGTTTTTAAATGGATTTAGGGTAGTTCATCAGCAAAGGCAGGTCAGTGGTCTGGACCACATCTTGATTATGTGCAGACTCAGTGATGCCAGCTACTTGTTAAATCAGTGCTGGGGGTTGTGTGAGGGGATTGGTTCTTGTTTTGTGATGTGCTGGATAATTCTCTTTCTGCAGAAGAGGGCAAGGTCTACAGAAACACAAAGTGAGGTCAGTAGGTCCTAGTGTGACCTAAAAAGAAAAATATCGTGCTAAAAAATTGCTGGGCAAGGGGCATGTCAGTGGTGCAGTTAGTGGAGCATCTGATTCTTGGTATCAGCCCAGGTGGTGGTCTCATTGGTGTTGAAATTGAGCCTCAAGTTGGGCTCTGCCCTACGCATGGAGTCTGCTTGGGTTTCTCTTTCCTCTCCTTCTCCCCCATGCTTTCTCTCCCTCTTTCCCTCTCTCTCTCTGTGTGTCTCTCTGAAATAAATAATCCTTTTTTTAAAAGATTTTATTTATTTGACAGAGATCACAAGTAGGCAGAGAAGGAGGGGAAGCAGGCTCCCCACTTAGCAAAGAGCCCAATGCGGGGCTCGATCCTAGGACCCTAAGATCATGACCTGAGCTGAAGGCAGAGGCTTAACCCACTGAGCCACCCAGGCACCCCAATAAATACATCTTTAAAAAAAAAATTGCTGGGCTTATCCAAAGGCCATAGTGGCTTCAAACAGACTTGGGTTTCTATGGTCTGGGAAAGTTCTGATCCTTCACTCCTCAAAGCCAAGCTGTCTGCTGATCTCAAAGAAAGTAAGTTAGTTCTATTATAGCTCAGGGATCTTCGGTTAGTGAATAAGGAGTGTGTTAACTCTTGAGACAACTGGATTGCTTTTACATCTTCCAACAAAACTTAGGCAGCGGTCGGAGCCTCCTTTCAGCTTACTAAACCCGATATTCTCATTTCTACCAGGAATCTATCAGTATGCTTCCTTCTACCCGCAGTGTTGTCTTTTCATCTGGCCGGCAGCAGTTAATCTTTAGTCACAGTTTAAGTATTCAAGAGGCCTTCTGTAACCTCTAGATAAGATGAAATCTCTTTTCTGTATATTTCTGTAGCACCCAATACATTCTCTTACAATTGCCATTTGGAGTTAATGATGGAACGTATGTCTTCTCAACGTCCTTAGAGCCCAGCTCTTCAGAACACAGACCTCGTCTTTTTCACTCGGGATTCCTCCTTGAAGCAAGGCCCAGCTTAAGATAGGGGACATGACACATTACACATGCTCAACCTTAGTTGTTGAATTTAATTCAACTGAAGACAATTTCTCAGTTTAATGGAACAGACCAATAAACAAAACATATTCTTAAAAACAAGATATAAGCTGTGCAGTCTTGACATAGTCTGCAACAGTGGAATCAGTCTTTAATGGTAACGTCCATGGAATTGAGGGGGCTTGGTCAAGAATCAGTAATATCTACTGACGTCACTACATTAAATAATGTTGTCATTAAGTAATCACTTCAAATTATAAAATATTTAATTTTTTTAGTTTTTAAAATTTTTAAACTTAAATTAATTAACATATACTGTATTATTAATTTCTGGGGTACAGTTCAGTGATTCATCCGTTGCATATAACACCCAGTGTTCATTACATCACATGCCCTCCTTATTGCCCATCACCTAGTTGTTCCTTTCCCCTGATGCACCTTCCCTAAGACAAATAGCATATGATTTCACTCAGATGTGGAATTCAAAAGTCCAAATGGATGAACATAGGGAAAGTGAAGGAAAAATAAGAGAAAAACAGGCAGGGAGGAAAATCATAAGAGACTCTTTAACTATAGGAAATAAAATATTTTAGAATTCTGAATTTTATAAGTTATAGAAATGCATTCCTAATTTCCTTCTGCCCAACATTCCAAATACCACTACCAATTTATAGCCATCGTTAAGCTTTTATTGTGTATCATTGAAGACAAGTTCCCATGTGCTTATGAAACTATTTTAATAGCTATATTAGAGGTTGATAAGAATCAATTACCCTTCTTTCTCAGATGACGTCTTTTATGAGGTAGAATTTTTTTTTTTTTACTAGATTAACCACCTTTGTTTCATTTTAGTATTTAACTTGAAATGGTTCCACCCTGAGGATTGACTAGCTTGAAGACACTCAATATGCAGAAGAATTACATTTATATGAATTGCAAAATTGGGAGAAAAGGACTGAAACAACACACTTGTTTTGTTTCAGATATGGCTAGCCTTTAAAAATCTAAAATCACTCTTTTGGAAACTTCTTTAGAAAGAGTAGCATCTTTTTTTCAATATTTTATTCATTCATTTGACAGACAAAGATCACAAATAGGCAGAGAGGCAGGCAGGGGGCTGAAGGTGGGGAAGCAGGCTCTCCACTGAGCAGAAATCCAGATATGGGGCTTGATGATCCCAGGACCCTGAGATCATGACCTGAGCCGAAGGCATAGGCTTAACCCACTGAGCCACCCAGTGCCCTAGAGAAAGTAGCATTTTTTTCCTTAAAAAAAAAAATTATTGGGGCACCTGGGTGGCTCAGTGGGTTAAAGCCTCTGCCTTCAGCTCAGGTCATGATCCCAGGGTCGTGGGATCGAGCCCCGCATCAGGCTCTCTGCTCAGTGGGGAGCCTGCTTCCCCTCTCTCTCTGCCTGCCTCTCTGTCTACTTGTGATTTCTGTCTGTCAAATAAGTAAATAAAATCTTAAAAAAAATTATTAACATATAATGTATTATTAACCCCAAGGGTACAGGTCTGTGAATCATCAGGCTTACACACTTCACAGCACTCACCATAGCACATACCCTCCCCAATGTCCATAACTCCACCACCCTCTCCCTACCCCCTTACCCCCGGCAACCCTCAGTTTGTTTTGTGAGATTAAGACTCTCTTATGGTTTGTTTCCCTCCCAATCCCATCTTGTTTCATTTTAATACATTTATAGTGCCTCTCAATAGTGTCCTCTAGAATTCATTTTGTTTCCTTCATATCTCTAGGTTAGGAAAATGATTAGTATAGTTGCCATGCCTTGCTACAATTTAATAATATTTAAAAAGAACTAATAATATTGATATTATGTGGATTTTTTTCACTTTAAGCCATTTATTTGACATGACTTGTGGATTATTTTTCTTCTTTGGTTTTATTATTTACTCTTTAAGTGTGAGTCTTTATGGGGGCACCTGGGTGGCTCAGTGGGTTAAGCTGCTGCCTTCGGCTCAGGTGATGATCTCAGAGTCTTGGGATTGAGTCCCACATCGGGCTCTCTGCTCAGCAGGGAGCCTACTTCCTCCTCTCTCTCTGCCTGCCTCTCTTCCTCTCTGCCTGCTTGTGATCTCCGTCTGTCAAATAAATAAATAAAATCTTTAAAAAAAAATTAAAAAAAAAATGAGTCTTTATGAACCTACATAGGCAGGTCATCTCTATACAGGTGCAATTTGGGCAATTAAAAAAATATATATTTATGTATATATATATTTTTTTCTTTTCATTTCTTTCTTTCTTTCTTTCTTTCTTCTTCTTCATCGTCATCGTCATTGTCTTCTTCTTCTGCCTCATTTTTTTTTTTAAAGTAGGCTTCATGCCCAGTGTGGCACAAAACACTTGGCTTTAACTCAAGACCCTGAGATCAAGACCTGAGCGAAGATGGAGAGTCAGGTGGTGAACCAACTGAGCCACCCAGCTGCCTCTAAAATATATAATTTGAAATGGTACTGGTGAAATCACTGTCATTTAACATAGGGTGATTTTGAATTGAAGAAACTTGTATCTGCATGCTTTCATTAAAAGTATTCAGTAGCGGGGGGCCTGGGTGGCTCAGTGGGTTAAAGCCTCTGCCTTCAGCTCAGGTCATGATCTCAGGGTCTTGGGATCGAGCCCGCATGGGCTCTTTGCTCAGCGGGGAGCCTGCTTCCTCCTCTCTCTCTGCCTGCCTCTCTGCCTAGTTGTGATCTCTGTCAAATAAATAAATAAATTCTTAAAAAAAAAAAAAGTATTCAGTAGAGGCGCCTGAGTGGCTCAGTGGGTTAAGCTTTTTGTTAGGCTCAGATCATGATCTCAGGGTCCTGGGACTGAGTCCTGTATCAGGCTCTCTGATTGGCAGGGAGCCTGCTTCCTCCTCTCTCTGCCTGCCTCTCTGCCTACTTGTAATCTCTCTCTCTCTGTCAAATAAGTAAGTAAAATCTTAAAAAAAAAAAAGTATTCAGTAGTTATAAAGAAAGTGAGGAAATTGAAGCCATTTTATTTACTCCATAAAACCTCTAAAGTAGAAAGGCTAATAAAATGCAATCTCAGAATTCCCCTCAAGACAACATTCCTGGTAACTAATAATAATAAATAGAATTCTGTTTTCTCTGATAAATAATTAAATAGATGTCCAGTTTTTACCCATTTATTTAAGAATATTTTAATTTCATAGTTCTCATTAATGTTCTATAACAGTAGTCTATTAAACTCTTATAACTTGCAGAACTAACATTTATAGATTGGATGATTTTCAAAAAATATAATAGTAACAAATTTACTAACATATGAATATAAATCACAATGAAGTGGAATATAAATATTCCAGAGGGAGGCACTTAGTTAAGAAGCAATTCTCCTTAAACGTCCAGACTTCACATTTCAATATGCTTTATTTGTTTTCTGTTTATGGTTGTAAACACATTACATGAAAGAAACTATATTATGCTGATATTTTAGAATTTGATGAGCCCCAAATATCACTAGATATAATAGACTTAGGGTATTCATTTTAAAAAATTATTTTAACCATATCCCTGATGAGAATACTGTAACACCATGCTTTAGTAATTTTCCCAGGCATAGCAAGTGGATGTAGTGATCTGTGGTAGCTAAGTGATATTGGCTTTCTTCTAAAGCTTCATATCCTCTTCCTTGTATCAGATCCTGATCTAAGGGCCCAAGTCTGGACATGTGGCTTAGCGCTGGGTAATCATAATTGTTCCCATACTCCTGGAAGTCATGATTGGTTCAAGAGAACATAGAACCGAAGCATGAGTAAGATATGAAGATGAGTGTCTGTTATCAGGGTCAGTATATGGATACTAGAAGGGTGGTTTTCCATAGTGCTGAGATTCCAAAAAATCAGTCCCTGTGTCCAGTTCTTGACCATCTGGAGCTACCTCATGAAAGAGAAGAGAGTTAGACCAATGCTCAGAGAGAAACAGAGAATTACAGAGGAGAAACGTGGAATGAAAGAGATTGAGGCGCCTGGGTGGCTCAGCAGAGTTAAGCCTCTGCCTTCAGCTCAGGTCATGATCTCAGGGTCCTGGGATCAAACCCTGCACCAGGCTCCCTGCCTGCCTCTCTGCCTGCCTCTCTCTCTCTGCCTGCCTCTCTGCCTACTTATGATTTCTGTCTGTCAAATAAATAAATAAAATAAAATAAAAAAACAACAAAAAAATGAAAGAGATACATTTTTCCCAAGATATTCTGAGTCCTCAGATTACTGTGTCAAAGATGTATTTCTTTCTGTTTTCCTTTGATTTGTGTAAGCTTTCACTGTGATATCACTGGTTAATTGAGCCAGAGAATTCCATAAGATCCAAATGAGGTTTAGAAAAGTAAAAAAAAAAAAAAAAAAAAAAAATCCAAATGAGGTTTGAAATGCACATTTGTCCCATTTGTCCTAATTCTTAATTTTTTTTATCATTTCCTATTAGAGCAGTTTTAGATCGACAGCACAATTGAATAGAAAGAACAGAGATTTCTCACATATCTCCTGGCCCCACATACACAAAGGCTCTCCCACTATCAGCATCTATGCTCTTTTCATGCATATCAGAGTGATGCTTAGTTTTTTATTTAAAAAAAATAGTTGGTTTTTTTAACCATAAGCATAAGCCACTTTATTTCATATTGGCCTGGTTCCTTTTTAGATATTTCTCTCTATGTGCTACTTGTGTCTCACCTCCAGAAAACAAAGAGAAATTTGGATTCATCACATATTTCTTTAAAGCGTTCCGTGGCTATCTGAGCAGGGTAAATAGTCTGATATTGAAAAATAAGAAGCACAAAGCTGAAGACATTCTTCAGATGCCTTTGTAGCCAAGCAATGGATGAATAAATTATAAAGGAGATGTAAAAGAAAAACTTGAAAAATTAATGGAGGTGTAAGTGATCAAGCTAGCTGTGATCTGATATGGAATTATTTATTCTGATCAGATCAGAAGAGAAGGCACTATTTATATTAGTACAAGATATCTTTATGGCAACATTTCTTTATGGTAACACCACTTCAAAACATCCAAGTTTATAGCATGTTTTCCAACTATATGTAAGTGCATTAACCTATACATAGATATATTTTTAAAAAATAAGTTACTGGTTCATTAGTTTCATTAATTATAAAATGTCTTTCCTATCTGTCCTATATTTCTGGATACTTTTCTCCCCACTACATTTATAACCTCCTGATATTACAGAAAATGTCAGTGAAAAATTTGTAATGAAAATGTGTAGCTCTTCTGTGTTTGTTAATTTGAACAAAGCTGGATACTAGTCTCTCTATCTTTGATTGAGTATTCAGGTGTGTTATATCAGGCATTGGCATTAGGGCTTTCCCCATTGCTGCTCCCTCCAACAAATGAGTCAACAAAATAAGCATTAACAACGTTTTTATTGAGCAAACCCAAATGACAATGCCACTGTGACATTGGGATAGGGAAAAGGTGTACTGATGATTAAATAGCATGCATGGAAAACCTGTGGGGGATGTATGTGGTTGTGTATGTTTGTGTGTGCCTACAGGTACGTGTGGTATGCATAATCCCTTACAGGTTTCTTTCTTGTTTTGAAAATACTAAGTCTGAAGTGTTAATATCTGTGATTGGTATTTGAGCCAATTCAGGAAGATCAAATGTGAATTAGGAATTTACCCCAAGAGCCATCTGGTTGGTAGTGAATAAAGAACACATGGTAGATAGTAGAACTCTTGAGTATCAGGTCCTGAGTGGGTAATATGAAAATGTAAGGATCCAAAGCTGTATTCAAAGAAAAGAGAAACTGAAATCTTGCAGGTAAAATAAAACAGGGTTCCAAGTGTTCTAGAACCAGGGAGTATATAAATAAGGAATGTCAGCAGATTATGGGTCAGAATTCAGACAAGTACAATTTATTTGGGTCCTCGCAGAATTAAAAGTCTGGGTATATACATCATATTCAGGAAATGGGGAGTATGTTGAAGTTTTATGATTAGGTGTGACGGAGCAGGGAAGGTGTGTTGAATGAAGTCTGTCTGCAGTAAAATGTATAAATAGACCATGTGCTGGATAATTAAGTATGGCGATCGGAAAAAAAAAAAAAAAGAGCTAGTCAGTTTCATCAACATGACTTTTTGTTCTTTACATTTTACTCTATTCTGAAAACTGCCTCAGGAGAGAAAAGGAAGACGATGGAGTGCACAATTGTTTCCCTGCCCAAACATTCCATCAGTTTTGATTCTACTTTGATGTTGAAAATAAATTAAGTCCAATCCATTTGTTTCTCTCCTCTATCTCTTGATTTCTAACTATTCCATTTCTGAGCTGTCTCGAATGAGAATTAATTTTTACTGTGCCTTCCCATAGACCAGGGAGAGAATGTTTTCATGCATGAAATTTCTGCAATGTTTTTTCAAAGTCTCAACATTATTGCTTCTCAGCACTCTTTCAGCACTTGAGTATTTGAAGGAAGGAAGGAAAGTTACAGAATAGACACTGAGTGTCAAGCAGGTAGAACTCTGGGTTACTCTGTCTTTAGGAGAGACTGAGCTGATTTGGAGCCCCTTGGTAAGCTCAGGTGGGAAGAGTCTTTGTCCCTTTTTTTCAACCCTGAAGTATCAGAGAGTGTGTGGATGATATGAAAACCCTGAAAAAAGAAGTCCAAATAAAGAAAATTCATTTTTTCTATGCCAAATTTCAATTTTATTTTATTTTTTATTAATTATTTTTATTAACATATAATGTAAATTATATGTTATTATTTGCCCCAGGGCTATAGGTCTGTGAATCGTCAGGCTTACAAACTTCACAGCAGTCACCATAGCACATACCCTCCCCAGTTTCCATAACCTATATACCCTCTCCACACACCCACCCCCAGCAACCCTCTGTTTTGTGAGATTAAGAGTCTCTTAAGGTTTGTCTCCCTCCTGATTCCATCGTGTTCCATTTTTTCCTTCCTTATCTCCCAAGTCCCCAACTCTGCCTCTCAAATTCCTCATATCAGGGAGATCATATGATAATTGTCTTTCTCTGGTTGACTTATTTTGCTCAGCACAATACCCTCTAGTTTCATCCATGTCATTGCAAATAGCAAGATTTCATTTCTTTTGATGGATGCATAGTATTCTGTGTGTGTGTGTGTGTGTGTGTGTGTGTGTGTGTGTGTGTATCACGTCTTCTTTATCTATTCATCTGTTGATGGAAATCAAGATTCTTTCCATAGTTTGGCTATTGTGGTCACTGCTACTGTAAACATTTGGGTGCATGTGCCCCTTTGGATCACATTTGTATCTTTGGGATACTCAGTAGTGCAATTGCTCAGTCATAGGGTAGTTCCATTTCTAACTTTTTGAGAAACCTCCATGTTGTTTTCCAGAGTGGCTGTACCAGCTTGCATTCCCACCAACATTGTAGGAGGGTTCCTCTCTCTCTGCATTATTGCCAGCATCTGTCAATTCCTGAATTGTGAATTTTAGCCATTCTGACTGGTGGGAGGTGGTATTGAATTATGGTTTTAATTTGTATTTCCCTGATGCTGAGTGATGTGGAGCACTTTTTCATGTGTCCGTTGGACATCTGGATGTCTTCTTTGCAGAAATATCTGTTCAAGTCCTCTGCCCATTTCTTTTTTTTTTTTTTTTAAAGATTTTATTTATTTATCAGAGAGAGAGGGCAAGAGAGCAAGCACAGGCAGACAGAATGGCAGGCAGAGGCAGAGGGAGAAGCAGGCTCCCTGCCAAGCAAGGAGCCCGATGCGGGACTCGATCCCAGGACGCTGGGATCATGACCTGAGCCGAAGGCAGCTGCTTAACCAACTGAGCTACCCAGGCGTCCCCCTCTGTCCATTTCTTGATTGGATTATTTGTTCTTTGGGAGTTGAGTTTGATAAGTTCTTTATATATTTTGGATACTAGCCCTTTATCTGATATGCCGTATGTGAATATCTTCTCCCATTCTGTCAGTTGTCTTTTGGTTTTGTTGATGGTTTCCTTTGCTGTGCAAAAGGATCTTGATGAAGTCCCCATAGTTGGGATCTTGATCTTGATCTTTGATCTTGATGAAGTCCTAATAGTTCATTTTTGCCCCTTCTTCCCTTGCCTTTCTTGATGTTTCTAGGAAGAAGTTGCTATGGCTGAGGTTGAAGGGGTTGCTGCCTGTGTTCTATTCAAGGATTTGGATGGATTCCTTTTTCACATTGTGGTCTTTCATCCATTTTGAGTCTACTTTTGTGTGTGGTATAAGGAAGTGGTCCAGTTTCATTCTTCTGCATGTGGCTGTGCAATTTCCCAATACCATTTGTTGAAGAGATTGTCTTTTTTTTCCTTTGGACATTCTTTCCTGTTTTGTTGAAGATGAGTTGACCATAGAGTTGAGGGTCTATTTCTGGGCTCTCTGTTCTATTCCATTGATCTGTGTGTCTGTTCTTGTGGCAGCACCATACTGCCTTGATGACAGCTTTGTAATGGAGCTTGGAGTCTGGAGTTGTGATGCCATCAACTTTGGCTTTCTTTTTCAACATTCCTCTGGCTATGTGAGGTCTTTTCTGGTTCCAGATAAATCTTAGGATTCTTCGTTCCATTTCTTTGGAAAAAAAATGGATAGTAGGGCGCCTGGGTGGCTCAGTGGGTTAAGCCGCTGCCTTCGGCTCAGGTCATGATCTCAGGGTCCTGGGATCGAGTCCCGCATCGGGCTCTCTGCTCAGCAGGGAGCCTGCTTCCTCCTCTCTCTCTCTCTGCCTGCCTCTCTGCCTACTTGTAATCTCTCTCTGTCAAATAAATAAAATAAAATAAAAAATTAAAAAAAAAATGGATAGTATTTGATAGGGATTTCATTAAATGTGTAGATTTCTTTAGGTGGCATAGATATTTTCACAATATTTGTTCTTGTAATCCATGAGCATGGAATGTCTTTCCATTTCTTTGTGTCTTCCTCAATTTCTTTCATGAGTACTTTATAGTACAGATTCTTTGCCTCTTTGGTTAGGTTTATTTCTAGGTATCTTATGGTTTGGGATGCAATTGTAAATGGGATTAACTCCTTAATTTCTCTTTCTTCTGTCTTGCTGTTGGTGTATAGAAATGCAACCAATTTCTGTCCATTGATTTTATATCCTGACATTTTACTGAATTCCTATATGAGTTCTAGCAGTTTTGGAGTGGAGTCTTTTTGGTTTTCCACATCAAGTATCATATCATCTGCAAGGAGTAAGAGTTTGACTTCTTTGCTGATTTGGAGGCCTTTTTTTTTTTTTTTTTTTCTTTTTGCTGTCTGATTGCTGAGGCAAGGAATTCTAGTATTATGTTGAATAGCAGTGATGATAATGGATATCCCTGCCATGTTCCTGACCTTAGGGGAAAGCTCTCAGTTTTTCCCTCTTGAGAATGATAATTGCTGTGGGTTTTTCATAGAGGGCTGATGATATTGCAGTATGTACCCTCTATCCCTATACTTTGAAGAGTTTTGATCAAGAAAGGATGTTGTGCTTTGTCAAATGCTTTTGCAGCATCTCTTGAGAGTATCATATGGTTCTTGTTCTTTCTTTTATTAATGTATTGTATCACATTGGTTGATTTGCAGATGTTGAACAAAAATTGCAGCCCTGGAATAAGTCCCACTTTGCTGTGGTGTATAATCCTTTTAATGTACTGTTGGATCCTATTGGCTAGTATTTTGGTGAGAATGTTCACATCTGTGTTCATCAAGGATATTGGTCTGTAATTCTCCTTTTTGATGGGGTCTTCCTCTGGTTTTAGGATCAAGGTAATGCTGGCCTCATAAAATGAGTTTGGAAAATTACCTTCTATTTCTATTTTTGGGAACAGTTTCAGGATAATAGGTATTAGTTCTTCTTTAAATGTTTGGTAGAATTTCCCTGGGAAGCCGTCTGGCCCTGGGCTCTTGTTCATTGGGAGATTTTTGATGACTGCTTCAATCTCCTTACTGGTTATGGGTCTGTTCAGGTTTTCTATTTCTTCTTGGTGCAGTTTTGGTAGTTTACGTGTCTCGAGGAATGTATCAATTTCTTCCAGATTGTCAAATTTGCTGATGTATAGTTGTTCATTATATGTTCTTATTATTGTTTGTATTTCTTTGGTGTTGGTTGTGAGCTCTTCTCTTTCATTCATGATTTTTTTTTTTTTTGGTCCTTTCTCTTTTCTTTTTAATAAGACTTGCCATGGGTTTATCAATCTTATTAATTATTTCAAAGAACCAGTTCATAGTTTTGTTGATCTGTCCTACTGTTCTTTTGGTTTCTATTTCATTGATATCTGCTCTGATCTTTATGATTTCTCTTCTCCTGCTGGATTTAGACTTTCTTTGCTGTTCTTTTTCCAGTTCCTTTAGGTGTAGAGTTAGGTTGTGTACTTGAGACCTTTCTTGTTAAAGAAAATTCATTTTCATTCAATCCTGAAATCTGGTTTTGCTGAAAGGTTTAATGAAGAGAGCAACACTTTTTTTTCCCCCAGCTAAATTTTAAAAAGTACAACAGTTTAATGTCCGTGTGCACTCTAGTGATAGAACAGTGATAGAACAATTAAAGGGGAAATAAAATGTAATAGGTAGCTACCTTATCTGCTTATCTAGTTTATGTGGATCAAGTGAAATAATGAGTATGAAGACTAATTTACCATCTCTTGTCTAATGGCATGGTGTCATTAACCTTTACATGATTCAGTTTCTTATTCAGTCAAATGGGGAGAAAGGCTTTTGCAGTGTCTTACCTCATATATACTATTAATGTAGGGGATGATTTCCCTTTACTCTTCCAGGTTCTTGGCTGAGGCCCTCTTATAATAAAGAGGGATTAGCAGGAGAAAAACAAAGAGAAGTTTAGTAATGTGTCCACTTCCTGTATTCATGAAAGATACCCAGGAAAATAGTAACTACCCTAAATAGTTTAAGCTATCAACTTAAATACCGTGTATTTATACCAGCAAAAGACAAAAAATAATGTTGGGAGTAGGAGAGGTTATACCAGGTTATCAGAAAAAGCACAATAAAAAAGGACACAGTTGTTAAGTAGATTTAAGTTGGTATATTCTCCATTGATAAAAGTAGCTTCTTGGGGCACCTGGGTGGCTCAGTGGGTTAAGCCTCTGCCTTCAGCTCAGGTCATGATCTCAGGGTCCTGGGATCAAGCCCCACATAGGGCTCTCTGCTCAGCAGGGAGCCTGCTTCTTCCTCTCTCTCTGCCTGTGTCTCTGCCTACTTGTGATCTCTCTGTCAAATAAATAAATAAAATCTTAAAAAAAAAGTAGCTTCTTAAAAAGTTTCTTTGGACGTAGAGTCATCCTTCTCTTCTTTGTACAGAGAAGAGGACATATTTACAGATGGATATTTTTCTTTTACTTGGTTCTTAGAAGTTCTCTTCTGTCTGCAGTTTTTAAAAAATAATCATTTTAAGATACTCCTTACACCAAATTGGCATATTTTGGGGTGGCAAATTCTACTCTTCTTTAAATATTTCCTTAGAATTTAGGGATTTTTAGTTTGAATCTCATAACTTCTATTTACCTGTGCCTCTCAAAGGGAGTACAAAGAGCAATGCAGAGATAGAGCAGACTTGCAACAGGGAGAGTGGCAGGACCTAAGGAAGGTGAAGTCAGGATTAATATATCAAGGTGAAGAATCTAGACTCTGTCCAGTAAGTGTCCATCAATGATGGACCTACAGCAAAGATCTTGAATAATAGGTTTGCTTTTTATAAAGACTCACTGAAAAAGAAGAGAGTAACTTATCTCAGGTGTCAGTTGGGAGAAACTATAGTTTGCATCATACACTAGAAGGTCACCTGTATGGAAGTGGTGGTGCAAGACAGAAAACAATTATCTGGAGGAAGAAGGATGGAGATGAAAATATAGGTCTTTCCTTCACTTCTGAGTTCTCATGGCCCTCTGAAGGCAGTACCAAGGGGGAAAAAAAAAAAAAAAAAAAAAAAAAAGAACCTCAGCATCAAGCCTCTAAAGACAGGGTGGCAAATATGTCATATGTTTAGAGGTAAACCTGGGGATGGGCTTTGAGGTGACTATCTAAAGCCAGTTTTCTCGAAGTGTGGCCCTGCCAACAGCTGAATATCAACTGGAACTTCTTAAAAATGCAGATTCTTCAAATGCACCCCAGGACTCCTGAATCAGAAAACCTGGTCCTCCTAACTTGTGTTTTAATAAGCTGTTCAGGTGATTTTGAAGTTTGCGAAATACTAGAACTAGAACAGTTGCCCTCAACTGGGGTAATTCTGCACTTCTGGAGACATGTGACAATATCTAGAAATGGTTCTTTACTTAATTTCTCTCTCTTCCTTACTCACACGTACACAGACCTGTGTATGTATGTATCATTTTAGCATTTATCATTCTACTTTTACCAAGGGGAATGTTAAGACACAGTAATGAATTATCTTTCTAATATAGGTTTGCAAACTAATTTTTAAGTTCCTGGATTTGGTGATCTCCCTCCTTCTCTATCTCATCCTTCTCTCTCTCTCTCAAAATTATAATTTTAATGGTAGTTTGTGTGTATATATATGTGTGTATATGTTTTAGTTTGGTTTAATGATACAAAGAGGAATGATACAAGAGACTTATCTGCAAGGATTTCATTGTGCCTCGGGGTAAACATTTGTTGCTTTTGTGCATACAACCACTATAATAAATATTATCTAAAATGATGTAGGTTTTTGGATGAGGAAGAAATGGGGGAACTCCAGAAGTCTTCCCAAACACTGATGCATCTCAAAGTGCCAAGAAAAGAGGATGGAAAACAAGAATTAACAATAGAAATAATTGCACCACTTGACTGTTTTCATTATCTTATTCTTGTATCTTTCAAATCCTCCAAAAACGCATCAAGATGGATTTTTAAAATTTACAAGTGAAGAAGCAAAAACTCAGAGAAATGAAGTATCCAAAGTCACACATCCAGTGAATGGTAGAGTTGGATCAGATTTCACAAATATCTGACTCAGTGGTCTTTCAAACAGGCAATAAAATTTCTATGACTGATGGCACAGAATGCTCTTTCGTAGGATCAAGTTTGAGGAACTGTACCATGGTAGAGCTGGAATGGAAAGGAAGAGGTGGGAAGAAATGGGGTTAAAAAGAATGCAAATACTGGCATATTAGTCAGTTAATACCATATTTGGGTTCCTATAAAGCTCTCTTGCTTCCAGTGATTCTTCTCTCTACAACCAACAGAGGAGTCCTTTTAATTACAGGGTTTCTCATTTTACCCCTAACTTCAACATTTTCTGTGAATTCTCCTAACTAATGGAGTGGAGCATAAACCTATTAGACATTGATGACCTTTTAAATGTAAGGATTCAACCTAGTATTTACTCTGTTCCTCATGTGCCATGAAGAGTAATGCTCCAACGACTGCCTGACACTAATCCTCCCTTCTTCAAACACTGCATTCTCTCTGTTACAATGATTCTGTTTTTAAAAAAGATTATATTTATGTATTTGAGAGAAAGTAAGAAAGAGAGGGCATGAGCAGGGTGGAGGCGTGGGAGAGAGAGAGGCAGATTGCCCACTGAGTAAGGATCCTCACCTGGGGAGTTCTATCCCAGGACCCTGGGATCATGACCGGAGCTGAAGGCAAATGCTTAACTGACTGAGCCACCCAGATGCCCCTATTATAGTGATTCTAAAACTCAGAAACTACTAGATTTTTTTTTTTTCATTGCCTCCCATTTATTTTTGTGGATCTAAATATAGTGAAGTATAATGAAGTAAATTATTAGAAAACTGAATTAAAGAGACATAAGATACAAGTCACCTTTTTTCATCATGAGATTTAATATATTATTCTAGATGCTTAGCCTTAATTTTTGTACTTATCATATTGTGAATTGGTAATAGGGAACTGGTATGAATTTCTTCACCAAACTTGATTGGCATGGCATTAAAGTATCCATAGTCTATAGCATTTGAATGGCACCCCCTGGAGTTACCAACTCAGGCACTTCTCATTTTATTATAGTTTTGCCTTTTATTTTGCTAGACCCTTCATGTGGAACTCACTATTCAAATTTAAAACACATTTATTGAACACAAAATCTCTTTATATCCAGGTAGAAAAACAAATGACAATCTTTCTTATTTCAGGTCCATTTAAGGACACAAGATATTTAAAGTATACACATTCCTAATAATACAGTATTTTAAGAAGGATGAATAAAATTCTTTTGGAATGTAGAGGATGATGGATTGTATGAGGGATAAATGGATCAGAAAATGCTTCCAGATAAAGTGTTTTTTTTTTTTTTGACAATAAGTGGACCCAATGTTTTGAATATCAATGCTAGTCCTATTTAATGCCCCTTACATAGCACACAGCTTAGCTTAACTTAAGTGCTCGATAAGAATAAATGATTGCACTGAATTGCTCATTTACAAATGGTTAATTTTATGTATGCGAATTTCATCTCAACAACAACTGAAGAATATAGAATTTTTTTTTTTAAATTTTCATACATGCTTTACCTGAAGAGTGAAAGTCAAATGCTGGCAAGCAATTTTTTCTAAATAAGTGACTTAGATAAAAATATCATTGAATTAGAAAAGATGCATAAAAATCCAGATCAACATTTTCTGTTAAGATTCACAGAATCCTTTCTCAGAGTTAACTTTTATTTGCCTCTGGAAATGTGAATACTTTTTATAAGGACTTCTTAGAACAATAAGACCAAACTCACTTTTGGTTATATATACCAGTGTGATGGGATATAAATAATGGAGCACTAGTCCTCCCTCAAGTATGAAATAATGTATGGAATATTTTGTGTAAAATCAAGTGACTCAAGAAAAGAATAAGAACTAAAATATTTTCCTCCCTTACCTTCCTTCAAGTAAATACTAATAAATAAATGTGTGTGTATGTATATATATATATATATTTATTTTTTAATACACATATCCAATTTAATTACTATCTATGTATTTTATATTGTATATGCATCTCTCTGTGTGTATATATAGGTACACACACAAGAAAACTGAACAAGGAGGAGGAGACTTTCTGATGGTAATCAGAAAAGACGATCTTTGACTAAACGGGAATTAATATTAAATGCTTTCAGAACTGTGATTTTCATTCAGTTACAAGATCAGAACCTGTACAGATATGTGGATGTTTTTATAAAATGAAACAAAAAACAGCAATCAAATTATAACAAGTTATATATATGTGGATTATTACATGAAAGGTTTAAATGTTTCTGGATTGGATGGGAGGTAAGACAAGGGGGTGAGTGTGTTTTTACTCTACATTGTTGCAGTTTTGATTTTTGCATCAGATACATGAAACATCTAAAATAAGTGGGGCCTAAGAGTCAGTAATTCTTTTTTTCTTTTTTTTTTAAATAAACATATAATGTATTATTAGCCCCATGGGTACAGGACTGTGAATTGCCAGGTTTACACATTTCACAGCACTCACCATATCATATACCCTCCCCAATGTCCATAACCCCACCACCCTCTCCCTAGCCCCCTCCCCCCATACCCCCTCAGTTTTTTTGTGACATTAAGAGTCTCTTATGGTTTGTCTCCCTCCCGATCCCATTTTGTTTCATTTATTATTCTCTTACCCGCAAACCCCCCACGTTGCATCTCCACTTCCTCATATCAGGGAGATCATATGATAGTCGTCCTTTCCGATTAAGAATCAGTAATTCTGTGGCACCTGGGTGGCTCCGTGGGTTAAGCCGCTGCCTTCGGCTCAGGTCATGATCTCGGGGTCCCAGGATCAAGTCCCGCATCGGGTTCTCTGCTCAGCAGGGAGCCTGCTACCTCCTCTCTCTCTCTCTCTGCCTGCCTCTCTGCCTACTTGTGATCTCTCTCTGTCAAATAAATAAATAAAATCTTAAAAAAAAAAAGAATCAGTAATTCTGAGGAGGATTCCTTAATCTACTTTTGCATCTATAACTACCGATCACTGTGCACAGGGTTTTGACAGATTAGGGACCTGAGAAAGCCAACTGCAGTGGAAGTAGGAAAGGGGGTAAGTTCATGCAAGTATCGATGGAGGCCATTTGGCACAGAGTTTTGATGCATCTCAGTAAAAACTCCTAAAATGGTTTTGTTTCACTGCCCTTCATCATCCTTTCTTGACATAATGAATTACCAGTGTGGTTGCTTCAAAACCTTAGTTGTACACCTGCAACTTCACGGCTGAAGATGGCTCAAGCAACACACAGTGCTGACTGCTTACTCTTTAAATTTCTGATCCTAGCCCCAAGTGGGCTGCTTTGGGCCCTTTCTATAATTCATTCACATTCTGTCAACCAAAATAATTATTTCCCATTCTGTCTTCTTTGCTCCGCCTTCACTCTTCACTTTCAATTGATGACCTGGGTTCCTATTTTGCTGTGAAAATTCAAGTAATTTGAAGATAACTTCCACACATTTTGACAACCACACGTGCTAACCCTGTGCACGCATATCAGTAAGCCCTGTTTGCCTTTCTTTTTTCTTTCCATTGCAGTGAATAAGATCCTCATTGTCCTGAGGCCAACCACATCACTTGAATACAAATTCCTTTTACTAGTTAAGTACAAAAATACTTCACTGCAGTGGACCTGCCATTCTTTCCATCATCAATTTCACCCCCATCCCCTTTATTAGTTAATTCTCAATGGTTTACAAAGGAGCTATGATTTCTTCAATCTAAAATGAAAAATGACATCTCTATATTCTTCATGTCCCACCAGCTATCACACTCTTTTCTTAAATTTAAAACTGTTAAATGTTTTCAGCTCCTGCTCCTCTGTACGTCCTCTCTTCCAGGCATCTCTCAAACCCACCTCAATTAGCTATTTACCTCCACAAGTTACTAGAGAGAACTCTTGCCATAATCCTCATAATGTCCATGAAAACATTGCTGCTATCTTTTTTTTTTTTTTAAATCCTTCGCACAACACTTTGAATCCATTAGCAACTTTTGTGTGGTATGTTATCAAAATATATCCTAAGTTTTACCTCTTATTTTTTCTTTTATTGCTCTCTTCCTTCTTCCAGCCACCAATGGTGGTATCTGGCTCACTGCAGTCATCTTCTAGCTGGTTTTGCTGCCTCTGACCAACGGCATGGTTTTGTTTTGTTTTTCTTCAAGATTTACTTATTTAGAGAAAGAGCAAATAAGCAGGGGAAGGAACAGGAGGAGAGGGAGAGACTCTCAAGGAGAATCCCCACAGAGCATGGAGACCTACGTGAGCCTCGGTGTCATGACCTTGAGATCATAACTTGAGCGGAAACCAGGAGTCAGATGCTTAACTGACTGAGCCACCCAGGAACCTCCAGCATGGGTTTCATTTTCACTCTAAGATCATTATGACCCTGCTAAAAAAGCTTTCCTCCTATTTCTCAAAATTCATGATATGTACTGCCTGTTATAAAATAAGACAGAATCAGTTTTTGATCACTTGTTTTCACAAAAAGTCTATATTCAGCAGGATTGTCCTAAAACTATGAAGCTTGTAGGGATACTAAAATGGAAAATACCTGAAGGTGCTTTAGCAGCTTTGAACCAGTGATGCATAGGAAGCCACTAACCAAAGGTTTTAGTTCAACTAGAGACAGGGGAAGGCTTTGAACCTGTGACACATAATCAAAGGGTATAGTTCAGCTAGAGACAGGACGCATGGAGGAAGCAGTTCCCAGAGCAAAATAATGAAAAATAATTTATTTTATCCTTTATAACACAACTATTCAGGATACTTATTTAAGAGCAAAAAACATTTACCAGTGAGAGGAAGTAGAAAATTCTCTTTATATTGATCTGTGGTTCTTTCCTGATAGGCAGCTGCCCCAAACTTGAATGGTTATTGCCTCAGTAGATAATGGATACCCAAATACTGGAGATATTTAGTAGATAATGGATTCCCAGCTACTCTAGATATTCTTTTTCTCTCTCTCCTCTTAGAGAACATGCACGTGAACTGGGAGGAGGGGTAGAGGGAGAGGGAGAGAGAGAATCTTTAAGCAGGCTCCATGCTCAGTGTGGAAGCTGATGTGGGGCTGGGTCTCATAACCCTGAGAGCATGATCTGAGCTAAAATCAAGAATCAGATGCCTAACCAACTGAGCCACCCAGAAGCCCCTGGAGATATTCTCTAACATTGGAATTAAAGGATGTTTCATCTGAGATTTAAGTATTAATATAGAATCAGACAACATATACATTTCTTTCCACCTTACAGTCAAACATTAACACTTATGTGTGATTACTGTAGAAGCAAGGCATACATCCCACAATTGTTCTCAAAAATCTAATAATATGATAGATCAAAAAAGACATCAATTGGTGCCTGGGACCTCAGTCTATTAAGTGTCTGCCTTCAGCTAAATTCATAATCCTGGTGTATAGGGATTGAGCCCTGTGTCGGGCTCCTTGCTCAGTGGGGAGTCTTCTTCCCCCTCCCTCTGTCCTTCTACCTAGCGTGTGCTCTCTCTTGTGTTCTGTGTCTCTCTCAAATAAATATGTTAAATCTTAAAAAAAAAAAGACATCAAAGTATAATAAAAATTATGATCATGTATTAGTTTTCTATTGCTGCCATAACAAATTACAGCATACTTAGAAGCATAAACCAAACAAATCTATTATCTTACAGCTCTATAGGTCAGAAGTCTGACACAGATTTCACTTGGATAAAATGAAGGTAATGACAAGGCTACATTTCTTTCTGGAGGCTCTAGGGGAGAATGTGGTAATACAGACATAGTGAAAATATGCTCCTTGATACCCAACAGAAAAAACTCCAGGGATATTGGCCACAAATATATATGGAGCTTTAATAAAGCCGGCACTGCATTGTTTGTTTTATAGACTATAATAACACCATCAATGTAATTTAATAAGTTCTTAATATTTTCAATGACTGGGTTCAGAATAATCAACCAGCTACCATCTCTGCCCTCTGTGGGTCTATGTACTGAGGGAAATACAGACAATTAAATGAAGACCGTTACACAGTGGAGTAAAGCCTGTACTAGAAATAAGATGCAAGGGGAACACTGATTAGGAAAACATAATGAGGACTGGGATGTGTTTCCAAAGAAAACAGTATTACTAAAAAGTAAGGGAAATGATATGCCAGATAGAGAGGACCTGGGAAGTGTCAAAGGTGATGGTTGTGTTTCTTCCACTGGAAATGAATTATTAGTGTAGAAACTACATGTTAAGGGGAGGAACATGCAAGTGCACGTTGAGGCATAGATTAAACTAGTGTTAGGATTAAGGTTTATTTTTTGGAAAATATATACAGTTACTGGGTAATCATATTTGTCAGCATAATAATTCCACTCAAATATGGCCTATTTTTCTTGTCCCCAGTTCTGGGCTGCCGAACTTACTCAGCTAAGTACCAACACCATAAGATATAATTAACACACTATAGGACAACTTAAAATGTTACTTTTATCTCCAAGTTACATATGGAACTTATAACAAATCAAGTCGACTTAATGGCTTCAACTATATTATCTATTCCTTCATTCATTCTTCAAATAGAGGTGTAAAGACACTCTTTCTCACTTCCCTTTGGGATATAACAAGTGACCTACCATAAAGGAAACTGTGATGGTACCTGGAGGGCTCAGTTTGTTGAGTATCTGACTCTTGATTTCAGCTCAGGTCATGATCTCAGGGACCTGGGATCTAGCCCCAGTTTGTGAGTATTCTTGGCATTCTCTCCCTCTCCTGCTGCCCCTCCCCCTGCTCATGTGCTCGCTTTCTCTCAATTTCTCAAGTAAATAAATCTTAAAAAAACAAAACAAAACAAAAAGGTAGCTGTGAAAAAACTTAGGGCTGAGAAAATGCATATAAAATCCTTAGTGCAAGGCTGCCTGGGTGGCTCAGTGGGTTAAAGCTTCTGCCTTCAGTTCCGGTCGTGATCCCAGGGTCCTGGGATTGAGCCCTGCATCGGGCTCTCTGCTTGGTGGGGAGCCTGCTTCCTTTGCTCTCTCTCTGCCTGCCTACTTATAATCTCTGTCTGTCAAAAAAAAAAAAAAAAATCCTTAGCACAGAACTTAGTTCACAGTGGGATGACTCCTTTATATAGTATAAAAGAAATGATTAATGATTTGCTTACTTCTGATTGTAGAATGGAAATAGGTAAATCTTAGTCTAACCAGACATGGATTCACATTAGAATACTAGATCAACCATTTATTTCTGTATGACCTTGGCCAATTCTGGCATTCCTTTTAAGTCTCAATTTTCTCATTTTTAAATGGGGATGATGGTATTGATTTTGCAGAACTAGTTTGAGATTTATAATTTAGATAAACACATGATAAAATATATTGTTCCATTTAATTCATTTCAATTCAAATGTCAATATGTGGCAGATTTTTTAAAACTAACCATTTAGCAAATTTAAATTTATTTCCTCTCAATTCTTTTCAGTTCAATCATCAGCAGTATCAAACTTAATCATTTAAATGGATGATAGGCAAGACTTTATAAGAGGTTATTGCAGTCTTTTCAGATGCTTGCTTTCAGGATGATGGATTATCACTACATAGAGGTTAAAATGAATGATGGAAGAAAGTTGGCTCCCTGTGGGAGTTTCCAAGAAACTGTAAGAACATACATGGGACTAGGTTCATTCAATACTAAAAATACATTAATACCTGTTAATATATCTTCTTTTCCCATTTGATGGACCATTTATTTTATATAGGTTTTCATTTACTCATTAAAGTGGTATGCACCATTAGCTTGGACTTCTAAATAGATAGTAAGATAATAAGCTACCTGCCAACCATCTCTGGAGTCCTCCCACACATACTCAAAATTCAGTTCGTTGAATTTCATTTTCTACATAGGGTCTTTAGATTATGCACACATTATATTATTGTCCTTTGTTCAATTCTAGTAGTCTCCATTGATGAAAAGGACTCCTGAAGAACATACAAGAATAGCTTGTTCAGTTAAGTGTGTTTCCCCTCCAACTTGTGCTTATTTGGACTCTAAACATTCTATTGGTATCCTTTGTATTTGAAATCATAAAATGTTTCACAAAAGTTTCACTGAAGAAAGGTATTTTTTTAAAAATAATTGATATGTGCTTGTTTTAAATAAGAGAAGTAATGAGTCCATTTGGGGACTTTTGTAAATTGCAGGTATCCACTCATTGTACCCCATTGGTATTACTCTTAAATAGTTTACTATATATTATTTTAAAATAATTTTATATTATGGATAGGTAGTAGTGTAACTTGAAATTTACATTTTTATTCTTGTTCAGAAAACAGGTTGCCTTAGCAAAACAAAACCAAATCAGCAAGTACACCAATAACAACAAACTCCTTTTGGATAGTGTCATTCTACAGTCCATTCCCTTGTAAAGAAAACCACAGCTAGACAGTTGTTAATTAAGTCTGTGAAGGCAGATTTTATTCAGGACTATTGCAACAGGGGAAAAGAGACCCCTGTACAGAGCTGGGCTGCATTTTGACTATAACAAGAACAGTGGGAATGTACAGCCAAGGAGCAGGGGTGTTGGTGGATGAAAAATTACTGAGAGAAAACATTAAGTCTAGGGGAACTTTGGCTGAACTGACCTAACAGGATTCCTGCTGAAGGCAGGCCAAGGTGATCATATACTAAGGGTGGGCACTGAGGCATTTTGATCAGATGTGCAAGAGGATCAGATATCAAGGCAGGGAATTGGGGGAATTCTTACTAAAATGACCGGACAAGTTTCTTATTAAAACCAGATTCTACAAGGAAATGCACAGATGGGCATAGGAGACATTTCACTGAACCTGATTAAAGTTCAGTCAAGCAAAGAATCTTTGTCATCCCAAAGAGATAAAAATCAAAGTAAGAATAGAACACAAATAAAATGTGGCAACTGTCTATTGTTGCTTTTTTTTTTTTTTAGAATTTAAAGCAGTTTTATTAAAACAAGCACTGTAATAGCACTGTCGTGTTGTGTAAGTGTCTGTCTGACCTATACAGCTCCATGTTCTCTGGGCAGCTGGGCACTCAGCTTCCTGGAGGCCAGATGTGCCTTCGGGCTCTCTGGCTCTAGGCGGCACTTGGCTTGGACCCAGAGATGCCCGCGGTCTGGGCCCCCATCAGGCACTACGTTATTGAGAGCTCTGTGTCAGTTACCTATATGTTAAGTGCTTTACTAAAATACTTTATTCTCCAGCCAGTTCTATATAGTCAGTAGAATCATCTTTACAATTTTACAGTTAGGAAACCATGTCAAGGTGTGAAATCATTTGCCTAATGCCACATAGCTAGTATGAGTAAGAATAGTCTAATGTTAGACTTAATAGTCTTGTATTCCTATTACATTGGGTGATTAAGATTATTATATAAATATGATCAACCCTTTCTTAGGTTTATCTCTAAATTGAAATCTTTCCTGACAAGTGGTAATCAAATGTTCTGAAGTAGAGGGAGTATAGGTTTGGGGGCACATAAGGGAGGTTGTTGACTCTAGAAGACTGTTCTTGTGCCTGACTCATACGAGAGTGAGCTTTGGTGGACAACTGGAGTAAAGGTATGAAAAGAGTACACGAGGGGAAACAGTGAGGGTAAGGGGAAAGAAAGGGTACCCTGACTTTCAGTAGTCACTTCTCAGAAATCTGTTTTGAGCAGAGCTCTATGTTAATCTTCCTTTTGTTATAGCCCTTGACAATTTGCAAAGAATTTTCATATATATGACCTTATTTAATCCCTGTAATAAAGCTCGAAAGAAAGTACAGTGCTTCTCCAATTACTAAAAAGAAAATGATGTTCAGAGAATTAAATCGCATTGTCTGTGGGCAGAATAAGGAAACGTCTATTTATCCAGCACATATTTAATTTAGCACCAACTAAGTGCTGGACACTGTGTTAAGATGTTGAAAGAGTTTCCTTATAACTGAGGACATAAAGTCTCATTAGAATCCTAGGAATATCATTCAGATTGTTTCATCATGAACTCAGTTATACTTTTGTTTTATTCAGAACTATGTATAACAATTTCATTTTAGTTAAATTGTGACATTACTGCCATCCCTTCCACACTCCCAAGGACTTTATACAGGGTGAACTCTTCTAAGTTTGGGGATAAAAAATCAGATGGTATTAGCTGAGCATTACCTTAAAATTCTTTGAGAGGTGTTCTGACTTTGGAGGTTTGGGAGAAGTTAGAGGTGTATACATACTTTCAATTGTAACTACCACAGTAAACTCTGGATTTTCCCTTTAGGTCCCAATTGTGTAACCTAGCAACCACAATAATGTCAGTATATAACTTCCTCATGTGTAGGTGATTCTTGTTAATACTAGTGGCTGAGTGCAAATCATGACTCTATGGGTACCAAACACTTAAAGTCAAAAGAAGTGTAAGTCTTTCAGTCTGAAGTTCATCATCTGAAAATGGGATCAGCTAAGTAATGTATCAAAAAACTCCTGGGTAATTAGTGGAGAGTTTGACTATGTCATCTTTCTTCAATTTTCTACTACTTTTCTACTGGTCATCTTTTCTACTCCTGTTAGGTGATTTAAATTCTGAACTTCCCTTTCTTTCTTTAAAAAAAAAATGCCCTCTTCATTTTCTGTCTTTTTTGTTCTTTCTCCAGGACAACATTCATCTGGCTTCCTGTTTGTTCTACTGGAGAGCCTTGGTAGAAGATCATATGGAGGTAGGAAGATGATGTTGGCTTACTATTTAATTACAGAAAAAATGTCTGGTTTTTTTTTTTTGTTTGTTTTGTTTGTTTGTTTGGTTGGTTGGTTTTTTTGTCCTGGGACCCTGAAAAACAACTTCTAAAATCTTGGACTTTTCATGAGAATATCTTTACTGTTCATGGTGAGCCCCTGGGACCACTACCTGAGTTTACTTTAACAAAGAAACTCATAGTGAGCTCCTAGATAAGTAGACCCCTACATAGTCAGGTTGGAGGGTGGCCGTCTTTGAGTCAAGTGATATCAGTCCAACCTCCTGACTTTCATAGAGGCTCAGAGGATTGAAGGTCAAGTTCAGTCATGTGGCCAGTGATTCAATAAATGATGTCTGTGTAATGAAAGACTAATGAAAACACTGAACATGCAAAGTTGGGTGAGCTTCCTGGTTGGTGAGCACATCATTGTGCCTGGAAGGTGAGGAGCCCTGACTTTGTAAGGAGAAGACTTGGTAGCTCCATATGTAGGACTCTTCCAAACCTCTCACTATACATTTCTATTTTTGTCTGGTCCTTGTTTGGATCCTTTTTGCAAAACTGTAATCGTAAATAGAATGTTTCCTGACTGAGTATTTCTAGCGAATTACCAAACACAAGGGGTAGTGGAACCACCACCCTCCTTCCCCCCACCCGCCTATTTGTAACCTGTTTGTCAGATGTGTGCGTCACCTGGGAACATCAGAACTTGTGGTTGAGGTATGATGTGATGGTAGTCTTGTTGGGGATGGTGCTTTCAACCTATAGATTCTTGCCTAACTCTGGAAAGTAAGTGGTGAAATGGCATTGAAATATGGCAGCTTCTTAAATATAGGTCTGTGCCCAAGTATGCATGCATCACTGCACTGTTTTGCAGGTCTATTCCTAATTTGTGTATGCTTCTGCATTTAAAGATCAACATATTGACTTATTTTGGACTATCTTAAAGCCAATAGAACCTCTTTATCCAATGCTATGGGTTGAATTATGATCTCCAAATGTGTATGTTGAAGCGCTCACCCCCAGTACCTCTGAATGCGACTGTTTCTGCATACAGGGCCTTTAAATAGGTGATTAACTTAAAATGAAGCCATTAGGTTGGGCCCCAACTCAATCTGAATGGTGCCTTATAGGAAGAGGAAATTTCGACTCACAAAGAGACACTACCAGGGATGCTGACACATAGATGAAAGTCATGTGAGCACAAGGCAAGAAGGCAACCCTCTGCAAGCCAGAGAGAGATCTCAGAAGAAATCAGACCTGTCACCTCCTTAGTCTGAGACTTCTGGCCTCTAGAACATGAGAAAATCAATTTTTATTGTGTATATCACCCATCTGTGGTATTTTGTTAGGGTATCCCTGGGAAATTAATACAATCATAGGTACAGAAAAGTAGGAAATGCTTAAGAATGTGTATATTTATGTTTGGCCCCTACTAATGATTGACTAACACATTTGTAGAAAGCCCATTTCTACATAAATTCTAAGGCGTAATTTATCACCATGCTTCCATATAGGTTCATGTTGAAGCTGGGCTGTTCCCTAAAATTGTACCCTTGCTTGACTTCTCCCCACTTGATCACTGCTTTCTTCTGGGAGCATTTTGTTAGTAAACCACTTCAGTGCAAATCCTAGTTTCATAGTCTGACTTTTGGGTAATCAGCTTCAGGAGAGGGTATTTATTCTGCTGTCTTCCTTCCTATAAGATCACTGTAGACTGGCTGGTCCTCTGATCAGTATTTACTCCCCGCCTCCACACCTCAAGGTAGCTGGACTGCATTAACTCTCCACTTGCAGGTGTATTAACCTCTCCTTCTAGCTTTCCTTTTTGATCCAATAGTGGCAGCAGTTCTGTTGGTAAAGTTCCAGAGTACAGCTATCTTCTCTGTGGTTTCTTCACCCTGAGCTCACATTTTATCAATAGAAAACTGGAAACATTACAAAGCCTAAGAAAATCATGGTATTTATTGGCTCTGATTACACAGTCTTATTTCCTTTTTTTTTGTTATGTTTATGTCATAGTTAAGAGGAACATAGTGATAAAGTAGGTGAGCATATGGATTCTAGAGTTTTCCCACCTACAAGGCATTTAATGAGGGGTGTCCAAGATACTTTAGGACTCTGTATATCAATATCTCCACCTATAAAATAGGAATAATAATATCTATTTCATAGTTTTTTTTTTTCTTAACATGTCTAAAATAGTCATACTGGTAAGTACTCAATAAATGGTAACTTCCTGTGTTGCTATTGCCTATTCAATATTCTAGAGTATTACAGTATTTTTATTATTTTAATAGAGTATTTTGGAGTATTAGAGTATTTGAGTGTTATTGAAAGTAGTGGTAAGAAAAACTCTTTCCTCCTTTTAAACGTCTTTCTATGTCCTACAAGTGAAAGTTTGTACCCCACCCAACTCTAGTTCTTCCAGAGCAATTGATCCAGTATATTCTTGCATTTATTTAACTTATATTTTTGTGTAAGTCGGTGGTCTAGGGACTAGGAATATATCAGTAAGCAATGCAAAGTATAAGTCAATCATAATACGCATGACACAAATAAACCGTGGCAAGGCTGCAAGGCCTCCACTTTTCCATTTGAGAAAGTGACGAGGCTACGAATTGTGGATTTTCTTTATGTGGGAAGTCAGCCAAGATCTCCAGGTGCAAGTGGCATTTGAGAAAGGCCTTGACAGAAAAGGAAAAGCCAGCCATAAAAAGGGACAGGATGAAGGACTTTCTAGGCAGAGAAAACTGCAATTGCGATGGCTTTGGCATAGGAAAAAATTTTTCAGGAAAAATAGAATAAAGTAACAAGATGATAAGAAAGAAATAAACTTCAGAGATCCCTGACCCACATAGGAGAGTTCTCTCGGGATGTTTCTTATATACAAATAAAGCAATTCCGTTTATATGAAAACAATAGCAAACAAAAGTCATCCTACCATAAAACTGTTATAAATTTTCCTCCAGTGCTCCCTATGTTAAAAAAAAAAAATGAGCTGATGAGATTACTGAGTGAGAGAGGTACCCACATAACCTGAAGGACAGATTCACTTACCAATATCTAGAATTTCAGATACTTGTATGCCTTTGTTTAGAATATTTCTGAGTTCTCACTAAGACCAGAGAAGCCCAGGGAAGCCGAAAAGAAAAGTAAAATGTCAAATAACTGTTCACATTTGCCCTGAAATAACTTCTAGACAGTAACTTTGAAATATATAGCAGCTCATTCAATCCACATTCCTTCTCAGATCTGTGTTCCTCTCCACTTTTGTACAGATGAATTTAAAATTTTCCCAGATAAGATTTGGCGTTGAGCTTCTAAATGTTCATCAAAGATAACATTGAAAAATTCAATTATGCTCCCCGTTTTTTTTTTTTTTTCCTCCAAAAGGAAGAAAACCTTGCCATAATCAGTGGAGCTATTTTTAAATTGCACGAGGGCAGAAATGAAGGTACAAATTAATGAGCTGATGTCATATTAATGTAGTCTTTTTGATCTTGTAATCATGAGCTCTTTACAAATCATGTTTGGTTTCAAGATTGTGATTCGAGACTCCTGGTTGCAGACATATAATTTAAATACCATTAAAGAAAGCTCCAGATGTTTCAGTGGAAACATTTCTTATATTAAAGAATGAAACTACAGAAGATGATCTTGTCTAACTAGCTGTGTGTCCATGGGCAATTTGCTTTCCCTCTCAAGGCCTTTGGTGCTTTATCTGGATTGGTTGATTTCCATGGCTCTTTCCATTTTGACATTTGAAAATTGTCTATGATTGATAAGTACAGAAAAATAAGTCATAAAATAAAAGTCTTAGAATAAGGTCAGGTGATAGACCTAGTATTATTTTTTTTAAAGATTTTATTTATTTATTTGACAGAGAGAGATCACAGTAGGAGAGAGGAAGGGAAGAGATCACAGAGAGAGAGGAAGGGAAGCAGGCCCCCTGCTGAGCAGAGAGCCCGATGCGGGACTGGATCCCAGGACCCTGAGATCATGACCTGAGCCGAAGGCAGTGGCTTAACCCACTGAGCCACCCAGGCGCCCATTATTATTAATAATAATAAAAAAGAAAGTCTAGGTTACCCATTTCTTTAGGGATGGGATGGTATCTGTCATTCCACTTCAGAATTCTTGTTGCCTGTATGCTGACATGCCCACAGAATCCAAACTTCAAACTCTAGGTCACCATGCTTTGTGATGAGGGTGGATTGTAAGCAGGACATTTATTCATTCTCTGACAACTCTTTCTAACTCTTCAGGATTCCATGGACTAGGTAGGAAAGTTTTTAGAACAAAACATTTTTGCTAAATGTAAAAAAAAAAAAAAAATAGGGGAAACAAGGAAAGAAAAACAACCTAACAACAAAAAATACTTGACATTTAAAAATGATTTGAAAACAAAACAAAAATCTGAATTATAACAAAACAAGATCAAAATGACTGTGCCGTCAGGAACAGTTCCTAAGAGGCAAAATAACATTTTTAGTTTTGCAAAAATGAATGTTTTTGTTCTTCTCTGAATATTCTTCATTAGGTGGAGGCTATTTATTTATCGAAGGTCAGGAATTTTAACTTAAATGCTAGAAGAATTGGATAAAATGTGTAGTGTGATTTCTTCAAGGACCACTCAAGAAACTGTTTCTTGTCTGTGGCTTAAACACTTTCGGTGGTGCTTTTTTGACAGATGTGTGGTTATGAATATTTATACTATTGCCGAACATGAAAAATATAATGTTTTGTTCCAGCCCTAGAACGGAATGTATATGATGCCTTTGGAAGAAATAGGGAGAAATGGTAAACAATTATTTATCTTGGAGACTGAAGTTCTGGTCCGGATTGACATGTAAGGCCATTGAGTGATTTCATAGAGAATAGGTTTATTAATACCCTTTTTAACTTACACGACTTCAGTTATCATCGATAAAAGTCATCTCCAGTAATGAATTCCATTATTTCACAAGCTCTATTATAAATTTTAGGTGTTCTCTTAATTGTAAACAGAATTCTTGGGTGTCTAAAAAGCTGAACAAGGCAGAAGTAACTGAATATGAAATATAAGATCTTATTTTTTTAAAGACTTTATTTATTTATTAGAGAGAGCAAGAGAGAGAAGGAGAGAGAACATGAGCAGGGGGAGGGGCAGAGGGAGAAGCAGACTCCCCACCGAGCAGGGAGCCCCATGTGAGGCTCCACCCCAGGACGCTGAGATCATGACCTGAGCCAAAACCAAGAGCTGGCCACCTAAGCAAGTGCTTAAAACCACCCAGGCACCCCAATAGGTTAAAAGACATATAGTTCCATATCAGGAAGCAGGAATGTGGCTAAAGATAGAAGGAGAGAGGAAGAGCCAACACAAGTTTGTGTCATAAAGACGGTCCACTAAGTAGAACTGGTTACTGGATCTGATGGTTTAGTCTCTGGGAGAGAGGGGAAGAGTGGATATACCAGCCTTTGTCTTCCATTGGCCAGTGATCCAACCACAGGACATTTCCTCCAGCCCCTGCCTCTCCTCGGTTTTGTATTTGTGGAAGTACCTTGGGTTTCCCTATGCCCCACATATCAGCATTCACAAAGGAAGGAGTAGGGAGTGACGGGCAAATGGGGCCAGCATGCAGGTTGCATGTGTATGAATCTCGTTGAAGTCTATGGAAAAATGGCTCCAAAAGCAGTAGCCACTGAGAAAGACAGACTGGTGTTAAGTGAATGAGTTGTTCAATTATATGCAGTAGACTGTGGCATTTTAAAATCCACCTAAGACAATAGGTGTGTGTTTTATTTCTAATTCTGTTGTCTTTGGAACTATTCAAATAAAGCAATCCTTTCTCAACTGTGGCTTTTTAGGTCACGTACATAAACGGTTTATGCTTCTGCAACAGCTTCTGGATTAGACGTGCATAAGCAGTTGCAAGTTAAAGTTTGTGTGTTCGCATTGACATGGCCATGCTTTCTCACTAATTCCACATTTGAATTTGTGAACTCTTGGTTCTCTCATACCTACCCTTCATCCTCTACCTGCTGATCCCCATGAGCAATATTTGATAATTGCATGGCAGTCTTGTGTGGCTGTGTTAGCATCATAGAGCTGTTCAGTTCTTAAACCTCACCACTGAATAATGTGTCCCACTTAGCAACTGTAAGATATTATTTCAAACTGAATACCTGTCAAATTATCTTTTCTTAATTATTCAATTAATATAATATATAGCCTCTGTTTCAGATGCTATGTAAATACAGACACTGTCCAAAAATTAAAATAACTTGAAAAGTAAAGCTAGGGATTGGGATGAAGGAAACTGGAGTCAGAAAACATGAAGGCAAAAAACCTTAACATGCAAAATTCTTGTCTTTTTCTTTACTTCTTCTTTTTCTCTTCCCTTTTGTTTTTCTCCTTCTCCTTCATCCTTTTCTTGTTCCCCTTAGTTAAAGGTGAGTTAAACTCATTATTATTTAGCCACACTTGAAATATACTTTGACGACAAATAAGACAATTTCATTAATAAATATATAATGAAATAACTTGTGGCCATAAAAACAAAACTTCTGAAGAGCCCCCAGGCTTTTTTATAGTTCTTCCTGAATTTATGATGTGGAACTGTCATAAGAATAACCTTGATTCAAAAAATGCAATTCACAACTTAATTAAAGTCCTTACAGCATTGTTACCACATTTCTGGACATGCTATCGAAGGTAAGGCAAAGAACAATGTTTACCTGAATTTATATGAATGACTTCTTTTAAAGGAACTATTAAAATCAGTTATTGTTTGGGGGTGCTTGGGTGGCTCAGTTGGTTAAGCATCTGCCTTCAGCTCAGGTCATGATCCCAGGGTTCTGGGATAGAGCCTTGTGTGGGGCTCCCTGCTCCGCGGGGAGTCTGCTTGTCCCCCTGGCTCTGCTTCTGCCCATCTCCTAACTCCTGCTTGTGCTCTCTCTCTCACTCTCTTTCTCTCAAATAAATAAACCAAGTCTTTAAAAAAACAATGGTTTATTGTGTGAATTTCAGTAATGAGTTTTGGTCACCCAGGGGGGAATCATTTTGCCAATCTAGGATAGTTGGAGAATGGCTATAACATTATTAATTAATGATTTTTCACCACTGGGATAATTATTGCCTTTAAAGTAAAATTTGATGGGAAAGAGGGAATAGGGAAGAAATTCAACATTATTTGGAATGATCATCAGGAGAACCACAATATCGGTTACTCCTGGAGTCTTAGCAAGGAGCTATATCGTGGCTGAAATCCAGGCAGAGTATGTGCACATGTGCACATGTACACACAGCTTCAGTATAATCCCTCCATTATTGGACCGATATCCAATATCTTCTAGTAGTATTGGTTCTAATCATCGTAAACTGTACTCTTATTCTGCTGTTAAGCAGGAAAGCCAAGAAGTAGTTGAAATCTGTTTTCCTTATGTTAGAATCAAATCATATGTACTCCTATTTTTTGCACTTCCAGGTTACTTTTATGTTGTTTAAAGAAAATATGAATAGAAGCTTTGATAGAGTTCAGAACATGCCATGGGAAAATATGGCACCTTGGTATATTGAATAGTTCAAGCTGGAAGAGTTTGAGAAAAGGGCTGAAGTAGGAGAGTCACTTTGATCTTTCTACCATTTTCAGCTGAGACGGGTCATGAAAGCCTCCCCAGAGAGATGCTCTCTCTCTATACCCAGAGGAAAGGAAAGGAACATCTTCATCTCCCAAGACAAAGAGATGCCCAGAAGAATCCTAACAAACAGGCCTTACTAAGTTTTCTCCAGTTTATTGTGATCATCTCATCATCTGTAACCTATCCTATTCCTCCAGGATTGCAGACTCTAAAAATATTCATGTCTGTTTCTTCCAGTCTTCATTTGCTTGTAAAGGCTCTTGTCACATAAACACAAAATACTTTTGTGTGCTTTCCTTTTATTTATTTTTTTTAATTAGGTTAGTCACCATACAGTACATCATTAGTTTTTGATGTAGTGTTCCAAGATTTATTGTTTGCATAGAACACCCAGTGCTCTATGCAATATGTGCCCTCCTTAACACGCACCACTGGGCCAACCCATCCACCCACTCCTCTCCCTCTAAAACCCTCATTTTGATTCCTGGTGTCCATAATCTCCCATGATTTGTCTCTACCTCTGACTTATCCCCTTTTATTTTCCCCTTCCTTCTAATTTTGTATTCTTTTCTTCTGTTGATCTGTCTTTATCAGTTTTATTTTTGGACGAAGCCAGGTACTCTAGGAAAGTCATTTCCTCCCATGTTGCATCTGTAAAACAATATTTTTATGAAACCAATGGCTGTTTGTATAAAAAATATTTTAAGGGCAGATGTCAGTGGTATGCTCAACATGCATGCACCTGAATATAATGTCTTCTGGTCACAGTCATTCTGAAACTGAGAGTTTTAAAATGATGTTTATCAGACCGCAGAGCCTAGCCTGGAAATCTTACCCTCACCTTTTATGGGAAGAATTTTGAAGTGCATGAAATTTGTAATTCCTACTTGCTCCACCTTTTAAATCTCCAAACTGTCTTATTCCTATACAACATCCCTCATTTATCCCCTACTAATATATGTGAAGAGTAGAATTATCTATTAGTTTTGACCAAAAAAAAAAAAAAAAATTAAACAGGCTTCAGGAGCAATGTTTCCCTTAAAATTCTACAACTCATTCAACTCAAAATATTTTTTAAAAATGGGAAATATGTTATTGAGATTGTTCCAAATGTGAAAGTTTTTTAATCAAATTTAATATTCATATATTTCTCCCACCTTTAATTTTAACATATGTTTTCTCACTTCAAATGTGTTTCCCCTTTTTTCACCCCAGATTTTCAGATATTAAAATTTTATTACTTTAGTGCAAATATAAAAAAAATTTGGCTCAACTTCCTTTTAAAATTAAAAACATCTTCATTTTAAGTTGTTATTCTATCAGAAATTTAGAATTATTGTTTGAGTCTTATCAATCCACTAAGATAAACTTTTACAACACCAATTTAGGGTTTTAAAATATTGTGGTGAGATGATGCAAAAGAGATGCATTCGTTTTGTTTGTTTGTTTGTTTGTTTGTTTTCCTTTTCTAAATACAGAAGTACTTTAAGGAAATAGGGAAATTACTGTTACTTTCTTAACAGCAAATACCATAGCAAAATATATGTATTCAACGCATTTGTCAGGGACGCGGAAGGAAGGGGAGAGGCAGAGGTAAAAGGAAGAAAGAGAGGCAAAGAGAGGGACTCTTCCTTCCCAGCCCACAGAGATACTCCTAATCTCCTAGGAGGTGGTGACAAATAGCAAAGCACTCATTTATTTTCACAGTTTGCCCCTTTCAGTTGGGTATGGGCATCCTGGTTTTTTTTTTTTTTTTTTTTTTCCTTCCCACAACAGAAGGCAAAATTTAGATCTCAGGGGGAAAATCAATGAACACCCTCTTAATGAGGTTTTTATTTTTTCCCTCTAACCTATGGAGATAATCCAGTGTTCTTTAGAAATTAAGATTCTGTATTGCATTAGAATTAAAGCCTGATAATGTAGTCTGCATTTGAATTTTAAATCTGCACGTGGTTGCTTGAATTTATTACTAAACTTGAGTTTATAGAAGAGCAGATGGTTCCCTGTGCTCCAGATCAAATACTGTCAACTACTTATTTGATCATGTGCATTGGGTTTTTGATTTAAATAATTGAGCTTTTGCAGTCAGTACTTCTGCAATCTGACCCGTTTCTTGCAGCTTTTCCGATTATGGAGACCATTTCTGGCTCTTGACCAAGGCCTATTAATACCAACTCTTTGAATATAGTTAATCCATGAGTGGAAATTTAAAAGAAAGTTTTCATACTCTCTCGGAATATAGAGTCTTCCATCTTGTGTTTCAAATAATCCAGTAGATAACACTGTGCTTGATTTAAATAAGCCATTATCCACAAAGAAGGGAACCTGGACGAATCTGTTTTGTTATGTCGTTCCGTGGTAGATTATTTGTAAAAACGGCCCAACCGTTGTTCTCTCTGTGTTCATCCTCTTTGCTCCGTCACTTTGAAGCTTCTCCTATCAAGAGGGGAAGTGTGTTGCTTCGCCTCTGGAATCAGGTCTGGTCTTACTACTTGTTTTAAGCATTAGAATACTGTATTAGGGACATTTTGATAATCTGAGCCCAGTGATTTATCCCAGCCAAGACTAGCTAAACAAGCTACTTGAAATTTGCAGGAACACTACATGAGAACAGTATAGGTAAGCACAGTCCAAATTGCCACTCCACAAAAATGAAAGCGAAATAAATTATTTTAAGCCATTAAGCTCTTGTGCTTATATAACAAGAGTTAACTGACACAAATTCTGCTTTATTTTCCACTGAGCATTGTTTCCCATATGGTTTATATGTTCAAATATGGGTTAAAATCCATTTTTTTTTTAACTTGACAAATTTCCTTAGCCCTGGTGTGCCTCCAGTTCTTTATTCAGTCAAGATACATTGAACTAAGCTTCTGCTATATGCTGGTCACTTGAAAGGCACTTTGGATAGGATGGTCACCAAGGCAAAAGCCTATCTTTAGGGAATTTTCATTCTAGGAAGATAGTAATATCCATCTCTTAGGATTACTATGAAGAGTAAATTAGGTGTTGAATATATAACACAGAAGCACATAAATGCCAGTTGCACCAACTCCTACTACACCTCAGTCTCTTTGAGGTAGAAAGGACACATTCCCTAAGAAGTGATCTCTGATACAGCTCTAGAACAAACTCAGCTATTGAGCTGGTAAGAGTAGTCAGTGAGATCTTGACCATTATCATCTGTTGTATAACTTCTCCTAATAATATAGAGCTACTACTTCTAAAATGTTTTTATTAGTACAAGTCATGTCTCTTGTTCTCATTTGTCTTACATTATATATTTACTTTCAGTGTCTGAATCTGCACAATCACTGTCACTTCTAGCTAATATTAATATTCTTAAAAAACTGAATCAGAAACATAAAACCGGGGCGCCTCGGTGGCTCAGTGGGTTAGGCCGCTGCCTTCGGCTCAGGTCATGATCTCAGGGTCCTGGGATCGAGTCCCGCATCGGACTCTCTGCTCGGCAGGGAGCCTGCTTCCTCCTCACTCTCTCTCTGCCTGCCTCTCTGCCTCCTTGTGATCTCTCTCTGTCAAATAAATAAATAAAATCTTAAAAAAAAAAACATAAAACCGTGGTTAAGTTGTTCTTGATATATTTTTCTTCAAGATGCCTAAAGGCATGCGATATGGACCCCTTTTCTCTAGAGCTTCTATGAAGAAACTTCTCTAGTTGCTTCTATGAAGAATGTTACCAAGCCAATCCCCACGTGATTTTCACAGATTGCTTAAACAGAGAATATCCAGGAACCTTAGATCATTAGTCATTTCATGGGGGGAAGCAGATGGCTTCCTTGGTAGAGGGGCTTTCACTTCCTACAGAATATCGACACCATTACAGAAGTAAGCACATACGAGTTACTTTCCACCTAGATCTGTAATTCTCCCTTCTCTCATGGTGAATGTATGCATATATGAAATGTATTCCATTGACAGAAGTGATTGCCAAAAGTGAAGAACCATCACATTTGTCCAAGCAGTCATCATATGTATCTACTAAGAGTGCAGTGTATAAACAGTGAATGAATGTGTCCTGTTATTTTGAAGTGCTCTAAAGAAAAAGTAGGTATCATATACACATACAGTATAAACCAGTTTTTTTCATCCTTGGCACTATTGATATTTAGAGCTGGATGATTATTCATTGTGAAGGGCTGCTCTGCACATTGTAAGACTTTTTTTTAAATGAATATCTTAAGAAAAGAATTTATTTATTTTAAATTTTATAATAAATAAATTTTATTTATTTTAAATTTTATTTAAAAATATGGGAGTGGAGGGAGGGACAGAGGGAGAGGAAGAGAACCTCAAGCAGACTCCATGCCCCATTGTGGACCCCGAGATCATGACCCTAGCTGAAACCAAGAGTTGGTACCCCCATTGTAAGACATTTTATAGCACCCCTGATACCCTGATCTTTACCCTCTAGATGCCAGTAACATCCCCCCACCAATTGTGAGAATCAAAAATGTCTTTATATATGTATAAATAGAATACATGTATGTATATATGATTCATAAAATTTGGCATAGTGTCTAAAATATAAATCTACAGCAAGATAATAATGATGATTTGTTTTATTCTTGCTAAACAAAAATATTAATCAGAAGGAGCATTTGGGTAGATCTGAAAAAGCAGATGCAAGGGTAGGAATGTGCAGTTCAAGGAGAGTATTATGAACAATGTACAGAGGCACTGAAGTCCATTTTGGAAGTGAATCATATTTTCTTGATTCTTATATCCATGTTGCATCACCACTTCCTCATATCAGGGAGATCATATGATAGTTGTCTTTCTCTGCTTGACTTATTTCGCTAAGCATGATACGCTCTAGTTCCATCCATGTTGTCGCAAATGAATCCACATTTTTTTTCTGTTTGTATCTAGTAACGAATCTTTAAAATATGTCTTATGCTTGATATACTTATTTAACCTTGTTTCTTTTCATTCCCTTTGCTTCTAATGGGTTATTAGACCATTTGCTATTATAACTAATCATACAACTCAGGAGTTAAAGTGATTGCATTTCACCTGGAATAGGACAAAAACCTGTAGTAGTGAAAGTGTAAGTAGACTGAAGCTTAATTTTAAGATGAGATTTCTCTGTTCTTCATAATGTACAGTATGTTTCTCTGCGTCTAAGTGATTTTGAAAGTATAGATGCCAATAAAGGGACTGAGGAAGGCATGGGAAGGAATTGCCCTTGGGGAAGTAATGATGAACTTGGTATCAGACAGGCTGAGTTCATACATTAAGTCACATATGGGAGGCTGTGCACTGTTAGCCCTAGGTCCTCATCTCACTTTTAGGGAAATAGGAAGACTGTAGTTGTTGAAAATGTAGTGAGAATGTATTGCTGTTTCCTGTCCTTGATCTCTTTGTTGACTGCCAGTAAAACGATATAAAAGAACACTTACATGAGGAAGACTCAGTAGCTGATATCAGATATATAAAATGAGCCTAAAGTTTTATACTTCGTGTGTGTGTATACATACATGTACATATATACACATATATATTCATATATACATATATATTCATATATGCATATTTGCATACATTTACATATATAGAGAAAATACCCTCTATGTATACATATGTACATGTATTCTTTCTTTTTTTTTTAAAGATTTTCTTTATTTATTTAACAGAGAGAGACACAGCAAGAGAGGACCACAGCAGGGGGAGTGGGAGTGGGAGAAGCAGGCTTCCCACTGAGCAGGGAGCCTGATGTGGGGCTCGCTCTCAGGACCCTGGGATCATGACCAGAACTAAAGGCAGATGCTTAACAACTAGCCACCTAGGTACCCCATACATATATTCTTTTACTTTGCCAAACATAGTACCATGTAAAATGACACTGTAAATCAATGTCTAGAATATATATCAAAAGAAAACTTTATATTTGTACATTCATACTTTATCGATTATTATACAGAAGAAATGTGGATTACATTTCAGATTTTAATTGGATTTCTCAAAGCTCAGAGAAAGAGAAATTATTTTCTCTAGTAGACTAAAATCCTCTTGAAGTCAAGGCTTCTTCATGGGTCCTGTTTTACTGACTTCATAGCATCTATGCTTTTCACAGGCTTGTTGATGTTGATTGGGTTAATAGAATTCCTCAGTTTAGATAGACCTAATTTAGAATGTCAACCACAGCTACTCCAATGCTGCTATTATTTAACCTCCCTGATTCTCAGTTTGCTTTTCCTTATATGAATTTTTGTTCTCAGAATTTCTCTAGAAGAATTAAATTAAGTAACAAATTCATAAAGAACATTTGGTGAAACATCAGTTTCAGTTAGATGCAAGATACAGCTTTCTCCCTGTCTCCTCTACCTTCATTGACCTGGGAAGTATAAATCAATGTCCAGTGATAAACAGAATAGAGAAAATTGTATTTTCACATAAGCAAGTTTCTGATAATTTATTATAACTTAGGGACAATTTTTTTGGTGGAAACACATTTCAAATTATAATTTGACTTCATATAGCCTGGGAACTCCAAACATATCATAAACCACAAAAACAAATATTTACAAAGTGAGATGCACAAGAACATTTCCATTACAACGGCATTTCCCTAGGGGACTCACCTGACCTGGAAAGGTTTCTAAAATAAAATAAAATATGTGAATTTTCTCCTGAAGGCATCAGAGTAAACATTTCCAAAATGCTTCACTCTAAGAAATAAAATCTAGTCCTTTGGTGCTTTCAGGGCACATACCATCTTGTGGTCAGGCCACTTCAGTAGGCATAAAGACTTACTGCTCACTTATGAAGAGAACTCATTACATAAAATGAGGCCCAGGAAACAACTAAAAGAAATCAATCCTAATTTTTAGTCAACTTTTGCCTTGTTGTACCTTTGGATTTCTGTTTTCTTATCTTATTCTTCTAGGGGTCTTTTTAAAAAATCCATTAATTAAGAACCTGATTGTTATGGTAAATATTTCTATAATAATGAACTCAAATTGGCTTTGTTGGACTTCGCTATCATCATCTCTACACTGACTCCTTTGACATACACGTATTTCTGTGTTTATAACATGACATATTTCTTTTACATTATGGTTAGTCTGCATATTTGTCAAATAGTAGCTTATCCATTTCTGCTAGGTTGGGGGAATATTCTCAAATTGCTTCTTGGCCATTTTGTCTTTAGAATGTTTAAATGTAGCAATTGAATATCTAAACCATAATCATTCGTTTCAGTTCTGTATTAGTTTTGTGGCATAAGTCTTACTGAAAGCACACAATAACAAAGAGGCAGCTATGATTTGCACGGTTTAAGAGTTGTAAAGCAGAAAAATTGGGGCTTAAGGAAGCCAAGTAACCTACACATTCACAAAGTTGACAAGAGAAGGTTGCTTGGCTCCAGTGTTTCCAATCCCACCATGCCTACCTTATGAAGAAAAAGAGCAAAGCAAAACCTGGTGGATAGGATGCGTAACCGAATTTAGAAAACTTTGCTGACTGTTAATTCTAGGTTCCATTAAGAATGATGAGGAAGAAATGCCTTTAAATTCCCATCAGGTTTAAAATCTATATGTACAGCTGCATGGTGACAGCAGTCTTCATTTTCATTTACTTTTATTTAGGTCCATCTCAAAGGGTTCTGACATGAAAATAAATTCTCTAAAATTAAGCTGTGGCGAAGTATTGAAATATAAATGAAGACACATTGGAAAAGAAATGGAAGCACAAAATTGATTTGTGCAGTTCAGTATTCGGGTTCCCTTCATTAATTGTTCTGTCTACTCTTGTTTTTCATGGTTTGTCCCACATAGAAAGCTTTTCAGAATGCGCCTTAACAAAGATGGTACTTTTAGTACAGACCTATTCAATCCGTAATAATGTGTCTCAAAATCAATCCTGGAGGAAGAGAATTGCAGAGGGATGGGCAAGTCTAATGAAGGTTCTCCCAGCCTGATGGGAGAAGAGGATGGAGATAAAGTCAGGTGCATTCAGCATCAGAACAATGAATTAGTGTGAAAGAGACAGATTTTTTTTTTTTCCCTGTGATCTTCAACATGGTATTGTGTGTGAGTAACTAGGTCTAATACAGTCATGAGAAGCCATGAATGCAAACTGAATGCCAATGAAAAATGTGAACCTGGAATGAGGGAGACACCAGCAAGTGTGGTCCGACAAATTCTGTAGAAACAGCCAGTTTCTCAAGTTCACATTTCTTGGGTGGAATTCCCCTGACAGCATGTCACGGAGACTTGCAACATTGCTGACAGTGCATTTATGATCCTGACGTTGTCCACCTGTCCTCCTTAAACTTTATGCTGCAGCACAATTGATCTGCTTAAAGTTTCCCAAATGCATTTTCTTTTTCTGTTGTCATTTTTGCATATGCTGCTTTCTCTGCCTTAAATTCATGGCTCCTACCTACCCTGTCTCTGCCTTCCAGGGTCAGTCAAAAATTTCTTCTACTGTGAAACCCTCTTGACACTCATTCAGGCAGATAGGAAGACTTCTGTAGTGTGCTCCCAAGATGCCTTGTATTAAATTTCCCATTTAGACAGAAATGGAATTACACTGGATCTGACTATCCTCTGACTCTTAGGTTTACATCTTCCATATTTCTACCAAGAGCATATCTGACATGCTTGAAATAAATCTACCTAATTTTCCACCTCCTCAGGTTATAGGTTAGAGTCGGCCAACACTGTGGCAACACTTTTCTTCCTTCTCCTGTGGAAGACATCACTAACCTGTCTCAGCAAATTTCTGCTGTGACAGGAGATAGGGCTTCTTCAACTTTCATATTTAGCACTCGGGACTATCTATACATCACAAATGACCTATCTGTTAATGCTAAAATTACAATTTTATTTTATTTTTTAAAAATATTTTTATTTATTTATTTGGCATACAGAGACCACAAGTAGGCAGAGAGGCAGGCAGAAAGAGAGGAAGGGAAGCAGGCTCCCTGCAGAGGAGCCCAATGTGGGGCTCAATCCCAGGACCCTGGGACCATGACCCGAGCCAAAGGCAGAGGCTTTACCCCACTGAGCCACCCAGGTGCCCTTAAAATTACAATTTTAATATTAACATATACTTAATATTTACTATGTCTTCGGGTTACTATGTGTAAAGCTCTTTGCTACACTGAGTTCAGAAAAATGCCAAACACAATTTTGATTCAATTGTATGGTTGATGGGATTATTATTTAATCACTATGTGATCAGTATATCTTTCCTGAAGTTCTTTTTTACTTCTGTTCTTCTGACATGTCCCACAACACAATGTTTCCTAAACAGCTGTGTCCTAAAGGCATCTCCATCACCTGCCAAATGGAAACTTGCAAACATGAAATATTATATTTTTCCTATTAATTGACTTACTAAATGTATCAAATCTTTCTTTCAAGACCAGTGGGCAGACCATGGAGTGGCCAGAACATCATAGCAATGAACAGCCTTCTAAAACAGTGGGAATATGTTCAACTGACTGACTTCCTCATTTCTGTGGGTGCTACATGCATGCTATCTAAAAGTTTAGTACATGCCTAGACAGTAATCAGAACTCTTCTCCAGGCCCATTTCTAAAGAGGTGTTCTACCTAGCCAGCCTTAAGATGATGTCTCTAAATTTCTTCATTTTATTTTATATTTTTTAATTTATTTTTTATTTATTTTCAGCATAACAGTATTCATTACTTTTGCACCACACCCAGCGCTCCATGCAATCCATGCCCTCTCTAATACCCACCACCTGGTCCCCCGACCTCCCACCCCCCACCCCTTCAAAACCCTCAGATTGTTTTTCAGAGTCCATAGTCTCTAAATTTCTTCATTTTAGAGTATATGCTTGTAAGACCTACGCATCTGGCCTATAAAAAGGACTCTTCTGCTTATGGACAATCTTGATGTGGGATTGGAATGCATTGCTTATCCCTAGACCACATGAATTTTTTATTTCCACTCTGGGGAGGTATATTTATCCATGACTCCATGTCTGTCCTATTTTATGATGGCTAGCAACCACCAAATAGCTAAGAACTTCATTTGTGCTCAAATAATGACCAACAATAAGAGCCCTCCAGAGAACTGATTTTGAGTATAATATAAGTCCATCGCTTGTACTAATCAGTGAACCAATGATTCCTGCAATTCCCTGTGGTGTTTTAAAGACCAGGAAAAGAGATTACATTTACTACAGATGAAATATAAAATCTCTTGGAGGCTGCACCTTGTGGAAAGTGGAGAGGTTTCTTTGGTTTTTGTTTTTTCTTAATAAGAAGATGTTCTAAAAATCTGAATTAATAAGATTGCCCATCTCAGTGGAGTAAAATCACTGGAGAAATATCCAGACTGTGATCCCAAATAGTTTTTTGTTTTACATAAAAAATGCATAATTATTTTACCAATAAAGAAAATGTAATATAGAGACATATATTTCTGAAAATATGAATGTTATATTGAATTTCATATGAACTTAGGAAGGAGTGTGAGTATATTCTTTGAAAAACATGGTTTTACTTTTGGCCCATTATGATTGTGTTTTCCATTGACATGTTTTCTGAAACTGTTTAAATATGCAGTAGTTAGAAGGTACAATCTGTTGCCAGGAGGAAAATGCAATTATTAGACAATAATGCAGAGACACAAAATTCAGAATATGATGCACAAAGGTTCTTCTCTCTCTGAATCCCCAGTGGGACCATCTGGACACCAATTTATCTGATGCTTACAAACTCCCTTTTGCCAGGGCTGCCTCTCTTGGATCTTCCCAATTCTTTCCTACTCTACCCAACATAGACATGCTTCGTTGTTTCCCTCACCTCACCACTCTGCCTTTTCTGTCATTTTCTTCCATCTGATTTTCTCCCTTGATAGAGTTGAGAAGTTTCTATTGGTTCTTCAGTTTCCATCAACATTATCTCTTTATAAGAAAAACTTTTTGCGGGGGAGGGCACCTGGGTGGCTCAGTGGGTTAAGCTTCTGCCTTCAGTTCAGGTCATGATCTCAGGGTCCTGGGATTGAGCCCCACATTGGGCTCTCTGCTCAGCAGGAAGCCTGCTTCCCCTTCTCTCTCTGGTTGCCTCTCTGCCTACTTGCGATCTCTGTCTGTCAAATAAATTAATAAAATCTTTAAAATTAAAAAAAAATTTGGCAAATATCTGGTCTTTCTTATGGAATGAATCTAATACAAAGATTTCTCTAATCCAAGCTGTGCGTGGTCCCAAAATTGGAGTGAGGAAGAGGGGAGATAAGGATAGAGAAAAATACAGAAGGACCCAAATTTCTCTATCATGTTTAATAATAGCACTGATTACAGTGCAACTCATTCATTATGATTGAGAGGCTATAGAACAATTATTTCTCCCTTATACCAATCATAGTATATTGTTTTTTTTATGGTGATTATAATATATTATTATTTCAGCTACTTGAGAATGTAGTAATGTTAAGCAGTTACCAAACTAATGTAATATCCTCTTTGATAAAATCAGCAATTTATAAGTACGTTGTGTCCAGCAGGCATCTCCCAAACCTTCTGATATAGAAGTTAGGCTCTAATTGAACGTCATCACTTGGGAGCAGTGAGTATAACATTGATTGATTTCTGGATTGGTCTTTTCCCATGCTCGAGGTTATACAGTGGTCAAGAATAGAGGATAGGTACTTGAAATCTTGGAGGTCTGAAGCAATATATTCTTGAGAACAAATGAAATACTTACTTTTTATTTATTTCAAAAGAGTCATTGAGCCAAACTAGACAAGCAATTAAGTAAAGACCTAAAATAATGTTCTTAACAGGTTATTTATTATAGGTGAATATCTAAAGAAAAAAACAATAAAGCATGTATTAGTCACATTGATTTTTTTTTTTTTTATGCAAGGAGTTGGAAGAGATAAGTGATTAACTTTATCTGCATGGATAAGGAAAGTCATCTTCAACACAAGGTGACAAATTCATGGTTAGCCAGCTTCAAAAGTATATACAGAATCTGACCAGGTATCTAAAACAAAAGAAGATGGCGGTGTGTACTAATTACAGACAATGGGAATAATAGGTTCCAGGGTATAAATACAGAAATATTAATTTGCATTGAGGAAATTCTAAATTGCTTGAAAATGAAGTACTAAATGGACAGCAGGTGGAGTATTAGGAAATGTGAATTGAAAAAAATAATAATATGATGAGATAGAGGGAGAGAGAAAGACACAAAAAGAGAGAACAGGGAAGGGGGGAAGAGAGAGAATGGAAATCAGGTGGGAGTCAGAGCAGTATGAACTTTGAGCTTTAGTTCTTATACTGCTGCTGTTGTTGATGATAATGGTGAAGACGGCTTGCTGTAAGACCATTTGCTTAAAGGAGTCTTTGATGGAGAAAGAAGAGTGGATTGCTGTGACTGATACTGGGGCGGGGGTGATTGTAAAATCTCTTCTCTGCGACTTGGTCATGTTTTGCCCACACCAACATCACCACATCACAGAAACTCCCAGAAGTACCTCCTCAGCTATGCTGAACTTCTGCAGGGCACATTTGAAGACACACTCTACGGAGTAAAATCATGTTCATATTTCCTTTTTCTACTGGGGAAAATGAATTAAGGAAGGAAAAGGGAGAATTTAGAGGACTGGAAAACCCAGTTATTTTGTTAAAGACACCCTAATAAAAATTATTGATTATCTAAACAATAAAACTGGTGAATTCAAGGGTAGAAAGAAAAAGGTAGCTTGTAAGCAAAACCCATGGAATTTGTGATTTTTAGATTATGTTGGTTAACTTTTTGCATTGGTGGACAAGAAGAACCTATAGAAGAATCTGGGCTATCTTTGAGGTTCCTGATTAGAGTTACGAATTTGCTTGCCCTGTAAGAACTGGGTATTCCCATTTGCTATTTTTCTGCCAAGAAAAATAAAATTTCACTTACTGAATATAACCAGATTTCCTTATTTTATATTTTTGGAATATATAAAAATGTTTCTTTGTTTTGAGCAGAAACTGTTCACCACAGACTCTAAAAAGATTGCCAAGAGGCATTTGTGTATTTACTGTTCCTTCAGTTCAAATATACTTAATCATAATTAAACTCAGTTGAATGGCTTTTAAAAGAAGTTAGTTGTTACTATGATTGGCAGTTTTCTGAGCCTTTGACAACATCTAATGAAATATGCCTGGGTGGTGTGCAACATTGACATATGCTAAAATTTATCTTCTATGATCTCTAATTAATGTAATGTGATTATGTTGAATCTTCTGTTTTCAGGAAGGCATGCTATTACTTCCCATTATCTAAATAAGAATGATAAATGTTAAAGGTTTTCATTAAATATACACAATCTTGGAATTAGTATTCCTTAACTACTTTTCTTTTAAATGGCATTAAGTATTGTTTTGCAAGAGGAAATATACCGAGACAAGTAATTCATCATATTTTTCCTCAAAAGTAGTATTAAATAATTATATAACAGATGTTTCAAATTCATAAAGAGGAGAAAGAAGATCGTGAGAAAATGATACTGGTAGGCATTGTTTTTGGGTCACAAGCCTGTAGCTTGCTGGTCACCACTGGATGGTAACCTTGAATGTCTTGTAGTCACCAGTTTTCTGGTTCTCTTCTGAAGAACTGGGAATTAGAACTTAGGATGACTCACCATATTTTCCAGCATTCCAAAAAATACAGAAAAACATAATTTTTAAAAAATTAACATATAATGTATTATTTGTTTTAGGAGTAGAAGTCTTTGAATCATCAGTCTTATACAATTCATAGCCCTCACCATAGCACATACCTTTCCCAATGTCCATCATCAGCCACCCTATCCCTCCCCCGTCTTCCCCCAGCAACCTTCAGTTTGTTTCCTGAGATTAAGTCTCTTATGGTTTGTCTCCCTCCCCAGTCCCATCTTGTTTCATTTTTCCCTCTTTTCCCCCCACAACCCCCCACCCTGCCTCTCAAACTCCTAATATCAGAGAGATCAGATGACAATTGTCTTTCTCTGATTAACTGATTTTGCTCAACATAATACCTCTAGTTCCACCCATGTCGTTGGAAATGGCAAGACTTTGTTTGTTTTTGTTTTTGTTTTTGTTTTTTGGGTTTTTTTTTTTTTTATGGCTGCATAATGAGATACCACCCACAACAGTCAGCTAAAATTAACCAGCTAAAGTTAACCAGTCAGGAAACAACAGGTGTTGGCAAGGATGCAGAGAAAGGGGAACCCTCCTACATTGTTGGTGGGAATGAAAGCTGGTGCAGCCACTCTGGAAAACAGCATGGAGGTTCCTCAAAATGTTGAAAATAGAGCTACCCTACGACCCAGCAATCGCACTACTGGGTATTTACCCTATAGATACAAATGTAGTGATCCAAAGGGACACGTGCACCCGAATGTTTATAGGATCAATGTCCACAATAGCCAAACTATGGAAGGAACCTACATGTCCATCCACATGATTGGATAAAGAAGATGTGGTATGTATGTGTATGCATGTATATGTATGTGGTGTGTGTATGTATATACATATATATATGTATATACACACCACATACATACACACACATACTCACAATGGAATAATAAAACATAAATAATTTTGAAAGAAATTTGCATCATATTTAAAACTGAACTGAAAATAAACATCCAGCTCTCTTACATGAGGTTTGAGTACCAATAGTGGATCGCCTTTAATTACAGAAATAATGATATAGCTTTCCTCACAACATCTAACATAAGACCTGACTAGGCTTTTTATATGCCTCATAGTGATTAGGCTTGGGATAAGAGAATTGAGAAGAAGAAATGGGTAATAAGCAATTATTTTCTTTCTTTCATAAGGAGCACTAACATATACATAGATTTGTTAATTAGCATATATATTAATCAACTGTCAGCAGGAAAAAAAAAAAAACACCTTAAAGTCCTTCTATATCAGGGGTCCCCCATTGTGAAGGACTTGATCTTCTCCCCCCCAATCAAGGACATTTATCATCACAACTGAAGAAGGGAGGCATCTACTGGGTAAAATCTAAGGTTGCTTTTAAACATTCAGCAGTGCACAGGGCAGCCTTCTGCAACAAATGATAATCCAGCCAGAATGTTAATGGGGACCTTACAGAGAAGTCTTGTTCCATCTGCTTCTGTTTTCTACGTTCAAAGGTACTGTGGTGTCAGTGAGAAATACGGACTGGGAGGGACATATAATTAATACCTATATGATGTTTGGCAAGTTATAAATTATCTTGTTACCTTGGTCTCCTATGTATGTCTGTGTAAGAGAGAGAGAGCAAGAATGAAAAGAATGAATGAGAACATTTACTCTATTGCTGGGGAGTTTTATGGAGTTCAAATGAAAAAAAAAAAAAGTAAAACATTTAGAAGAGTACTTGGCCCATGTTTTAGGAATTTTTCCTCCATATTTTATTTCAATTACTCAGTTTAAAGATGGTCTTCACTCTTCTGTACATTGGTCACAACACACCATGTGCTTATGTTATAGAAATCTATCAAAATTGTATTTTCATATTTATTTGTGAAATTCTATATTTTATACAACTTTCCCTATTAAATTATAAACTCCAATATTACGGGGGCCCTGCTTATTTTTTCCTCATTATTTTGTGCCAAATATCTAGCATAGTTGCTATATAACTGCAGGTATGTAATAAATATTTGCTAAATTCAAGTGTGGATAAATTAATTAATTAATTCTATGGAAGCCATAGAATAACAGAAAGAAGAGTTGAATGGGGAAGAAAATGAGGAAGAAGGGCCACAGAAAGACCAATCAATAATAAATAGCTTTTAAACTTTGGGGTTTTGTAAGAATAACTCTGGCCTAGTTATATGAGGTCTTTATTTCTAGTTGAGGTTTAGATCTGTAATAATTTTAGGACTGAAGGCAAGATTCATATCATCTAACTCTTAACTTTTCCATGTGATTTTTGAAGACTAAACACTATTTTTTAAATCAAATTAGACAAAGTAGGTTCTGTTTCCGTATGTAAGGAGCTTATAATTTGTCACAACAGCTCAAGAAAGACCAATAAAAGGCTGAACAGACTAAAAAGCCAGTTCTTCTAGGACTCATGAGGACATGGTAAAGTGTAGCCCCCAACATTGAAGACAGCTAATACAGAGAGTAAAGGTTTACCAGAGCACAGACTCACAAGAAGAAACTGCTAGGGAATCAGTGTCAGGGTAGGAAAACCTGCACCATAACTGACCAGTTGCTGGAAACTCAGTGTGGTTAAATCTGAGAGTTAAAAACTTCAGGGGAACCCATTCATAGAGGGGGCCTAATCTGCTGATGTTTTATGAGAGCTTAACTGATCTCGAGAATGGTAAATACCCAACTCCAGCCCAATCTAGCCACCTGTTTCACCTAAGGAGTAGAGTGGGAGAGAAAAAACTGAGAAACTGATGAAGGTGACAGTCCAGAGGCATAGTCTCACAAAAAGACTGAGACAGAAATCACAAGACTATGGAACACTTCCTTTCTTCCCACATCTTACCTTTATGTTACTAAAGGTCTGTTTATAGCAATTCCTTTTACCTATCCATCATGTCCTTCTCTCAAGAAAAAAATTCAAAGTAAAAACAAAACAAAACAAAAGAAACAACACGATTTGAAGAGACAGGGCAACTATCCGACTATGACATGGCAGGAGGTTGTAAATATACCGGACCATAATTAATGTGCTAAGGGCTCTAATGGATAAAGTAGATAGAATGGAAGAACAGATGGGTAATGTAATCAGAAAGACAGAAATCCTCAGAAAGAAACAGAAAGAAATGCTAGAGATCAAAAACTCTGTCAGAGATGAAGAATGCCTTTCATGTGTCTATGTGAGGAAAGTGAGGAAAGAATCTCTGAGCTTGAAACTATGACAATAGAAATTCCTAAAACTAAAAAGCAATGCAAAGAAAAGAAAAAAGAAAAAAGTCCCGCAATAAAATATTAAAGAGCATTTGACAACTATGAAAGTGTAACATGCATGTAATAGTAATAACAGAAGGAGCAAAAAGAAAGTAACAGAAGAAATATTTGGAGAAAAGTGACTGAAATTCTTCCCAAATTAATGTCAGGCACCAAACCATAGGTCCAAGATGTTCAGAGAACACTCAGCAGGATGAATGCATGCCTCCTTCCCAAAGCCCTGCATTGAGGCATATAATTTTCTTACTTCAGGACATCAAAAATAAAAAATCCCAAAAGAAGACAGAGGAATAAAATATATTAACTACAGAAAGGCAAAGATAAGAATTATATCTGACTCTTTGGTAATTAAGCAAACAAAAGAGAGTAGAGTAAAATATTTCATGTGTGGACAGGAGAAAAAACCACCACCACCACCACCTAGAATTCTGTACTCTTTGAAACTTGTCCTCAAAAGTAGAACAGAAAATTTCTTAAGCAAAAATTGAGAGAATTTGTTGCCAGTAGACCTTTTTTTTAAAATTTATTTTTTATTTATTTTCAGCATAACTGTATTCATTGTTTTTGCACCACACCCAGTGCTCCATGCAATCCCTGCCCTCTCTAATACCCACCACCTGGTTCCCCCAACCTCTCACCCCCCCCCCCCCACCACTTAAACCCCTCAGATTGTTTTTCAGAGTCCATAATCTCTCATGGTTCACCTCCCCTTCCAATTTCCCCCAACTCCCTTCTCCTAAATCCCCATGTCCACCATGCTATTTGTTATACTCCACAAATAATTGAAACCATATGATAATTGACTCTCTCTGCTTGACTTATGCCAGTAGACCTGTCTTACAGGAAATGTTAAAGGACATATTTTAGAGAGAAGGATAATACTGTAGGTCGGATGCTCAGATCTACCTAAAGAAAGGAAGATTATGAAGAGGGACTATAACAACTTTTGTATTTCATACTAATTGATCTAACTGATAACAGTTTGTTCAAGAATAAAAGCAACAATTTAGTATATTATATATGCCTACATATATCATCTTATATATGCTTGTATATTGCTTATATATAAGTAAAACGAATGATAGCAATGACACATAAGATTGGGAAGAGTAGGATTATTTTGTTAATATAAGGTACACAAAATACCTGTGAAGTGATACAGCGTTACTGAAAGTAGACTTAAAACTATGCGTGCATCTATGTTACAGTTCTAGGGCAACCTAGAGGAAAGAAAATGGGATCAAATAATAATACTTGCAGCCACTCTGGAAAACAGCATGGAGGTTCCTCAAAATGTTGAAAATAGAACTGCCCTATGACCCAGCAATTGCACTACTGGGTATTTACCCCAAAGATACAAACGTAGTGATCCAAAGGGGCACGTGCACCCGAATGTTTATAGCAGCAATGTCCACAATAGCCAAACTATGGAAAGAACCTAGATGTCCATCAACAGATGAATGGATCAAGAAGAGGTGGTATATATACACAATGGAATACTATGCAGCCATCAAAAGAAATGAAATCTTGCCATTTGCGACAACATGGATGGAACTAGAGCGTATCATGCTTAGCGAAATAAGTCAAGCAGAGAAAGACAACTATCATATGATCTCCCTGATATGAGGAAGTGGTGATGCAACATGGGGGCTTAAGTGGGTAGGAGAAGAATAAATGAAACAAGATGGGATTGGGAGGGAGACAAACCACAAGTGACTCTTAATCTCACAAAACAAACTGAGGGTTGCTGGGGGGAGGGGGTTTGGGAGAAGGGGGTGGGATTATGGACATTGGGGAGGGTATGTGCTTTGGTGAGTGCTGTGAAGTGTGTAAACCTGGTGATTCACAGACCTGTACCCCTGGGGATAAAAATATATGTTTATAAAAAATAAAAAATCATAAAAAAAAACATCAGAAAAGAGTAGAAGACAAAAATAGGAAGAAAAACAAGAAGGAAAATAAATATAAAACAATAACAAATATGGTAGATCTTAATCTGAAGCAGAATATCAAGTATGTCAGTATCTCTATCAATAATTGTATCAGCAATCGTTGTGAATGTCCATGTTTTAATACACTGATTAAAGAAAGATAGAGGTTGTCAGAGTGAATCAAAAAACAAGAGCCAGCTATATGTTCTCCACTTTAAATATAAACACACATATAGATTAGAAGTAAGTCGATGGAGGAAAATATGCCATGGTAACACTAGTCATCAGGAAGTAACAGTAGTCCTATTAATTTCCGAAAGAGCAGACCTCAGAACAAGGAAAGTTAATAGGGATGAAGAAGAGAGTAACATAATGATGCATGGAACAGTTCTCCAGAAAGACATAACAACCTTTGATGTACATGTGTCTAACGACAGAATGTCAAACTATTAGAGGGAAAAACTGAGAGAACTGTGGTGAGAAATAAATGAATCTACTATCATAGTTAGAAAATATCAGAAGTGGACAGGTCCAACAGACAGAAAATCAGTAAGGACATAGCTGAATTCAACAGTGCCATCAATCAACTGGTTTAACTGACATCTTGAGATGGTTTCATCCAATAAGAGCTGAGAACACATTCTTCTTAGCTCACATGGAACATTCTCCAAGATAGAACATATGCTGAGCCACGAAACTTACCCTAACAAACTTCAGAAATAGAAATCATACCATATTGGCTCTCAGACTGAACTAAAATTAAACTACAAATGGATAACAGAAAGATAGCCAGAGAACCCCTAGATACATCATGGTTAAATGCACACTTGTAAATAACATATAGGTTAAGAAGATAACTCAAGGGAGGGTTGCCTAGGTGGCTCAGCGGGTTAAAGCCTCTGCCTTCGGCTCAGGTCATGATCCCAGGGTCCTGGGACTGAGCCCCACATCGGGCTCTCTGCTCTGCGGGCAGCCTGCTTCCCCCCACTTCTCTGCTGCCTCTCTGCCTACTTGGGATCTCTGTCTGTCAAATAAATAAATAAAATCTTTAAAAAAAAGATAACTCACGGGAAATTAAAAATATGTATCTTGTACTCATGAAAATGGAAATGGAATGTATAAAAATTTTTAGGATGCAGTGAAAGCAGTGCTTAGAGGTGAATTTATAGTATTGAATGCATATATTAGATAAAAGAAAAAATGAAAATCAATCATTTCTGTCCACCTTAGGACTAGGGGGGAAAAGAGCAAATTATGTTCAAAACAAGTAGGAAAAAAAAAAAGAATTAGAGTGGATATCAATGAAATGGAAGACAGGAAATCAGTAGAGAATATCAGTGAAACTCCGAGATGGTTCTTTGAAAAAATAATAAAATTGATGAGCCTCTAGCTAGATTAACTAATAAAAAAAAATTACTAAGATCAGAAGTGGAACAGGGGACGCTACTACCAATCACATGAATAGTGAAAGGATAATAAAGGAATACTGGGAACAACTCTATGGCCACAAATTCGATAACTTAGATCAAATGGACCAATTCTTTGAGAGACACCATTTTTCAAAAACTCACACATGCAAAAAATCAATCATTTGAATAGGGCTGGGCATTACTTGTAGATTGTCTAGCAGAAATGACAAACATGCACTTCCCAAATTTTACTGTGCACCATCAGAAACAAGACACACGACCCATGTGGATACGTACTTGTTCACATCCTAGACCCCTTGTAAAACCCATTCTTCCCCCACCTGAAACATAGGCTAGAGTCAGACATTCACATGGCAGTGACTGGGTCATCAGAGGGGTCGTACCGAACAAGAGGACACTCATTCTTTGTAATATACTGAATATTATTTCATTTGTTTGAGATATCTGTAACTTAAAAAAAAATGGTTAGCATGTTTTTAAAAATGTTAGCACTTGGAATAATTATATCAAGAGACATCCTATGGAAACGCTTTTCTTCAGTGTTGGGAGATAGGGAACAAAATATTTCCCTCAATACTCAGCATGATCAGTCCCTAATGCTAGAATGCAAGTTGGAATTTTGAAGATAATATCGCCTCAGCTCAAATCTCCAGAATCAGGAAGCCATGTAAGCAGTGGAATCAGAGTCACAAAGTAGTCCCTATCTTCTAAAATGTAACTTTAAAAATAACCACAGCCTCTAAAATATTTTATTTTAAATATTGGGGTAAGAATAATATATCAGAACCGTAAAGCAGTTGATAATGTCTTGCAGATCAGAGCACGGACTGCTTTAAAACAGACAGAGAAAGAATGAGAGAGAAATTGGCTTTGGAAATAGAGAAGAGAATTAAACAGGAAGATGGCATGCCTGGAATGTTATGGTCATGCCACTTTATTTATTTATTTTTTAAAGATTTTATTTATTTATTTATTTGACAGAGAGAGAGAGAGAGATATCACAAGTAGGCAGAGAGGCAGGCAGAGAGAGAGAGGAAGAAGCAGGCTCCGTTTCAAGCAGAGAGCCCAATGTGGGACTTGATCCCAGGACCTTGAGATCATGACCTGAGCCAAAGGCAGAGGCTTAACCCACTGAGCCACCCAGGCACCCTGTAATGTCACTTTAGATGAGAACAAAGGATCCTGAGACAAGGAAATCCTGATCTTGGGACTACATTCCAATAAGTTTTAGGGAAGCCAGGGTTGTGATATGGATGAAACAGTTTTGTAGAGAAGTGCCTGGCGTTCTCTTTTAGTACAAGGATAAAGTTATTCTAGAGGGAGGGCTTTTTAATACTGAATTTGAGAGATGTATCAAGATTCCTTATCATGGATGCAGGTAAACATTCTCTATTCCATTTCATCTTTTTGAAAGCATATCAATGACTCTAGATCTCAGAGCCAGGGCAAGTGGGAGTTAACAATCAGTCACTCTGTTTAGCAAAAATGTTATTTTTGATTGCTGATTTTATTACTCCAAGGTAATATTGTGGTAAATGAAATAATATGCTCACAATATTTTCCAGGTTTTATATCAAGATGTGGAATTTATTTCTCTGTATCTTGAATAGTCTTAGGACTTTCATTGACCAGTAGAGTGTGGAAGATGTCGTTTGACTATCAAAACCAGATCAGAGGATACCCTGCATCTGGAGATTTCTCTCTCTTCCAACTGACCAGTCATGCTATGGATAAGACTAGAATGAAAGACCATGTGCAAAGGGAGGTGCATTAATCCCAGCCAGTCTCCCAGCTGAGATCCCGTATATGTAGAGCAAGGCCATCTAGGACTATCCTACTCTAGCTTAGCTGGCTAAAGATACGTAAACGAGCTTAGGTGAGAGACCAGCAAGAAAACTGCCCTGTCATTTTACAGGATCACAAAAAATCCTAAATTGTTGTTATTTTAACACAATTAGTTGTGAAATACATTTTACTTTGAAAAAATAGATGAATTTTCAAAATTAACCTAACAAATGAAATATTTTAAGATAAGAAAAAGGTAGAAGAGTATCCTAACAAGGTAGTTGGAAGGTAAAAATACTTACGATCCCTTTCCTGATAGTGTAGAGAAAGGGAAAAACACATACCATCAAAATGCAACCTGGGACACGAGTTTGACAGAAAGGCTTGGATTAAAAACGAAATGTACAATCTCGGTATGCATGCATATTCATATGCTTGTCACAACATAAATGTATAGAGATAGCTATTTTTTAACATATATAAATATAGGGTGTTTTGAAAGATGTGACAGATATGTATACATATATATCTATTGCTATCAGTGTTTTTAAAACTAGTGTGATGGATGCTTATTTGCAGCATTTCATTATTTTTTTTGTCATAGTGTACCCAAAGAACAACTGCATCCCATTTTTAAAATAAGCAAACCATTTTGCTTTCCTGTTAACCTCTGACAGTGCAAAGTAAAATGATTCATTAAATACATACTTTATGATTATTTATGAGATGCTAACTAGGTGTGTGATGTGCTAATTATTAAGAAAATGCACATTTGGAACATCTCCACGTCTCTCTAATTCCCCCGTTTTCCCCCAGGTGTAGTTGCTCTCTCTCTGGAAGAACACTTGGGTGTTGTACCATTTCTTCACTGCACTAAAGGATGTTCACGAATAAAATTCAAAAAGCCACTATACACTTCAGTTAAAGTAGGTGGTCAAAAGGGGAAGATATTAAAAAATAAAATGTTTAATGTGACAGGGAATTAAATGTGCATAACATTTTTTAGATTTTTTTCTTCTTTTTTTTTTTTTTTGGTGCAGTGCAAACGGTGTGACCATAAGGTTATACGAAGATAAAAGAAGAACCTCAAAAAAGAGGAATGTGATATATCAACATGTATCTTGTAGCATAGCAATTGTTTTTAAATTTAGATAAATTTAAATTCTCTTCATTTGATTTTTCCCAAATAGGCATTTTTAATTAAAAACATTACTAGTTTGTGAATTAAGAAAATCTGTAAAATGTTTTTTGAAAAAAGCTTTGCACAAAACATATCCATTGCTTTGTCTTTGATAATAGCAAGGTTAGAAACAGGTAACATTCATCATTTGTGATGTACCTAAGACTAATCCTGTGAGTTTGGTAAAAAATCTCAGTGACTTCCTACCTGTTCATCTGCAGCTACCCTTGACTCTCTCCAGTCATTTTCATATTTGACTTTCTAAGCAAAGATGTAATCATGCCATTCTTAAAATGCTTACATTTCTTTCCATTACCAGAATCAAGGTTAAACCCCAAAAAGTAGCCTCGAGAAGTTATATCAGATCTAGGTTCTACATATCCCCACAGCCTTACCTTTGGCAATGCCTCTTTTTACTTTCTTCATTAGAACCATCCTGGCTTCCTCAGTCCCTGAGAATTTTCCAATATCCTGCTGCTTCACAGTATGTTTAAACCTGTTTCCTTCCACTGGAGTTGTCTTTTCCCATCTTTGTCTAACTAATGCTTTTTCAACCTTTAAATCTCAACTAATCTATCATTTTCCTAAATGCACTTAAATTTTCCTGACTTTCTAGAATTCCTGTTGCATGCATGCTCATTAACCCCCAATAATTTAATTTTTTTCTTTTTAAAAAATTTTTATTTATTTTTAACATCTTAATTTAATTTTTTCAGTGTAGTAATTCAATTTTTAATGCTAATAACTTTGGAATTTAAAACTTCTTGCTTTGTTTACTTAATTAATGTTTCTCTATTTTATTGGCAATAAACTTCATGAAGCTAGGACATTGTTTGCTTTTATTCATGATCTTGTCCTCAGTGACTAACAAAATATTGGAAAAGTGATAAAGAGTGAACAAATATTTGTTGAATAAGTGCATAAAATAATTCAAAGAATGAATTAAATAATGAATTCTGTTTTATAGTTGTAGAGCCGTATATCCGAAGCAAGTAGCCTAAGTCATATTATCCTTGTCTTTACACAAAATAGAATATAAATAGTATCTAATTAGAATTAGATATCTCTAGTAGATATCACTACTGTTTTTTATTTTGTTTTTTTAAGGTGGGAGATTTATGTGAAATATTAGTTAGGAAAGTTAGTGTGGGTCTTGGAAGAAATGTGGGTGGTAAATATAGATAAAAACAATAACAACAAAAAGAATCATCAATAACACATGTTTTATGGATTTTTTTCCCTTAAAGTTCAGGCTAAGCAGAGTTTAGGTTTCTGTAGGTAATGAAATATAAAACAAAGAAGGTTTGGGAATAGAAAATTGAGGCAAGTGTACTGATGGCAGTTTTCATTGAGAAATACGACATTTTAGATTCAAGAATTTTTTATATAAATATGAAACGTGGTCCAAGTAGTTAATTGAAAGCAGACATCCTGTGAAGATTATACCAGAGAAATAAAAAACCAAGGTTATGGATAGGATATAAAGCACCATTGTTCCCTGTCTTTTGGATTCTCAGAATATTTTGATGAAGCTTTTCAGGGAAACACAACTAATCACTTCACCATCTTTGACTGTGTTTACAAATTTCTCTGTTTCATCGATTTGAGTGGTCACTAACCAAAGGTTTGGCTGAATCAACCCTTTGTCTCGTAGTATTAACCGGTTAGTTCAGTAAATTATTGACCCACTTAAAGCATGTATTTCTCTAGCAGAATATATCATAGTCAAAGAGGAGCTAGAAAAATCTAAGATAGAAAAAAATTATTAAAACATTCCTTATGGACTTTAAATGGCAATAGAATCTAAGAAGAGGTTTGCTTTGCTTTGTTTTCAAGTCTTTCATACTTAATTTCACCTTTATCTTTGCCATTGACGGTCTTAGATGTATTGCTTTGATGAGTTCTCATTGAAAGTCTGTCTGCTGAAAAATAACAAAGAGAATGACTGTCAGCTTCACCTGCAAGAAAGTGGGCTTGCCAAGAGTGGTGACTCGGAGAAAAGAAGATGAGGTATAAAATAATACTGATTGTTTGAAACATGTAAGCCAAAGGAGATAATGTAATTATTTTAAAATGAGAAAACAATAGTAGGAGTAAAATCCAGTAGGTAGAAAAGTATTTGTGGAGGTGAGCATCTGAAGACACTGTGACTGACCCTCCTGGGACCATCTCTTGAGCATGAAAGACTGACAGTTGTAATTAGGCATGGGCTCCGTGAGAAAATGACCCATTACTAGGAACAGACACATTTACACAGGGATAGGAAAAATCAAGTTGGATAAACTTCATTGATCTGAGATGGTCAGCCAGGTGGGTTGATAACGATTCCCAGGTGGAGTTTGGAAATGTGAATTCTGAGGTCAAATTGCTGAGTCAGTTCCTCTCTTTGTTCTTGTTGCCTTGGGCAATTTTTAAACCTCCCTTTGCTGTAATTTTCCTATCTGTAAAATTGAGACAATAATATAATAACAATGCTTAACTCACAGAGTTCTTGAAAAGAGTATATTAGGTAATGTTTGTAAAAAAATGCATTCATGATTATCATAGCTGTGACTGTAGTAGAAGCTGGTAAATCTCATCCAGAGACTCTTGGCTCTCATTGTTCTGGAGCACAGTGATATGCGTTCTCTGCTGAGGTCTTTCTCTGTTCCAGAAAATGATTGGCTCTGAGGAGCAGTCTTCAGCTAATTACTTGATATAATTCATGATTAAGTATCCCATTTTGCCTCTGTGTTGACTCAAATGCAAAAAAGGTCTTGCAGAGGTTCCCAATGGACCTGAACCCCAGTCTCCCACAGCAATTTCTTTCTCATTAATACACCCTATGTTGGAATGTACACTCCCTTCTTATGCCTTCCAGAGATTGTTTCCCAAGGAGTCCTCTATTCTCAAATACTTGTCTCAGACACTAGTTAATGAATTTAAGCTATCATTACTACCTATTAGAATAAACTTGATTCCTGCTGAATTATATTCTGTATAAATACTTAGCAAATTTATGGCTCAGATAAGAATCTGATGATAATGATGATTTTTTTTTTTAACTTTCTCCCCTTTGAGTCTCATGGGAAATATTATTTTAAGCATTTTCAACTTTTTCTTAATATTCTGGATTATTATTATCATTCTGTACTGAACTTTGTGATATGGCTCAGAAGTAAACCAATTAGGTATGCTGCTGGCTTTAAATTTTTCTGTGAAATTTTTCCTTAAGCCTTCTTATTTTTCATGTTGGCCTAAAATCTCATGAATGAAGACTCTGGACAATTATGAAGAGTTGCTGGTCATGGAGCCATATTGACTGTACTTTCCTTTCTGCATGATTCTCCACAGTACTTAGTGGACATGAAAATTTCCCAAAACCAGACAAATAAGAGTCACTCGGAAAACTCATTTAATGGACCACCCTAGAGATGTAGTTGAAACTCGTGTATTCATGAGTATGTAATAACCAGAAATCCAGGTTATTACTGCTTACCTGGTTGCTTGTCTAAGTAGGCAAGCAGGTAATTGTCTAATGTTAAGTGAAAATACTTTGGAAGTCCAGAAAGGATAAGTAACTCTGACTAGGAGTTAATGGAAGAACAAAAAAGGCAAGTGTTAAAGACTGAATAGAAATTTGTCAAGAAAGGAAGACTGAGAAGATCCAAAAAGGATTAATATCATATACATATACCTGGAATTTTGAAAGTTTGAAGCTAGAACACAAGCACATGTGCTGAAATAAAAAGAGATCAGTCTGGAGAAATGGTTAAGTTGGTCCTAAATTCATGCTATGGTAGTATATCTCCAGTAGTAATAGACATCAAACACTTGGAGAGATATACTCTATGGCATTATTCATAATGGCTGAGGCATGGAAACAATGGAAGTGTTCATCTTTGGATGAGTGGATAAAACAAACCAAAAACTATGATACACACACGGAGGAATATTATTCAGTTATAAGAAGGAAGGAGATCCTGCCATTTGTGACAACATAGATGAACTTTGAGGGCATTGTGCTAAGTGAAATAAGTCAGACAAAGAAAGACAAATACTATCTGATCTCACTTACATGAGGAATCTAAAAAAAGGGGAATTCAGAAATAATAGATTGGAGGTTACCAGGGACTCAGGGTACGGGGGGTAGAGGGAAATGAAGATACATTTGCCAAAGGTATGAATTTTCATTCACAAGATGAAAAAACTCTGGGGATCTAATGTAGAGCATGGTGGCCAATGTTAACCGTATTGAGTACTTAAAAGTTGCTAAGAGAATACATCTTCTATGTTCTTACCACCAATAACCACCACAACAAATACTGACCGTGCGAGATAATGGATGTGTTAATTAATCTTATTGAAGTAATTACTTAGCAATATATACATGAATCAAAACATCATGTTGTATGCCTTAAATTTACACAATGTTAATATGTCAGTTACATCTCAGTAAAGCTGGATTTTTTTTTTAATTTTTTAAAGATTTTATTTATTTGACAGACGGAGGTCACAAGTAGGCAGAGAGGCAGGCAGAGAGAGAGAGAGGAAGGGAAGCAGGCCCCCTGCTGAGCTAAGAGCCTGATGCGGGGCTCGATCCCAAGACCCTGAGATCATGACCTGAGAGGAAGGCAGAAGCTCAACCCACTGAGCCACCCAGGTGCCCCTAAAGCTGGAATTTAAAAAGAAATAAGCCTTATAGAGCTTGTTAGAACACATATTGCTGGGCTTTAACTCCAGAAATTCTGATTCAGTAAATTCAGAATTTACGTTTTTAACAAATCTCTGATTGAAGCTGATGCTCTTGGACCAAGGACAGCACTTTGAGAATGACTGTGCTAAAGTCATATTTTGCATTTTATCCTGAAGGTATTGATACTGACAGATGTTAATTTTAATCATGTTCTCCAGAAGCATATAGATTATTTCTAATCCTTCTTTTACTGTATCTTCAAGATTTTGAACACTGCTTTCACATGGTAGCTAAGTCCACTTTTATCCAGGATAAATTTAGCTCCATCCATGAAATATTCTTAGAGCCCATGGCTATCAAAACACTTACTACCCTGAGGATGCCCTAGTTTGTTTTAAAATATGACTAAATATAGTGCCAGAAATGTAACCTGCTATTTTGTATGTGATATGGCCAGGAAGACTGTGAGGAGAATTTTGCCTTTAGACAGACCATATGCTCTTACTGATGTTGCCTAAACATGTATTATCTGATTTAGTGAGGAAAAAAACACTATTTAACACTGCACTTGTTTCCACAAAAACCCTGGGGATTTCCTTCTGCAGAAGAGTACTTGATGGCAATTAGGAGGTGAACAAGTAGCTTTTATATTTATGATAACAAATGGTTTTGTTTACTTTTATGTTTCCAGCATCAAAAGAAATGCTTGGCACATAGAAGGTGTCCAAGAAATATTTGCTAAGTGAATTATTGAATGAATGGTGGGCCTTATCTCACAGGTTTGCAGATTTCAGCAGAATATTTAAACAATGTATCCAAATTAGGTGTTTCTCCCGTCACTAATGTTGCTATAAAGAATGTAAAAAATAAAAAATAAAGAATGACTTTAAAAAAAAATGACTTTATTGGGAGACTCATTTCCTCCTTCCTCCTTTCTCAGCTTCCCACTCATACAGATGCTTAAGGGAAGTATATAAAAAGATTTCATTCTTTGTGTATCTTGAATAACTCAACACCCATAAAAACAATAAGGATTTGTCAGCAGCCTCAAGTATTCTGTTAAATGTATTGAAATGTTAATGATTTAGGTCAATAATCTGATATCTCCATAACTTCTTCTTTGGTCCTGAATATAGATTCTAAGTAAGATGAATAAAATAAGAATGTGAAGGTAAAGAATCAGTATAATATGAGTTTGTCCTGTGTTAGGGACGGTTTTAAAAATCATTTTTATTTCTCATAGGAATCATGAAGAAGGTAATTCTATTTCCATAAGGTTAATAAAGAAAAAAAAAAACCTGAGGCTGAGAAACATTAGGTAGATTAGTGACAGTTATGTACTGTGAAGTCAGGGATCTGAGTGGAAAGAACAAGTAAATTAAAGATGCATTGCTCTCATCTGTCTCCACTATTATGGATAGACCCTTGGTGTAATAGGTTATGCATGGCTATAAAAATAAGCAGATGAAAATAAGAATATTAAATGAATAATTTCATTAGTGGAAGACCTGTACCTTTATTAAAAACACTCTATGAAGAGAGACAATTGTTAAAATTTGTAGAACAATGTTATTTAATCTTTATTATGGACTTGGTAATCGGCTGGAGACTCAGAAACACATAAGTACAATTAGTTCGACTAGAGGAATAGAGAGACCCTACCCATAAAAGAATTCAATGTTTTAAATGAAATAAAAAGCAGAAATGAAACTGGAAGGGCAAAAGCTGGAGGGTAGCCAGGGACTAATCATTGGAATTCTTAGAAAATCCTGTATATGTATTATATACAGTATATATAATATACATGTAATTGAGAATAATATATGTGTATAATCATTAATCCTGAACTGAATAGTGATTGAGAAAATTAGTGAATTAAATGGAGCAATGAGGAATTCATCCATAACCTGACTTAAAGAGGCAAAGAACTATTCAAAATTAAAAAAAAAAAAACAGATGAGAAGTTTGGAGTAATAGAGAACAGATTATGAATTCCAAGACTATCTGGCAGGTGTTTCAGAAGGAGCAATTGAATAGAAGCATATAGAAAAACCTTTAAGGGGGGATTTAACTTTGTATTTCCATAATTGAAAAAAGGCACTGGTCCTTAGCTCCAAGGCTGAGTCTGATGTGTCACAAATTAGAATAAATCATACCTTAGATACATCCTAGTGAAAGTACAGATCAGTGAAGATCTTACAATCTATAGAAAAGGAGGGTAGATGATTACAGAGTCAAGTTAAGTAGACTGACAATACTCCTTCACAATAATAAATATTAGAAAATAACAGAATAGTATCTTCAGAGCTGGGGAAAAATAAGCTACACATCAGCCAATTTACTTTGCCCTTCACAATTTTTTTTAATATTTTTTTATTTTTTATAAACATATAATATATTTTTATCCCCAGGGGTACAGGTCTGTGAATCACCAGGTTTACACACTTCACAGCACTCACCAAAGCACATACCCTCCCCAATGTCCATAATCCCACCCCCTTCTCCCAACCCCCCTCCCCCCAGCAACCCTCAGTTTGTTTTGTGAGATTAAGAGTCACTTATGGTTTGTCTCCCTCCCAATCCCATCTTGTTTCATTGATGATTCTTCTACCCACTTAAGCCCCCATGTTGCATCACCACTTCCTCATATCAGGGAGATCATATGATAGTTGTCTTTCTCTGCTTGACTTATTTCACTAAGCATGATACACTCTAGTTCCATCCATGTTGTCGCAAATGGCAAGATTTCATTTCTTTTGATGGCTGCATAGTATTCCATTGTGTATATATACCACCTCTTCTTGATCCATTCATCTGTTGATGGACATCTAGGTTCTTTCCATAGTTTGGCTATTGTGGACATTGCTGCTATAAACATTCGGGTGCACGTGCCCCTTTGGATCACTACGTTTGTATCTTTGGGGTAAATACCCAGTAGTGCAATTGTTGGGTCATAGGGCAGTTCTATTTTCAACATTTTGAGGAACCTCCATGCTGTTTTCCAGAGTGGCTGCACCAGCTTACATTCCCACCAACAGTGTAGGAGGGTTCCCCTTTCTCCGCATCCTCGCCAGCATCTGTCATTTCCTGACTTGTTGCCCTTCACAATTTTGAAAGATAAATGGATTTTCAGAGTTACGTAAAAAAGATCCATCCAGAAATCCACTCTAAAAGAATAGTAAATGACGCACTTAAACAAGAATAAAGGGAATCTGAAGGAGGTCAGAGAAGTTATGAACAACCCAAGCAAAGCTAAATACACTAATGTTTCTTATGTTTAAGTAAGGGTTAAACTAAAGCTCTCACCAACAATAACACAACAGTGATCTCCTGGTGCTGGAAACATGGTGACATATGTGTTTTGTTTTGGTCAAGAATAGAAATGGCTAGGTTTGTGGAAAAGATTTGTAAGTGAGTATTTTTAATAGGAGTTTTTCTTTAAAGCATAGAAATTCAAACTTTACTTTTAGAATTTAATCAGAGAGGGAGCCAATCCATGAATGACTTGACTCCTGGAAGCAAACTGAGGGTTGTAGAAAAGAAGGTGGGTGTGGGCATGGGGTCACTGGGTGATGGGCATTAGGGAGGGCACATGATGGGGCACCTAGGGCTCAGTGGGTTAAAGCCTCTGCCTTTGACTCAGGTCATGATCTCAGGGTCCTGGGATCGAGCCCCACATCGGGCTCTCTGCTCAGCGGGGAGCCTGCTTCCTCCTCTCTCTCTCTTCCTGCCTCTCTGCCTACTTGTGATCTCTGTCTGTCAAATAAATAAATAAAATCTTTAAAAAAAAAAAAAGGAGGGCACGTGATGTGGTGAGCACTGGGTGTTCTATGCAACCGATGATTCACTGGACACTACACCAAAAACTAATGAGTTACTATATGTTGGCTAATTTTTTTAAAAAAAGGAATCTATAGATGAAAAGAAGAAAAACACTGAATTTTAAAATCAACATAAAATAGCCAGGAATCAAAAGTAAAGGCAAAGAAGAATAAACAAAAATTTCCAGTGTTAGGTATGTTAAGTCCAAATATAAAAGCAATTCTAAGCGTAATTAGAATACATCACTAATTAGAGTCAGAAATTACCTGAATTTTTAAAATATCCAACTGTTTTGTATTGATAAGAGATAACTATCTTGCAAAGTACACAAGAAGATTCCAGTAAAGGGCTGGGAAAAAAGATATCTGTGCAAACACTAAATGAATGCAACTATTCCAACAGTAATATAAAATTTGAATTTTATGAAAAAAAATTGACTGAGATAAATAGACGTGAAACTTCTGTGTTCACCAACAGCAAGTTTATAATTGAATCATTATATATTTAGAAATACTATTAAGCAGTAAAAATGAATAAAACATATCAACATGGGTAATAAAACCTTATAATGCTATGCATAAAGAGGTAACATAATGCTGTGTACAGTATTCTATAAAGTTAAAAGCAATCAAAATATCAGTAATATGTTTGTACATGGTTGGGAATGATAAACAGCAAATTTAGTATAGTGGTTATCCTGCAGACAGGGACTCTGATAAATTTGCAATTCCAGAAGATTCTAGAACATATTTATAAAATCTTAGAAGTAAATAAAAAAAGTCTAATAAAGCATATAAAAATGAAATAATAAAATCTGTTTTAAGATCTGACACCGTGTGTGTGTGTGTGTGTGTGTGTGTGTGTGTGTATGGAGTAAGGGCAAATTTGCTATTTAGATCTTTAGCATATGTCTCGCCTGAGACTAGGACACCAACCCATAATTAGCAATCCAGGCCACTAGGCAGACGAATGAGGAAATCAATATGCGAAACTCCTTTCTTTAGAGGTTTCAACTCTCAGAGGCAATGACCTGAGCTTTGCAGAGCTTGTTCAGCCCTTTGCAAACCCTCCTTCTGCTCTGATTATTCTCGGCAGCTCATTCCCATCAGTCACCCTCCTCACGGAGCTCCCCAGCAATCACACAAACCCAGTTTGCATCTGTCAGGCTCTGCCTGAAAAAGTCTGAATTCATGCAAATGTCACTTCTCAGCCTGTGAAACCCAGAGAGGGACTCTCTCATGCAACAGATGGGCCACAGGCAAATAGTGAGAGAAGTGGCCCTGGTGTTTTCCTGTTTCAGTAAAAGACAATTTTAGTAATTTGCTCTTAACCTCCAAAATATTTTTTTCCCTTTTTAATTGTCCACTTTAATACTAGCACTTACTAACTTATCTGTTTTATAAATAGAACAATGGCAGCCTTATTCAGGTGATGACATCTGTAGAGAGGCAAGATGCTATGTTAGAAAAACATAGAAAAGCTCAGATTTTGGCATCAAATCTGCTGTTAAAGCTCCATCAACCACTTGACGTTGGGTGGCTTACCTTCCAAGCAGAAGGCTCTTTGGTTTTTACTGGTCCCGCCCAGATATCTTTGCTTAGACACGTCTCGCTCCAGACTTCTCGTCATTCTCTGTTTTTCCAGTTTACAATCCCTTGTGTACTGTTTCTTGCCACAGTGTCTTTGCACAAGCCTGGTCCTCTGTCTGGAGTAAGTCCCATCCTAAATACCCCTTCACGCCACTGAACTAATCTGTACTCAGCAGGCTATGCTCACCCATCCCTTTCTCAGAGGTGCCTTTACTAACAAGGTAATCTTCCTCTGTAAAGTATTCTCAGAACAACATATCCATCTAAAACTGTTACAAAATTACTTTTATTTCTGTACTTATTAGGTATGACTCTTCCAGAGAATAATGTAAAGTGATGAGTATAAGGAGCATGATTTTGTGCTTCAAGCCCCTCCTTACCCTCTAGAACTCGTTTCTCACTCAAAACTCCGCTGTTGCTTAAAGCTCCAGTGGGCAACCTGGTTCCTTCCCCTCCTTCCAGGGTGAAGGTGTGGAAGTAATAAAGGACTAAGAGTTAATTCCCATTTCCAAGTCTCCGAATGGCCCTAGAGATGAACAGTAGCTTTGATGATTTTAATGTGAAAATCCATTTTTTTAAAAGTAAACTTTGAAAAAAATAGAATAGCTTTAAATCTATACAAAAGTTACAACATGGAGTTCCCATACAGCCTGTGCCCAATTTCTCCTCTATTATCTTAAAATGGTATGGTACATGTGTCACAGCTAATGAACCAATATTGATATGTTATTGTGAATTAAAATCCAAGCTTTGTTAATATTTTCCTAGTTTTTACCTAATGTCCTTTTTCTGTTCCAAGATCCCATCCAAGTTACCACATCACAATTAATCATCCTGTCTCCTGATTATCCACTAGACTTTGACAATTTCTTAGTTTTTATTTTTTTAGTAATATTGACAGTGTTGACAAGTACTGGTTAGGCATTTTGTAGAATGTCTTCCCATCTTGGTGTGTCTGCTGATCTTTCTTATAATTAGACTGGAATTATGCATGTTAGGAAGACCACAAGAACAAAGTGCATTTTTATCGTGTCAGTGATACATGCTGCCAACATGACTTACCACTAGTGATATTAACACTGATCATATAACTGAGATTTCTCTGTTGTGAAGTTCCTGTTTTTCTCTCCCTTCCGTATAGTCCAGTATAGAAGGAAGTCACTCTGTTCTATCCATACTTAAGAGGTAAGGAGTTAAGTCAGCTTCATCTACTTGAGGGCTGACTATAGAAATTATTTGAAATTCTTCTGCAGAGACAATTTGTCTTTTCTTCCTCATTTATTTATTCAGTCTTTTGTTTACATTAGTATGGACTCATGAATACTTATTTGCTTTCACTGTGGAAAACTGTGGTTAACTATTACTAAGCTGTATAGCTCTGAAGAACTAACAGGGACATCCACATGTGTACTCAAGACGGACATTCCAAATACCTTCCTAGTGCACAGTATTGTAGCACCTCAGCTCTGCTCAAGACAACTTTGCTCCATAGCATGCTGGAACATACCAAGACATACTGGCCTGACTGTATGAAATATTTATAATTCATTCCCCATATTAGACAGAAAGGTTTGTCTCCCCTTTTTCTACCCTTTTCTCTGAGTTTCTACTTCTGCATAACAAATTACCTCCAAAACATAGAGGCACAGATCAGCCCTTTATTACACTCCTAATTTTTGTTAAGTCTGGAATTCCAAGGGGGGTGCAGTTGAGATTATTTGATTCTTCCCCCCTCTGTCTCGGACCTTCACCAGAAATCAGAGCCTCACTGGGTGGGGGTAACTTCATGCCTACAGGTTGGAATCTTCTGAAGCCTTAGTCACCTACATATCTAATCATTCATGTTGGTCATTGCCTGGGAACTTTTACCTTCGTCTGTTAGCCAGTGTAACTTCACGTAGTTTCTTCATGCAGTTGAGGATTCTTCATAATGGTGACTGGATTATAAAGATGAGCTCATCAGAGAGAGAGAGAGAGAGACAGGTAGAAATGGTGTCACCTTTAATAACCCTCCTAAGCTGTCACATGTTGTCATTTATTTTCATGATACCCTGCTAGTTGATACAGAATACACCCAAGATTTAGAGAAAGAACACAGATTTCACTTCTTAATGAGCATGGAAAATTTCTGTATAGGCATGTGGGATAGTAATAGCTTTGCAACCATTTTTTGGAAAATAAAATCTGTCACCCCCACTTAGGATCATATTTACTAGGACCACTTGGGATTGATTATCAGGTGCTGTAAATTCTGAGTTTACAATAGCTATTGGATAAAATGTCTCCATTTGCTTAACTCTTGTTAAACAATCCCTCTCCAAACTTGGGCCATTTTGTTTGATCCACACCCTACTAATCATGGCTTCTCCAAATCCTTATTCACTTTTCTCTCTTGCCCCATTTCCTTGAAGTACTGGAAAGTTTCTTATCTAAGGACCATCAGTACAATAAAAGAAAACAGGCATCACCAATAATTTTTGAGGATGGTCAAAATAAATGGGCAAATAGACTTTTCAAGTAGTTTTTATTTGGAAAAATACAACCAACGAATAGGAAACAAGGTCTCTGACTTGTCCAGGGAAGCACGGTATGTCATATTGGAGACTGATAAAGAGAACTTAGCTGACCTTCACTCAGAGAATCCTACTGTGAACAAATTAAACTACTGGCGAGGAAAAGCAAATCTTCAGTTTGCAATATTAATGGCTGTGTGAAATAAAATTGGAGTGAAAATAGATAATCCAAGATAGTAAATTAATGCCAGAAAGGGGTTAGAATACAAATCACTGGTTTCCCCCAAATCTCTAAACTTCTTCCCTCCAAGCTTAGTATCTATAACCCAACTAGAACTTATTTCATATGGTTAGAGAATTAACAGTAAACTGCTTATATAAATCATAGAAGAACTACTCTAACACTTTGTAAATGGAAAATATTTAGCTTTATGAATATTCATCTTGTCTCAAAATTCTAGTTTCTTTGCTCCCCACCCAAACCGAAAACACATGAAGAACCATATACTTTGGCAGTGATGTTTGATGTTATTAATATCTCTGTTAAAGTCAGTTTGACTTTTAAGAATTTCCAAATGCTGACTCTGTACACTGCTTCAATTAGTACACAAACATAAACTGGAAAGGAGCAGTACTGCTCATTTTGTCCTTCCTGGTTTACAGTTACCTTCCTTGCCTGGGACCACTTTACTAGAGTGTTCTTTCTAGGTATATTTATTCTGATTTTTCCTAACAGTGACCTATATTTCTTCACAGTGTTTACCAAACTTTTAAATTGTATATTTGTGTATTTAGATATTTCAGTTTTCCCCAAAAGACTATAGCCTAAAAATTCCACCATGAGGTACATAGGCTGTGTTATTTTTGTTTGTGTATATATATAAACACACACTCACACATACAGAGGGTACATGCATGTATGTATACATGCAAGTGACTAACACACACATGTATTTCTGTGAGTGTGTGTGTGTGTGTGTGAATGAGAAAGAGAGACAGGGAGAGAAAGGGGAGATAAAAGCACCTGGTAAAAACTTAAGAGAACTTTTAGGAGATTTTGTTTTGCTTTGTTTTGTAGTTCATATAAATCGTTCATAATATATCTATATTGAAAATGAATCATTTAAAATTTTTATTTTCAGAAGGTAATATATTCTTGAGTGTCTTATATGGATAAAGAACCCCTTTCAAAAAAATGTAGTATCAGGGGATGTGTGGGTGGCTCGGTTGGTTGAGCAACCAACTCTTGACTTTGGCTCAAGTCATGATCTTGGTTGAGGTCATGATCTCAGGGTCCTAGGATCAACCCCTGTGTTGGGCTCTGCCCTCAGGAGGGAGTCTGCTTGAGAGTCTCTCCTTCCTTCTGTCCCTTCCCCCACCCCTGCCTGCTTGTGCACCTTCTCTGTCTCCAAAATGAATAAATAAATAAATCTTTAAAACAATGTGTATAAAACCCCTTTTTAAATGAGGATGACATGTCATTACTATAGATATGTGAGAAATGTCAGCTTTTGATTATAATGTTATTGTACAAATTTATTGCATAAATTTTAAAGTTAATTTTCATATAATTGCTTTAACTCATTGTTGGTATATTCCATCAGATTATTAAACAAAAAAGCATTTTATTATGAAGATTCAGAGATTAGCCATCTGGTATATTTTATTTGGTAGCATTCTAAAGCCTTATTATTATCCAATTAAATAGAATTTTTTTTCATGAAATAAAAATTTTAACAGTATTAAAGTTCATAAAGTCTATATTTTATAATCATGGATTGCTTTTAATTTATTAAAATGAAAATGTCTCATTTTTCTCAAATATATAAAAACAATAATATCTTACAGTATTGTGTCGTAAATACTACCTGTACATATTTTAAAACATCCTTATCTATAAATATATAAGCATGCCATCTTTCTTAAAAGCTTGTATAAGAAATAGTTCGGACTGAAAATATCTACTTAGGACTGACAATGCATTGCCCTCAGTATATGTATTAGTATAGAATATTTTAAAAATATTTAACCCTGAAATAGTTTTATAAAAAGTAAATGGAGGTTCTGGAAAGTTCTCAGTCTGCTGAACATTTTCCATCCTCTAGGGATCATGTTAATTTGACATATTTAAAAAGTTTAGTCCTGTGACAGTGCCACAACATGAGCAATTTTATTGAAATAGAAAGCAAAGAATAAAAATATTCAATAATTATTTTATTGATGTGAAAGGAATGAATTATTCATGGTTTCAAAGTATCTGTGAATAATTCTAATTACCTGCTTTTAAAGGATATGAGACCCACTGAAAGTACATTAACAATTTTGATTGAACACCTGCTATCTAGTAGTATACGGCAGGCATCAGAGCCAGAATCCACTGTGTGTGCATGTGTGTATGTTTGTGTGTTTTCTGATTTTCTAGGTGATCATTATATACTGTGCTTTGTTGGCCTCTGATATAATGCTTTGATAGTTGTAAAAATAGATCATTCAAGGTGATAAAGCCAAATTATTCCTAAGTCAAATGCATTATGCATTTTCTAGCAATCTCAATTCATTTGTAGCTATGAATCACATTTTGAAACAAGATAAATGTTTGCTTAGAAATTTTTTTTGGATAAGGACTTGCTTATCTACCTCTGTATTCTCTTCAGTGACTAGTGGATGGAAGTAGTCTTATGTTTGAACCCAGGTTTTTTGGGACTTATCTGTCCTATTTTGACACCTCCATCTGTCCCTGTAGTTCTGTTACTGTTACACTGAAGATACCACCGTCCACCTGGTTAATTGGCCAAGCTATATAACTCATGAATTTGAGTGTCAAACTTGACTTATAGAAGAAGGCAACATCTGATCTGGCAGGAGTTTTGAGCAATTCTGTTGACTTTGTCATTTTTTAAAATTACTCTACTTTCTTCATATCTCTCTACTACTTGCTTAATTCCTTGGCATCTTTGCTGGAATCTCACTGAAATTGCAGTTAAGTCTTTTTAATCATGTTTTTCATCTGTCACTTCTTTTTGCAACATTTTCTATGTCATAATCACATGCAGATTCAGTGCAGGAGATGCTTTTCAGACCATATTCCTTTTTGGATCCTTTATAGTATATAGCACAGGCTTGAGGAAAGATTCTTTTTTTTTTTTTTTTAAGATTTTATTTATTTATTTGACAGATCACAAGTAGACAGAGAGGCAGGCAGAGAGTGAGAGAGGAGGAAGCAGGCTCCCCACTAAGCAGAGAGCCCGATGTGGGGCTCGATCCCAGGACCCTGGGATCAGGACCTGAGCCGAAGGCAGAGGCTTTAACCCACTGAGCCACCCAGGCGCCCCTTGAGGAAAGATTCTTAACATGAGTTACAATGTATACAACTTCTCTGAACAATTCTTTCTTTGCCTTATTGTTACAATGTATACAACTTCTCTGAACTTTTCTTTCTTTGCCTTATTGCTCAACATTCTTTCCCTTGAATTCTATAATTCTGTATTATTGGGCACCTTTTAATTTTCCCAAAATACCATGTTGTTTTTCATACAGCCCCTTACTTTGGCGACTTCTTTTATTTGAATGCCCTGCTTCTCACTCTCCATTCACTTGCATGTCAAGCCTTATCATTCAACACCTGACTTAGATGAATAGTCCTTGAGTGTCTTCACTGATTCCTTAGAACCAGATTACATGCCCATTGTCGATGTTCCCCCATGTTCTACATTGACTCCTATTTATAGCATTTATTTCTCTGTACTATAATTGCTTGATTATTTGTCAACTACAGATGTAGTTGTCCAGAACACATCATGGCTTCTAATACATAACTAACCCTGAAGTATGTGTGAAAACAGGACTTACTAAGATTAGAGGTAAAAAGACATTAAATATGAGTTTGTCAAATAATATATTTGTCAAATGATAGCTTGTCTGTGCAATTCAATGATATTCAGCAAATTAAATAAAATGAATATTATGCCAAATTCAGATTAGACAATTTTTTGTTTTGTTTTTCTCTTTCTTTCTTTCTTCCTTTCTCTTTTCTTTCCTTTTCTCTTCTCTTTTCCTTTTTTTTTTTTTCCTTTCTTTTTAATGTAGTCTCCACTCCCAGTATGGAGCCCAACATGGGATTTGAACTCATGACCCAGAGCTCAAGACCTGGGCTGAGATCAAGAATTGCATGCTAAACCCAGTGAGCCACCCAGGTGCCTCTAAGCTAACTTTTGTTGCAAGAAAAACTTCCCATTTTCTGTTAGTTTAGAATCTTTGAACTTTCTCATAAACTATTTCTGTTCATTTTAAAATGTAAGTGGAAAAAAAAAAAAACCTTCCTGTCTGTTTTTCATCATGCCAATATATCAGAACTCCAATGGAATTATAATTCTAGAAGAACTCTTTGATGCTTGACTCTGAAAACAAGGATCCAACATTTCTCTCTAGAACAAAGCTTTAAATCCATCTTTCTCATAAAGAGTAAAAACAAAACAAAACAAAAAAACAACTTAGAGTTCTAAGGAGAGGGGAAATTGCAGTCGTCAATCAGTCAAGAGGACTTCTGATACCCATCCAGAGTTTATTTTATGAATTAAAATGAAACTGAAGAAGCTAGAAAAGAAATATTTTACTACATCTTTGGGCCTATGAGACACAAATAATATTGCCCTATTTGGTGGAGAAATATATTTGGAAACTTTTCCCCAATAATTCAACACTAGTGCTCCAATGACAAAAATCTAGTCTCAGCATTGAGTAAATACCTCAGCTGTAAGAGATAATGAACACATTTCATATTTTCACAACCATTTGGCAATTAAGAATTATATATCCTTTTCCAATAGGGAATCTAAGAGTTAGTTTGATTAAATCTCAAAGTCTGAGGTACAACCTGGATATGGACCCAATGAACTATTTTTTTCTCTACTATCCCATACATTTTACTTGACTGGCCACACTATAAGATCGACAAAAAAGTACTATATATACATTATAATTTTTATAGGCATATATTTTATGCTATGTATATATTCATATATACATATGAATAGGCATATATACATATGACTATGTATATTCTACATATGTATATATAGAGAATATGTATATTCATATATATTACATACTATATATACTATATATTTCTATATATATATTACACAAATATTATATAGAATATATTCATCTTTATAGTATATGTCCATCCATATAAATATATAAAATGTATATAAAAATTTTGAAATATACATATATATATAATTTGTGTGTTCAGATATTCAGAAGTAATAATTATACAACAAATACATTAAAAAACATTCATTCAAAAAATCACTGTACACTTGAGAAAGGTAAGTTATTTATCATATCCCATATTAATATTTTATGCTTTTATAATCCAATTAAATAAAGAGTTGGCAAATTTTTATAAAAAATTGGGTTCTTTTAATGTCAGAAGACAGGTATTTGGCTATTCAGTAAGTTCACTGATTTGTCTGCTTAGGCTCATCAATGTAGATTTATCTAGCTGTGTTCCATATTTTTTGTGGATTTACTAAACTAAATGGGCCTAAATTACTACTTATGTCACACAAATAGGCCCAGATTTAATTATAACCTCTCATTATAGATAGAAAAGAACTTTGGGCTTCTCTCAAAATTATTGGGATAAAATAACCTCAGTCTGGAGCATAGATTTGAGTGACTGTATAAATAAAGTTTTGATCTCATTGTCCATCTCTTGAAACCAAAGACTCTAAATAAGGAAGTGTTTAAGTAAATTATGGCTTACCTTTACTTTATATAGCAAGCACATTTTGTCCTGACATTCACAAAGTTTATAGAAATTCATGAGTATATAAAATTACATTTAAGACAATATAGGTATATACATATATTGAAAACTAATATTAAAAAATTATTATGTTTTATTAATGGACTTATGGACATTTTTTCTTCTTTATATATACAGTGTGCAGTTTTTAACAAATACTCTCTTATGATTGAGAAAATATTTTATTAATAAAATTTAAAAAACAAGATTTTCAATTAAGATTTGAGAGCTTGAAGAAATGATAAGGAAAATTTATTGTTGTATGCTTCTCAATGTCATAAAAATTAATATAAACACAATTCTTAAGAATTATTAGAGAAAAAGATCTTCACCCATCTTATCATAACGATTGTAATTTCCTGGAATTATTAGCTATCTCATGGATGATTTGGGCCTGAAGTTAAAATTCTTAGTCTTCAGGCTTCAAAACAGTTAGTAATGAGTATCAAGAAGGTCAGGGGAAGTCAAGGAGATCTTTTAATGAAAGTAATTAAAAACCCAGTTAATGAGCAGATTTCTATTAAATGAATATGGAAAAGATGATATTGCTACTATTTTGTCTTCTTTTTGTATCTTTGAAGCAGAAAAAATAATAGGTGGAAAATGTGTTATTTATCACCCTAAATCTCTAGAATATAAGTTACTCCAGTTCTTCGGGCAGAAAAGATGGATAAAACTTAATAATTGTGCACAAATTGCTGGAGTTTTCCTTTATTAACTTTTATAGTAAAATATGTCATATATAAGAAAATGCTCAGTATAAAGCAGACTTTTAATTTTAAATGCTAATTATGAAATGTTTCAAATAAAAAAATCTATAAGTGATGACGGATGAATTATGTACATTCCATCTATGATTCCAAATTTTCCTGGAGTCTCACTTGAAAAAGTGAAAGTTATGTGAAATTATTTTAATGCAATATTTTATTGAGTCCAGTATATTAAAAATAAAATTTTAGCATATAATCATTGTATAGTTATTGGAATACTTTTTATTTATAGGTTTTTTGGTATGCAGTCTTTGAAATTTAGTGTGAAGTTTATGCATTTAATTCATTTCACATTATATTAGTCATATTTTATAACTTAATCACCACATATGGCTCGTGACTATCGTATTTGAGCATATAGAATGATAAAAGAATTCTTATTCTTGTGTCCACCACCTAGATTTAAAATATTTTCATCCTTTAAATAAAACTAGATAGAGAAAGATCAGGCTAAATAATAACACAATATAGATAAGATGAAGGCCTCAACCACCTGCTCCTGGCAGGTGCAAGTTACATTTTTATCTCACCTTCTCTGGAGTTAATGAGAACGTCAGCATTCATGTATGCTTTCATTCTTTTTTATAGCAAGGGTTTTTGTCTGCTTGTTTGTTTTCTATTATAAGCGATATTGATATTTATGTCTTTGTGGCTCTTCCAGTAAGAATGATTTGACTTTAAGAAACAGAAAGCTCCGTTCTAATTGGCTGTATCCAAAAGGGGATGCTGCTGTAAAACAGTTGCTCACATAACTTGAAGTAATAAGAGAAGTTCAAGTAGGTTTATTTAACATTTTGTCCTGACATTCACAAAGTTTATAGAAATTACTTCTTGTTTCTTCTTGTTTGAGGTCTAAAATGGTGACTCAAGCCTAGAGTGGTGTGGGTTGCAATATGAGCCACAAATATGGTAGTTGGTAGCAACTGAGTCTACAACCTTCCCTGCTACTGTGGAAAAGGGTAGATATTTTCTTGGGACTTCACTTAGAAGTCACTTCCAGAACAATTCAGCATACCCTATGTCACATTTTGTTCATATCTTCTTCCTGAATATAGCACTGCCAAAGAGAAAGATTATACCATTAGTCCAATGAGGCCCTTTATGAGGCGGAGCCAGTTGTTAAAACTAGGTCACTACCATTAATTGGAAGAGTGACAACCGTAATTCTGAATAGTTAACCAAGATCACCACCACTACATTTGTCCTGAGAGTCTGACTTTCTGTTTTCCAACCTTCCTCACGGAAACAGTGGTCATACACATTTTCCAGTTATTAAAACAACAAAATAGGCATTGTTTTCAGCTAACTCTCTGAAAAGAAACTGTACTAATTTTCTGTGAATCTATTCTATAATTTTGAAGTAATAATAGCAGGTTAGCACTTTGGTTATCACATGTGATTAGATTAAAACCCCATTTTGGTAACAGATTCTCAGCTGTGCAGTCTTTGACAGTCTGTCTTTTGTGTCCTTTTATGTGCATCTGTGCACTCCTATCATCACAGCTTTGTTCAAGTTTTCTGCACCCCTCCTATCCATCCCTGCTATGTCTTATCATAATTCTACAAGTACTTTGAAATCCAGGTAAAATGATGGCTCCCCTCTGAAGCTTTTTCAGTTGTAAACAATGCCATCTTCCTCACAGAAAACATCATTAATACCTCTTTTATGGTTCTTAACTATAATTTCAGACAGAATGTACAGACGGGCCCTGGAACTTTAAAATTTTTTTTTTTCTACTAGACAAAACATCTCTTTTTCTAAGTTCTACCCATGGGTTATTGATCTTTCTGTCCCCCATTTTTACTTGAACATGGTAAAATTCTGTCAATTTTCTTCTGAATAAATAAGGTCCAGCATGAAGATGTTATGATCAGTGGAAATATTTGTTCTTTTTATCTCTGGTAAATAAGAAGTGATCAAATTAAAGTATTGCAGCCAAACACAGACTGAGAGTTATAATTACATTTGTATTTGGTGATGTTCCCTGTGGATTATTTTCAGGAGTCATTGAAAGTTATTGCATTGTTAGAAATGTCTAAGTTTGGTAGTTTAAATTGCTCATATGCAATTTCAAGAAGTCCTGTGCATGTTTTCGAAACTGATCATGTTCAGTGAATTTAACAACCAGTGGTAGAGTCCTGATAACCGATCATTTGAAGACCCACTTTTGAAATCAGGATTTATACACTGTTAAAATGGGAGCCAGTGAGTGAGACAACTAAAGAAGCCATAGTATGCTACTACTGCCTATTTTTAACCTGACAAGCTTTCAAAGTTGAAGTAGGAAATGTTGTTACAAATACTTTGTTGTCTGGGATTTCCATTCTCTCAAGTCCAGTTTCATTATTTCATTAATGAAGCTAGGACAGGGAAAACTTGTTTTCCTTTTTTGAAAAGATAATATATAATCTCATCTTGTTCTCTGGTCGCAGAAGTTACAAAATGCAACATTTAAATAACATCATCTCGTATCGTTGTTATGCTGTCCAGTTATCATGATGTAACATATATTACCTTCTTAACTTGCCTTAGTATTTTCCATGGCACTTACAGTTAGCTGTAGCCCAGGATTTCACCATTTAAGGTCTTCCTCTGTCTTTCTCTCTTTTTTTGTCTCTGTGTGTCTTTCTCTCTCATGCTGCCTAAGTTCTTCTAAAATGTTGAAAATTCCTCACCGTTTCTCTTCCTGGGCTAATATTTTCTGGCACTTTCTATAAGAATATATTTTCAATGATGAAGTTGTTAAGGTTTTCCTAATACCGTAAATGAGAGCAGTCAAATGAGAATTAAGAAAGAAAAAGAAAGAAACTAAGGAAGAAGAAGGGAAAGAAGACAAGGAGGAGCAGAATATATTTCTGCTGATAAAACTTGTCCTTTTATATAAACTACCACTATGGTATTACTTTAGACAAAAGTTAAAGTAGTTTTCTTTTTTTTTTTTTTTTAAATTTCTTTTCAGCATAACAGAATTCATTGTTTTTGCACCACACCCAGTGCTCCATGCCATAAGTGCCCTCTATAATACCCACCACCTGGCTTCCCCAACCTCCCATCCCCCGCCCCTTCAAAACCCTCAGATTGTTTTTTCAGAGTCCACAGTCTCTCATGGTTCATCTCCCTCTCCAATTTCCCCGAACTCCCTTCTCCTCTCCTTCTCCCTATGTCCTCCATGTTATTCCTTATGTTCCACAAGTAAGTGAAACCATACGATAATTGACTCTCTCTGCTTGACTTAATTCACTCAGCATAATCTCTTACAGCCCCGTCCATGTTGATACAAAAGTTGGGTATTCATCCTTTCTGATGGAGGCATAATACTTCATAATGTATATAAACCACATCTTCCTTATCCATCCATCCATTGAAGGCCATCTTGGTTCTTTCCCCAGTTTGCCGACCATGGCCATTGCTGCTATAAACATTGGGTTACAGATGGCCCTTCTTTTCACTACATCTGTATCTTTGGGGTAAATACCCAGTAGTGCAATTGCAGGATCATAAGGAAGCTCTATTTTTAATTTCTTAAGGAATCACCACACTGTTCTCCAAAGTGGCTGCACCAACTTGCATTCCCACCAACAGTGCAAGTAGTTGTCTTTTTTAAAACAATTTGTAAAAAATAAATAAATAAATAAATAAAAAAAATGACCTGTTTGGTCTCCAAAACTAATTTGCATTCCCCCCCGCCCCACTGGCTCCCAAATAGTAGAAGTACAAAAGGAGAACGAATCTTTCAAGGTAGGTCTCATTCTCAGTCAGTCAGATCTTGGTGGCTGATTGAAATGAATTCTGCAGATTTAATTTGATGTGACATGCAACTACTTCATCTAAGACCTTTATTACACTTAATACTGTGTGCTCCTTTACCTTGGGACACTGTTTGTTGAATACCTATTGGTAGCTGAATGATAGGGTGACTAAGATTTCTGAAGAACCTCATAGGAGGGTGGAGAAACAGATATGCAAATATGTCAATCATATTAAACACAGTAAATGCCATGGCAGAGGACTGAATAGGGCTCATTGGGAGTCCAGAGAATGGAAGTCACAGTTCTTTCCTTAATACCACTTAAGAACTTGTGGGGTAGATGGGGATTAGACACATGAAAGCACAATCAGCCTCTGCATCTTTTGTGCTGAGATTATACTGTGATGCCATTATTTCTTTGTATCTTCATCCAAAGGCTGGTGGCTAATTTATATGCTTGATTGAAAGGCAGCAAGATCTTGTGCATGCGCGCAGCGGATAGAAGCCTGTCTTGCCAAAAACAAAACAAACAAACCAAATAAAATTTTAAAAAGAAAGAAAGAAAGGAAGGAAGAAAAAAAACCCCTGAGCCCTACAGTGGGCACAAAAAGCTTAGTTCTGCAAGAATGTTAAACCCTATTTTATTTCTCTGCCACTGAATTTAAAATGAGCTTCGAGAAGGACTGTAAGTGTTGAGAGGAGTGAAGCAATTTCAAGTGACAGAGTTCAAAGGAGGTGGTTATGCATTTCTAAATGGGTACTGAATCTCCTTTAGAGATATTTTGCACTTAGAAATAAAGAGTTCAGTCGAGACCGTCACCTAACTTTCTGGAGAAAATGGCCTATGCAAATGGACCATATCTTTTACTGAAAGCCCCAGTCACAGTAATTCTAGGCTTCATTCATTTGACATTCCACAAATATTTATTGAATGCCTACAGTTTGCTAGGAGCTAGGGAAACAAAGCATCATATTTCAAAAGGATCTCTGTGTACTTTAAACCCCAAAATGGCATTTCTTACTAAAGAATTTTCACTCTAGGATGAAACAAACAAAAGGCCCTGTACAATCCTAAATCAGCTTAGCTCATTACCCTGGCTCACCCATTCCTTCCCACAAAAAACCACCATCAAGGCTTTTGCCCATGCTTTGCCTTTTCTCCTTCTGCTTCCTGACCGACGCTTGTGCTTTTACCGGCCCTCTCCTCTGGGGAATTCACGTAACAAACTGTACTTTCAACTGTGTTCATCTCCTGATCCATTGACCTTCCCACACCTGAGCAAAACCAGAGTCCTGGGTACATTTTAAAGTAACATCTGTGAGCGAAGTCTCCTAGAGGACAGACAGAGTAAATGAGAGAATGAGTAATGTGATAAGGTTGTAAATGCTCCGAGGAAAATATAACAGAATTATGTAAGAGCAGCTGGTGGATAAGGTTAATTTAGAGTGGTCAGTGATGGTTTGTGGGAGGAGGCTTTCAAAAGGACATCAGACTGGCAAAGGGCACTCAGCAATGAGAATGCTATGGAGTGATAGAGGTTTTCAGTGTGAACCTAGATATTTGGTCTACTAGTATCTGGGTACAGGGTGCAGGGTAATCAGATTAAATCGTATTTGTAGGTGCTTTGTAATAATAATTCCATTTTCACTCACAGGTGTGCCATACCTCCCATTCTGCCACATTTTAGTTTCCTATAATCTGAGATTGGCCAAGGAGTAAATGTAAATATAGATTTATTATAACTAATTATGAGCTAAAAGTGATCATGTTCGGCTGGGAAAGAAGCTTAATATATTTATTTGCTTTAGAAAAATTAAAAATTAACACCAACCATTAAACCAAAAATTTATCGAAGAGGTAATACTTTGATTTGGAATTGCTTTGATACGGAATTCTGCCTGATTATCATTTTTGTTCTCTTCAAATAAAATGAAATAAAAAAGAAATGTGATTTTTCCCCCCCTTCTTTTAACTTGAACAAAACCCTCTGATGAATTTCATCGTGATCATCTTATAAAAGGAAAATTAGAGGTTGGCTTCACTGCCCGTGGCAGCAAGGCGGCGTCTTTACCTGGCAACTCCTTTTCACAGAGATAGGAATAACACTGTATTTTACCAGCCCAAATTCTTGCTTTTGGAGAGTAACAGACTTGAGTTCACCATGGAGAATTTAAAACAGGTTATAGCAGAGTCATTTTAACTCTATTGGGAATGACAACATTTTATAGAAGAAACAGAACATAATTACTCACTATGGATGACTTTGCCCATGATTAAAATAAAGACTGTACCCAGAAAACTTAGAAGATGTAAGCAAGCAGAGCAGAAAAATTACAAAGTTTTTATAAGGAAAAAGCTGATTCATCCCTGAAATTCAGGCAGTAGAGTGATTTGCTCTGTGATATTACATGTGGTCTGGAAATTTTGAGCATTGTGTTTTAAAAACATTCATGATGATAGTTCTGCCTATTACTTGTTCAGTTTCTGCAGAATGTCAGGCAACACTTGAGACCATTTCTACTCACTATTTCTAACAATAATTAAACTAAGCAAGATAACTGAAAGTTCTACATATCAACATCAGACATTCCAACCTTAGGTATTCACCCAGGAGTAATGAAACCACGTTCACACAAAGACTTGTAGGTAACTGTCTATAGCAACTTCATTCACAAAAGGTAGAACCCAAGACAAGTGGAGAGAACATAAACTTCCACCAAAAGAATAAATTGATAAACAAAATGAAGTATATTCATACAGTGGAATAATGCTCAACATTAAAAAGCTAAAATAAGAAACCATGACTACTCTCACAAAACTGTGGATGGGTTGAAAAATCTTTATGCTGAGTGAAAGAAGCCAGGCACAAAACATCCCACTTAAATGAAATAGGAACTAATCCATCATGTCAAAATGTAAACCGTGGTTGCCTACAGCAAAGGCCAGAGGACGGATGGATTTTGCAGAGGGACATGAGAGAATATTGTTAGTGATGGAAATGTTCTACCTTTTGATTTTGGGGGAGGTTTTCCTGGAATATAAAAACTACCAAATCATATCAAGGTAATGTACATTTTAATAAAGATTTTATTTACTTATTTGAGACAGTGAGTGAGAGAGGGAGAGCATGAGAAGGGAGAGGGTCAGAGGAAGAAGGAGACTCCCCTGTGACCAGAGAGCCTGATGTGGGGCTCGATCCTAGGACCCAGAGATCATGACCTGAGCCGAAGGCAGATGCTTACCTGACTGAGCCATCTAGGCATCCCCAATGTGATGCACTTTAAATGCATGTGGTATTTTGTAATATGAATTAATTTTTATAATTTTACATTATAATACAAATTTTTATAATTTTATTATAATATAAATAATTATAATATAAATTAATTCTCAATAAAGGAGGGAAGGAGACAAAAGATATGAAGAAACCAAAGTTGAGAGAGGTAATTGTCTGAAGTTCATACTACTACTAAATAAGGAGCAAGGAAAGTGACAGGACTCCTTTTTTGGTCCTTCAAGCTCTAAATCTGGGACTCTTTCCATGAATTAGATGTAAGAAAAAAATTCTTGAAGAAATATTCTTCTTTAGGCTTTCAGATGTGTAACCATTTCTTACAGTAACTTTTATTATGTCATTAATTTAATATTCAGAAGTATTCCAAGTTACTTACAGTGCTGTAACTTTTAAGTAGGAGATATAAAAATAAGTCTTTTATTTTGATAACTTATCTGTGACAGGAAACCTGGAAATTTTATGTGTGAATTTTTAGAAGAAGCTACTTGGAGAGGGTCACATTATATAAATAAAATATGTGTTTTGCTTCATATCTTACTGCTAGAAATCTGTTAAATATGGTATATATTTTTAGGATATTTAAATAGGTGGTTTGAAATTAAACACATAGTTTTCCTGTTTAGTTCGCTTAGTGGTGAATGTGAATATTCTTTCCTCTCTTTGTAATACTTGTGCGCATAGAGATCGAAGGTGTCCTTCTAACCCTTCTCTCTTATTTAACAGATACAGAGACTGAGACCATACACTTTTTGGCAGTGTGTTTAAGGATATCCAGTAGGAAGAGCTCAATAATGTTTAAGCAACAAATGAGCAAATGACTATGGAAAAGTACTTTTTAAGTTTCCTTTAATCCATAGAAAACTATTAACTAACCATTGCCATATAAATGGGAGGTGTTTTTGAGACAGGCTCAACACTTTCAGTATTTCCTTCTAATTTACATTTGTATTATATGGATGAGATAGTCAATTTCATCAATTTACACTTATATAATGAGTCGATGCAGGGGTGACTTTAGTTTTATGGTGAGATATTCTGGCAATTCTGAGTAACAGTGAATAGCTAAATAACACAGGTTTGATAAAAGCAGGTAATAATATCTGAAAGAGAGTTGTGAATGGAATCAAATTGAAAGGCAGTATTGACTCTCAAAGCAAACATTCACCCCAAGATGACCCGCTTGCTACAGTGTAAAACTCTAGCATACTTTTTTTATTCCACTCAAATGCAAAAGAAGTTGGCATCAAAAAATAGGTGATTTTATATTTTGTTTTAGTATTAACAAACCATCTGCTGAATTTAATCTTGATCATACAAATGCAAATTAGGGAATAGAGGCCTAGACTCTGCAGTAGGATGACAAGTTTGCCTAAAACTAAAACAATAATAATGAAAACGGTTTTCATGCAGGTGCGACTAACCAGTACATTAGCATCTGCTTTCTTCTGTTCAAAATTATGAGATTCTTAATATATACCCCCTCCCATTCACCCTGGATTGGGATGCAAATAAAAGTTGTTCACCTCTCTCCATCAAAGTACACTTAGCGTTTCCAATTAATAAAGGAAAATTTTGAGACTATGGTTTTAGAGAATTCTCTTCATTTGCTCTTTTGTAAAGCTTTTAAAGTAACATGGTTAAGACCACTGTCTCCCATGCTGACTCCGTAGTAAAAATGCTGATTCAGAGAACAGTTTTGTTAAAGGAGGCTACCATTGCTAGGTATATGATGAAAATTAACAGTGTTCTTTTCCCATTTCCAGGGTCTTCGGTTTCATTAATGTTTAGGCCATACGACTATTTATGTATGTTGGGTGGAGTATGTCTTTGATGGCAGTCATAGAATTAGCAGCTTGAAGTATACAATGAAGTTAAGTGTAAAAGAAATCCAACAGAATTGAATTGATGTATCTGTTGTTTTCCAGCCTAGAAAAACACTACACCAGAACTGGGAGTCTAGGATATACTTCGAGCTATCATCATGGTATAAATTAAGGATAGGAGACAACTCAGATTTGAAGGCAAAAGTAAATTCTGGAATCAGCTGGGTTTCTGTTTAGATTACAGGTCATACTCTCAGTTGTAAATCATTACAGGGTTAGTGTAGGTAACTAAAATATCTGAACCTTTCTTTTCTCATGTATGCATGGCTAATCAATACTAATGATACCTTGCTTCCTGAAGTGTTGTGAGTGTACCATATTAGCAATATCTGTGAAATATACCTGTGACATAAATAGCTTTCTGATCCTTTATTTACTTCAAGTAAATTTATTGCTTTTATTTAAAACCTTTATATTTGCACCTATTATAAGCATCACTAATGCTAATGATATATGATAGTTCTCTAATGCTTTGCAGTTCAAAATGTGTTTTCAGATGTTATTTTAAGTCCCCCCACCCCTGAAAACTTGGCATCACTCTAATTTTAACCTTGAAAATCCTGAGGAACTAGAGGTCATAGCCTGGTTAAAGAGGATGTTACTAAATGGTGGATATGCATCTTAACACAGCATTTCTCACTTCAAGTTGAATGTGGGTCTACTATGAACACAGTCTAAGACCCCGATATCAGCCCAAAGTTATGCTGCTACCTTGTTTACCATCAGGTCTGGCGCTCACTTTAAAGTCCAATGGACACTTCCTGGAATTGCAACGCTAGAAAGAAATTGAACACTGAGCTCAGTTTCCACATCTCTAAAATTGTGACCATATAGTATATATGCCATATGCATGTTGTGAAGTACCAAATTAGCTAAAATATGCACAATTGGCAGCAATTTCTCCAGGATTCTTGATGCAGCCTTCCCTGTTCCTCTGAATTTAATTAATTTAAGTTAATTATAAGTGCCCACATGCCAAAATTGGCAAGAAACTTAATAACAATAATTTGGTGGCACCATGTATCTTCCTTATGTTGAATGTGAAAACTAATTCAGTCATCATTCTTGCCCACGCCCAAATACTTTCCTACAACATGGGTACCCTTCCTGTTGACAACAGTCTTTTTGCACTTGGAGGGTCTCAGAGGCTCTATGTCTCTAAAAGTCAATGTGCTCAGTGTTCAAATTGCCCGGGCATTCATGCAGCACCAATATCACCCACACCTGCCTCAATAAGTCTTGGGTCCTGCAACCACAGAGATACAAAACCTCATTCTCGGGGAACACTTCTCTCCTTTTAATGCCTGAAGAAGTCAGCCTCCATCCTTATTTCTTCCTGCTGTAACTTTTCTTTGGATCTATCGCTGAGACCACAGAGACTCATTTTCTTAAATGAGTCATAAAATGTTGGCTCATATTGTGATTAAAAATAATAATGTGTTCCCAATCATTAAAGGGCAGAAAATGTCACATTTTCCCATTTCTTCTTGAAAAATCATAAGCTCTCACGTAGCTAGTCTGGTCTTCTGGCAAGACGACACTGACTGAGGCTGAGTAATGGCTTTACCTCCCATTTGGCAAAGCCCCCCCACTGTCCTCTTGACATGGAGGCTGTAGTTCAGTGATTGTTCATCATCTGGTTTCCCTATTGGATTTCTTAGCATTCTGTCTGGCTCTTTTAACTCACTTGATTTACCAAGCTACCCCCTGGGATCTGTTTGTGACTACTGAGATTTATAAAAATAAATTAATATAACACTGCTTCTTATTTCTTCATAACACTTTTTAAGTAATTATACTACTACTCAGTTTTACTGCTATTAAATTGTCAACCTCTCCCACTAGATCATAGCTTCCAGAAGTTGAGGCTTTGCCTTATTTTGCTCCTAGGATGGTGGCTGGGGCCTAGAAGATCCTCAATAATTACTTGAATACATGAATGAAGTAAAACTGTAAGTCTCCTTTGGAAGTAAGGAAACAAATTATTGACATCACTTTGGCTTTTTAGTCATAAAGAAATGAAAATAAGACTTAAAATCAGATTATCCTACACCAAAGGAAAAAGGAAATCAGTAAGTGATCCTGCTTCATGTGCTACATTGACATGATTTATTATTTTTATCAGGATTATGTAGTTCCTTATTTACATAATTAATGTACATGCATCAAGTAAATGTGAAAAAGCAGCAATAATAAACTTCTGCAAAGTGAAGACAAAAAATGTAACTAATAATGCAATTTACACTATTGTTAGCTCTTAGAGACATTAGGCTCTAAAATGAAGAGGAAATAGAGTATTTCAATTCATAGTTTCCATAGTGAGATCTAATTTCCATGTGTCTCTCAGCGTATGAGCACCTCACTTGGCTTATGAAAATCCATCAAGTAATTAGAAATATATACAAGTTTAGGGGCACCTGTGGGGTTCATTGGGTTAAGCATCTGCCTTCAGCTGAGGTTGTGATCCCAGAGCCCCAGGCCTCCCACTCAGCAGGGAGTCTTCTTCTCCCTCTGCTCCTCACCCCACTAGTGCCCTCTTTCTCTCAAATAAATAAATAAAACCTTTAAAAATAATTTTTAAAAATGTAGAAGTTTAAAAAATAAACATTTTATAAAACACCCTCAACTTCAAGCCAACTATTTATTCTAATAGCAGGAGCACAGAAGTTGTGATACCAGTAGTTATAATGGTGGTGGTGGTGGTATTAATCATAGTCCTCCTCTTTCTTTTCTTCTTCTTCTTCTTCATCACCATCACCACCACCACCATCATCATCATCATCATCATCATCACCATAGTGAAATAAATTTCAAGGCCCAAGATGGAGCCATTCCTGTCCTGGTGCCTTGTCACAAAATCAAAACGTACTTTCATGATGCCAGAAATGCTCTGCTTGACCAAAAACAATATATATCCAGTCAGCCAATCCCCACATACCAAGCCAACTCTGGGCTCTCTGCCTATATCTTTGTTCTTTGTTCATTTTCTACTTTTCTCCAATTTGCTTCTTATCCTTTATCCTCTAAAGGCTTCCTGCCTTCTACCTCATGCTGAAGTTTGGTAGACGCATAGGATCAGAGGATGTTTGCTTCCTGAAGTGTTAGATAGTTTATTCATATCACCTGGATTGTCTTCTTTAGTCATTTTTAACAATAATCAAGTGTTATAAGAAAAGGTTTGGGCTATTGAAAAATTGTTCCGTGTGTTGAGCTCCATGAAAATAAAATGTGCCGTACCATTTTGATATTATAAAGGCATAGCCCATGCTTTGAAAGAGCTCACACCCTAGAGATAGGAGGTAGATATGTGAACTACCATCCTAAATACAACAGGATGCATGTTGTTCTACTGCTAAAAACAAAGTATTGTTGGGAGCAACAAAGGCCTCTGGGTTAACTGTACCTAGAGGCTGGGAAAAGTATCACAGAAAATAAACACTACAATTACACACACACAGTTACATAGTCCTCCAAATAGCCAAATACATATATGTATATGGATATTTATAATTATCACATGCCACTATGAAGCAGAATGTAAATGCCACATTTATTCTCACTATCTGTGGCTGCACACTGGGTTGCTATGGCAACACAGATTAATTAAAGGCCTTTCTATTACAAATCTTAACTTCTCAGAACTTAGAGGCTTCAGTCATCCTCTACCTGTACATTTTATCTTGAAAAATAAAATCATATTATGTGCTGAATTATTTGTAGACCTCTTTATCCTTATTTCCAACTAAAATATACTTCTGTTTTAAGGAATGCTTCTTTCCTTGGTATCATCTTCTTCCTCAGTGTATACAAAGGGATTGACCCATTAGGTCATTCCTTTTTTTTTTCTTTTCCCCCCAAATAAACAGAGGGGGAAATTCCACATTCTTATAATTAGGTAAAAGGAGATAATGGTGCATTACTTTTTATCAAAGCAAATTATATGGTTATTGCATCATTAAGTAACATAGAAATGTTCACTTTTTTCTTCTCTGTAGTTATGATTATGTCAATTTTAATTAAAGATGGAAAAGTTGAAAAATTGCTGGTCAGAGAAACAGCATTTCCAATATTAATAGTCACCATATTTCTTGATGAATTTTAAATTTATGTAAAGATTATATTGGATTTTGAAATTGTTATAACATGTATTTTCCTCTAGTGAATCATTCACAATGTCTACCAGTCGACCATAGCCCCAGACACTTCATTATATAATAAACAATTATTGGAAAAATCTGCTTAACAATCAATTTTGGGGAGTGCGTCCTTATATAACCAACTGGAATAGGATGATTTCATAATTAATCCAGGCTTTATCGCCAGTACCTTCCAAGGATATTTAAAACAACATGTTACCCACAGAGGTAGTTAGATTTGAGTATGCCTTGAATACTCAGTAATTCTCAGCTGGCATGCTAAATTAAGTGGAGGAGCACAAACCGTCTCCTTAGTATCAACCTCATATGAATTCATGCACAAACATTTTTTTCTTGGGATGTTAAAAGCATTTTAGTTTTGAATAGAAAATGAATTTAATTCATTCCCAATTTTGACCCTACAGCACGTTATTAGTGTCTAGTCTAATAACCAAACTAGTATTAATCCCTAATGTGTTGCTTTTGAAGCTCCTATGTACTCAATATACCGGGCAGTTGTATAAGGTCTTTGTCCTCAAAGATCATGTGTATTTCTTAGTTTGGGTCTCCCTGAAAGCTGAGCCTGAGATATGGACTTAGATGTAGGTAGTTTATTCAGAGGCAGTTAAAGAATGTCAAGTGAGGGGGTAGACAGAGAGACAGAATGTTAATAAAGGTGAATTGTCAACTTGGTTACCACAGTGGGCTTCTAGGGAAGTTCAGTGCCACTGAGGCCTTACTCAAGAAAGGGAAATGCACATTGAAATTGGCCTTCTAAAGTACATGAAGATGCAATACATTTCCTTGGATTTCTGTCCTTCTTAATTGAACATTATATCTGGTGGTAGGTTTGCATGACTTCAGAGAAAACAGAGGTAGAAGCCCATCAAAGGCAGAGGCCCCTTCAAAGGAGCAAGCTGGGCTGAGATCATGGAGCTGTCCAACACTAGTGTGCTGAAGTTGGCAAAGTGAGGCAATGCTTCTCAGCTATTACCACAAATGTCACATACCCTTCTAATACACCAAATAAAGCACACTTTGTGTCAGACATATTTATAAATACAGTGATATTATTTATTGATAGAGAGGTAAGATGCAGCTGAGATGTGGTGGGAATTTTTAAGATTGTGCACAAGATAATTTGGAACCTGATTTAAAAAGTCTTCCTGCTTAAAAAAGTCTTCAACAAGATAATAGTCAAGCTCACAAAAAACTGTTTATAGGCCATCTGCCACTGTCTCCTACTTACCTCTTCTAAAGCTTCTCCTAGACATATGTCTTCCTCTAGAGATATCAAACTGTTTATATGTCACTTAACATATACACTCTGAACATACACTGTTTGCAAATGTTCTCTTTTCCCAGAAAGACTTTCTCTGAAGGGTCCTATGTTAAAATTTCACATATTTTCAAGACCCAATTGAAGTACCACTTCTATTCATAAAGCCTTTAGTGGCACCCCAAAATAAGTGAATATACCCTACTCAATCCCATATACTTGACATTATCATTGTGATGGATACATGCATTTGCAGTATATCCATGTTATTACTCTATTTCTTTATGTATATAACTCCTGTGAGCTCTTGGGGGGCTGCAGCAATACCTTGTATCCCATAGACCTCATAGGATACTTCATACACAATAAACAATTTATACATATTTGTACACAGTAAACACTTTAAAATATATGGTTGACAAATGCAATCATTTAAGATGATATAACTTCTTCTTATGTAATTGGTCAGACTCTAATTGCTCTTTATATTACAGGATACATTGGAGAAGTGTGTGTTTTACCCTAGTTTAACTTAAAGGGTTCATTCTTACCATATTTACCAAATAAACTTGAAAATGTCAATAAGGGTAGAGAGAGTCACTTCTATAACTTGACCTCAGTTAATTTACACATTAAAAAATTGTTTTTCTATAATATTTTTCTTCAGAGAACTATTGCCTGTTTCATGGAGTGCTCTATGAACATTGCTCCGAATCTTTGACATTCCTTGATCCTTGGAGCCCTTGTATTAATATTAACAAGCCTAAGAACATAGAAAGTGTTACAGTTCATGTATTTGATGTTCATATTTGAGTGCCCTTTGTAAATATCCATCTGTTTACTTTTTGACATCTCAAGGATACATTAATACAGAGCTTTGATACATTTATATCGAGGGCAATAGAGTTTGGTTCATTTAGGACCCAATAGGATGAGGGTCTGGTTTAATCAATGTAAAAATGACTATGGACTAGCTTCACTAAAGAAAAAAAAAAGTTTCCATCACCAATATGACTGAAGCACTCTACTATTCTCTTACAACCCTTTACTGAATTTCATCTGTGTCATTGACAAACCAAGGTATTGTTATATTGATTATCTGCAATGGAGCAGTGAAAAGAAACTGTTGTTAGTGGAACTGGGGCAGGAGTTAATGCCAAGTGTGGATCTGGGTCACAGAAAATTGAAATGTTTTGTGTTTATAGACAGATCACTGGATTTTAGCATCTTTGTCTGATAAATATAAAGGATGGATGAAAATAATTGTATATTTGAAAAGGCATTCCATAGTTCCTATTAGAATTTCCAGAGAGGTAGCCTGTACCCTGAATTAAAATGGATGGTTTACTCCTGCCTAAAAACTTCTATCAGCTCTGGGTACCAATAAAATTGAATATGAATTTGACCATATTTAGAGACAAGGGTAGGTTTTTATGGTAAATTCTCTTGAAATGACAGCATATGGGGAATACATAAAGACTTCTGAATACATAAAGACTTTATAATAATCCTTTTGGTTCTGATATCCCCCCCTCTTGCTTCTCTTTCTTTATTTTCCAAGTATTCAAGTTCTTTCTCTATTTCATTCTTATAGAGAAAAATTTGGTTCTTAGATTCTGCTAGTCTTCTCTATACAACCCAGCCAGCACAACTAAGGTTAATTGCTAGGGAAGTTAGAGAATTCTGTTTCCTTAGAATTTTGTGAAGAAGAAAGGCAGTTATTCCTTACTCATTTGTTTTATTTCATTTTAGGTGCACATACACATGTGCATGTACACATACACAGAAAGATTAGTGATCAATGTTGAGATTCATACATCCTCTGAATTTCACAAGTGATTTGCCTGTTTACTGATAAACCATGGAATGATTCCCACAAAATAGCCTCTACTGGATGAATTTTAATTCAAAATGTTTTAATGCTGTATCTTGGAATTAGAAGAGCATTTTCAGATTGTCAGCTGTCTTCTACACTAGATTTTGTATATTTTAAATATCCTGGGAACACTAAAAGTTACTTCTTGAGAACTATGAAATTTCTTTTGGTAGTTTTTTTTTTTTTAAGATTTTATTTATTTATTTGACAGAGAGAAATCACAAGTAGATGGAGAGGCAGGCAGAGAGAGAGAGGGAAGCAGGCTCTCCGCTGAGCAGAGAGCCCGATGCGGGACTCGATCCCAGGACTCTGAGATCATGACCTGAGCTGAAGGCAGCGGCTTAACCCACTGAGCCACCCAGGCGCCCCTCTTTTGGTAGTTTTTGAAATGAATTTAACATGACTATTATCCAAAGGGTTGTTTTAGTGAAGTTAAGATGAATGTGGAGTTTTCAAATATTTCTCCTCCTACTACTACATGGTGCTAAGTAAAAATTTAGTGCCTAAAGCATACTAAATATGTGCCAGAGGTAAATAATAATAATCCATAGGACAATGTGATTTGGTGGGAAAAGATGGGAATTAAAAACAAAAGGACTCAGTCCTGTGTTACCCATTGCTGTGTGAAGTTGTTTACATTGTTTTACCTATTTAATCTGTAGATATACTTATTCCTTGCAACTGTGCGAGGTAGGGATAAGAGTAGTAATTTTCAAATGACCTAAGTGAATACTATAGCTTGGTATATAATGCATAATAGGCACTCAAAATATATCCTTTTGTTTTCGAGAACTTTGCTTGTAAGGATCCAGGATTTGAAAATCTTGTAATAATTTTTTTTAAATAGCATTTTTCTTCTATACTAGATTGTATCTTAACAGTCTAATTGCTTTATGTGTAAAGGACAAAATGAAGACCAATTCACTTGAGACTGAAGTCTGTTATTTTGAGTGTTTGGGGAGAAAGAATTTTCATTCCCTGAAGAAGACATGACTTTTGGAAATAAAAACTAGCCATGGGGTGCCACGTCTGGAGAACTGATAGATGATCAAGCTGGGTCCTACAAATTTGAAGTAAAAAGTAATGAAACTTGTCTCAGAGGGAGGTTCTAGAAATAGTTGGAGCAAACTAAGAGCTATTTGTAAGCAAGTGTACCCTCTCAAACTGATGATAGCAACTGTAGTCACATATGCTAACTTCAAATCCCCTGTTGTTAAAATAATTGACACATTATATATACTGCACCTCAAGTATTTTTTTTTATCACTTCCAGGAGTACTGTCCTTTCTCCAGTAGGTATTTTTATCCCCAACCCTGTGACTTGACACATATGATCCATTATGATCATAATTCTTTACTGCTCCAGAGTTTTGACCAGTTCGGTCTGGGTTTTGTTTTGTTTTGTTTTTTGTTCTTATTTTGTTTTGTTTTTGTTTCATTTGGTTTGGTTTGGTTTTTCTAGAGGAATCACACACCCTCAGATTGAATTTTGTATGTTACTTTCAGCATTACCTGAGTTCAGTGACATGCATTTCCAAGAACTGATTCCTAAGGGTGCAATTGAACCCAAGAGGGCTGGTCCAGGATTAGTACAGGCCTTTTCTATTCTGTAAATGTAAAACAACTGTCCTCAGGCCTTCTCAATAACCTGTACACATATTATTTTAATATCTAAACATTTAAAATATTAGATCACCCCCTGTTACTCAGACAATGTAGTTATTGGCCTACCTTTTAAAAGAAGGTACTGATACCGTTTCCAAGAGCCTTTGCATTCCCTTTATAAAAAGTACCCTCACTTATTCCAATGTGATTTATGATCCTGTTTATCCAGTGAAGCTTACCTCTTACTTTTGTTTGTTTGTTTTGTTTTCTTCTTTGTGTATTTTGTGAATTTAGACAAACCTAAAAGCACTCTTCAGTGGATTACCTTCTCTTACCTAACATAAACAAAGAATCCAAATGTCCATACTTTCATGGGGAAATTTTTGTCTTGTCCTTTGCATCTTGTAATCATGGGGGGATTTTTCTGTCATCAAACCTACATTTGAAAGTTATCCCTCTTCTATACATAGCTGCCCAATTTTCCCATACCATTTATTGAAGAGACTGTCTTTTTTCCACTATATATTTTTTCCTGCTTTGTCGAATATTATTTGACCATAGAGTTGCGGGTCCATATCTGGGCTCTCTACTCTTCAATAAATGGTGCTGGAAAAATTGGACAGCTATGTATAGAAAATGAAACTTGACCATTCTCTTACACCATACACAAAGATAAACTTGAAATGGATAAAAGACCTCAACATGAGGCAGGAATCTCATCCTAGAGGAGAACATAGGCAGTAACCTCTGCAACATCAGCCACAGATCAGCCACAGCAGTTTCTTTCAAGACATGTCCCCAAAGGCAAAGGAATCCTTACAGAAGCAAAAATGAACTTTCACCTTTTCATCAAGATGAAAAGCTTCTGCACAGCAGAAAGGAAACAGTCAAGAAAACAAAGAGGCAACCCACGGAATGGGAGAAGACACTATTCGCAAATGACACTACAGGCAAAGGGCTGATATCCAAGATCTATAAAGAACTCCTCAAACTCAACACACACAAAACAGATAATCACATCAAAAAATGGTCAGAAGACATGAACAGACACTTCTCCAATGAAGACATACAAAGGGCTAGTAGAGACATGAAAAAATGTTCATCGTCATTAACCATTAGGGAGATTCAAATCAAAAGTACATTGAGATACCACCTTACACCAATTAGAATGGCCAAAATTAACAAGACAGTAAACAAGTGTTGGAGAGGATGTGGAAAAAGAGAATCCCTCTTACACTATTGGTGGGAATGCAAGTTGGTGCAACCAACTTGCAAAACAGTGTGGAGATTCCTTAAGAAATTAAAAATAGAGCTACCCTATGACCCTGCAATTGCACTACTGGGTATTTACCCCAAAGATACAGATGTAGTGAGAACGGGCATCTGTACCACAGTGTTCATAGCAGCAATGGCCACAGTTGCCAAACCATGGAAAAGACCAAGATGCCCTTCAATAGACAAATGTATAAAGAAGATATGGTCTGTATATACAATGGAGTATTATGCCTCCATCAGAAAGGATGAATACCCAACTTTTGTACCAACATGGATGGGACTGGAGGAGATTATGCTGAGTGAAATATGTCAAGCAGAGACAGTCAGTTATCATGTGGTTTCACTTACTTGTGGAGCATAAGGAATAACACAGAAGACATTGGGAGATGGAGAGGAGAAGTGAGTTGGGGGAAATTTGAGAGGGAGACAAATGATGAGAGACTGTGGACTCTGAGAAACAAACTGAGGGTTTTGGAGGGGAGGTGTTGGGGGTTGGGTGAGCCTGGTGGTGGGTATTAAGGAGGGCATGTATTGCATGGAGCACTGGGTGGAGTACATAAACAATGAATTTTGGAACACACACACACACACACACACACACACAAATCAGATTAGAAAGTAAATAAATAAATAATTACATAAAATCTTTGGGGTGGGGAGGAGAAAGTTATCCCTCAGCCCCATTTGATCTGAATCAAGAAACGAATATTGGGCTCATCATCTGCTACCATCAGTAAATAAGGACTCAATACAAAATAGATGAAAGTTAAAGAATTATAATCTTCTGCTACCTGAGGAGGTTGTCTTCAATTGCAAAGAGTATCTATGCTAAAATGAATTGCAATCTTTGGCTGAAGGATATAGCTTCTCTATTGTCTTGTGGTGATGAGGGGGTTGCAGATTGAGTGAAAGGGATTATTTTCGAGCTACTTATTCAGGAAGTCTCACATTCTTTTTCTGAATATCCATTCCCATATATTTAGCCTGAACTACTGGGGGGGGGGGAGGCCTAAATTATCTTTTAAGTAATCAGGCATTATGTGCAAAGTTCTTTGTACAAAAGGTATACACATTCTATCTCATATTCAGGATCAGCAAATGCTATGTGTTCTTAATTTCAGGCATTATCATTTCTCTTAAGCTATTATACTAGATTCAATTTAGGAAAAAATTGGAGAGGCACCTTTATTATATACTTTCAAATAAGCAACAATGTGGTAGAGATGCCTCAACTATAAAATGATACACACACAGACAAATCATCTTTTTATCATATGCCCCAACTCCCAGGGATATTTAATATGTCCAAGACATTTTATAAACTAAATATTTATTGAAGGAATTAAAATGGATTTGAATTTTAATTCTGTACTTAGTAGCTATGTGGCTGACAGTTAAAATCTCAGGAGACTCAAATTTCTTCTTGGTCAAAAGGTGTTTGTGACATATACTTCATAAGTTTGGTGTTACAATTAAATTATTTTATGTAAGTTTCCTAACAATATCAAGGAATTCAAGTGGCCAATCAGCTTTAGTCAACTTTCTTGTCATTTATTAACCACTTTTGAAAAGGTTTGACTTTAGGATACAAAGAGTATAGCAAAAGTGACATTTTAAGTCTAGCCTAGAAATAGCATCTCCCTTTTAAATCAAGATAAATAACAGACTTTGGTTGTTTTATTGGTTATCTGTGTGCACATAGCAAATACTTCTGAGTCAACAGATGAGCAGGGATATGTCATTGTATGGTAAAGGATAAAAATAAATGCATTCACTGGTCTGTGTCCCTCCCCACTGAGAAGGACAAATGATTTTCCTGGACAATGTTAGTCCAATATCCAATATAAAGTTAAATCAAACTGCTCGGGTCATGTTGATGAAATACAGTGCGACTGTCACCTGTCTTTAGAAGGAATTTGAGTATGATGCCAACAAAAACTGAATCTAACAGCTAGAGAGTGAACAGTTACAAAACTCTTTCCACTTCTTAACCCTTCTGTAACTCAGATTTTTTTTTTAACAATAATTGAATCTTTTAATAGAAAACCAGTGATTAATCCTGAAAAGCATTTAGGGATGTGGTTATTTGTAATAATGAAATACTGGAAGAAGTTTAAATACCTTACAAAAGAAGAATAGTTATGTGGAGGTGAGGAGAGAAATAATTTTCCCTCTACCATTCTAGGTTCTTGACTGAGACCTCCTCTGCAATAAAAAGGCAAATTAACAGGGGAAAAACAAACAAACAGACAAAGTTTAATAACATCTGTACCTTCAGTATACACAGAAGATATCCAGGAAAATCTTGGAAGAAACTTCTAGGAATGGTTCAAGCCACCAACTTAAATACTGTCTCTATCCAAAGGCAAAAAATATTGGACTGAGAAGAGCCAGAAAAAGCACAGTAAACAAGGCCTGGATGTTATGCAGATATGAGTTTCTTCTGATTTAGAATCGTCCTTCTCTTCTTGGTATAGTGAGGAAGACAGCCTTCTAAATGCATATTTTCTCTATAAATGTAAATGTCTCTTACAAAAGTGTAACTTTTACTCATTTTTCAGAGCTTCTTCTTTGTTTGCAGTTTCTTAAAAGTAACTGAGATAATCCTTATGCCAAAGAGACACATTTTGGAGTGGCAAATTCTGTCTCCCCTTCAGTTGTCAGTCATAGCCTATGCACTTGATTGAATGGGATGCATGCATTAGCAGTAACAATCATCAAGTACCTCTAGCAACACTGCAACTACAAAAGAAAAAATATTAAATGAAATTTAATTAAATTAAAATTAAATAAAGCTCATGTTAAAATAGTTTTCCTCAACAGGAACAAGCAGAAAGTCTAGAAGATCATATATAAAATTAGTAAAAGCTCTATTAAAATGATTGCTGTTTCCTTAATATCATTATTATGGTATATTGCTTTTGTGATTCAAGATTAAAAATTACTGTCACAGTGAACCCTCAAAAGAAAGAACAGCTCTTCTGAATAACTGATCGTAGCTATGTAAATTTATGTATTTTACAAGGGTATTTATCAGTGTTTTTTGTATTAATGAAAAATTGGGAGCAATCTTAATGTCCAACGATGTCTGATTAGTTCAACAAATTAATACATTTTCAATAGAAGGAATACTATGCAGACATTAAATAGCATCTTTTCAAAGATTACTTAATTACATTAGAAAAGAATAAGGGCAGATGTGAAATTAACAGTGAAGGAGAGCAAATTATGTCTTTTTGACTTAAGGTTTTTATTAAGCTGGTTATATTTAAGAAACTACAGACAAAAGAGAAGTCTGAAACGAAGTAGAAGTTTCCCTTCCGTAAGAAACATTTATGAGTAAAAGGGAAATACTCATTGGTGTCTCCCTAAGTGTAGCAAGAAGAGGGTGTGAGTCAAACCACAAACAATTAGATGTGGAGAAGACCTGACTTAAATCTGCATATCAACCATACCTTTGTTTACTGTGCTTTTCCTGGAAATCTCCCAGAACTGACTCCACAACCCCAACTTCTTGTCTTTGGAAGAACATGGTATTTAAGGTGATGGCTTGGGCTATTACTCAGGGAGTTACTCAGTTTTCCTGGGTATCTCTCATGAATATAGGAGGTATACGTGTTACTAAACTTTCAGTTTTTTCCTGTTAATCTTTCTTATGTTGCTGGACAGGAAGAATTTCCTCTGTTTTTCAGTATCTCTCAAAGACTAAGAATCAAATTGACATGAGACCAATTATCAGGAGAAAATGAAATTTAACTTCATATCTACAAGGAATCCACACAGACATGTAATTCCAAAGAGAATCAGGTAAAATGAGGTATAATATGCCATTCTGAGCTAAGGGGAAGGGGTAGTGGTCTGGGACTTCGAAGGGAAGGGATGCAATTCACAGGAAAGTGAACTATTAAATGATCACTAAACAAATGTTTGCTGGGACATTCAGAGACCAGGAGATACAAAGGACTTGCTAGACTCCTCCCTAAGATACCTAGATCATATTATAATGTAGTTATCTCTGATGATAGGCCTCATTCTGGAGCAGGTCCTCTATGTAAATTCTTTTTAGGCAGTTGAGAGGGAAATAAAGACCTTTTCCTGACTGCTGGGTTTTGATTGCTTTTAACTCAAAATCTTTATGCCAAAGTGGCCCGTTTTGAAGCAGTTGGTCTTTGGCCCCTACAATGTTAATTTAACTATTAGACCACCTAAAGAGCCTAGAAGAGTAGAAGAAAACTTTTTTTTTTCTCATATAAAGATGTATTTTACATACATTCAGTAAAAAAAAGTTTCTGGAAATATATGACCTATACCAAAGTATTAGCAGAAGTTATCTTTGGTTGATTTATACTGTTCTTTATTCATTTCCATAATTAGTTTTCTTTATAATAAAAATTTTAATCCCTTTAAAAATAATAGGAGGAAGCACTCTCTGAAGAGCTTACTTCAATAATTTACTTCTTTGGTTAGGCCAATGTCAGTTGCAATAAATTTCCAACCCCCAACTCATGATTCTTTTATAATTCATTCAACATCTCATATTCTGCCAGACACATAATAGACACCATGAATATTTTTTTTCTTTTGGTTGGTTCTTAAGTAATAGACAAGGATGCAAGTCTCTTAGGCATAACATCTCCAAGCCTTTGTAAAATTATTTTGATTATTTCATCCTTGATGCCCTACACATTTATCTTTCAGAATCCTCTCCATCTCCTATTTTCGCATTTGTCCAATTTCACCCCATAAAGAGTTTACTCCCTGCAGTTTAGGTTGCATCTACTGGCTCCTTGAATAGCTGCTTGAGATGCCAGATCCCAAGCTTTGTGATGTGGCATGTCATCAAAATACATAAGTGGTGGGAGAGGCCAGAAATTTAGATGTGTGGCTAACCCGGTATTCTATAAAGAAGCAACCAAAGGAGAGGTTTTCTCTTGGTCAGACTGAATCTACCTCAGGTGAAAGAACTATCTGCTGAGGGCCTACTGATACTGGCAAATTGGAGGGGGGACTTGTGATACACCCAATACAGTAGAGAAGATAAACACCATGCTTGAAAGAAGGCTTGGTTCTGGTTAAGTTCCCCAAGAAGGGGACTGTAAGAGAAGATCTGAGTGCAGTTTGTTGGGAGGGGAGTTGCAGGATGCACCTGTGGGAGAATTGAAGTAAGACAGAGGGATGAGAACTGTAAGACATGCATTATTTGTGTGTTATTTCTTTTGGCAAGTTGGGCTCTCAGATAAACTGTGGGGAACTGGGTTACTGATTCACTGCTTTTCATTTGTAATTGACTGAAGGTTGTGTCCTGGTACTTTTCACCTGCCAACTACAGGGTTGTATAAGTCCTGACAAAAGAAACCCCTTTTAGAAAAGCTGCATGTGCTTTCTTTGGAAGCCACTGAAGACACATAAATGTTCCTGGTGAACCCTGAGGGAATGTTGGACATACCAAGAGTATATGCTCCATAGAGAATATAAACAAGGGTCAGAGTGTTCATCATCACTAGCCATCAGGGAGATTCAAATTAAAACCACATTGAGATATCACCTTACACCAGTTAGAATGGCCAAAATTAACAAGACAGGAAACAACATGTGTTGGAGGGGATGTGGAGAAAGGGGAAGTCTCTTACACTGTTGGTGGGAATGCAAGTTGGTGCAGCCTCTTTGGAGAACAGTGTGGAGATTCCTCAAGAAATTAAAAATATAACTTCCCTATTACCCTGCAATTGCACTCCTGGGTATTTACCCCAAAGATACAGATGTCGTGAAAAGAAGGGCCATCTGTACCCCAATGTTTATAGCAGCAATGGCCACGGTCGCCAAACTGTGGAAAGAACCAAGATGCCCTTCAACAGATGAATGGATAAGGAAGATGTGGTCCATATACACTATGGAGTATTATGCTTCCATCAGAAAGGACAAATACCCAACTTTTGTAGCAACATGGATGGACTGGAAGAGATTATGCTGAGTGAAATAAGTCAAGCAGAGAGAGTCAATTATCATATGGTTTCACTTATTTCGGGAGCATAACAAATAGCATGGAGGACATGGGGAGTTAGAGAGGAGAAGGGAGTTGGGGAAAATTGGAAGGGGAGGTGAACCATGAGAGATTATGGACTCTGAAAAACAATCTGAATGTTTTGAAGGGGTGGGGGTGGGAGGCCGGGGTACCAAGGTGGTGGGTATTATAGAGGGCACGGATTGCATGGAGCACTGGATGTGGTACAAAAATAATAAATACTGTTATGCTGAAAATAAATAAAATATTTTAAAAAAAGTTTTATGAGGGAAAAAAAAGAATATGCAAATCAAACTGTGATAGATCCCGCAATTCAAGTAGAAGCAAAAGGGGAACATTATAAATTCTTGAGGGAGATATCATGAAGATTAATCCAAAGATAGTCCCCAGAATTAATAGCAGGGGAAAAATGAATAAAGTAGATGGTCTAGAAATAAAGTAAAAAATGTAAATGGCCCTGTTGTTCATGTAAAATAACTACTTCCTGCTTATATATATATATATATATATATATATACATATATGTATATACATATGCATACATATATATATACATATACACATAGATATGTGTGTGTGTGTGTATTCATTTATACTTAAAAGTGTTAAAAATCTTAAGGCAAACAAACAAAATTTTCCTGAAAGAGCTGATTAGCTGGAGGAATGATTCTAATGCAGAATTACGCTGAAACCTTACAGTTAAATTAGAAAAAAAAAACCTATGTACATTAAAAATAACGAAAATTTTAAACAGTACAATTAGGAAGTATACATTTTTCTATATAAATAACAAAGTTCGTAGATCTACAATCTATAAAATGAATTCTTTAGAGAGAAGGGTTTAGTCATAATGCCTAGGTTAGAATCCTAACTTTAAGGAAATTACTTGAATAAGCCTCAGAATCAGTTTAGTTTTTTTTAATTGGCATAAATATAGTACCTGTCACATAGGATTCTGTGAGCATTAAAGAACTAATATGGTGAGCTTGGAGTAAATGTTAGCTCTTATTACCTATTACTCTTACTTTTACCACCAGCACTAAATACCACCACTCTCACCCTTACGGTGACAGCTGTTGCTGTCATAATTACTAATATGGCTATAATCATTCAAAATGTTGAATACTCAATAAAATCTCATTCACTTAATCCTTCTCCTTCTTATCTTTCCCTTCTCTCTCACACACACACACACAAATGTCCCCCAAATATTTTTAAACTATTTAGAAAATCTTAAAGTGATGAATTCTATAAAAAGATACTAATCCTTAACTATAATTTTAAAAAATATTATCACATAATAGTACCCCAGATGGAGAAGTATGTTTCCATACTTTCAGGGGGAGGTTATTGGCACATTTCTTTTTAGTAATTTAGCACGATGTATCAGTTCCAAAAGCATCCTGGGTGCCTCAGTCAGTTAAGTGTCTGCCTTTAGCTCAGGTCATCCTGGGGTCCTTGGGATCAAGCCCCGCATTGGGCTCCATGCTCGGTGGGAAGCCTGCTTCTCCCCCTCCCACTTCCCCTGCTTGTGCTCCCTCTCTTGCTGTGTCTCTATCAAATAAATAAATAAAATCTTAAAAAAAAAATCCCAAAGAAAAAAATACAAAAGAGTTAGACAATTTTTTTCTAAGATTACTCACCATAGCAGTAATTATGACAGCCAAAAACTGGAATCTATATAAACCTTTCCATCAAGAAAGTTTTGATTAAAATTTTATGTCCATATGATTTAAAGATATGAAAAAAAATCTTCATATTATATAGTAGGTAGAAAAGTCGATGGAAAAAGTACCAATTTCCATATAGTGAAAGTCTTTATAATAATTAATAATTATTATACATTTATTTTAATTATTTTATTATAAAATAATTATAAATTATAATTAAATATATAAATTATATATAAATGAAATAATTATAAAATATTATAATATTTTAATTATTAATTAATTTTTAAATGTATTGTGTGTGTTAAATTATTTACTTTTTATAAAAAATGATGGAACAATACTCTTAGCATCTATGCTGCACAGATATAACTACTGTAGCTAAGGGAACAAAGGTTAGACTGTTAGTAAGTTACACATAAAAAATTGGAGAGAAATAACCAATGATCACATGGCATATTCAATGTGGTGATTGTATTATGATAGTGGTGAGGGGTGTGTGTGAGAGAGAGCAAGAGCGAGAGAGAGAAAAACTTCATGGTATAGTAGGAATTTTACCTTTTTTATCTTCTTAGACTTTCTCAAAAGAATTAGTTTTGCCTTACAATTCCAAATTATTATAATATTGAGCTCTTAAATAGTAAGGAGGTAGAAGAAATAAAGTAAATATTGGCAGTCCAAGAGACAGCATCTGTTTTTAGCAAATATTATAGGGCTTTTAGTTGAATGATAATGAATGTGCTACCATTTTTTGGTTCCTTTTATTATCTGAAATGTTATAATTAGTATATTTAATGTGCTTAGTACCTAACACATATTATACATAAGAAGAATTCTGTAGTCTTAGTGAGCTTCTGGATGAGTTGTGCTGTTTCTTCAAATTGGAAACATGTAGAGAAGGAAGATAGTGTTTAATCTGGGAATTCATGAAGATTTTATAGGAAAAGGAGTACTGGAAGTGTGTTGTGGAAGATTTGAATGTAACACCAATAGCCTTAAGGTATAAACATAACTTTATAAGCTGAACTTACTATAATATCATGAACAGTTCTATATTTGTATTACTACTAACATTAGTAGACCTCAATTCTAAGAATTCAATGCCATATTTTATCCCATGTGCTAAACAAAACTAGCCTTTCTCTTCTAATTCTTTGTAAGTACTGATGGCCCTGGGTAGAGTCCTACTACCATGGAGAACTGGGATGTTTATCTATATCCATATCTATATCTATATTTATGACTCTTTCTATAGATATATATGAATATATGTTCAAAACACTATGTTAGGCAGTATAGCACATTAATGAAGAAGACAGACAAATATCAACAAAGGAGTTTCTTCTCTAATAGAACTTTAATCCATTCATTTGTGAAGTTGGTTCCAGCAACAGTAAATTAGAGGAAGTATCCAAGTTTGAAGAAGAATGCATGTATTCTATGCAGCAACAACCTAAGTATTTTATTAAAAAGTCATACCAACAGATTTGAACTTATGACTCAGAAGTAAACTTCTAACACTATGAAAATGAAGTTTAAAGAGATGACGTATTATATGTTATAAAGTAACATTACAGAATAACTATATTAGGCATTTTTCAATTTTAAATATATATGATTTACAAAGTACAGTCCTAGATGACTCTATTAGTGTTTAATTTTACCCTAATGGCAGATAGCATAAAATGTAGAACACTTGAAAAAAAAAAAAAAAAGCTATCTTATCCATTTGTCCTCAAAGATACTCTATAATTGCCTTAACCCTTAAGATGAAAGGGGAAAATATTTTGATGACATATATAAGGGTTCAGGAGACCACATTAATATAATTTTATCATACTCATGTACATTGAAAGAAAAACTCTGCTCTGCATTTTCTTTACAATAAACCAATACTATTTAAATTTTGCACAATTAATGCAGATATTATATATATCTATATCCACATACAACTAATTATAAGACTTTCTATTAGATGCAGTATATTATTTAAAAAACAATCTATGTGTGATTTGGTTTTAATGATATTGCTAGAAATTTTTTTGTATTATAATAAATACCAAGTAAGATATTTCCGTGATAAAATCCACTAAAGAGGACACCTGGGTGGCTCAGTGGGTTAAGCTGCTGCCTTCACTCAGGTCATGATCTCAGGGTCCTGGGATCAAGTCCCGCATTGGGCTTTCTGCCTCAGCAGGGAGCCTACTTCCTCCTCTCTCTCTGTGTGCCTCTCTGCCTACTTGTGATCTCTGTCTGTCAAATAAATAAATAAAATCTTAAAAAAAAAAAATCCACCAAAGAGGCAAACCCTTTTGTAAGCTAGCTATCAGATGTGGGACAACTAGTCTCATAACCAGAGGGCAGTGAAAAACAAAATGTCTCATGAGATGAGTTCAGATGAGTAATAAAAATTAAAACAATTTTGAGCAACACTTAAAAGGGCATGCATCAGCTTAGAAAAGATGTATGTTCTAGCTGAGAAATGCAAAGTTCCTTAGTAAGAAACCAATGGGTGAGTTCTGTTAATTTCAGAGAAGTTAGGTTTCTCTGGGGAAAAATGTAGTTCCATATTTAAATCCTTTGGCCATGTGGATTTAGAGGCAGAGGGTCTTTTCCAAACTCTGAGACTGCTGTCAATGGTGTCAGTGGGTATATATTGATTGTTTTAGGGCTTTGGGCTGAAGTTTGCCTAAAACAACTAGTTGGTCTCCATATCTCTCTGTATCTTTGTCTCTATCTGTGTTGTGTCTGTCTCTCTATCTCTCTGTCTTCCTGTCTCTCTCTCTCCAGATCTAGTGTATATACCATTCCTCCTGGTGTACTGAATTCTTTAATATCTTGCTTGGGATTACAAACTCAAATGGAACAAGCATCAAGCTAGTATCATGAAAGGATGTAGTGAGCCAGTTGAGACTCGGGGCAATCTGGAGAGTACATGTCTCATCTAAAGGGGGTCACAGTTAGCATATGATTTAAGAACTTGAACTCTAATTATTTAGTAATTCATCTATTTGCTTACTACTGAAAGGGGTGCAGAATATCTACCCCCAAACTGATCACTTTTACATAAGGATTATTTTCAGCAAAAGGCAGTAAAAACCCAGCAGATTTTGGAAAAGCTATTTTCCTCCCCTCAGCTGCCTATATTTACATTGGAAAGGGGGCCTGCAGCAGGAAGAGAGTTATTATTTGTACGTCACCTAGGCACCTGCCTGGTCTCAGCTTCGTTGCCTCAGATTTTCTGAAGTTATGGGAACTTGCTCAGTTCTTGAACAGGTGGAGTCTGAAAGAATAAGAAATTTAATTCCTCAGGAGCATCTCTCAATCAGTGGAGTCCAGGCTTTGGTTTCCAAGCTTTGATGGATTAATTTGAAGGGACCATTATGATTTCTCCTTTGCAGTTCTTCAGGGGACGCCCAGCAAGAATGAATTTATTTGCCCAGAGTGACCAGCAGGTTATTAACATCTACTTTATTAGCTTTTCCTCTCTCCTTATGGGACTCTCTATACAACCTCACTCTGAGTTCCAAATTGAATAAAGGAGGAATTACAGCCTTTGAATTGGACAAAGAATATACAATTTTACAAAAATACACAGGGATCTGCCAGGCTTTCTGAGCCATTGTGGTTGTACAGAACACACTAACTGATCACCTACAGCAGTGTCTGCCTTTGACAGTGCTCAAAATACATTTGTAAACTAGAGACAATAGTTGAGGCCAAGTCGGGGGAGGATCGAATGGAATATTCTACCAAGTTTTTCTGGAAGAAAAATATCAGAGAGTTACTAAGAGTTCAAATCCATTAAAGCAGGGGTGCTAAGACAAAAAAGACAAAGTACAAAAAGACAAATCTATGTCCACATGTAGAATTGCAAATAGACTGTGGAGGCAAGTATTGGATACCTGGGGGAAATGAGTATGAAATGGGGGCACATTAGGAATCAAGTGAGGAAAATCCTAGGATTGGTCTTTAGTACTTCTGTTGTCCTGTGATTTTTCTATCACCTATTTTTAGGCAAGAATATGGTGGGAAGGTATGTCCTGGCACCATAAAATTAGAATCGATGTGACCATGGGGAAATCCAGACAGATCCTTTGTTTGTACCAACTTTAATTGATAGCAGATGAAATGTGTCACTTATAGTAAGCACTTAATGAAGATTTATTGGTTACTCGAGTGAAGATACTTGGATAGACAATAGGTTTCTGGCACTGTTAGTAGACTCTGTAAAAGGATGGAAGATTCGGTCCTTATCTTCTCTTTTAGGTTGTTTACCTACAGTATGTGTGGGTAAATAGGTATGTTTTTGACAAAATCACTGGAAATATGAATAAAATTCTTACATTACGTATGGAATACAGAGATTAAAAAAAAATTATTGGGATGGGGCACCTAGGTTTCTCAGATAGTTAAGTGTTTGCCTTCAGCTCAGGTCATGATCTCTAGGTCTTGGGATTGAGTTCCCCCCACTAAGTCTAGATCTTAGCGAGGAGTCTGCTTCTTCCTGTCCCCCTACCTGTGTGTGCATGTTCTCTCTCTCTCTTTCAAATTAATAAAATATTTTTAAAAATTATTAGAATAAAAAAATAAATTAAAAACAAATAAAATTAAATTCTAAAAAATCCTGTTGGGGGTTTGTAGTGGTGGTGTCCATTGATAGACTATTGTTATTGAAGGTTTAGAACAGTTTGAGGGAAGCCATGTTTCCTTGAAAAAAAAAAAGAGGTAATTATAATTTCTTATTATAATGTTAGTTTTGAAATGTTTAAAATAATATAAAAATGTCTAGGAGTGCCTCAGTGGCTCAGCTCGTTAAGCTTCAGCCTTTGGCATAGGCTGTGATCCCATAGTTCAGATTCAAGCCCTGCATAGGGCTCCTTGCTCAGTAGAGATCCTGCTTCTCCTTCTGCCTCTGCCCCTCCCCATCACTTGTGGGCCCTTGCTCTCTCTCTTTCTCTCTCTAATAAATTAATAAAATATTTAAAAAATATCTAGTCAAGTAGGAAGGAAAGGCAAGATAAACAAATGTAAAATAATAAGAACAACACAAAACCAAAGGCTGATGTAAAATTTCTTTAATATGCTACCAATGTATTCATTTTAGGGGTGGGTTCTATGACATTTTTGCACATGAAGCTTTATTCCCTTTTTAACAAATAAAACTCTATAATACTTTTCCCTCCAAAATTATCCTTCGCTTGCCAGGGAACATGAAATGTCTTGAGCAATATTAAAATAGTAAATAAGAGATGGGCAAGTCTCAAAATTATCTTTGGCTGACATTACATCAGATAGAGTCAAAATCGTGTTTAATAGGCAAGGAGTAGTTGATGAAAGTCACAACTGCAGCCCAAATCAGAATGTTCACATTATTTTTACCCTTATTTATAATGTGGGTTGTTATTCAAAGTAGTTGTTTTTTCAGAAGAAAAGTGTAAATGAGCTGATATTTTCCCTAATCTCATCCCACATATAACCACATGAACTGTGACTTTTCTCTTTAATGTTCCATGATACTGACTGTTGTAGTTTAGAAATACTGTTAGAATGCAAGGACCTCAAGACTGGATCAAACCCATGGGTAGGAGAGGTCACATTTGGGTTTCTTCTAAAATGAGTCAAGTTTGTGTTCCTAAAGTGAAAAGTATCTTCTGAATTAATCTTAATACCATGCTGAAAATTGGAAAATAAGCCATAATGTGGACCTAAGGAGAGAAGGAGTGGGTTGAGGGTAGAGGTTCAAGAGTGAAGCTATGAATGGAATCTGTACTGAAGGGCGCACTAACATTGTGCTCCATCGATGCTACAAAGTCAAACCAATGGCTTCTGGAAGCTCCCCTATACTGTACAGATTGCAGCCACTTAAAGAACAAAGAACAATCCAAAGAGTTAAAAGGAAGAACAGGGAAAATAGGACTAAGAGACAGGTATGAGAAGAAGAAATTTAAGATAGTCGTGGAAGAATTAGCTATCATGAATTCATTTCTTATCCCTGTACTTCATGTGTTGGTTGAAATACCTTGGGTGAGATTAATCCTTCCACCTCTGTTGAGATCCACTAATCCTGTACTGCTCTGGTATTTTGAAACTAGGTTTCTTTGCAAAAAGATTTTGGCTCGGTGGCTAAATGCATATCATTTTACATTAGGAACACTGTAAATAATTCAAATGTCTCTAGTGTACCTGTCAGAAGAATGAAGAAGATTTGAAATTTACATGTACATAAAAGAGCAAGGATGGTAGATGGGAAGACAAGGTCCCTGACCCCTTGATTCTATCTTGGCATCTTATAGCTGTGTAGGGACAGTATTTCCCATTATAAGATAAAAATGAATCTGTATTGATTTCTAATCTCTCTTGAGCATCTTTTGGAAAAATGGTATTTATTCACAGTGGAGGTACCAATCACTGCAAAGCTCTAATGATTTGTTTCAGATGAAAAACGAGCCTGATGTCAAATTATACTAAGCTCTGGGGCAATGTGTTTGTTTTATTTTCTCTTTTTCAGCCAGGGTGAATATCGTTATTTAAAACTCTATTACTTCCCATAAAACCTATGGCATCTTATTATATAAAGTAGTTACATGCAGCACAAACATAATCTATATTTCTACTGTCACTGGATTGAAAGAACAGGAGCTTTGTTATTTATATAGCCTGCTGCCCCCATACTATGCTGTGCACATAGTAAGATAATAATCAATCTTTGTTTAATCAATGCTTGAAAAAATCTTGTTCAAATATTAGGAAAACAGGTGTTCTTGCACAACTTCTCTTGGCTTAATTGAGTCCAATTGCTTATATATTTTATGGTGAACCAGTTCAAATCCCTTTTGGAAGAATATAATTATAAATCATGAATGAAGGGAAATTAGAGTGACTTACAAATCCATGTTCCCATAGAAGACCAAATGTTCTATATTTTCAATCATCTCTTCAATCCTAAGACCTAAGAATCTAATACTTCCCTTTGTATTCAGTGTTCACTTCAGTGGTTCAGGCTGAAAATGACATTGGGTCATTGTTACTAACATCAACTGTCTAATCTGACCATAAGTTTCCTTTGGCTCCCATTAAACTTTTGAACTCCTGGTGAAAAATCTGGAAAATTTTGAGTATAATCAGGGCATATGCTTCCAATTTTGATATGAGGAATTAGATATGACTGCAATTTATATTAGATTATGCTCAAACATTTTACTAGTTAATTCATCAAAACACAGATCTGTTTTCCAAATACTGACTAATTTTGGAGTTCGTATTAAATTTGCAGAGACATTTAATCCATATGCTTCATACTGTAACTCATCATTTTGTAGGCGAGAATAGGTCTAAGTTCAGGACTATTTTTTGACTAAGACACTTTGAGTGTTTTTAATTAACATTTAAAACTTTTTTTTCTTTAAGGCAGGAAGTTATGTTTGACAAAGTTAAGGCCAAACACCAAAAGGTTAGTGTTTTGTCTAGAACTCGGCATACATGAATCTTAAATGAATTTTAAACCTGGCTAAAATAAGCTGTCTCACTCTTTGAGGAAGTGAGAGAATAGGAGGTTTGCCATTAAGGAACTTACAAGTGGTGTATTTAATACCAGCTAGAGGTCAAGGAAAGGTGGATGAAAAGGAATCAAATTGTTAAGAAAAATAAATCCTTCTTTATAATAATTAGGCCTTGCATACATGAGCAATTTCTTGTATGTTTTTGAGAGTTACATAATTTTGACCCGAATTTTTCTCACTTACTTAAGAGTTAAATTTAAAATCAATCTCTGAAATGCCTACCTCTGACAAGTCAGGTATTATCTAGTCAGAGGAGCATGTGTGTCTGTGAGAGAGGAGAGGCAGGGAGATGGAGAAGCAAGAGAGAGAAAAGGAAAGAGAAGGGATAGGGAGATGTTACTTCTGAGCTCATATGCTAGTGCTGGGTATCATGGATTGCTGTTTGTTCTGGCTGATACTCTGGCAAAATGAAGGTGGTTTAGCAGGGTCTAGAAAATGAATCAGAATTGTCCATTATAAGGAGAAAAGAACAGATGGGGAAGAGGTTTGAAGGGAGGCATTGGATGTTGGTGGGGGCGGAAAGGTTGGAGATCAGAGGACAATCAGAGCTCTGACAGCCAGAAATAAATTGACGCCTGTGTAGTAATCAGACTCCAAAAGTTCTTCATTTCCTCTTTCTAGTTTTCTCATGCTTTTATGTAGTCTCTTCACACACTGAATCAGAGCTGGCCTGCTGACCAATGAAGTATGACAGTAGTGATTGCGTATAATTTCCCAAGCTAGGTCATGCAAGGCATTGCCGCTTCTGCCCCTCCCCCCCCCCATCTCTTGAATTACTCCCTCTGCAGGAATGCACTGTGCCACAAGGACTTTCAAGAAGCCTCACATGGAAAGAAGCAAAAATTCAGGCTAGAAGCCAGCACAACCTTGCCAGTCCTGTGAGTGAGCTGCCTTGGAATTACACTCTCCTGACCCAGTGCAGCTTTCCTATGACCTCAGTCTCAGCTGTCATCTGATGGTAACCTCAGGAGAGATCCCAAACAAAACCATCCAGCCAAACTCCCGGATTTCTGACCCACAGAAGCCATGATAAATGATCACTTGTTATTGTGGTTTTAAGTCATTACAGTTTGAGTGGTTGGCTGTATAGCAATGGATAAAACAGCACAAAAAAGTTGACCTGGGAAAAAATATATATACCTGTTTATTCCATCATCCAATATATATTGAGGACCAGGTACTTTGAGACTATAATGGCGAAAAGATTGTTGTAATCCAGACTTAGTGAACTATGTTCTCATGGAGGTAGATCCTTCTTCAGTTTTAAAGGCATTTTGAATATTAACAAATTACTAGTGCAGTAATAAAAATGAAGAGATTTGTATGAGGCTAAAGTGAAAATGGGGGCTTTGTTGGTGGAAGAGTTTGTGGGAAAAAATGCTCATGGCAGGCTTTCTGAAGAGATGGCATTTAAATCAGAATAAGAAGGCAGAGAAGGAGTTAATACTGTCTCTGGAAGGAAACACAGACTTACATGTTGAAAGGTCTTATGGACATTGGGGAGGGTATGTGCTTTGGTGAGTGCTGTGAAGTGTGTAAACCTAGCGATTCACAGACCTGTACCCCTGGGGATAAAAATATATGTTTATAAAAAATAAAAAGTTAAAAAAAAAAAAAAGAAAAATAAAAAAAAAAAGAAAGGTCTTAGACTGAGAAAGCGCTTAGTATATTTGAAAGCAGCAAAGAAAGTTGGATATGAGTGAGTGATGAAGACTGTGAACAAGGACGGTTGAATGAGGGGCAGGGACTAGATTTGGTAGGATTTTACAGACAGTAGTAAGAGGTTAGGATATTCACTGACAATTCACTAAAGGATTCTGAACACAGGAAGGTAACATTCTCAACAAATGCAATTAGTGGTAGGCACAAAAGCAGGAATTTGTTACAATGACAGTTTGTTACAATGTTACAATGGCAGTTTCTTTGGGGATTGGGTACCTGATGACCAGTCAGGACCCCATGCCTTCAGTGACATTTCTTGAGAAATTAGTATTTCTACTTATTTTGAATGTGTTCATTCAGTGGAGAACCGTGAGATGAATAGGTTGTACAAACACTTGGGGAAGGATTCCTGGTACAAAAATTTGTTATTGTGTCTTGTAGAGAATGTAATAGAAGCAGGAATAGTGTCTTTGGGTTTGGTTTGTATTTGGAATGCTGTAATACTACAACCGCATACTAGTAAAGAACAGAATCATTTCTCTGGGGTCTTATATTTCTAAGAGGCGAAGAATCTTCTAAGACAAAGATCTGCTGAGTTATAGTCTACAAAATGCCTCACAATAATCAGGAAAACTATTTTATTTACCCACATCCTCAGCCCAGTGTTCCAAAGAAATAATCATATGTAGTAAGTATAATCATGTTTTTCTAGTTTAAGGAACCCTAATCATGCTGAATCATGGCATAGACACGATTTGACAAAATGAAATAATGCAGGTAACATTCAAAAAAAGAACACATTAATTTTGGATTTGCAATTTGCTACAATTACTATTACTAGCCCTATTACTTTAATAGTGGATATTCAATTTGGATTTTGCAATTTTTTTTCCAAAAGGGTTGAGTGTCAACTCAAATTCTGTAATTTGCATTTAAAAAAATACATTTCTCATCAGTGTAAAGTACTGTTTGTCACCTGGCAGGTAATAATTTCCTATCCCAACTCTTAGTTCTGGTGAATATTTCCCCTTCAAAGAATATATTAAATCAAAAGAACACAACATTTTATGCTAATGCAATCTTTGTAAAGGCTGAGATAAAATTTCAAGTACTGATAATTATGAAAACCCTATAAGAGGATTCTAGAAATATTGGTTTCCCTTATTCCTGGGGATACTGTTCTGTCAAAAATAAATGATTCTGTATATTCATTTTCAAAAGACTAGTTCCAAGGAATATATTTCCAGAAAGCACCTTTCTCAAACAGGTCATTTAATTCACTCACTGAAGAACCACATTTTATAATTATATGTTTGCAAGAGATAGTAACATATACATATTATTTGTCTTTGGAATGATCATTTTAATTTTAAAGTATGTAATGGCTCAAAGTATTAATTTTTTTGAATAACCAAATATAGTCAAAATTTCAATAATTACACATTTATTTAGCATGACTTTGTTTATGGATTTTACCAAGAGTCAGGGATTCAAGAAAGAAAAGACTCTTTTATTCAACCAGCCATTAGTAAAGTTTAGGAGTCAAAGAATTTCATAGTATCTTGTGTTTTCTATGGAAGAAATAATAGAAGACAACCACTACAATGATCTCAGAAAGAAGCAAAAGTGAAGGAAGGCTTCCTGGAAAAGGTGATACTAGAGCTGGGTTTGAAGGCTGAGTGAGAGAAGTAGAATGGGCAAAAGGGGAAAATAATAAAATATAATAAAAAAGGAGTAAGACTAAAAGGCAAAGAACACATTGCTATATTATGATGTGATCTGTTCATAATGGAAAACAAAACCATGGGGATATTTTTACTCAATCTTAAATTTATTTTAGAAAAACTTAAACACACCTAGCTTATGGATTTAAAAAAAAAAAAAAAACAATCATCCTCAGTTGTGTTTGCCACGTGATTTTTGAAAGAGAAACTCAATACCCTAATACTCATGAAGGTGGCTGGCACGCCAACCTTAGAGAGCAAAATCCTTAATTACGGCTCAGATCAGCCACAGCGAAGCAGCAATCTTTCCCATATTGATCTGGATAAACTGCTTAGGAGAGTGAAAATGCCATTGTCTCTGTTTATTTTCCTTACACAGCCAGAAGTTGAATTTCCACCATTTGGCTTTCAGCAAAATAAACCCAGAGTGACGCTGCACTCCGCAGATTGGCTGCCCAGTCTCCTTTGCTGCTCTCTGTCTGGAGAGGCCACAGCTGCCCATTAGGGTGGTTCTTACATTCAGCATACTCTCCTCATGGCCAACATCTCCGGGGACGTAGCTTTCAGAACACTGGTGTGAAGGTGCTCTTGAGGACAATGTGAGAAACAACACCCTGTCTAGGGCACTTGAAAAGATAAACCATGTTGTTCTTTTGAGCAAGAAGTCATTTATCCAAGCAAAAGATAGGAAACCATATCCCCACCAAGAAAAGATTTCTCCAGATATTACACCATATCAAATGCTTTCAAGCTTGTGAAGAAATCAGCAAAACCATCTGTTGCTATACAGTTAAGTAATCATTAAAGTGCTTTTAACCAAATTTTAGGGAGTTTATAATTGGATTGAAGGCTCCTTCCTGTATAACCTTAGTGTGGCATTATCTTGCCAGGGACATATTCTTGTTACACTGCTGGCAAAAGTTAAGGTCTTATTAGTTGCATATATGGCATAGTTGTCTACAGGTAGAGTCTTAGGGTAGATTTCCAGCTGCAGAACCGGAAATAAGATCCATATGCAATTGAGTCATGACTTGGTTCTCTCCTATTTCCTTTCCTTCTTCCCTCAGTCTACTGATAATCTCACAGAAGGTGGCTTCAGCTTGAGTCCATAGGGAAGGTCTCCAAGAGTAATTTGTGCCTCATTATGTCTTAAACAAAACGAAGGTTCTGAAACCTTCGTATTCCAATATCCTTCCTCAGAGGATCCCAAGGAAATTTGCATTCCAAAACACTCCAAGTACCAGCTCCACAAGCATGAGAGAAGTACCAGGAAGAGGACCATATGCTGCCTTTTGTAAGAAAAAATTGTTATGAAGCTGGGAAGAGCTTAGTAAGTAAATGGAAGTATTCAAGGGGACCTGGTTAAAGAAAAGTAATTATTTACAGTTAGTCAATGATTTCACTGACTATGGATACATAAAAGTTCGATGAGAAGTGATGGGGACTTTGAAAGAGACAATTTACAATCCGGGCTTTCCTGAAAAGTTATGACTTGTAGCCCAACCAAGGATGAACATCTAGATAGGCATCACCATTGCAGAGCATTCCGTTAACCAAAATGGCCAAAAAGACTGGAGAGGTGGTTATTTTCCTTACAGATTCTTGGGAATGGTGAACTCTGATGGAAAATTCATTGGGATAATTGTCAGAATGGAATTCTGCTATCAATTTTGTTCCATGCTGGTGAATCAGAATGTAGGAACAGAAAGTGTTTCTGCCTTATGTGGTGTACTGTTGGCTGTGGTATAGTTACCAGCCGAATTCCCCTTTTCAAGGCTGGGGCTTGTATTTCTACAGCTGTTGATAGTGGAAGATGTCAATGCTTTATGGCCGAGTCCTTATTCAGGAAACTGCCATTGGCCAAAGTTCACAGCTTCACTTTATGCTAGGGTCCCCTCTCTGGGAACAGTCTATATCTGGTAGGAATTCAACTATGAAGATCTTATCCCTTGCCTTAATTTTGAAATATTCAAAGGATTAAGCCATTACCAGAGTTAGTTGTAGGATTGGTGGAGGCTTCCTTTGCAACTGCACCACAGTTTGACTTCTCCTTCTGCTTTTATTCGCTCACAGTTGTTTGCTATAGTTGTCTCCAAGAAATGTCCTAACGGTACAGTCTGTTTTCTAAAGAATATGATATAAAAATGTAGGTGATACCTTGGTCCTGTGCAGCAGAATTTGAATGGGATATTATTCTTTCCTGTGGTTACGTATATATCATATAAAACTTACTGTTTTTGTGTATTTAGTACTGTTCCATTTTTTTAAAATTGAAGTATGGTCTGCATATAGTATTCTAAGTCTAGGTGTACTACATATTGGTTTGACAATTCTTTATAAAACTTAATGTTCACCACAGTAAGTGTAGTCACCATCTCTCACCATACAATACTATTACAATATTAATGAGTATATTCCCTATGCAGTATTTTCATCTCTGTGACTTATTTCATAACTAGAACTTTGTACCTCTTAATCTCCTTTGTCTGTTTTGCCCATATCGCACCAACCTCCCCTCTGGCAGTCCCCAGTCCTCTTTCTGTATTTAAGTATCTGTGTTTGTTGGTTCACTTGTTTTGTTTTTTAGATTACACATACTAGTGAAATCACATGGCATTTATCTTTATCTGAGTTATTTCACTTAGCATAGTATCCTCTAGCTCCATCAGTGCCCTTGCAAATGATAAGAGCTCGTTTTCTTATGGAGTAATGTTCCACAATTATCCATTCTTCTACTGATGGACTTGGGTTGCTTCCGTATCTTGGGTATTGTAAATAGTGCTGCAGTTAGCACAAGGGTGGATATATCATTTTGGATTATTGTTTTTGGTTTCTTTAGGTAAATACAGTATTTCTATTTTTTAATTTTTTGAGGAATCTCCATACTGTTTTTCATGGTGGTTGTACTAATTTCCAACAACAGTGTACAAAAATTCTGTTCTGCACACCCTTGCCAGCATTTGTCATTTCTTGTCTTTTTGACATTAGCCATTATGACTTGTATGAGGTGATCTCTCATTGTGGTTTTGACTTGTGTTTCCCTCATGATTAATGATGTTGAACATCTTTTCATATCTTTGTTGGGCAATTGTATGTCTTCTTTTTGAAGAATGTCTTCTGCCCAGGTTTTTTTTTTCCTTTTTTTAAAACTTTTTTTCTATTTTTATTGACATATAATGTATTATTAGTCACAGGGGTACAGGTCTGTGAACCATCAGACTTACACACCACACAGCACTCATCATAGCACATACCCTCCCCAATGTCCATAACCCAACCACCCTCTCCCTAACCCCCTCACCCTGGCAACCCTCTGTTTTGTGAGATTAAGAGTCTCTTATGGTTTGTCTCCCTTCTGATCCCATCTTGTTTCTTTTTTTCCTTCCCTACCCTCCAGGCGCCTCTCAAATTCCTCATATGAAGGAGATCATATGATAATTGTCTTTCTCTGATTGATTTATTTCACTCAGCATAATACCCTCTAGTTCCATCCAAGTCATTGCAAATGGCAAGATTTCCTTTCTTTTGATGGTGGCATAGTATTCCATTGTATGTATGTATATATATATATATATATATATATATATATATATATATACCACATCTTTATCCATTCATCTGTGGATGGACATCTAGATTCTTTCCATAGTTTGGCTATTGCGGACATTGCTGCTATAAACATTTGGGTGCATGTGCCCCTTCAGATCACTACATTTGTATCTTTAGGATAAATACCCAGTAGTGCAATTGCTGGGCCATAGGGTAGCTCCATTTTCAACTTTTTGAGGAAACTCCATGCTGTTTTCCAGAGTAGTCGCACCAGCTTGCATTCCCACCAACAGTATAGGAGGGTTCCCCTTTCTCTGAATCCTCACCAGCATCTGTCATTTCCTGATTTGTTAATTTTAGCCATTCTGACTGGTGTGAGTGGTATCTAATTGTGGTTTTGATTTGTATTTCCCTGATGCCGAGTGATGTAGAACACCTTTTCATGTGTCCGTTGGCCATCTGGATGTCTTCTTTGCAGAATGTCTGTTTATGTCCTCTACCCATTTCTTGATTGGATTATTTGTTATTTAGGTGTCCAGTTTGCTAAGTTCTTTATATATTTTGATACTAGCCCTTTATCTGATATGTTATTTGCAAATTTCTTCTCCTATTCTGTCAGTTGTCTTTGGTTTTGTTGACTGTTTCCTTTGCTGTGCAAAAGCTTTTGATCTTGATGAAGTCTCATTTGTTCACTTTGCCTCTGCTTCCCTTGCCTTTCATGATGTTTCTAGGAAGAAGTTGCTGTGGCTGAGGTTGAAGAGGTTGCTGCCTGTGTTCTCCTCAAGGATTTTGATGGATTCCTTTCTCACATTGAGGTCTTTCATCCATTTTGAGTCTATTTTTGTGTGTGGTATAAGGAAATGGTCCAGATTCATTTTTCTGCATGTGGCTATCCAACTTTCCCAATATCACTTGTTGAAGAGACTGTCTTTTATCCATTGGACATTCTTTCCTGCTTTGTCAAAGATTAGTTGACCATAGAGTTGAGGGTCTTTTGTTTCTTTTCATGGCTAAAGAATACTCTATCATATGGATATGAAATTTTGTTTATCAATTCATTAATGGACACTTGCATTGTTTCTGCCTTTTCCCTATAATGAGTAGCATGACTACTAATATTCACATGTTTGAAATTCATATTTCAAGCTTTTGCTTGAAAGCCCGTTTTTAATTTTGGGGGGTATAGATGTAGGTATGACTTTATTTTTAAAGAATGTATTTATTTATTTATTTGAGACAGAGGGAGAGAGAGCATGAGAGGGGAGAAGGACAGGGAGAGAGGGAGAATCTCAAGCAGACTCCAGGCTGACTGAGAGTCCAATGTGGGATTCATTCCCATGACACTCACATCATAACATGAATGAAATCAAGACTTAGATGTTTAGCTGACTGAGCCACCCAGGTGCCCTTGTAGGTATGATATTTCTTATTCGTATGGTATTTGTTTTGACTTGTTGAAAATATGCCAAACTGTTTTCCATAATGACTGTATTATTATATGTCACCATTGGTAATGTATGAACTCTTTTCATTACAAACAGATTATAGGGAGTGATAGACTTTAATGGAAAGATCATTGGGATAATTGTCAGAATGGAATGTTATTTCCATTCTAGTTCCTTCACATCCTCACTCACATGTGTTATTTTCTGTATTGTTGAATGTGGTCATTGTAGTAGGTGTAAAGGAGCATCTCACTGTGGTTTTGACTTATGTATTCCTAATAATGATGTTGAGTATTTTTAAAAATATTTTATTTATTTATTTATTTGAGAGAGATAGAATGAGCAAGAAAGAGAACATGGATGAGGGGAGAGACAGAGTGAGAGGGAGAAGCAGACTCCCTGCTGAACAGAGAGCTTGATGCAGGGCTCTATCTGAGGACCCTGGGATCATGACTGGAGCCGAAGACAACTGCTTAACCAGCTGAGCCACCCAGGCACCCCATATGTTGGATGTCTTTTCACATGCTTATTTGCTATTCGTTATTCTTTGCTCATTTTCGATTGGATTGTTTGTCCTTTAGTTACTGAGTTATAAAATTATTTACATATTAGAATGAGAATTTGTAATCCAGCTAGCAATAAACTACGTGAGTGATTGTGTCTTGACATCATCTTGAATCCTACAGAGGTGTAAATGTGAAAACTTACACCAGTAGTGAGTTGAAACATGATATTATGGAAGAAAATATTCTGGCAGGTAATATCTCATACATTTGAGAGTTTCTAGGAATCTTACAGTGATAAATATTATAGAGTCATATGCCTCTTGCTGGGAGCTATCAATGTATTGGAGAAAGATAGTGAAAGTAAGTGAAAAATTAAAAGTCAAATAACCAATTAAAAGCTAAATTAAGAAGTCAGAATAGTTCTATGGCAGCATATAAAAGCAAATCATCTTCTAGAGGTTGAGCTCAGAAGAAGCAGAGGATCAATCTGTAAAGTTAATTTTAATGAAAGAAGAGCTCCTAGATAATCTTGATTTTTTTTTTTGATGATGTTGCATTTTTAAAACCAGTCCAGATCAGAAATTCTAATGAAAGTAACTGGGACCATGAGACTTGGGATAGAAACATTATGTTGAATCTCTCAAAGATCTGGAATCACCAAATTTCCCTGAATTTTCTCTGCCTATCAGAGTATCTTTCTTATCTTGAATAAAGACAAGGACCCTCCCCATACACTTGCTCACAGATGATGCAGAGCCTTGCCTTGTAAGACACATGCCTTCCTCAAGATATGCTCCAAACTTCTCTTCTAGTCATCAGACCAATAACTAGGTGTAAGTCTCGACATATGCCAACTGGGAGAATCCTAGACCTGTTAAGGAAGGAAAGAGACTACATGGAAGGATATAATATTTACTACTACTACTAATAATAATAATAATAATAGTATTTTGGGGGAGGTGAGGTTGGGAGGCAAACATAAAGTTTGACAATGGAACATTTATCAGTATGAGAGGACTCTTTCATGAGACAGAGTTTGCCACTATGTAAAGAACCATGGAAGAGGGTATTCACTTTCTGCTGGCATGATTCTTATAATCTTGGAGTGAATGATGATCCACAGAAATTGGTTCCATTATGGCAATAGGGACCATAAGATCCCCAAAATAATAGAGACCGAATGGTGATTAGTTATTAGGAGCATGGAGGGAGGTATTATTGCAACAAGCAGAAAAGTTGAAGTGACAGCAAAAGGACCCTAATACACAGATTCCTATTGAGGTGGTAAATAGAGTTCCCAGAGGGCAAGGTAAATGAGCAGGCAATAAGGATATGAATTAGCCTATATAATCAAAATAAATGAAAGGTGAATAATCATAAAGCCCCCCTAATAAAAATGATTATCTTTTTAGACCTGCAACCCATTGACTGAAGAAGAGGACAGAATTCTTAATCCAGTAAAAAAATAAGCAAACAAACAAAAACATGATATACAGTAATGATTTTACCCATCCTTTTCCAAGCAGACTAATAGCAATTTACTAGGTTTCTAAATACTTTAAAAAGGTACTCTCTAGATATTTTGAAGATTGCATGAAGCAGAGCACATTTTTGTGTTAATGACCTAGGACCTGAAGCTTTATTATACTCTTCTTCCTTCCCCTGGAATATAATTTATGGTGACCAGACAATAAAAAAGAATCCTGGGCATATCTGGTGCACAGTGAGTGTGCTGGACTTATGAAACTACACACTGATCATTTTAACATAGATATGTTTGATTTCTCAAAGCAATCCCCCAACACACACACACACACACACACACACACACACACACACACACACCCCAATTCCTTGGCATTGTGGGGTAAGAGTTATCACAGTAGAGGAGGAAGGCCAGGTGGAAAAGAATAAAACTACCCCAGGGTTACAAAGGATCTCATGTTGTTTGGATCTCCTATACAACTTCACATTTGTCTACAATACCTTTCATATCTATTTAATCAGATTTTTTTTTTTTTAAAAGCTAGCTCTGCCTAATGCACTGGAAGAGTTGGCAAGATATATGCATTTCAGATACTGGGAGATGAAACCTATAAGAGCAAGAGCTCATCAAATGAATACAGTTTGTGAGGGCCTGGTGGTCTACAATAAACCAGGATATCATCTCCAAACTAAAAATACCAGTGATTGCCCCTCATGTCTCACCAATAAAAAGGAAGCGCCATGGCTCTTTGTTCATCTTCGCTTCTGCATGCACCATATTCCACAGATTGCTTCAGACTATTTAGTGAATGATACAGAAGAATACCACCTTAAATGGAGTTTAGAATTGGAAAGGACTTAATATTAGGTCCCAGCTGTGGTACAGATGACTCTGCCACTTGGGCCATTAGACATAGCACACTGTATGACCTTAGATGCCATCGCTAAGGGAAAAAGATACCATGTGGAATTCAGGCCAAGCCCATTCAGGGGACTGCAACATAGAATCCTAGTGTTCTGGTGTCAAGCCATGCTATCTATAGCAGAAATCTATATAGCATTAAAAAACAGAATCCATTGGGCTATTAGGTCCTTACAGAGATAGAGTATTTGATTATAGGTCATCAAATGGCCATATAACCAGAAACAACTACCATGCAGTTGATTATTTCAGTTCTAATAAGTCATGGGACTGGAGGCATCAGCAACCATCATTCCTAAGTTGGAAATGGTATGTTCAAGAGACTAGGCAGTGTGCCTTCAGAGATAAAACTGCATGAGCAAATGGCCTAGAACCCATATTATGAACCACTGCTACACAGCGTCCTCTACTTTCGCTTGTATACCATAGGGAAGAGCCTATGGACAATTGATGTTTATAGTTGTGTTGGCTTGATATGTGGATGCAAGCCGAAAATGCCCTATTCCTATACTATAGCCCTCCTCAGGAATGACTGAATGACTGGTGGGAAGAGATCATCTCAGTATCAGAGTTTTGAACTGTGTGCTTGGCCATCCATTTTGTAAGGAAAGAAAAGTAGCCCGAGGAAGGTATATATCCATGCTTGTGGGTAGCGGTAAATGGCATGATTACAAAGCAGGAAGTGCGTGGGCCTCTGAGAGTGAGAATCCGCTCTAAAAGAAGCATTGCAGAAGCAAGTACAAAGAATGACTTTGTAGTAGCAGTGAAACCAGACAAGTTGTCAGATTCTGGATGTAGTTTGAAGGTAAAGTGAAAAGGATTTCCTGATGGATCGTACATGGTTTGTAGAAGACAGCAAGAAGTCGGGGAAGTTTCCAAGGTTTTGTGCCTAAAATACACACACACACACACACACACACACACACACACACACAGTACTTTAAAATACACTAGAGATAAAAAAAAATGTTAATAGTAGCTATGTTCTCAATTTTCATACCATTTAATTCACATATAAGTTTTCTTCTTGCTATATGGTATTGTAGTATTCAGAATATAATTTTGATAGCAACATAATATGTGTTGGTTTACTTTAACCATATCTCTATCATTGAATAAATCAGTTGTTTACCACTTTTTAGTCCATATTAATAATATTGCAAAAATTATATTAATGCCTAGAAATTTGCATTTAGAATATATTCTCTAAGATGATATCACTGGCAATTAAACTTAAAGATGTTTATCTTGGCTTTCTCTTACACTTGAGGGTATTAATTATTACTTACGCATATGTGTGTTTATATATACATAAATGACAATTATATGCAATATAAAATATATTACATATATCATGCTATTATATTATTTTACATGTAATATATAAAATCTATTTTATATATATAAACATATAATATTTGCCAGTCTTGTAGGGATATAACTTAAAAACTTCTTCATTGTTTTTTATGACTATTGAGATAGAAATCTTTTTTCCATATACTTGAAAACTGTTTCATATTTCATCTTGTAAATGGTCTGTTCAGGCCTTTTCTACTTTATTTCTTGAATTTTGGATTTTTTTATTGATTTGTTAACTTTTCTGTATTAATAAAGACTTGTCAGTTTGTCACATTTGGTGGAAATACTTGTGGCAGATTTTTTTGAAATAGACTTTTTATAGCTTTTTGTTGATATGTTGCTTTGTGATTCCTTCTTTATTTCTAAATTTAAACTGTATCCACTTGTCAGAAATTGTTCTCAATAGCCTATTCCATTTTCTCCTAGTTATCTCTGCTTTCATCTTAATACTGAATTCTTTTTGCCTCCTGAAATATCTCTTACAATATAGTAACTTCACCATTTTATGTAAGAAAGCCAAGGTAGAGAGAGAGCAAGTATCTTACCCATGCCTTCCTCTCTGTCCCCCATCATAACCCCCCAGCTTAGTTGGCAAGAGAGAAAACTCGAGGTAGAAGACATCTGCAATGCTAGCATGACATCAGACAATAATATTTCACATAGGAAATGTTAGACCTGGTGTTTTTTATTTGATCAGTCAATAACTCTGTATCCTAGGATAGTGAAAATGAGGAAAGCTTCCTAAATGCAGGCAATGAAATACGGTAAAGCCTGTTGCTATTAGCACCAATAATTCATCAACCTTTTTCCTTTCAACAGATATTTATCAAATAAATGCCACTACATTTCCAGTGGGTTCTGTGATCTTAATATGACTCCTGACTAAATCAGAGAATACTTACCATTTGATATCCAGTAATAACTATTGTATTAATTTTGGTCAAAGGACACAAAGTGAAGACTCAAGAGAACCAAATAATCAATTTAATAATACTTTCATCGAGGAAAATGAACAAATCGATGGGAGAGAGAAAGAAGAGGAAAAGCTGTCATTTTTTTAATACCCTGGATGTAAAATAGCATTTCTCACACCATTATCAGCACAATTTGAAGTTATTCAAATGCAGCCTTCTTTGGTTGAGAAGAACCAGCAGGTTTGCTAACAGCCACTGAGACCCCTATCTATTTTCTCTTTGAAGGCTTTAAATTCAACATCATGTTCTCTGCCAAGACTTCAATGGCTTGGAGAATAAATAAATAAAATCTTGGGATGGCAGCGTGCTTTATAGAGAAAAAAATGATTGGCCAATTTACATATTAGACCCTTTGCCCATATCATTATACAGATAGAAATGTGGCAGGTTTGAAATGCCAAGGTTTGAACGTTAAGGACACTTGAAGTCCTATCTCCACGTCCTATTGTAGTGACAAGGATGCTTGAGAGAAGATGTCTGAAGGATGTCTGTTTGTCAGCTCAGCACAATCCCCCATTCTACTCTCCTC